>NC_135953.1:136758943-137358943 GCF_053455715.1 Rhinoraja longicauda | reverse complement strand
CTTCAGTCTGAAGAAGGTTCTCGACCCGAAACGTCACCCATTCCTTCTCTCCCGAGATGCTGCCTGACCTGAGTTACTCCAGCATTTTGTGAATAAATACCTTCGATTTGTACCAGCATCTGCAGTTATTTTCTTTCACGATCTATTGTTTAGTTTAGTTTACAAATACAGCACGGAAACAGGCCCTTCGGCCCACCGAGCCCTCACTGACCAGCGGTCGCTGCACATTGCCGCACATTAACACTCTCATCCACACACACTAGGGACCTTACACTTTAGTTTAGTTTAGTTTAGTTTAGAGATACAGCATGGAAAATAGGCCCTTCGGCCCACCGGGTCCGCTCCGACCAGTGATCCCTACACATTAACACAATCCTACATCCACTGGGGACATTTACCATGCCAATAGACAATAGACAATAGGTGCAGGAATAGGCCATTCGGCCCTGTGAGCCAGCACCACCATTCAATGTGATCATGGCTGATCATTCTCAATCAGTACCCCGTTCCTGCCTTTTCCCATACCCCCTGACTCCGCTATCCTTAAGAGCTCCATCTAGCTCTCTCTTGAATGCATTCAGAGAATTGGCCTCCACTGCCTTCTGAGGCAGACAATTCCACAGATTTACAACTCTCTGACTGAAAAGGTTTTTCCTCATCTCCGTTCTAAATGGCCTACCCCTTATTCTTAAACTGTGGGCCCTGGTTCTGGCCTCCCCCAACATTGGGAACATGTTTCCTGCCTCTAATGTGTCCAACCCCTTAATAATCTTATATGTTTTGATAAGATCCCCTCTCATCCTTCTAAATTCCAGTGTATACAAGCCTAGTCGCTCCAGTCTTTCAACATATGACAGTCCCGCCATTCCGGGAATTAACCTAGTAAACCTACGCTGCACGCCCTCAATAGCAAGAATATCCTTCCTCAAATTTGGAGACCAAAACTGCACACAGTACTCCAGGTGCGGTCTCACTAGGGCCCTGTACAACTGCAGAAGGACCTCTTTGCTCCTATATGCAACTCCTCTTGTTATGAAGGCTAACATTCCATTGGCTTTCTTTACTGCCTGCTGTACCTGCATGCTTCCTTTCAGTGACTGGTGCACTAGGACACCCAGATCTTGTTGTACGTCCCATTTTCCTAACTTGACACCATTCAGATAATAATCTGCCTTCCTATTCTCACCACCAAAGTGGATAACCTCACACTTATCCACATTAAACTGCATCTGCCATGCATCCGCCCACTCACACAACCTGTCAAAGTCACCCTGCAACCTCATAGCATCTTCCTCACAGTTCACACTGCCACCCAGCTTTGTATCATCTGCAAATTTGCCAATGGTGCTTTTAATCCCTTCATCCAAGTCATTAATGTATATTGTAAATTGCTGCAGTTCCAGCACCGAGCCTTGCGGTACCCCACTAGTTACTGCCTGCCATTCTGAAAGGGACCCATTTATCCCCACTCTTTGCTTTCTGTCTGCCAACCGATTTTCTATCCATGTCAGTACCCTACCCCCAATACCATGTGATCTAATTTTGCCCACTAATCTCCTGTGTGAGACCTTGTCGAAGGCTTTCTGTCAAGGTACACGACATCCACCGGCTCTCCCCTGTCCATTTTCCTAGTTACATCCTCAAAAAATTCCAGAAGATTAGCCAAGCATGATTTCCCCTTCGTAAATCCATGCTGATTCGGAACGATCCTGTTACTGCTATCCAAATGCTCCGCAATTTAGTCTTTTATAATTGACTCCAGCATCTTCCCCACCACTGATGTCAGACTAACTGGTCTATAATTTCCCATTTTCTCTCTCCCTCCTTTCTTAAAAGGTGGGATAACATTAGCTACCCTCCAATCCACAGGAATTGATCCTGAATCTATAGAACATTGGAAAATGATCACCGAAACGTCACCCATTCCTTCTCTCCAGAGATACTGCCTGTCCCGCTGAGTTACTCCAGCTTTTTGTGTCTACTTCGGTACTGCATCGAGTTTTCTACTGTTATGTTTGTTCATGTCCTTGATGCAGGGCTTGAACACAGATTTTTTTTTAATCCGCATTGAGGTTGTGTAATTGATGCAATAAAACAACATTTTTTATCGTGCAACAAGGCAAACCTTAAAATTTCTCTAATCAGTGCCATGCTAGCCTGCATACCTACATGTTAATTATTCTTTAAATGTGCAATTATCTGAACAGCCAATACATTGTCGGAACTTTTAATGAGATAATGACATTAATAAATTTAATTGCACGATTTAGTTTAACAATGAAAGAGGCCCAGAGGATTGGGTCACACTACTCTCTGTACATGTGAACTGACATTTCAGAATAGTACAGAATACTATATTTCAGAATTTTGGGTGGCACGGTGGCACAGCGGTAGAGCTACTGCCTTACAGCGCCAGAGACACGGGTTCGATCCTGACTACGGGCGCTGTCTGTACAGAGTCTGTACGTTCTCCCCGTGACCTGCATGGGTTTTCTCCGAGATCTTCGATTTCCTCCCACACTCCAAAGACGTACAGGTGTGTAGGTTAATTGGCTTGGTAACATTGTATAAATGTAAAATTGTCCCTGGTGTGCAGAGGGTAGCGTTAATGTCCAGGGATCGCTGGTCACTGCGGACTCGGTGGGCCGAAGGGCCTGTTTCCGCGCTGTATCCCTAAACTAAACTAAATTAAACTACACTTAAATATTACACCCTAATTAGTGTCGATTCAAACCTTTGTTTCCATTTTAACCAGGTAAGCACTGGTTAAAAGGTGCTTTTGAACCCGTGAAACACTTAACCTGAAAATTAAGCATGGAGGACAAGATTGGAATTTTTTTTTTAATCCACAATAAATTTAAGAGCACTATTGTGAATAAGAAATTGATGTTAAACATTTTAGGTATCAACAATTTTTTTCCCAATGTCAATGTTAATTGGCAATTAATATTCAGATGCCAGAAACAAATTAGAAGTAGAAAGCATTACATCCCGAATGCATTGAGAAATTTCTCATTTAATCAGAAATATAAATATACTATAAAGATGATAAATTCTGGCAAAGAACTATGTCAGTTGAGTAAGTTTTTAAGATATTACACCATATGACAAGGTGCCCAAAATTGAACTGGTCGTAAGGTCATAAGATTATAAGTGATAGGAGCAGAATTAGGCCAATCGGCCCATCATTCAATCATGGCTGATCCATCTCTCCCTCCTAACCCCATTCTCCTGCCTTCTCCGCATAACCCCTGACACCCACACTAATCAAGAATCTATCTATCTCCGTCTTAAAAATATCCATTGACTTGGCCAAAGAATTCCACGGATTCACCACCCTCTGACTAGAGAAATCCCCCCTCATCTCCTTCCTAAAGGAACGTCCTTTAATTCTGAGGCTATGACCTGCAGTCCTGGATTCTCCCACGAGTGGAAGCATCCACTCCACATCCACTCTATCCAAGCCTTTCACTATTCGGTCCCCCCGCATACTTCTAAATGCCAGTGAGTCCAGTCCCAGTGCCGTCACCAATCAAACTGCTACAGTTTGATTATACACCCTGGAGGGTCTTTAGGTCAGACTTTTCCAGAATTCATGTAATAGCCAGTCCAATTATTGACAATCATAGAACAACTTCACAGACTCACTGGGCTATCGTTGACCCATTTTGATGAACAATTACCATTTATAGAGTTCCAAATGGTCTCATTAATCTACTGCCTAAAGCTGCAAAAGCATACAATGACATTTGACAGTGTAATGCTTCTAATGAAAGTTAAGTTACTTACTCAATTAAACCTGAGCAAATTACAAAAGAGTTTTACTTTCAAGGTTCTAAAAATATTTAGTTTTGTTCAGAGATACAGCGCGGAAACAGGCCCCTTCGGCCCACCGAGTCCACGCCGACCAGCGATCCCCGTACACTAACACTATCCTACACACACTAGGGACAATTTGACATTAATTCCAAGCCAATTAACCTACAAACCTGTACGTCTTTGGAGTGTGGGAGAACTGAAGATCTCGGAGAAAACCCACGCAGGTCACGGGGAGAACGTACAAACTCCGTACAGACATCACCCGTAGTCAGGACATTAGCCGGGACATCCCGTATTTTGGGCTAAATTGGTTTGTCCCGTACAAGGGCCACCCTTGTTCCATATTAGGCCCGGACACCGTAGGCCCGGACACTGTAGGCCGGGGGCCGCTGTAGTCCCGGACAGTGTAGGCCTCGGGCGCTGCCTAACGGAGGTTACGTAGCAACCAGCCTCCCGGCCCGGGCGGCCGCCATTGGAGTGGGAGCACGTGGCCGCTGGCTGGGTGAGGTCACGTGGGGCGCAGGGCGGTGATGCCACCCGTTGTCCCTTATTTGGGAGTGAGGAAGTTGGCAACCCTATATATAAACTAACGTTAGGATAAAAGATAGCAAAACTCCTATATGTGTCTTGGGCCTCCTCCACAGTCAGAGTGAGGCCCAATGCAAATTGGAGGAACAGCACCTCGTATTTTGCTTGGGCAGCTTACACCCCAGCGGTATGAATATTGATTTCTCTAACTCCAAGTAGCCCTTGCTTTGGGAGGAGTTGGCTGCGCCTAACGGCTGCGGCTCTCTGGCAGTCTGTTGTCTTTTTTTCTTTTTTTTTTGTTTGTGTCGGTGTTGGGATGGTTTTTGTTTCTGTTTTTGGCTGTGTATGTGTGGTGGGGGTGTGTGGTGGGGAAACCTTTATTTATTAGGTCTCTTCCCCGGGGCGCGGCTCGGCTGCGGGCCTTAACATTGCCAGCGCAGCTCGGCTGCGGGACGTTTCAGTGCCCGGTGCGGCTCGGCTGCGGGCCTTAACATTGCCGGCGCAGCTCGGCCGCGGGACGTTTCAGTGCCCGGTGCGGCTCGGCCGCTGGACTTAACATCGCCCGGTGCGGCCGCGGGACGTTTCAGTGCCCGGTGCGGCTTGGCCGCTGGACTTAACATCGCCCGGTGTGGCCGCGGGACGTTTCAGTGCCCGGTGTGGCCGCGGGACGTTTCAGTGCCCGGTGCGGCTCGGCCGCGGGACGTTTCAAGGCCCGGTGCGGCTTGGCCGCTGGACTTAACATCGCCCGGTGTGGCCGCGGGACGTTTCAGTGCCCGGTGCGGCTTGGCCGCTGGACTTAACATCGTCAGCGCTGTTCGGCCGCGGGACGTTTCAGTGCCCGGTGCGGCTCGGCCGTTGGACTTAACATCGCCCGGTGTGGCCGCGGGACGTTTCGGTGCCCGGGGCGGCTCGGCCGGGGGGCCTTCCATCCCCTTGCGGGGGCTGTGCGTGTCGTTTGCCTCGGTAGGGGTCGAGCTGCCTGTCCGTGGGTGCGGGGGGAAGAGAGGGGAAGTTTTGTTGCCTCCATCACAGTGAGGGGGTGTTTGGAGTCACTGTGATGGATGTTTGTGTTGGGGTCGGGTGTCCTGTGTTCTTTTCTTTTTTGCTGTATTTTGTGTGACTGCTGAAATTTTGCTCGGTGTTGTGCCGAGTGACAATAAAGTGTTGTTATGTTATGTTATGTTATGTTATGTTATGTTCCCACTCTCTCTGCCCCTCCCCCACCCGAGTTGTCCGACTAGTTTCACTGTCCTGATTAATTTTGCTGATTGTATGACTCATTGCCACCTTCCCCTCAGCTAACAAGGAACCATTCTTGACCATCGTCTGCTTTGATCTGTCATTTTCACGCCTTACCCTTCCATATCTCTATGTCTCCCTCTCCCCTGACCCTCGTTCCGAAGAAAGGTCTCGACCCGAAACGTCACCCATCCCTTCTCTCCAGAGATGCTGTCCTGTTACTCCGGCATTTTGGGTCTATCTCCTATATGTTATTCAGCAGCACTGGCACATAGTGGCAATGAATGCGCTGAGGGCTTTGACAAAACAGAAGCAAAACATCACTGGAAGCACAAAAGAGAAAACTATTAAACCTGCACCTGTCACACCTGGAATTTCCAGTTTCCAGCTTTCGGGCTGAATACAAGCTGGTAAAAACTGCACAAAAGAAATGAATTTAAGTTCACTAAAGAGTGTCAAGATGATCAGAAGAAGAATTCAGGCTTAACTAAATGAGGTGCAGAAAGACAGTACGTGGACATTTCTCCCCTACCTCACGCTGACTTCCATGGAGACTCCAAAGACGTACAGGTATGTAGGTTAATTGGCTGGGTAAATGTAAAAATTGTCCCTAGTGGGTGTAGGATAGTGTTAATGTACGGGGATCGCTGGGCGGCACGGACTTGGAGGGCCGAAAAGGCCTGTTTCCGGCTGTATATATATGATATGATATGATATGATACTGGGATCATCACAAGATGTATGGCCCAAAGCATTTCAAAATAATATAAAGATGAAATCTTTGATGAAAAGACCACAATCTGAAACTTTAGGAGGCATTAAAGATTGTAGATGCTGGGATCTGGAAGAACTCAGCAGGTCAGGCAGCATCTCTGGAGGGAAATGTTTGTCCAAAATATTGCCAGGCTTGCCGATCAGTGTAACTGCAGACAAGATATTAAGTATCCCCACAAGCATCAGGAATAGGGTTGCCAACTTTCTCACTCCCAAATAAGGGACAAAGGGTGACGTCACCGCCCCGCCCTCCACGTGACCTCACCCAGGCAGCGGCCATGTGCTCCCGCTCCATCAATGGCGGCCGCCCGGGCCGGGAGGCGGGTTGCTACGCAACCTCCGTTAGGCGGAGCCCGGGCCTCCGGACCTACACTGTCCGGACCTACACTGTCGAGAGATAGACACAAAATTCTGGAGTAACTCAGTGGGTCAGGCAGCATCTCGGGAGAGAAGGAATTGGTGACGTTTCAGGTCTAGACCCGAATAGTCACCCATTCCTTCTCTCCCGAGATGCTGCCTGACCCACTGAGTTACTCCAGCATTTTGTGTCGACCTTCGATTTAATCCAGCAACTGCAGTTTTTTTCCTACTCTGCCCCGGGGCTACAGTGTCCGGGCCTACAGCTCCCCCCGGGCCTAATACGGGACAAGGGCGGTCCTGTACGGGACAAACCAATTCAGCCCAAAATACGGGATGTCCCGACTAATACGGGACAGTTAGCAACCCTAACTAGGAAGGCTAGCTGGCGAGAGAAAGACACACATACAAACACAGAAAACAAAGAAGCATAGTGAGAAAGGTGACAAGATTGGCACCTGGTGAGAGCACAGCTGAAGATGGTTCGATGCCTGTTTCATTTCAAGTCATGTGATAGGAGCAGAATGAGGCCATTAGGCCCATCAAGTCTACTCCGCCATTCAATCATGGCTGATCTATCTCTCCCTCCTAAGCCTTCTCCCCATAACCTCTAACACCCTTGAGGAAACTTGAGGAAACAATGTAGAGCTGGGAGTGGCCATTTTGTAAAGGGATAGCAGTAACAGGATCATTCCGAGTCAGCATGGATTTACGAAGGGGAAATCATGCTTGACAAATCTACAAATCGTGTTGTTCATAGAAACATAGAAAATAGGTGCAGGAGGAGGCCATTTTGGCCCTTCAAGCCAGCACCGCCATTCAATGCGATCATGGCTGATCACTCTCAATCAGTACCCCGTTCCTGCCTTCTCCCCATACCCCCTCACTCCGCTATCCTTAAGAGCTCTATCCAGCTCTCTCTTGAAAGCATACAACGAACTGGCCTCCACTGCCTTCTGAGGCAGAGAATTCCACACCTTCACCACTCTCTGACTGAAAAAGTTCTCCCTCATCTCCGTTCTAAATGGCCTACCCCTTATTCTTAAACTGTGGCCCCTTGTTCTGGACTCCCCCAACATTGGGAACATGTTTCCTGCCTCTAATGTGTCCAATCCCCTAATTATCTTATATGTTTCAATAAGATCCCCCCTCATCCTTCTAAATTCCAGTGTATACAAGCCTAATTGCTCCAGCCTTTCAACATACGACAGTCCCGCCATTCCGGGAATTAACCTAGTGAACCTACGCTGCACGCCCTCAATAGCAAGAACATAAGTTAGATCGAGCTCTAGGGGCTAGTGGAATCAAGGGGTACGGGGAGAAGGCAGGCACGGGTTACTGATTGTGGATGATCAGCCATGATCACAATGAATGGTGGTGCTGGCTTGAAGGGCCAAAATGGCCTCCTCCTGCACCTATTTTCTATGTTTCTATGAACAACACGAGTGTCAAATGTGGACAGTGAATGATCCCAAGGGACCACCTCTGCCAAAAATAAAAGAAGGGAAGGAGGCAGCAGGGAATAGAGGACAGTAGACAAACTGTTGTTGGAAATTATACCGCAGTTACTGCATTAATTTATTTTTATTGTTGGATCTTCCATGGTGGTCGGTGATATCAAGAAAAGAGGATGTGACATTCATGTGACAGGCTTGTATGCACTGGGATTTAGAAGGATGAGAGGGGATCTTAACGAAACATATAAGATTATTAAGGGGTTGGACACGTTAGAGGCAGGAAACATGTTCCCAATGTTGGGGGAGTCCAGAACCAGGGGCCACAGTTTAAGAATAAGGGGTAGGCCATTTAGAAAGGAGATGAGGAAAAACTTTTTCAGTCAGAGAGTTGTGAATCTGTGGAATTCTCTGCCTCAGAGGGCAGTGGAGGCCAGTTCTCTGAATGCATTCAAGAGCGAGCTGGATAGAGTTCTTAAGGATAGCGGAGTCAGGGGGTATGGGGAGAAGGCAGGAACGGGGCACTGATTGAGAATGATCAGCCATGATCACATTGAATGGCGGTGCTGGCTCGAAGGGGCGAATGGCCTCCTCCTGCGCCTATTGTCTATTGTCTATGTAGAAAACTCCCACCAGCACTCCACTAGCAGAGAGGGCTTTGCAAGTGCCAGCTAAAATGAGTTCTCAGGGTGCTGAGCTCGCAGCTGCAGCAGCGTGTGTGGTCAGGCACCCTGACAGGTTTCCCCCACCCGTACACAGATACTCAGACAGCATGCAACAACTTAACAGACTTTTTGCCACAATGGGAAGTGGGTGTTTTCTCTCAGCAGACGGTAAACCTTTACCATCTGCGCTTCTTCTCAAGTACATGATTCACGAAGCCCGAGGACGAGAGACTCTGGTGTAATAATCAAAGTAAAATTGCACCATAAATGTTCGCTTGCAGGGAACGTGCAAGCAGATGAGTTGGAAAAGTTGGATGCCCATGGGTGAGCAGGCAAATGCACTCACAGTTAATCTGACTTAAGATCTATAAGAAAATAACTGCAGATGCTGGTACAAATCGAAGGTATTTATTCACAAAATGCTGGAGTAACTCAGCAGGTCAGGCAGCATCTCGGGAGAGAAGGAATGGGTGACGTTTCGGGTCGAGACCCTTCTTCAGACGAAGGGTCTCGACCCGAAACGTCACCCATTCCTTCTCTCCCGAGATGCTGCCTGACCTGCTGAGTTACTCCAGCATTTTGTGACTTAAGATCTGATACCGGCTCAAACTGTGGCCAGTGAGCTAAAACAAACCTGAGATGGAACATATTCCGTCTTATATGGTAAACGAAAAACTAAGATAAAGTATAAAAGGAAACCTAATAAGTCTCAGACTATTTGCTTTTTAGCCCACAGAAAGACCTGTAAATAAGAGCAGAAATTACTTGTGTTTTAGAGATGAATGATGGTTTGCAAAGTGAAGTCATTGATACCACCGGTTAGGGATGCTGATTGTTGATGGAGCAGCTCAAGAACTTGGATTGGTTTCTAATCCAACAGAGGCATCATGAATTGAAGATGGGATAATTCAAGCCTCATCTGGCATAGATACACCATGTTGTGGAATCGGATGCTGGAACAACTGAGGGAAAATCTTGAGCAGACCAGCCAAGGAAGTGCTCCCCCTCGGAGTAGCAATGAACAATTGGGGAACTTAATCAATAGAAAAAATAAATCCATGGAATTCCAGCGTGTCACTTTCGATGGCTAACTGGAGTCTTCTTCAAGGAAGATTGTGGGGGAGATACTAGTAGAGCTTTGGTAACGATGCCAGGACTTCCAATAATCCCTCAATAATCCCTAGTTTAGTTTAGTGATACAGCGTGGAAACAGGCCCCTTCGGCTCATCACACGCACGCCGACCAACGATCCCTGTACACTGTATGCAATGTATGAGATGAAATATGGCCAATGTTCAGTGCGATCCAATTCGCAAAACGCTCAATGGATCGAAAGGGAAGAAATGTGGCTGGAGGTAAGGTGGTAAATATCCCGACAGACTCAAGGAGGAATTGGTGGCGAGAGAGAGGGAGGGAGAGCGGGAGAGTGGGAGAGAGGGAAGGAGGGAGAGAGGGAGAAACAGAAAAGCAGAGTGTTAAAGGTCACATGCTCGCCACCTGAAGATAGCTTGTGCAGGAAGGAATTGCAGATGCTGGTTTAAATCGAAGATAGACACCAAATGCTGGAATAACTCAGCGGGACAGGCAGCATCTCTGGAGAGAAGGAATGGGTGACGTTTCGGGTCGAGACTCTTCTTCAGACTGAAGATAGCTTCATGGCTGTGTCGTATGACCTTGAGAAAGTTGCAGAGAAGACAAGGAGTCAGAGGACGGCCATTTTGGAAAAGATCTATATGAAGAGGAGGAAAATTGTGAACAGGCCACATTATAATTAAGAACTCCCTCACATGATAGACAAAGATGATGTGTTTTGTTTATTCAGTCCTTGGATGCATGCCAACTTGAAATGATTGCCTTCAGAGTGATGAGAGCCTTGAGCGAGAACAAGAACAGAGGTTTCCTTTAGTTTGAAGGAAAACAAACTTATCAAAGAAGGGTGGCCTGGGACATCAGTGGCAAGAACTCAGAAACATCCATCGCAAGGAGGGCCTCGAGTTTGAAAGTTAGACAAGACCACCCTTCAGTCAGCAGAGTAAATCTGGCCAGTGCATTCATATGGCTAGTATTTGAGTCCAAGTCATGAGTCTTGCGATGCAAGAAGTGATAAACTGGAATGGTAAATCAAATGAAAATGTATTTGAGTCTGTGGTTTGTATGCATGGTTGGATAACCTAGATGCTTAGTCCATGGAACTGATGCACTACAATGTTGAGGGGGGGGGGGGGGGGGAGGGGGGGTTCTGGGATGCCAGAACCAACTGTTGAGCCTTCCCGATGTGTCGTGGGCCTAACTCAATGAAACACCAGTGAAGGGAAGTGCCCACTTGATCAACCCAATGATATACTTGCATCTATTCACAAAATGCTGGAGTAACTCAGCAGGTCAGGCAGCATCTCGGGAGAGAAGGAATGGGTGACGTTTCGGGTCGAGACCCTTCTTCAGACTGATGTCGGGGGTGGGACAAAGGAAGGATATAGGTGGAGACTATACTTGCATCTACAGGATTTGTTTTTTTTTAAAAAGAGCTTGCTAATATGTAGGTAGCTGTTTTTTGCATACAGAGTTATTTATTGTAAGTTGGTATATTTAGTTAGATAGTTCAATAATACTTTGGCTTTGGGCTTGGTTTTCTTAGTTGAGCGCTTGTCTTGGAGTTATACAACACGTACTTTGTGCTTTAATTGCAATTTGAATTGAGTCTTTTGTTCGACGCGTCAATTGATGCCCGATGGAGGTAATAAGGTCAACATTAGTTCCTGCAATTTCACTTCACTTTAGTAAAATTCAAAAATGCTGTTGGCTAAATCCCCTGGTCTCTCACTGGAGCCTTGGCACACATTTGATCAAATATTGGAAAAAATTGGGAAAATTTGCTTCTGGAGTCCCAGAACTCCCCCCCCCCCCCCCCCCCCCCCCCCCCTCAGCATTGTAGTGCATCAGTTCCATGGACTAAGCATCTAAGTTATCCAAGCATGCATGCAAAAAAAAATCTGATTAAAGATAGTCCGAGGGTCTCCAAAGAGGGAGGGAGATGGTAGCTCAGTAAAGCTCTCTTGTTGGTCATAGTGATGATTGATGCATTGGATCAATGATGATCAGCCATGATCGAATGGCAGAACAGACTCAATGGGCCAAATGGCCTAATTCTGCCCCTATGTCTTATTGGCTTTTGAGCAAACCACAGTGTCTTATTAATCTGAATAATAAGACACTATGTAACTGTGTAATAAAAACAGAAGATGCTGGACACATTCAGCAGTTTAGGCAGCAACCATGAAAGTGAAATGTGACTTACACGTTGAAGACAGATGCTCCCTGACCTGATGTGTTTTTAGTATTTCTGTTATTTTATTTCAGATTTGAGTATGTGCATCTTGTTGGTTTTCATTGATTGTGTAACGTGCAATGGCTGAACGCTTACATTTCTCTGAAGCAATTTATAGCTTTTGATGGCACCTCATGGATCTGTTTACACAGGAAAGCTTGCAAATTCAATAAGTTTTCAACTGATTTGCCTGCCGCAGATTTGGTGGATTGAAATCTGGAGAAGCTGCATGACTTACTCTTCTTGCCATTTAAAAAAAAAGTTACCTACAAAGGCTAAATGATCAATGCAAAGTGTGTGCATAATCACAGAAAGGAAAGCTGAACAGAATGTTAATGGCTATTTCAGGATTTCCAGATTGTGGCCTGCTTAAAGGGTTGCCAACTATCTCACTCCCAAATAAGGGACAAGGTGACATCACTACCCCGCGCCCCACGTGACCTCACCCAGCCAGCGGCCACACGCTCCCGCTCCACCAATGGCGGCCGCCCGGGCCGGGAGGCGGGTTGCTACGCAACCTCCGTTAGGCGGCGCCCAGGCCTCCGGATCTACACTATCTGGACCTACAGCGGCCCCCGGGCCTACATTGTCTGGATCTACACTGTCCAGATCTACACTGTCCGGGCCTACAATGTCCGGGGCCTAATACGGGACAAGAGCGGTCCCGTACAGGACAAACTAATTTAGCTCAATATACGGGATGTCTCGGCTAATATGGGACAGTTGGCAACCCTACCTGCATATCAACTCTTAAATTGGCTCAAGGAATGGCATCTGATGTTCTACCAAACCCAAACCTCAAGGATGGATGGATGGATGATGGGAAAGGCTCTTCCACCATGGATGTCTGCTACTTCTGAGGTTGCAGAAGTGAATTGAGAAAAGGATCACATGATGATGAGGTTGGTCAGATTATTGAGTTGAACTCAAATGTATAATGATCAGGAGAACTGAGGAAATATCTCGAGATTTAGCTTCAGCAGATCGGGTGGTGTTGCAGTGGACTGATGGCCAACAGCAAGACTCCTGTGGGGAGTGGCAGGGAGAAATGTGGGTATGCAGTAAATAGTGGAGAGTTAAAGAAGGTGGATGACAATTTGAACACACAGGTTGCACCCTACCTACTCTTAGGTTTTTAAACCAACACTGAAAATGATCTCAACTATCCGGTGATGGTTTGCTTCGGTGTTCCAAAGGGCTTCCACGATTTTGCACAAAATAGAATAGGGCAGTGGTGCAGTGGTAGAGTCGCTGCCTTACAGCGAATGCAGCACCGGAGATCCGGGTTCGATCCCGACTATGGGGGCCATCTGTACGGAGTTTGTACGTTCTCCCCGTAACCTGCGTGGGTTTTCTCCGAGAACTTCGGTTTCCTCCCACACTCCAAAGACGTACAGATTTGTAGGTTAATTGGCCTGGTAAATGTAAAAAATTTCCCTCGTGGGTATTGGATAGTGTTAATGTGCGGGGACCGCTGGTCAGCACGGATCCAATGGGCCGAAAGGGCCTCTTTCTGCGCTGTATCTCTAAACTAAATTAAACGTGCAATCAATTTCATGATTTATTATAGTATTATGAGGCACTAACAATTTGATTCAACTAGCTCTGTACAATTGTAATTGTTCCTCTGCACATCCATTGCTATCAAGTAAAGCACCTGACTGTTCAATGAGGTCCAGGTCCACCATGATGTAGAGGTCTTCTTCAGTCACCTCCGTCTCTGGATCTTTTTCAATGGTTTCGAAGAAGGGTCTCAACTGAAACGTCGCCTATCCATGTTCCCCATGGATGCTGCCTGACTCGCTTAGTTACTCCAGCACTTGGTATCTTTTTTAAAAATTCATGTCTGACCTCATGAATTGGTTTGGATAGAGTGGATGTGGGGAGGATGTTTCAGCTAGTAGGAGAGTCTCGGACTAGAGGTCGTAGTCTCAGAATTAAAGGACGTTTCTTTAGGAAGATGAGGAGGAATTTCTTTAGTCAGAGGGTGGTGAATCTGTGTAACTCTTTGCCACAGAAGGCTATTTTGAAGGCAGAGATAGATAGATTCTTGATTAGAACAGGTGTCAGGGGTTATGGGGAAAAGGCAGGAGAATGGGGTTAGAAGGGAGAGATAGATCAGCCATGATTGAATGGCGGAGTAGACTTGATGGGCCGAATGGCCTAATTCTGCTCCTATCACATGACCTTATGACCCAATCTCAGCAGATGTGTTCAAGATTTCTGAGACAATCAGTTGCTAAAGACTATTACGCTGTTGGATATTGGACAGTACATTTACCGTAACCATAAAATATTCAAGCCTTTAATGGATGATAGCATCTTTGAACACAAGAAAGTGTTTAAGCACCTAACCTTTTGAACAGTACTCAAATCCCTCCCAAGCTGGTGTCTAAAAGAAACGTATGTGGTGCCGAAACGGTCTCATTCAATAAATTCCCCCACCCCCACCATAAGAAAGTCCATGACCCCATTCAAAATCAATTCTGAGCAGCCGAGCTGACACAGAGACAAGAGATTTTTAAAAATGGCAGGAACAATAGCACTTCCCCTTTGCACAGAACACAGTCCCATTTTTTACACGGCATTTTTTTTTTCCTCTAATGAAGGGTCATGATGTCTTTTCCCCTCAGCTACATACATTGGAGGGGGCGTGGCTGCGTTCTGCAGCTCACCGGCAGTCTCTCTGTCTTTTTTTTTGTTTTTGTCTTTTGTTATCGTTTAAATGTATGTTTTGATTTATTTTTAGCTCTGTATATGTGGGGGTGGTGGGGGGGTGGGGGAAACCTTTTCTAATCTCCTCCTCAACGGAGATGCGACCTTTACCGTGTCGTATCTCCGTTCGCGCTACGGCCTAACACCATGGAGTCGGCGGCCTCCAGCTGGGATCGACCTTGAAGACTCCAGGCGCAGGGCCTGGACTTACCATCTCGGAGGCTTCGGCCGTGGGCCCTGCAGACCGCAACATCGGGAGTTCGCAGGTCGCTGGCTGGCGACTGGCTTTCGGGAGCTCCAGCCGTAGCAGCTTCGACCGCCCCGGAGCGCGAGGTTTGATCGACCCGCTCGCAGGGCCTTCATCGCCCTGCGTGGCCTGGCCGCGGCACTTTCCATCGCCCGGTGGGGGCTCAGGACCTTCATCGGCCTGCTCGGCTCGGCCCTGGGACTTTCCATCGCCCGGTGGGGGCTTCAAAAGTCGGGAGCCTCGATCGCCTCGTGACACCACGGGAGAAGGATGAGGAGGAGATAAGACTTTTCTTTGCCTTCCATCACAGTGAGGGTGTGCCTGGAGCAATCACTGTGATGGCTGTTTGTGTTAAAATTGTAATTGTGTGTCTTGTGTTTTTATTGTCTACTGCCGGACCCTGACGTGAGATGACGCTGGCGCTATTTGTTCGCCGCTTCTCCGTCAGGATAGTTCGTCTGTTTGTTTTTATGTCATGACTGTTTTTGTAAAGCGTATTTGAGCACTTGGAAAATCGCTATATAAAATAAATGTTTATTATTATTATTAAGGGTTACAACTGACCGCAACATTTCTACTGAAGCCCGCAGAATAAAAGCTGAAGAGTATGCTTGCTTGTAACTCAATACCATCTCATTAAATTTGGATCTCCTCAGTTCAGGGCACTTTATCGACCGCCTCACCACTGCCGTGTTCATGGAGTCTGGGATGTCAGCTGCATTGCACCATCTATCTGCTGGCACATGCGGATTGAATTTCCCACCCTTTTACCCCAACAACATGACACGACGACTTTGCAAAAAAGAAATTTAGTCCACCCATCTCGACATTGCCCACACGGAAAAGTTCTAATTGAGACGGTAATCTGATAAAAACTTGAAACAAATTGTTGTTACAATGAGAATGTGCCCTCCAGAATTGACACTGAATATTTATGGTCCTTTGCAACCAGCGGAAAGATCAAGCATTGCTAGAAAAAACAAAGTCATAACTCGAAGGCCTGGGATAATAATCCAGAAAAACAAGTTCAATTTTGTATCAAGTCAGGTTGAGAATTTGAATTTAGTTCAACTGTAATTTGGAAACATGGAAAGCTGAATAAAGCTTGAAATCTGGTTCCAGCTGATGGATATTCAGTTGGGACGGGAACTATTAAGGGCGGCAGGCACGGTGGCACAGCGGTAGAGTTGCTGCCTCACAGCACTTGCGTCGCCGGAGACCCGGGTTCGATTCTGACTACGGGTGCTGTCTGTACGGAGTTTGTACGTTCTCCGCGTGACCGCGTGGGGTTTCTCCAAGATCTTCGGTTGCCTCCCACATTCAAAAAGACGTACAGGTTTGTAGGTTGATTGGCTTGGGATAAGTGCACATTGTCTCTAGTGTGTGTCCGATAGTGTTAATGTGTGGGGATTGCTGATAGGTGCGGACTCAGTGGGCCGAAGGGCCTGTTTCCGTGCTGTATCTCTAAAACTAAACCTCCACCTGTTCTGTGCTTCAGATCCACACTAAAATGACTGATATTTAATTCTATAATTTCCTATCGATACACTAACTTCACTAAGTAATTAGAGAAGAACACCGTATATAGACACTGCCAAAAATCCCACAAGCAAAAATATATACTATATAATTTTGTATGAATTAACACCCACAGCAGTCAGATGGCCACAACTTGTGTCAGTGTATGTTGCAAGCCCTTTCGTTGAGTAAAAAGGCTCGTTTTCGTGTATGTTATCCGAGGGTTTCTGGATGAATATTATCTAGATAAATTTGTCAGACTGGTATCAAACCAAAAATAAGAATGATCTGAACAGTAAAGCCTGGAAACTGAAGATCTCTGGCATGTCTACAAGTAGGCTTAGTTTAGTTTACTTTAGTTTAGAGATACACAGGCCCTTCATCCCATCGAGTCCGCACCGACCAACTATCCTGCACACACTCGGGACAATTTGCAATTTTACTGAAGCCAATTAACTTACAAACTGTACCTCTTTGGAGTCTAGGAGGAAACCGGAACACCCGGAGGAAACCCACGCAGGTCACGGGGAGAACGTACAAACTCTGTACAGACAAGCAGCACCCGTAGTCAGAATCGAACCCGGGTCTCTGGCGCTGTAAGGCAGCAACTCTACTGCTGAGCCACCGTGCCGGCCCTAGCAGATCTTTACAACAGATGCCCCGTGGCCTTTAGCAGATGAATCTGCATGTCTCCTAGCAATCCCATGGTGGCCAAAGGAATTGTTCTTATGTTTGCCTTCTTGGAATCAAAGAATAGTGCAGCATAGAAGATGACATATGGCTCACTGAACCAGTGCCAACTCCTTCGATGTAAAATGCAGCTGCTTACACTCCCTCCCTGTTCTCCATTTCCTACCTATTTTTGCCTTTTATATAACTGAAAACCACCCATCAATCTAACACAGCTAAAGCATTTCAGATCATAATCACATAAATAAGTAAGTCTCTATGGCACTTTGGGATCTTTCCTAATCCCTTTAAGTCTGTCTTCTCAGTTTAGCAACTCATCTGCCTCGAGATGGTTTGCCCGACCATATTCTCGTGTCTGGTTTATTCCACCTGCAACCCTTCTTCATTTTAAACTACGCATTATTTAAAATCTCTGATTATTTGCCCCAAAAAGAAACATTCCAGTTTTAGATCTCAATTCTCCCATTATTCCCAAACTTTATTGTATTTGCCCTAAATTTTCACGATATTCCTAATTTGGCACGGTGGCGCAGCGGTAGAGTTGCTGCCTTACAGCGAATGCAACGCCGGAGACTCAGGTTCGATCCTGACTACGGGTGCTGTACTGTACGGAGTTTGTACGTTCTCCCCGTGACCTGCGTGGGTTTTCTCCGAGATCTTCGGTTTCCTCCCACACTCCAAAGACGTGCAGTTTTGTAGGTTAATTGGCTTGGTTAATGTAAAAATTGTCCCTCGTGGGTGTAGGATAGTGTTAATGTGCGGGGATCGCTGGGCGGCGCAGACTCAGTGGGCCGAAGGGCCTGTTTCCACGCTGTATCTCTAAATCTAAAAATCTTTTTAAAAATCTAAGAGTCAGGAGGTCAGCTGTATGAAACTTAGGTGGAGTTTTTTTGTGTGCAGTTCTAGTTCACCCCATTACACAAAGGATGGAGTGGGTGTAGAAGAGCTTTACCAGCATGCTGTCTGGAGAGGTTAGACAAACTGTGGATTGTTTTCTCTGAAGCGCCAGAGGCTGAAGGGAGACCGTTTACAAAATCATGAGAGGCAGAGAGGGACATCGTTTGTTTTCCTCAGCAGCGTACATTAAGGGTTGCTCTGACTGCAACATTACTATTGAATGCTCAGACTAAAGGCTGTCGCGTATGTTTGCTTGTAACTCAATGCCATATCATTAAATTTGGATCTGTGTGGTTCAGGTGACTTTATCGACCGCCTCACACTAAGGCTGTGCTCATGGAGTCTAGGATGTCAGCTGCATTGCACAATCTATGTGCTGGCACATGTGGATTGAATCTCCCACTGTTTTGCCCCCCCCCCAAAATGCAATACAACAGCTTTGCAGAGAAAATTGAGTTCACACGTGTTAATCTCCCCCACCCAAGTCACACCAGCTTCTCGATTTCACCCTACAAACAGCTAACAATGGCCTGTTTCCTTTATCGGCGTCACTTTTTTGCATTATCTTTCATTCATTGTTCTTTATCTCTCCACATCACCGTCTAACATCTCCCCTTTCCCTTATCCCGAACCAGTCTGAAGAAGGGTCTCGCCCCGAAACGTCACGCGTTCCTTCTCTTCAGAGGATGCTGCCCGTCCCGCTGAGTTACTCCAGCCTTCTGTGTCTATCTTCGTGTTAATCTCTACATTTCCGGCATGGAAAAGTCCCAATTGAGATAGCAATTTTTTGAAAACCTGAATCAAATTGCTACGATGAGGCTGTGCCACTAAAATTTGCACTGAAATTTTACCGTCGTTTATAGCCTACACAGGCAACAGGAAGATCAAGCATTGCTATATGGACTATTATGTTACTAAAGTAATAACTCGAAGAACTGGAATAATAATCCGGGAACACATGTACAATTTTTATCGAGGCAGTTTGAAAATTTGAATTCAATCCAACAATAAATTGGAAATAAAATCTGGTTCCACCTGATGGATATTCGGTTGAGAAATGCCCTGGGTCTACCTGTTCTGTGACTTCAGATCCACATCAAAATTTTACCTCTGTCTGCTTCGCTTTCATCTCCCCCCAGCTAACAATTATCTATCCTACATCTTGATTTCTCTTTTCTGAATTTCTGTTCGAGATTCTTCACATTCGTCTGACCCATGAAACATGTTCCCAATGTTGGGGGAGTCCAGAACCAGGGGGCACAGTTTAAGAATAAGGGGTAGGCCATTTAGAACGGAGATGAGGAAAAACGTTTTCAGTCAGAGAGTTGTGAATCTGTGGAATTCACTGCCTCAGAAGGCAGTGGAGGCCAATTCTCTGAATGCATTCAAGAGAGAGCTAGATAGAGCTCTTAAGGACAGCGGAGTCAGGGGGTATGGGGAGAAGGCAGGAATGGGGTACTGATTGAGAATGATCAGCCATGATCACATTGAATGGCGGTGATGGCTCGAAGGGCCGAATGGCCTCCTCCTGCACCTGTTGTCTATTGTCTATTCCTTGATCCGCATCCCCTTTGATGTCTGTTTTACATCTTACCCTTCCATATCACTGTGTCTCCCTCTCTCCTAACTCTTCAGTCTTGACCCGAAAAACGTCACCCATTCATTCTCTCCAGAGATGCTGCCTGTCCCGCTGAGTTACTCCAGCATTCTGTGTCTATCTTTGGTATAAACCTGCATCTGCGGTTCTTTCACACTCAAAATGACTGATATTTAATTCTGAAGTATCCTGTCAAGACACTAACCTCACCGCGCAATTAGAGGTGAAACATAAAAGATCAGCATTGTCAAATATCCTGCCAGCAAAAAAATATAATATAATAAATATATTTTTAATGAATTGAAAGCTTGAGCAGTCAGATGACCGGAATTTAAGGCAGTGTAAGTTGCAAGCCCTTTTGCTCAGTGCGGCCTATTTTCCTGAAGGTTTCTGGTGAATTTTATCCAGATAAACTCGTCGGACTGGTATTTTTGCATCCTCAAACCAAAGATAAGAATAATCTGAACAGTGATGCCCCGAAAATGAAGTTCTCTGGCATGCTTAGGCCTTTAATAGATGCAGTCTCATGCCTTCCTGAGATCTCAATATCCCCAAAGGATTGTCCTTCTTAGAATTACAATGTGATTGATAAATACTGGTTTGAGTCTACGCAAATTGATAGCTGGAAATCTGATGGCTGATAATATGGAGCAGACGAATGTGAAGAATCTCGAGCAGAAATTCAGAAAAGAGAAATCAAGACTGAGAATAAAAAAGTACAGCTTAGAATTGAAGATTGCTAAAAATAAAGCTGGAATAACTCAGTGGGTCAGACAGCATCTCTGGAGAAAAGGAACAGGCATAGAAAATATATAGAAAATAGGTGCAGGAGTAGGCCATTCGGCCCTTCGAGCCAGTACCGCCATTCAATGTGATCATGGCTGATCATCCAAAATCAGTACCCCATTCCGGCTTTTCCCCCATATCCCTTGATTCCCTTAGCCCTAAGAGCAAAATCGAACTCTAATAGGAAGATACGAAAAATCTAAAAGGTGACTTTGAGCCGACAACCTTCTTCAGTCTTTATCTATTTTCGATCCTAAACGTTACCTATTCCTTTTCTCCGGAGATGCTGTCTGACCCGCTGAGTTACTCCAGCATCTTCGGTTTAAACCAGCATCTGCAGTTCCTTCCTACACAGCATTGTATTGAGTTGAATTGAGTTCAGTTTATTGTCACATGTACCAAGGTACAGTGAAAAGCTTTTGTTGCCTGCTAGCTTCTTAGATTGTCTTCTTAGAATCATAATATTGAGGCAGGGCACAGAAGCCGACAATTGGCTCAATGAATTAATTGGTGCTAGCTTTTTTTCGAAGAAAAATATGGAAGGCACAAATCGGTTAACGGTCAGAACCTTTGTTCCCCAAGGTGTAAACGCCAAATACAAGGGGGCAAAACCACAGCCAGAGAAAGTTTAAAGGAGATGTGCGGGACAAGCTTTAAAAATAAACATAGAACGGCAGGTACCAGAGACTGTGGTGGAAACAGATACGATAGTGGCATGCAAGGGACTTTTAAAGAGACCCATGAACATGCAGGGAATTGAAGGATATAGAGTATACGCAGGCAGAAGGGATTAGTTTAAGATGAAGTCTTCCTTCTGCAGTTGTACAGGGCCCTAGTGAGTACTGTGTGCAGTTTTGGTCTCCAAATTTGAGGAAGGATATTCTTGCTATTGAGGGCGCGCAGAGTAGGTTTACTAGGTTAATTCCCGGAATGGCGGGACTGTCTTATGTTGAAAGACTGGAGCGACTAGGCTTGTATACACTGGAATTTAGAAGGATGAGAGGGGATCTTATCGAAACATATAAGATTATTAAGGGATTGGACACGTTAGAGGCAGGAAACATGTTCCCAATGTTGGGGGAGTCCAGAACCAGGGGCCATAGTTTAAGAATAAGGGGTAGGCCATTTAGAACGGAGATGAGGAAAAACTTTTTCAGTCAGAGAGTTGTAAATCTGTGGTATTCTCTGCCTCAGAAGGCAGTGGAGGCCAATTCTCTGAATGCATTCAAGAGAGAGCTAGATACAGATCTTAAGGATAGCGGAGTCAGGGGGTATGGGGAGAAGGCAGGAACGGGGTACTGATTGAGAATGATCAGCCATGATCACATTGAATGGTGGTGCTGGCTCGAAGGACCGAATGGCCTACTCCTGCACCTATTGTCTATTGTCTATTTGGCTCAGGCATCATCGGCCAAAGGGCCTGTTCCTGTGCTGTGCTGGTCTAAATTTCCAGATATGTTTTAATTGTTTACTAATTGTCGAGGATGTAACTAGGAGAGTGGATAAGGGAGAACCAATGGATGTGTTATATCTGGACTTCCAGAAGGCTTTCGACAAGGTCCCACATAAGAGATTAGTATGCAAACTTAAAGCACACGGTATTGTGGGTTCAGTATTGATGTGGATAGAGAACTGGCTGGCAGACAGGAAGCAAAGAGTAGGAATAAACGGGTCCTTTTCAGAATGGCAGGCAGTGACTAGTGGGGTACCGCAAGGCTCAGTGCTGGGACCCCAGCTATTTACAATATATATTAATGATTTGGACGAGGGAATTGAATGCAACATCTCCAAGTTTGCGGATGACACGAAGCTGGGGGACAGTGTTAGCTGTGAGGAGGATGCTAGGAGGCTGCAACGTGACTTGGATAAGTTAGGTGAGTGGGCAAAGGCATGGCAGATGCAGTATAATGTGGATAAATGTGAGGTTATCCACTTTGGTGGCAAGAACAGGAAAGCAGACTATTATCTGAATGGTGGCCGATTAAGAGAAGGGGAGATGTAACGAGACCTGGGTGTCGTGGTACACCAGTCATTGAAAGTAGGCATGCAGGTGCAGCAGGCAGTGAAGAAAGCGAATGGTATGTTGGCATTCATAGCGAGGGGATTTGAGTATAGGAGCAGGGAGGTTCTGCTGCAGTTGTACAGGGCATTGGTGAGACCACACCTGGAGTATTGCGTACAGTTTTGGTCTCCTAATCTGAGGAAAGACATTCTTGCCATAGAGGGAGTACAGAGAAGGTTCACCAGATTGATTCCTGGGATGGCAGGACTTTCATATGAAGAAAGACTGGATAGACTCGGCTTGTACTCGCTGGAATTTAGAGGATTGAGGGGGGATCTTATAGAAACTTACAAAATTCTTAAGGGGTTGGACAGGCTAGATGCAGGAAGATTGTTCCCGATGTTGGGGAAGTCCAGAACAAGGGGTCACAGTTTAAGGATAAGGGGGAAGTCTTTTAGGACCGAGATGAGAACGTTTTTTTTCACACAGAGAGTGGTGAATCTGTGGAATTCTCTGCCACAGAGGTAGTTGAGGCCAGTTCATTGGCTATATTTAAGAGGGAGTTAGATGTGGCCCTTGTGGCTAAAGGGATCAAGGGGTATGGAGAGAAGGCAGGTACGGGATACTGAGTTAGATGATCAGCCATGATCATATTGAATGGCGGTGCAGGCTCGAAGGGCCGAATGGCCTACTCCTGCACCTATTTTCTATGTTTAGGGAAAGGTGGCCCACTAAACAAAATCTCAACCATTAACATTGATCTTTCAGTGTCAAAAATTATAAGTGACTGCAGAATAAAATAGATGTCGTTTTACCTCACTACTGCCTTGTTTGATGTCAAACGCAGAAGCAAATGTCTGTGGCAACTTATCAGATGGCGCCCAACCCAGGTGGCTGTGTGTGCTGGTCACAGAAGTGGATCTGCAATCACGCATTACAATCGCTCCACCCTCTTAAATCTTAAACTCCCACTCTATACTGGGAATGGCTCACTTGTAATCATGTATTGTCTTTCCGCTGACTGGTCAGCACGCAACAAAAGCTTTTCACTGGACCTTGGTGCACGTGACAATAAAGTAAACTCAACTCAACTCAATGCAAAGCTGTGTCGGAAGGAACTGCAGATGCTGGTTTAACCCGAAGATAGACACAAAAAGCTGGAGTAACTCAGTGGGTCAGACAGCATCTCTGGAGAAAAGGAACAGGTGACGTTTCAGGTTGAAAATAGATCAAGTCTGAAGAAGGGTGTCGACACCTATTCCTTTTCTCCAGAGATGCTGTCTGACCCGCTGAGTTATTCCAGCTTTTTGTGTCTATCTTCAATTCAAAGCTGTTCTTTTTTATTTTCAATCTTGATTTCTCGTTTCTGAATTTCTGCGCGAGATTTTTCACATTCGTCTGCCCCATATTATCAGCCATCAGATTTCCAGCTATCAATTTGTGTAGACTCAAACCAGTATTTATCAATCACATTGTAATTATAACCAAGTCCAAAATAGATCAAGTCCTCCATAGAATCTCTGCGTGCAAGATACACTGAGCTTATGTAGAAATTGAAATTAATTCCTCATGTTTTTCTTAATGCTTTCAATTGGTGGGGTGTTGCTGCCAGTATCTTTTCAAATGACTTTACTTTCTAATAATTCAGTCTGAAGAAGGGTCTCGACCCAAAATGTCACCCATCCCTTCTCTCCTGAGATGCTTCCTGACCTGCTGAGTTACTCCAGCATTTTGTGAATGAATACCTTCGATTTGTACCAGCATCTGCAGTTATTTTCTTACATTACTTTCTAATAAAAACGAGCCAAATGTTAAGATGTTCATTTGTTGTTAGACTTAACATCGGACAAGTTGTTGCTAACTGATATCATCATAATGTTACAGTGTAAAACAGCTGAGAATTGCCATCAGACGTTTGCAACCTCGTAAAATCAACCAGCTTCCGACACTTCAGCTAACATTTTAGATACATGGTTTTTTTTTATTAACGAAGAAGGGAATGATTGGTTATGGAGTAATTTTCCATTTTATATGATGAAAGCAAACTAGGTGCCTCGAGAGATGTGGGGGAGGGAGGTAGGAATTGGGCTGGTGCAGAAGCAGAATACAAATCAAATCAAATCACCTCATATTTTGCTTGGGCAGATTACACCCCAACGGTATGAATATTGAATTCTCTAACCTCAAGTAACCCTTGCTTTCCCTCTCTTTCCATCCCTCCCACTTCCCGGTTGTCCGACCAGTCTGACTGTCCCCGATTACATTTTATCGCTGTTTGCTTTGTTGTCACGTTCTCCTCCTTAACAATGATCTATTCTATATTTTCCTTGATCTCCATCTCTTTTGATGCCTCGTTTTCGCACCTTACCCTTCCTTATCTCTGTGCCTCCCTCTCCCCTGACTCTCAGTCTGATGAAGGGTCTCGACCAGAAACGTCACCCATTCCTTCTATCCAGAGATGCTGCCTGACCCGCTGAGTTACTCCAGCATTTTATGTCTATCATTATAATACTTCCCTTTGCTGATTTTCCATGAACACATTTATTAAGTAATATAATCCAGCAATTTTGCTTCATGTTCGCATTAAGTAGCTTTTAAAACATTATATCATATCATATCATATCATATATATACAGCCGGAAACAGGCCTTTTCGGCCCACCAAGTCCGTGCCGCCCAGTGATCCCCGTACATTAACACTATCCTACACCCACTAGGGACAATTTTGACATTTACCCAGCCAATTAACCTACATACCTGCACGTCTTTGGAGTGTGGGAGGAAACCGAAGACCTCGGAGAAAACCCACGCAGGTCACGGGGAGAACGTACAAACTCCTTACAGACAGCACCCGTAGTCAGGATCGAACCTGAGTCTCCGGCGCTGCATTCGCTGTAAAGCAGCAACTCTACCGCTGCGCTACCGTGCCGCCCTAATCCCCTGGAGTCAATGATAAAATGCATGAAACCATGCCGAAAAGAAAACATAATAGTTTAATAATTTTCATGAGTAAATTTAATGTGGTGTATTTCAAATAAGTTTATGGCCTAGTAATTGCAGAGAATACAATTTCCTGAATACTTGCCATTTTGCACAAAATAATTCTAGCTGGCACTCCTCGACTAGCAAGAGCATCAGGCTCATAAGCAGTGATTACAAGTAAGCCTAACACGCACAGGTTATTCAAGTCCATCGACCTGCCTGAACATATTACAAATATTCATGACTTTTCACATTTTTTTGTGAAGTTTGAAAGCATTATCAAAATCCAAATGTTCTGAGCTGTTCCCAACAGCATTGACTAATTTCCTCAATTAAAAAAATGTCAAAATGCAGGCAAGGAGAAAAACAGCGGATTTTGTTTTCATGCTTTTACTTACATAAAATGAAGAGAATCACTAAAATAGTACGCTAATGGATTGAAAAACAGTAATGTCAAAATAAGAACAGCAGTTTAATGTTTAAACCTCATGTCATTCTTTTTAAGGCAAAATGGACACAACAACAAAAAACAGAGTAATGGTATTAGCTGGAAACTGCAGTTACTGACAATTATTGTTCACAAGTGGAGGAAGATATAAGTGATAGAGGCAGGTCATAAGAATTCCACAGATTCACCACCCTCTGACTAAAGAAATTCCTCCCCATCTCCTTCCTAAAGGAACGTCCTTTAATTCTAAGGCTATGACCTCTAGTCCTAGACTCTCCCACTGGTGGAAACATCCTCTCCACATCCACTCTATCCAGGCCTTTTACTATTCTGTACGTTTCAATGAGGTCCCCCTCGTTCTTCTAAACTCCAGCGAGTACAGGCCCAGTGCTGTCAAACGCTCATCATAATGTTAACCCACTCATTCCTGGAATCATTCTTGTAAACCTCTTCTGGACCCTCTCCAGAGCCAGCACATCCTTCCTCAGATATGGTGCCCAAAATTGCTCACAATGCTCCAAGTGCGGCCTGGCCCTCTTGATATAAATGGTGGCTTTGAGTTTACTTTCTGTATAGCAGGGAGGAAGAAAATCCAGATGAGAAAAGGGCCAGAAAGAAGTACGCAAAAACATCCATGAAATAAATGGAGCTAAAGGAAGAGTCAACGAGAATGGAGTAGGATGTGTGTAACGTTTTTAAATTTATAGTGCATTCTTTATTAAAATGATACACAATGGTAGAAACAAAACAATGAACATAAGTCACTGTAGGCAGGCATGGCTCCAGCTACTTTTTACGTTAATTAACTGTAAAATCCAAGTACATGTGGACATTAATTTCCAATATTCACCTGGCAGGCAAGGCACATGACAAAAGGGAGATGTCAGAAAATTACACCTCAGCCGTTTTCTTGCTGGCAAGGGAATATTGCTAATAAATATTTTGAACGCTGTCGATCAATTCATCTCGGTAGCTTTCTGTTTTATAGCATTATGGATACGAAAAATTATTTTCATATCCAAAGCAATTGCAATGGCTTCAGGTCAAACTGCATAACTCC
This sequence comes from Rhinoraja longicauda, assembly GCF_053455715.1. NCBI lineage: Eukaryota > Metazoa > Chordata > Chondrichthyes > Rajiformes > Arhynchobatidae > Rhinoraja > Rhinoraja longicauda. The sequence goes on along the minus strand of NC_135953.1, from coordinate 137,331,841 downwards.
ACAAATTCCACTGTGTATTTCTAATAACAAACTTCACTTGCTGCAAAGTGAAATTCTCCATGCAACACTCCTTTGGAGCATTGTCTGGAAAATAAAGTTCCATTACAGGGAGAAGGTAGGAATGGGGTTGAGAGGATAAAATGGATCAAATATGACCAAATAGCATAGCAGACTTGATGGGCCGAATGGCCTAATTCTGCTCCGGTGTCTGATGGTCTTAGTACTCTGCACTGCACCTGTCATTGAGCACTGTCAGAATGCCCACATTTTAACTTTAGTCAGTTAACATACTGAAGCTGCAGACTTAACCATTTGGCCCTTTGTACCTATTCCACCATGGCTGGCCTTTTATCGCCTGCACTAATCCATTATCTCAATTCCCCAGAAGGCCCAGAGCTTCAATTTGCTTCCTTTACTAACCCTCTCCCTATCAGACCAATCCTGGTATCATCTGATCTCCCTCCCACAATAGACAATAGGTGCAGGAGTAAGCCATTCGGCCCTTCGAGCCAGCACCGCCATTCAATGTGATCACGGCTGATAATCCACAATTAGTACCCCGTTCCTGCCTTCTCCCCATATTCCTTGTCTCCGCTATCTTTAAGAGCTCTATCTAATTCTCTCTTGAAAGCATCCAGAGAATTGGCCTCCACTGCATTCTGAGGCAGAGAATTCCACAGATGCACAACTCTCTGAGTGAAAATTTTATTTCCTCATCTCCGTTCTAGATGGCCTACCCCTTATTCTTAAACTGTGCCCCCTAGTTCTGGACTCCCCAAACATCGGGAACATGTTTCCTGCCTCTAGCGTGTCCAATCCATTAATAATCTTATATGTTTCAATAAGATCCCCTCTCATCCTTCTAAATTCCAGTGTATGCAAGCCCAGTCGCTCCATTCTTTCAACATGACAGTCCCGCCATCCTGGGAATTAACCTAGTGAACCTACGCTGCACTCCCTCAATAGCAAGAATGTCCTTCCTCAAATTTGGAGACCAAAACTGCACACAATATTCCAGGTGTGATCTCACTAGGGCCCAGTACAACTGCAGGGCTCCTGTACTCAACTCCTCTCGTTATGAAGGCCAACATGCCATTAGCTTTCCTCACTGCTTGCTGTACTTGCATGCTTACTTTCAGTGACTGATGAACAAGGACACCCAGGTCTTGTTGTACTTCCCCACTCACTGACCTCATGCCCTGACTCGACCATGACCCTCAATGGACACTTGAAATAGCCCCCAAACATACTCCAGAGAGAGAGTGGCACACAGATGGAAACTGACAGTCACAGAAGCTAAATGGCGTTGGGCCTCCCACGTTGTTCCATTGTAAGGTTGAGGACTAACACTTGCATCTTCTGTTTGAGTACGGTGAAGCTCTTCATACCAAACCTAACAATTTCAAGTAACCACTTTTTCTCATTCTCACCGAGCAAACAGCTAACAATGGCCTGTTTCCTTTATCATTGTTACTTTTTTGCATATCTTTTGCATTCATTTGTTCTATATCTGTCTACATCACCGTCTATATCTCTCGTTTCCCTTTCCACTGGCTAGTCTGGAGAAGGGTCTCGGCCCGAAACGTCACCCATTCCGTCTCTCCAGAGATGCAGCCTATCCCGCTGAGTTACCCCAGCATATTGTGTCCATCTTCGGTGTAAACCAGCGTCTGCAGTTCCTTCCTGCACATAACCTCTCCACGAATGTGGCTGCACCTTCCCGTCTTCCATTTGCGACTCGTTTCCTAGTAGTTCAACTGCCAGGTTTAAAGGTAATTGTCACCTTGATCATTTTGGTGTGCACAAACATACGGTCCGTTCTCTCAATCCTCCCCCCCCCCCCCCCCGTGCAACTTAAACCGTGTTTGTTTTCCCTCTTTTCTGGTTCAGATGAGGCGTCCTGGACCAGAAAACCCCTTTGATTCTACAGCCACTGACATTGCTTGACCTGCTAAGTGTTTCCAACATCTTGTGTTTTCTTTTCCGTAATGGTTGTGCAAATGTTTCGATATCCAGAGTTCAGCTTGGATTTTTTTTTTAAAGATCAACTCCATATGACTGAGGCTAGGCTTTTACATGGTACCTGCATGGGATGGCAAATCACCTGAAAATCCCTCGAGAGCTTTCTTTTTATCAACACTGACAGTTTGCATAACCTCTCTCCCTCTTTCTCTGCCCTGATGCCTTCCAGTCTTTCTGTCATACATTTCTAGTTTGATTTAGAACATTGAACAGTATAGCACAGGAACGGGCCCTTCGGCCCACAATATCTGTGCCGAACATGATGTCAAGTTAAACTGATCTCATCTTCCTGTATTTATTCACAAAATGCTGGAGTAACTCAGCAGGTCAGGCAGCATCTCGGGAGAGAAGGAATGGGTGACGTTTCGGGTCGAGACCCTTCATCTTCCTGTACATCATCCTCATCCCCCTATTCCCTGCACTTCCATGTATGTGCCTATCCAAAAGCTTCTTAAACACCGGGATCATATCTGCCTCCACCACCAACCCTGTCAGTGCGTTCCAGGCCTCCACTTCTTTCTGCGTTAAAAAAAAACATACCCCACACATCGCCCTCTCACCTTACAACTATGCCCTCGAGCGTTGGGCATTTCCACCCTGAGAAAAAGGTTCCAACTGTCTATCCTATCTCTGCCTCTCATAGTTTTAAATACAAATTGGTGAGCAAGGGGTAGGCTAAGGTCACAATGGTAAGGTCATAAGGAATAGGAGTAAAATCAGGGCCATTCGGCCCATCAAGTCTACCCTGCCATTCAATCATGGCTGATCTATCTCTCCCTCCTAACCCCATTCTCCTGCCTTCTCCCCATAACCTCTGACACCCCCGTACGAATCAACCCCTGCCAACTTTGCCAGTTTGAAGGGAAAAAAAACTTTCATCCAGGATTCCACTTTTGATTTGTTCAGTGTCCCGCTGCTGGAAAGATATCGCGTGTGGGGAAACCTTAAAGATTGATGCCAGTGTGGTGCTGCCCTTTAAGCTCAGGAGAAGAAGCAACATTTAAACTTTTGAGGTAAGCAAGAAAATAAAATTGAAACGAAACAGCGGCCCTGGATTTCATTCAACGCTGAGACTTAATATGTTCTTTTAAATGTTGTCAACAGTATATTCAACCCGTTTTTCTTTCCTGACAAATCAACTGATAATTGAACAATGTATGTGTGCTTCAAATTGACTCGAGGTAATAATGTACAGCCAGCCTGAAAGAGCGTTGCTTTTCCTTTCACCCTGCTCCACGTGTATATAACACCAGGAGCTACTCTGACTTTGGGTATCTGTCAACATGCTAATACACACGTGCGTTTTCACCCGAGTTCCGCCCAGAATCCGTCCAGGAACAACTAATTCCTCACGGTCGGAGAGCCGAAACTTTCGTTCAAGTGTTGATTTAACGTGCGGCCAACAACAACAACAACAGCAACAATAAGGCGACCAGCGCACGGTTTATAACGAGGTGAAGATGCAACAAAATAAAAAGGACTCATGCTGCAAACTTGACCCGTGGCGGGCGGGAGGGAGGGCTCCTGACAACACATTTCCGCATCGGCCTGAACACGTTTTATTCAAATGATTGCAAACTCTCCCCGTGTTTCCAGTGCCGGCCTCTTGGTAGCTGGCGTGGGCGGTGTGGAAGTAAAGTGAAGTTTGAGGCGCGCTTCGGATGGAGAGTACATACATACATACAAACAAACATCCTTCTCTCCTGAGATGCTGCCTGACCTGCTGAGTTACTCCAGCATTTTGTGAAATAAATACCTTCGATTTGTACCAGCATCTGCACTTATTTTCTTACAAACAAACTTACATACACACAAACAAACATACACACATTACATATTCCCCGGGGTTCAGCGACTGCACACAGCGGAGAGTTTGCTTCCAAAAGAGTTGCTCACACCCCCCTTCCACACACACACCCACACAACACACACACCCACACACAACACACACACACACACCCACACAACACACACACCCACACAACACACACACCCCCCACCCACCCACCCAGGGCTGGGGTCCCAGTAACCTGCAGCCCAGCAACAATAAATACCCTGTCAGATGGCACCGTGACAGCAACCCAGACTGTTCATGATTCACAGCTCCCCCCTCCCATCCCCTCCCCTCCCCAAGTGAAGTGAAGGGTCGCTGGTCACTTACGCTGCTGTTCTCCCCCGTCCAGTGCACCATCGCCTGGTTGTGCGAAGCGTCTCCTCGCAGGATGAACGAGGTGCTGAGCAGAGCGGCGTCCTGCGGCGGAGCGGACCTCTTCTCCCGGCTTGGCTTTCCCTCTCCCTCTCCCTCTCCCTCTCCGTGCAGTCGCCGGGCGATCCGGACGCCAGCCGAGCTGTGGGGCAGGAGGCAAAGCCCGCAGCCGAGGAGGCACAGCCACAGGTAGCTGGGGAGGCAGCTCCTTGTCTGGGCTGCCTGGGAAAGGGCTGTGCCCTTGTGTTGTGCCGCCGCTGCCTGTGCCGCTGCCATGCTCGCTGAGCTGTGAGAAAGGCAAGCAGGGCTGCTGGCCAGTGTGTGTGTGTGTGTGTGTGTGAGAGAGAGAGAGGTTGATCCCAACCCACGGGACGGAGCCCCAGCCTCCCGCACGCAGATAGGCACAAGAGAGAAAGAGGGTGGAGGAACAGCAGCTCACTTAATAATGCTCGTTTCACCACCACCCCCCCCCTTGCTGCGCTCCTTCGATCACTCGTCCAAAGAGCACCATCTGCCGGAGGCGAGTCGAGATATAGAAAACATAGAAAATAGGTGCAGGAGGAGGCCATTCGGCCCTTCGAGCCTGTACGCACCGCCATTCAATGTGATCATGGCTGATCATCCAACTCAGTATCCTGTACCTGCCTTCTCTCCATACCCCCTGGGCCACATCTAATAAAAGAAAATAACTGCAGATGCTGGTACAAATCGATTTATTCACAAAATGCTGGAGTAACTCAGCAGGTCAGGCAGCATCTCGGGAAAGAAGGAATGGGTGACATTTCGGGTCGAGACCCTTCTTCAGACTGAAGGGCCACATCTAACTCCCTCTTAAATATAGCCAATGAACTGGCCTCAGCTACCGTCTGTGGCAGAGAATTCTACAGATTCACCACTCTCTGTGTGAAAACGAGAGAATAAATACCTTCGAGAGACGAGACCTTCCCAGGCACACAACGAGGAGCTAGCCTCGTTGGTGGTTTCTTTCGGGGCCAACCCAACCTGCCGAGATTGCCCTGGTGTTTCCAGCCATGCGTGGGTGATGCCAGGACTAGAGGGTCTGAGGTATCAGGGGATGGTTGAGCCAAATGGGATTCTATTCCCCTGGAACGTGCCCTGATGGCGTGCAGCGTAGGTTTACTAGGTTAATTCCCGGAATGGTGGGGCTGTCATAAATTGAAAGACTGGAGCGACTAGGCTTGTATACACTGGAATTTAGAAGGATGAGAGGAGATCTTATCGAAACGTATAAGATTATTAAGGGGTTGGACACGTTAGAGGCAGGAAACATGTTCCCAATGTTGGGGGAGTCCAGAACCAGGGGCCACAGTTTAAGAATAAGGGGTAGGCCATTTAGAACTGAGATGAGGAAAAACTTTTTCAGTCAGAGAGTTGTGAATCTGTGGAATTCTCTGCCTCAGAAGGCAGTGGAGGCCAGTTCTCTGAATGCATTCAAGAGAGAGCTAGATAGAGCTCTTAAGGATAGCGGAGTCAGGGGGTATGGGGAGAAGGCAGGAATGGGGTACTGATTGAGAATGATCAGCCATGATCACATTGAATGCTGGCTCGAAGGGCCGAATGGCCTCCTCCTACACCTATTGTCTATTGAACGCAGGAGGATGAGGGGAGATGTTATTGAGGTGTACAAAAATCATCAGAGGAATAGATTGGCACAGAGTCTCTTTTGCCCAGAGTAGGTGAATCGAGGACCAGAGGATATAGGTTTCAGGTGAAGGGGAAAAGATTTAATAGGAATCTGAGGGGTAACCTTTTCACACAAAGGGTGGTGGGGGTATGGAACAAGCTGCCAGAGGAGATAGTTGAGGCAGGGACTATCCCAATGTTTAAGAAACAATTAGACAGGTGCATGGATAGGACAGGTTTGGAGGGATATGGACCAAGTGCAAGCAGGTGGGACTAGTGTAGCTGGGACATGTTGGCCGTTGTGGGCAAGTTGGGCCGAAGGGCCTGTTTCCAAACTATCACTCTATGACTCTATGATAAGTGCGGGGACGGTGAGAAATCGGGCTGAAGTTTATTGTTTGCATTAAGCAGCGTGCTCTATAGTTTACAGCAGGTTTGGAGGATAAAGAATTTGGGGCAAGGCAGTCGGAGGGCAAGCCATTTGCATCTCCACAAATCTTCCCCTGCCAAGTAGTAGCAAACGTTTGTGCACAAGTTGAAAAAAATCAAAATATTTCCTGCACTTACAATCTTTAATTCGGCTCTACCTTGCGTACTTGAATCTGGCTTGATTGTGTTAATGTAAGTATTATCTGATTTGTGTAGGAAAGAACTGCAGATGCTGGTTTAAATCAAAGGTAGACACAAAATGCTGGAGTAACTCAGCGGGACAGGCAGCATCTCTAGAGAGAAGGAATGGGTAACGTTTCGGGTCGAGACCCTTCTTCAGACTGATGTCAGGGGAGCTGCCCAAGCTAAATATGAGGTGCTGTTCGTCCAATTTGCGCTGGGCCTCACTCTGACAATGGAGGAGGCCCAGGACAGAAAGGTCAGATTGGGAATGGGCGGGGGAGTTGAAGTGCTGAGCAACCAGGCGATCAGGTAGGTTAAGGCGGACTGAGCGAAGGTGTTCAGCAAAACGATGGCCGAACCTGTGCTTGGTCTCGCCGATGTAGAGAAGTTGACACCTGGAACAGAGGATACAGTAGATGAGGTTGGAGGAGGTGCAAGTGAACCTCTGCCTCCGATTTGATTGGATAGTATGCAAAACAAAGCTTTTCACTCAACGTCGGTACACCTGACTATCATAAACCTAAAACGTATTTTACTGTCAACACCTGATGTTGAATAGTTTAAGGTAAGTGGTGACACAGGTCACAGGACAATGTGCAGGTTTTAGTTTTAGAGATATTGTATGGAAACAGGCCCTTCGGCCCACTGACTGTTGATCGCCTCTTCACACCAGTTCTATGTCATCCCAGTTTCTACACACAAGGGGCAATTTTTACAGAGGCCAATGAACCTGCAACCCTGCACATCTTTGGGATATGGGAGGAAACTGCAACAACCAGAGGAAACCCACCTGGTCAAAGGGTGAACATGCACATTCCACACAGCCAGCACTCGAGGGCAGGAATGAACCCGGGTTTAGTTTAGTTTAGAGATACAGCGCAGAAACAGGCCCTTCGGCCCACCGGGTCCATGCCGACCAGCGATCCCCGCACATTAGCACTATCCTACACCCACTAGGGACAATTTTTACATTTACCAAGCCAATTAACCTACATACCTGTACGTCTTTGGAGTGTGGGAGGAAACCGAAGATCTCGGAGAAAACCCTCACAGGTACAAACTCCGTACAGACAGCACCCGTAGTCAGGATGGAACCTGGGTCTCCGGCACTGCATTTGCTGTAAGGCAGCAACTCTACCGCTGCGCCACCGTGACCGCCCTCTCTGGCACTTTGGCACAGCATCTCTACCAGGGAAAGACTGATAGGCACTGAGTTGGACTCCCTACACACTAGGGGCAACTTAGAGGCCAATGAACCTACAAAACCTGCACATCTTTGGGACGTGAAAGGAAACCGTGAGCAAGGGCCAGGATCGAACCCGGTCTCTGGTGCTGCAAGGCAGCAACACTACCAGCTGTGCCACTGTGCTGCCTTCTAATGACTTTTTTCTGGAGTCTACACTCGGTCTCATTGCTGCTTCCAAAAGATGCCACGCAAAACATCCCCGTAGTGAGGAACAATTGCTGCCCTCCTGCAGGCATCATTTTATGGCTTTCAGTGGGTTGTGAATGCCCGTGTACTTTTCAGAAATGAAGACTTTCTTTGCCCCTCAGTTACTGAAGTTCCTGAAGGCGTTAAACCTAGAACATAGAACAGTACAGTACAAAGAAGGGGAATCAGCAATGTAAAATATACAGTGCAGCAGCAGGTCCTTTTGGCGACAATGTTTTGTGCCAAACATGATGCCAAGCTAACTAATCTCCTCTGCCAGCACTTGAACCATATCCCTCCATTCCCTGCATGTCCATCTGCCTATCTAAAAGCCCCTTAAGTGCCGCTAACCTATCTGCCACCACCACTAACCCTGGCAGCTTGTTGCAGCCACCCACCACTGACATGGTGGTGTCAGAGGTGATGGGGAGAAGGCAGGAGAATGGGGTTAGGAGGGAGAGATAGATCAGCCATGATTGAATGGCAGAGTAGACTTGATGGGCTGAATGGCCTTATGATACGATACGATATAACTTTATTTATCCCAGGAGGGAAATTGATCTGCCAACTGCCACTCTCTGTGTAAAAAAAAATGTGTTCTGTACATCTTTAAACGTTGCCTTTCTCACCATAAAACTATGCCCTCCAGTCCTTAACATTTCCGAGCTTTATGGTCTCACAAGTGTTATTTGATGTTATCCCAACTAAGCAGCCATTCTTCATATTTTACATTTTATTGAATTGTAATTCTGTGCTTAATTGGTTCCTGAATTGGTTCATGTTACACTGCTTGTAACAGTTACCATAACTTCTGAAGAGGGAGCCATTGCTGGTTCCACTTCCTTAATCCTGAGGTCTATTTTCGACACTTCTGTTGTTTTAGCTGAGATTAATTAATTCAGCATTTTCTGAAACATTATAACTGGGGCCTATCACTGGATGTTCCGAAACATTTATGGCCAATATCTATTTTTGAAATATGATCACCGTTTAGTTTAGAGATACAGCGTGGAAACAGACCATTCGGCCTATTCAGTCCACATCGACCATCGATCATCCATTACATTACATTACAATACAATACAATACAATATATCTTTATTGTCATTGTACAGGGGTACAACGAGATTGGGAATGCGCCTCCCATACGATGCAATAATATAATTAACTAGTCATTATTCATTTAAACAACCCAATGAAACAAATTGTAACAGTTTTAAAACAGAATAAAGTGCAAGTAGATCTGTGCCGGATCACTGTGCGATGTGACCATCCAGCTCAGCAGGACCGGTTCATAGCAGCTATGGCCCTGGGGATGAAGCTGTTCTTGAGTCATCACACCAGCTTTATGTTATCCTACTTTCTTATCCACTCCCGACACATTCGGGGTGAATTTTACTGAGGCCCATTAATCCACAAACATGCATGTGTGAAAAGAAAGGTACCTGGAGGAAACCCACGCAACTGCATGGAGAACTTGCGAACTCCACACAGACGCACCCAATGTCAGGATCCAACCAGGGTCTCCAGCATTGTGGGGCAGCAGCTCTATCAGCTGCACAATGTGTAACGGGCAAGTCATTTTTCCCCATAGCAAAGTCCCATAGCCACCAATGAGATATTGAACAGACATTCAGTGTTGTCGTTTGAGGGTTGACTACTCGGGGACCGGAGACTTTGGCCTTCTCTTCTCTTCTTTTAATACGACTATAGAATCTGGAACAGGGAAATCATTGGTGTGCACCAATGTAAGATCCTTAATATGATTGAATCTCATTGTACCTTATGCACTGGAAATGGTGATCTCCAGTCAGACTGCCATCTTCACGTTATTCCACCTTCTCTGATTCCATCATTTCTTTAGTTTTAGTTTAGTTTAGTTTAGTTTAGAGATACAGCGCGGAAACAGGCCCTTCGGCCCACCGGGTCCGCGCCGACCAGCGATCCCTGCATATTAGCATTATCCTACACACACTAGTGACAATTTTTTACATTTACCAGGCCAATTAACCTACATACCTGTACGTCTTTGGAGTGCGGGAGGAAACCGAAGATCTCGGAGAAAACCCACGGGGAGAACGTACAAACTCCGTACGGACAATTTCTGATTTTCTCTTCGGAATTTAATTTTGCTATTGTCTTTCTTTTCCGCTTTTAATCTATTTATTTATTTCTGCGATTTGTGCAGTACTGACAAGGGCAGCGTTTATTGTCCATCTCAACTTGCACTGGAGAAAACAACAGGTGGTGAGCTGTCTTCTCAGACGTCTTCAGCGTGGCCTGTGAAAAATGCTCCCGCAGTGGTGCTGCCTGAGAAATAAAAGGATTTGGATCCGGTGATGATGAAATTGCTGACATGTGTTCTCTAGCTTCTCAAATAATTTTGAAGCATTTTGGAACAACTCGAATCCAAAGAAAAACATTCATTGGAAAGTTCCCACTGAATGGTGTAATCGCATCCCGGAAAATTAGGAACAATACATTTGCTTGGGCTACACACTTCAATTCCAGCTCCTCAACCCAGCCATTAACTCCCAACACTGGCTTTTGGCAGAAGGGGGGGGGGGGGGGGCACTGAGAACAAACATGGACCATTGGGGACTAAATGGAATGCTTTGTTACTTTGACGGCGCCCTTTATGTGGTGTCTCTTTGCATACCTTGTGCATGCAAAACAAAGAATCTCACCGTGACATGTCACCTGTGATAATAATGTAAGAAAATAACTGCAGATGCTGGTACAAATCGAAGGTATTTATTCACAAAATGCTGGAGTAACTCAGCAGGTCAGGCAGCATCTCAGGAGAGAAGGAATGGGTGACGTTTCGGGTCGAGACCCTTCTGAAGAAGTCTGAAGAAGGGTCTCGACCCGAAACGTCACCCATTCCTTCTCTCCTGAGATGCTGCCTGACCTGCTGAGTTACTCCAGCATTTTGTGTTAATAATGTATAATTTACGCATTCGGGAAGAAGGTACCGGAGCCTAAAATCTGTAATGTCCAGGTTCAGGAACAGCTTCTTCCCGACAGCCCATTAAACACTACAACCTCAAATAAGCTCTGAACTACAATAGACTATTATTTTTATTATTATTATTATTTGCAATGTACTATGTTTACATATTATATTGTGCTGCAGCAAGTAAGAATGTCATTGTTCTATCTGGGACATATGACAATAGAACACTCTTGACTTGTATTCAAGTTGTGGCCTTTAATGTGAAAAACATCAGTTAAGGCATTAAAGGTATCACAAAATGCTGGAGTAACTCAGCAAGTCAGGCAGCATCTTGGAGAGAAGGAATGGGTGACGTTTCAGGTCGAGACCCTTCTTCAGACTGATCAGTCATCAGTCTGAAGAAGGGTCTCGATCCGAAACGTCATCCATTCCTTCTCTTCAAGACGCTGCCTGACCTGCTGAGTTACTCCAGCATTTTGTGATACCTTCGATTTGTACCAGCATCTACAGTTATTTTCCTACACAGTTAAGGCATTAAAAGTCATTACGCAGCTTTTAAATTTAATCATGTTATTCAGAAATACTTTTTCTTAACTTTTGGAGATTAATCTCATTTTGGGGACTGAAAATCGTAGGGGTGGAGAATGAAATGGGTATAGGGAGGGGTGGGGGGAAATAATCACCAGACATTTTGAGTGGTTTGTGGTGGAAAGATATGAAGGTGCCATCTGCTGTCGAAGATCTGTAATTGAATACAAATTTAAATCCGTTGCAATACTGTTTCATGATGAATGTCATACTCCAGTGTTCAAATTAATGTTACTAATCCTCAGAGGCACAGTTTAACAATAATTATAAATATGTGCTGTATATCGGAGAATATTTGACATGGTAATACTCATATTTTTATCTTGAACTTTGCCATATAACAATATAAATAATTAGTTTTGACATATAAATCTCATAACAGAATTTCACAACAGAAGTTCTAGCTGGTATCCACTTCATATTAAATACAACCAATTGATTTCCATTAAAGCAGACGACTCAAAACAGTTGCAACAAATGCTGTTCAATTTACGTGCTATTTGACCAAAAGCTATAAATTGACTGTGACTCAAGTTTCACGTTCCTATTGACAAAGACGCTCTGAATAATAGATTACAAGCATGCGATCCCACTCTACAATAATTGAGTCCTTCTCAGATGTTATTTAATCTCTGCCATACATATTTTCACTGCTTTCTGAAACAGTGCAGCAGTTACCTAGCTTGTTCCCTGAGTTAATTTTGTTAATTAACATTTATTAAAGTGAGAATGAAAGCATAGCTCCTGTTATTTAGGGATTTTTTTTAAACAAAATTACTTCTCCATTAGATCTATCAATTCCGAGCAAACAAAATGCCAGACAAAGCCTGATTTGCATATCACAGATGAGTTTTTCCATTAAATTAACTTGAGCAAATGTCAGGGTATTATGCATTTGTTTGCCTCTGTCATTGCATGCAAATCTACTCAGGATTGTCATTTTCATATCAAAGTAAAAATGGCACTGCATAGTGTTGCGGATAACAGTAAATAACGTAATGAAAATCATAAAACCATAATTTCTCTTTAAAATATGATTTATTTTTCATGAATGAGGGTGCAACAAAGCAGAGTTTATAGATCTGTAATCTATAATGATGTCATTGTAATTTATTGTGATCCAGAAAACAGAAGTGGAAAATACGTCTGTCCTTGAACATTGGACACAGATGGCAAAATATGACGTAAATAAGACAAATTCCCGCTGGAAACCATTATGTCGCTGGTATTTGAACTCCCTTTTTGTTACACTCTGTCTGACAGATGGAGATAGATGACCCATATCAGGAGAGTATCATGGTCTTCTCTGCAGTGTGCTCATCAACCAATTCGGCCCTGAAATTTTGTAGTGTTTATTTAGGCTGCTTGCTTTCTGGCTGCAGTTGAGGTGTGGTGATGGTGTTATGAGCTGGTCCCACAGCTACTACAAGTAAATTACTACAGTATTGCTGCTGTGATTACTTAATTACAACTGTAAAATCTTTAATGATGAGCATATGAGGGCACCCAGTGACCAGCAATTGAGTGTCATCTAATGTACTGCATAGGTTCTAACAATCCGGCCTAAGGAATTTTGGAGTTAATGACCCAAGTTGCCATTCTCAAGTATGATGCTAAACATGGTGGACAATTCAACTGTAAAGACATGAGAGCCCTGCAGATACACATAGCAATCATTGGCAGCAGGAACTTGAAGACTTTCACAAGCCAAGAGAAACTTATGTGTAAGAAGGAACTGCAGATGCTGGTTTAAACCGAAGATAGACACAAAAAGCTGGAGTAACTCAGCGGGACAGGCAGCATCTCTGGAGAGAAGGAGTGGGTGACGTTTCAGGTCGAGACCCTTCTTCAGGGTCAGGCCTGAAGAGGGGTCTCGACCCGAAATGTCACCCATTCCTTCTCTCCAGAGATGCTGCCTGTCCCGCTGAGTTACTCCAGCTTTTTGTGTCTATCCAAGAGATACTTAGACTTATTACAATCTTGAAGGTCCCTTTAGGTAGGTTGAAAAGGCAGAAAAATATACTATTGAAGGACTAGATATCACAGATTTAAAACTGATGAGCAAAAAATGTTGGGTGAATTTAAGGGGAAAAAAACATTTTGGCAGAGTGATGATCAAGTGGATTTCAAAAGGAAATTGGATTGATAGTGGATGTAACTCAATTTACAAGGAAAATGTAGGAAAGAAAAATGGCAATGGGGCTGAAGAAATTGCTGTACAAGGAATCTGAGCTGACACCAAGTTAAATCAGCTCCTTCTTATGATTCTAAAATAACCAACCATACAACTGTGGCCAAACTGAAATATTTCTGTTATATACGTATTAACCACTTACTTGCATACTAAGCCATCAATAGAGACTACAGCATTTTCTGATTTTTATGTGTATCATATGATACACTTGAGCCCAAAACATTGGCACGTTGAAGGAAATTCTCACCTTCAACCAAATTGCTAAATTCATAGAAACATAGAAAATAGGTGCAGGAGTAGGCCATTCGGCCCTTTGAGTCAGCACCGCCATTCAATATGATCATGGCTGATCATCCAGAATCAGTACCCTGTTCCTGCTTTCTCCCCATATCCCTTGATTCCGTTAGCCCTAAAGAGCTCTATCTAACTCTCTCTTGAATACATCCAATGAATTGGCCTCCACTGTCTTCTGTGGCAGAGAATTCCACAGATTCACAACTCTCTGGCTGAAAAAGTTTTTCCTCATCTCAGTCCTTATTCTTAAACTGTGACCCCTGGTTCTGGACTCCCCCAACATGGGGAACATTTTTTCTGCATCCAGCCTGTCCAATCCCTTAAGAATTTTATATGTTTGTATAAGACCCCCTCTATCCTTCTAAATTCCAGGGAATATAAGCCTAATCAATCCATTCTTTACATATGTATATATGTATATTCCTGATATACATCATTGGAGTGTGAACAGCTGAACACCTCCGGGTAGTCCACCTAAACTTACCTGATCTCCCGGATGCTAAACACTTTAACTCCCCCTCCTATTCCCAGACTGACCTTTCTGCCCTGGGCCTCCTCCATTGTCAGAGTGAGGCCCAGTGCAAATTGGAGGAACAGCACCTCATATTTCGCTTGGGCAGCTTACACCCCAGCGGTATGAATATTGACTTCTCCAAGTTATCCTTGCTTTCCCTCTCTCTCCATCCCTCCTCCCCTTTCCCAGTTCCCTGACCAGCCTGACGCCTTTGTCGCCTTCTCCTAGCTAACAATGATCTATTCTACATTTTCCTTGACCTTCATCTCTTTTGATGCCTCGTTGTCACACACTTTACCCTTCCTTATCTCTGTGTCTCCCTCTCCCCTGACCTTCAGTCTGAAGAAGGGTCTCGACCCGAAACGTCACCCATTCCTTCTCTCCAGAGATGCTGCCAGTCCCGCTGAGTTACTCCAGCATTTTGTGTCTATCTTCGGTGTAAACCAGCATCTGCAGTTCCTTCTCTGACTTGGAGTAAAATAATATAAGAAACTAACTGCAGATTCTGGTACAAATTGAAGGTATTTATTCACAAAATGCTGGAGTAACACTGTTTAAAAAAGATCAAGAATAGCTGGCCTTAATGGCGATCAAAAATAAAATTTCACAATGGTATTTAAACAATTATTTCTGGCCATATCGTCGAATGAAATTAACCTCTTAAGATTTAGTAGGTCATTAGGTTAGAAGATTTAGATTCAGGGGGCAAATGTACTATCATCAAATGAATAATTAATAGATGCAGTATATTGTAGACTGGCATGTACAATGTTAGCAATGATTACTGCTGAATTGACCTCTGTTCCCATATTTTTTTAGCAAGGAGCTTGACAAGCCAACAAGGGATCAATCAGTTAGCAACATCCAAAGCAGATGTTCACATTACATGGGTGGTTAGAAATTAACCTGGATTTTGAATATCTCAGCAAGAATAAGAGAATGAGAGAGACCTGTCTGTATTCATATCATATGTTACTCAGTGAAGGATATGAATAATATGGTGTGTCATATATTTGAACCTGGTGGTGAGAGACATCTGTTTTAACATGAATGGTTTGCTTTGTGTAAATGCACAGGAGGTATATGATTCCAAAATATCAACAGACCACATTTGTGAGTGCAATACAGGCCTTCAACTAGCCACAACTTATTTATCCTTTTTCATATGCCTGGCAGATTCTGCAAATAGGGTTCACCACAGTGTCAGAGATAAGATATGGATAATCTGTATGCCTAAAAGTCATTGCCTTTTCTCAAAAACATAGACTAGTCTAAAGACTAACTCATCGCTTTGTGGTAAAAAGGATGTGCAAGCACATAGCAAGATCATAATGACTGCCATGTAGTAAAAGTTGTGTTATTGAAGAGGTTATTTGAAGATCTAAAACCCCGAAGTATGAAAAAACTCATAATCTCTGAGCGGTTTTGATATCTTTCTGATGCCTGGACTATCTCAGTACTGGAGAAAGTCCATCAATCCTGTCTCTGTAAAATCATCCATCGCTGGATAGATAAGCAAAGCCATTTCACGATTCTCTTCCAGGCTAACATTCCTAGAAATACGTGACTAGTTACTCTCAGTCGTCTCCTCTGGGCAAGCTACGCTGTTCACATGCTCGACTGCTCAATCGGGCACTGTTGTGCTAGGATATTACCAAGCATCAGAGAAAAAGGTTTCAAGATGTTCTCAAAGCTTCCTCGAAGAACTTCCGCATGCATATTGACTCCTGGGAATCTCTGGTGCGTGACAACTAAAATGAAGAAGGCACTTTCAGGATTGTCTGAAGAACCGGGAAACACTACGTAAATAGTGGTAATGCAGCCTTGGTAGACACAGAATGCTGGAGTGACTTAGCGGGACAGGCCGCATCTCTGGAGAGAAGGAATGGGTAATGTTTCAGGTCGAGACTCTTCTTAAGACCCTGTCAACCCCTGCCCCATTTGGGCAAGAGTCTGTGGCTTCCATATTACAGGGCGGCATGGTGGCGCAGCGTTAGAGTTGCTGCCTACAGCGCCAGAGACCCAGGTTCAATCTCCTCTATGGCCGCTGTCTGTACGGAGTTTTTACGTTCTCCCCATGACCACGTGGGTTTTCTCCAAGATCTTCAGTTTGTGTAAAAGAAGACGTACAGGTTTGTAGGTTAATTGGCTTGGTATAAATGTAAATGTCCCTAGTGTGTGTGTGTAGGGTAGTGCTAATGTGCGTGGACCGCTGGTCGCTGCGGACCCGGTGGGCCGAGGGGCCTGTTTCCACGCTGTATCTGTAAACTAAACTAAAGCTATTCACATCATTGGCCACTCAAAAGATCAGAGTGGAAGCAAGTCATCCACAATCCCAAAATACTGCTTAAGAAAAAGTTATAAATAGCTTGAATGAATTTCTAGTGTAGGATTGACAGCTTTTTAGAACAATGCTCCAGAAATTCAGGCACATGATACCAGCCAGTCTAACATTGACTGGATTAAGCAGGCAGAAAGAGCATTTAAATTTCTAGATGGAAGTGTGCCACCTGTCCTAATGACTAAACTAAATGTGCAAGGATCAGTAGTGCAAAGATAGAATGTAGTCGGAGACAGGAAGACTAGTGGGAGAACTGGGAAGGGGGAGGGGATAGAGAGGGGAAGCAGGGACTACCTGAAGTTAGAGAAGTCAATGTTCATACCGCTGGGGTGTAAACTGCCCAAGCGAAATATGAGGTGCTGTTCCTCCAATTTGCGCTGGGCCTCACTCTGATAATGGAGGAGGCCCAGGACAGAAAGGTCAGATTGGGAGTGGGAGGGGGAATTGAAGTGCTGAGCCACCGGGAGATCAGATTGGTTGAGACGGACTGAGCAGAACATGCTCTATGATTCTAAATTGTAGTTATTCCACTTGCAGGAGAGAGTTTTGGCCTTTTTATTTACTGCATGGTGCAGTGCAACAAGGAAGATGCTGCCATTATCACCTGGTGCAATTTGCAAGAAACCCATGGCATAGCACCTGAAGTGCCGTCTAGGACGGCACGGTGGCGCAGCAGTAGAGCTGCTGCCTTACAGCAAATGCAGCGCCGGAGACTCAGGTTCGATCCTGACTACGGGCGCCGTCTGTACGGAGTTTGTACGTTCTCCCCGTGACCTGCGTGGGTTTTCTCCGAGATCTTCGGTTTCCTCCCACACTCCAAAGAAGTGCAGGTATGTAGGTTAATTGACTGGGTAAATGTAAAAAAAATTGTCCCTAGTGTGTGTAGGATAGATAGTGTTAATGTGCGGTGATCGCTGGGCGGTGCAGTTTTGGTGGGCCGAAGGGCCTGTTTCCGCGCTGTATCTCTAAATCTAAAAAATGGCACTAGGCTTGAGCTATAAATATGGACGACTACGCAGGGCGCTATCGAGACTGCAGCATTTGTCAACCTCAATGCCGTGGTTCCATTGAGAATGTATCAGCAGCATCTTCCAATTCATGACGCACCAAGGTATTGGGAACAGTGAGGCCCCTCTTCACTTCTGACCCCCACAGTAAAGGAGCAAACGCATCAATCAGCACAATGAATGCTTTATCCACCATCAAGAGAGTGGATTCTTATAAGTACCTGGGTGTCTACCTCAATAATAAATTGGACTGGACCGAAAACACCAATGCGCTATACAGAAAGGGTCAGAGCAGACTTTATCTGCTAAGGAGACTCGGGTCCTTTGGAGTGCAGGGGGCACTCCTAAGGACCTTCTACAACACGGTGGTTGCATCAGCCATTTTCTATGAGCAGCAGCATCTCAGCGGCGGAAGGGAAGAGACTCGACGAGCTGGTCAGGAAGGCCAGCTCTGTCCTGGGTTGCCCCCTCAACTCAGTGCAGGCGGTGGGAGAGAGGAGGATGATGGCAAAGCTAACATCGCTGCTGGACAACGACTCCCACCCCATTCAGGACACTGTCACTGCACTGAGTAGCTCCTTCAGTGACAGACTCCTACACCCAAAATGCGTGAAGGAGATATAGGAGGTCCTTCCTTCCCGCTGCTGTGAGACTGCACAACCAGCACTGCTCCCAGCAGAAGAGTCAACAATAACAGCTAAGAACACACAGAAAACTGATGACAATTAATCCTTGTCTTTACTTTTATTTATAATGTCTTGCTATCCACTTTGCTGCTGCAACACTAAATTTCCCTGGTGTGGGATGAATAAAGGAATATATTAATAATTCTCTTTCAAAGACCTATTAAATTAGTCTTCATCTCTCTTCTTTCCTTTGTCCTATGAATGTAATCTTTTCAATTGCTTATTCGTTTCTTTTTTTAAAATGACCATTGAATCTACTTCACCACCGTTATTGGGCAATGCACTCTAAATCACAATTGTCCGAATACAAAAAAATCTCATGTCGTGCTTGTTCTATTTGCCAATTTTTAAAATTCCATTCAATGTGTAACAAATTCACTTTTAACAATGAAATTGGATAGCTTCCAGTGAGAAGTTTTTTTGCTCGATTATTCCTAGTTCTTTTCCATAACTATTCTAAACAAATTGTTATTCCCAAATTCCTCGCTGATGAGACATCATGCACTTGCAACATTCTATTCATAAGAATTTGATGCAGTACAGCATCGTTCTATATAGCACTGGAAGTGCACCATGTATGTATGCCTGCTGCCTGATCCCCTATTTCTAAAAAAAATCACAAAAAGATTTCTACATGCAGTTGGTGCATGGTTAATGATTGGTTTAAAATCTGAGTTGTTGGTTAGCCACAATGAATTTTCTATTGTGTGGCTTAACCAGCACCTGGGCAGCAATAAATGCAGGGGGTAAGATAGCACAGACCTGCAGTCCTGCTAACTGAAACTCTGAGACCAATCCATTGAGGGGATTTTCAACTAAATCACACTTTAGTTATTCTTAAACTGTGGTCCCCAGGTTCTGGACACCCCCAACATTGGGAACATGTTTCCTGCCTCTAGGGATTTTCAACTAAATCACACAAGTTAGGAAAAGGGGACGTACAACGAGATCTGGGTGTCCTAGTGCATCAGTCACTGAAAGGAAGCATGCAGGTACAGCAGGCAGTGAAGAAAGCCAATGGTATGTTGGCCTTCATAACAAGAGGAGTTGAGTATAGGAGCAAAGAGGTCCTTCTGCAGTTGTACAGGGCTCTAGTGAGACCGCACCTGGAGTACTGTGTGCAGTTTTGGTCTCCAAATTTGAGGAAGGATATTCTTGCTACTGAGGGCGTGTAGCATAGGTTTACTAGGTTAATTCCCGGAATGGCGGGACTGTCATATGTTGAAAGACTAGAGCGACTAGGCTTGTATACACTGGAATTTAGACGGATGAGAGGGGATCTTATCGAAACATATGAGATTATTAAGGGGTTGGACACGTTAGAGGCAGGAAACATGTTCCCAATGTTGGGGGAGTCCAGAACCAGGGGCCACAGTTTAAGAATAAGGGGAGACCTGATATGAGAAAATAAAATTATGAGGACCATAAATAGGGTAGGCAGTTGTGACCTTTCTGCCAGGGTGGAAATGTCAGACTAGAGGCAATAACTTTAAGGTGAAAGGGGCAAATTTTAAAGATGTGTGGAGCAAGTTTTTTTTTTACACAGAACGCACTGCCAGGAATGGTAGTGGAGGTATTTTTTATGTGGCGTTTAAGAGGCTTTTGACATGCACACGAATGTAGAAGGAATGGAGGGAAATGAGCCAAAAGTAGGTAGATGAGGTTAGTTTATCTTGCCATTATGTTCTGCAAAGAGATTGTGGAGCAAAGAGTTTGTTCCTGGACTGTTCTTTCCAATGTTCTCTGAGGTTTTAATCAGGCAAATGGGAAAAATAAAAGTATACAATGAGAAATGTTGTCAGGGGACAAAACCTGGTTCAGAAGAATGCTAAGGACTATACCAGGGACTTGTTTAATGTAAAGGCTCAGGCATTGTGTTCATTCTAACCAGAGATTGTCAGATTTCTGAACATTTTCAGGGAATCGATGGTTAGGATAGTGCTGGACGTTTGAGTGAGATAGAATGTCTTTAAGAAAGACGGTAGATGTGAACACCACAATTATATGCAAAAATTAGATGTCAGATTAGAAAGAACTGCAGCACAGGACTGTACTGTCTGCTAAACAGAAATATTAAAGACAAGAGATCAGTACGACAGGTACATGGATAGGACAGGTTTGGAGGGATGTGGACTAAACGCGGGCAGGTGGGACAAGTGTAACTGGGACATGTTGGCCGGTATGAGCAAGTTGGACCGAAGGGCCTGTTTCCACACTGTATCACTCTAAGATCCCAAAATTATCAGATCATTTCAAAACTCTGCAATCCTGCCATATCTGGTTGTGAATGGAGTGGACAATTAAACAATGAAGGAAATGTCACAAACAGGGCACGGTGGCACAGCGGTAGAGTTGCTGCCTTACAGCGAATGCAGCGCCAGAGACTCAGGTTCGATCCTGACTACGGGCACCGTCTGTACGGAGTTTGTACGTTCTCCCCGTGACCTGCGTGAGTTTTCTCCGAGATCTTCGGTTTCCTCCCACACTCCAAAGACGTACAGGTTTGTAGGTTAATTGACTGGGTAAATGTAAAAATTGTCCCTAGTGTAGGATAGTGTTAATGTACGGGGATCGCTGGGCGGCACAGACTCGGTGGGCCGAAGGGCCTGTTTCCGCGCTGTATCTCTAAAAAAATATTTTAAAATCCCTGTCTTCAGAACGCTGCAGCCAAGCACGTGAATGCCCAAGTTAAAGTTGAAGGATTTACAACTTTCTCCAGCAAGATCTGCAAAGATGATCCATCTCTACTACCTGTGAGGTTACCAGCGTCACCAGAGCCAGACGTCAACCAATTCGCTTCAACCATTGTGATATCCAGAAACGCCCTGGGTGCAGCAAAGACAATGGGTCCTTGGAATATCTCAGCCTGAGTGCTGACAAAATGTGCCCAGGAACCAGGTCTGTACGGCTGCCAACACTGCTATGTACCTGGAAAATGTCCAAAATTGCTCAGGTACATTCAATGTTCAGCCTACTTACAATAAATACACTGCTACTTCACTCAGGATGTGTTTCCTGAAGTAGGCCACAGGTAGAGTGTGCCAAAAGAAGTCAATTCAGCATTATATAGAGAGAGTCCTTTTACTCACTGGAACTTGGATCAAAGCCCTGTCCCTCCCCCCTGCTGCACATTGCTGTGCCAGGATGCTGGATAAAGGATCTGCCTTTCGGTAACACGGCTTTTTTTATTTCAAAATAAACTTTATTCAGAACTAATATACGCAACGCAAATAAACGTGCGAAAAAACTCTTCATACATTCTCTGTACATTCAATAGTGTCATACTCAGTAGTGTTCACAAGTATCTTTACACAAAACACCTTGGCAACTCACGTGGGCCCCTGAGGTGATGTCCCTTCCCTTGTTTGAGTGGTGGCCCCATTGAACTCAGCCCCTCAACGTCCAGCAGCAGAAGGACCCTGGACTGCGGCTGTTTGACCCAGATCCCACAGAGCCTTTATGTTGACTGCACCGAGCTTCAGTGCATCATTCAGCACACACTCCTGCAGTCTGGAAAGAGTAAGTGGGCAGCGTTCCTCCGACAGACATCTCGCCCTGTTGGTAATATTGCTGCAACAATGAAATCTATATACTCAAACTCTCGTTTTTTGTTCGTTTGTTCCTGAACTGCAGCCAAAATGGTACACGATAGCACGACAATTTTAGGCTCACCGTCGTCCCTTTGGTGGTAATGGAAGAAGTTTAATTGAAATCGGTGTTATGTTTTTAAAGTTATTCACATTTTAAAGTTTAAATCTATCTCCAAGGGAGGGAGGGAAGGAGGGAGAGAGGAAAAGGGGTGTTGTGGGGAATGGAGTGGGGGAGGGGGAGGAGGGCAGGGGAGAGGGTGCTGCACCAATGCAGGAGAGGTTTGGGCCCAACAATGAAATCTATATACTAAAACGCTCGTTTGTTTTTTTTTGTTTGTTCCTAACCTACAGCCAAAATGGTACACGATAGCGCAACAATTTGGTCTAGTGGTTTAACAAAAATCTCATGTTTGAGGCAATGTTCAATGTCTGCCTGTGAGGAAGAGATGAGGCCAAGGCTGCAGCCACTCCGCGCTGAGATGTGAGGCTCAGGGCTTCACCCTGGTTGGCACATTGAGTGTGGCCATTATTGGGGACTGGCAACACCTGTTTTATGTGTTTGACCCAGATCCTACTGACCCATCATCTCCGATTGCATGTGAAGGAGGTGGCAGTCTCCGCCTTTCCTTGACTGCAGAGCTCTCCCTGCTATCTATGTAAGCCATTCCATTATTATAGCAATTTGCTGTGAATAAGAAAGTATCCATATACAGAATCTGTAGACCAAATATTCTGACTGGGTTTTGCAATGGCCTACAGTCCACATTTGATTCAGTGCAGGAGGTGGTCATGCAGCTCAGAGAACTGACATTGAACATTTCAAGACTAATTGGCGGCAGTAGTCTTTGTAAAACAATCATTGGGGAGTTTAAAACATTGGGGTTCCTTAATTCTAGCCTAGGCAATGTCCCCATTGAACTCAGGGTGCAATGCTGTGTTTAAAGATGAAGTAGGATTAAAGAAGAACTGTGTAGAGTATAAATGCCTTTGCTGGGCAAATTGCCTGTTTCTGTCGTCTGATTTACAAACACTAATTCTGTTTGTCTCAACTTAAAGTTCACAGTCTACAGAAACGTGCCAAGTTCAGAATACCACACAACTATATTTGTCCTGAACCACTTGATTTTTAGTCTGTTTAGTACTGATAACCAGATTCAGGCTTATACTTTTTAACTTTAAAAAAAAATATCGATATCCAGATGTTCATTGCGGATATTTGTTCGAGAGATAACAGCAATAATGTACATTGCTACAATAGTTTAGTTTTGAATTTAACATATAATTGAGGCGGTCGGTGCAATATCGTGCTAACCCTCACTTTTGTGAAAAATGAGTTACATGCATTAACACGATCCTTACCCACTACCCTACAACCTGTAAAAAATTCATATTTAAATTCTACTGATAAGTTTGTCAAATAACATAGGCACCTTCTTGTTTTTTTTTGTGATTTATAGATTTTTCAAATGTGAATATCTCATAACGACACATTTGTGGGTTAGCAGTATATTGCCCCAACCCAGTATATTGAACTTCATAAACAAGGATAACATTTTTTATTTCTGCCATTCATGGTAAGATTTTGCATTATTTTGTGTGCGAGATATACAGGGTTGCACTGTTTCACATATCAGCTAACCAATGAAAAGATCAGGTCCTGATTTATACCAGCTCTTCACCTTCCCTTCCTTGTCTGAAGAAGGATCCCAATCTGAAACATCACCCATCCTTTTTCTACAGAGATGCGGCCTGACCCGGTGAGATTTGTGAAGGGTCTCGACCCGAAACGTCACCCATTCCTTCTCTCCTGAGATGCTACCTGACCTGCTGAGTTACTCCAGCATTTTGTGAAATAAATACCTTCGATTTGTACCAGCATCTGCAGTTATTTTCTTACTCTACCACTGTGTCTACTTAAATTGGATTCATGCTTCTGTACCACGTCAGGCAGCATTGGTCATTTCAGTGACTGTCAATGGTTTTTAACTCATCAATTCACCAATTGAAATTTTCTTGGCTCTAGGTATTAAGTTAAATGTCTTCAATTATATTGTGGATGCAGTAGAGTTCTATTGTTTGCAAATGCCTAATCTCTGCTTCCATGACTTTTTAAAATAAAACAAAAAGACGTACAGCTCGTGGAGGTGAAATATAAAATTATCAGAGAAAGCAAAGAAGAACAGTTCATTAAATATGATCAATTGGCCTAATTGTTGTTGTTGTTGTTCGTCCTTCGGGTTTGAAGATGACCTTGACTTCACTTTCAGTTGGAGGATTGGTGACTGTGGGTCAGGAAGTGACTGGTGAGGCCAATCCGGGCCCGGAAGGCACGCCCACACGTAGGGCACAAGTGGATGGGTGCTGCAGTGGAAGTGGAGGTAGCCCAGGCCTTGCGCGCGGTGCGTTTCCTCTGGGCCTCTGCAGTGCGTCTGTTCTCTGCTGCACGGGCTCCTGTGGTGAGCTTGCTACGCCAGGTTGGACGGTCCAGAGCAAGAGACTCCCAAGTGCTGAGGTTGATGTCCAAGTCTTTGAGGGACACTTTGAGGCAGTCCTTAAACCGTTTCTTCTGTCCTCCTACTGAGCGCTTGCCCTGACACAGTTCTCCATACAGAAGCTGTTTTGGCAGTCGACTCTCGGGCATTCTGACGACATGGCCTGCCCATCTGGCTTAGGCTTTCCATAGGAGGGTGTGGACGCTGGGGATTCCGGCCCGTTCCAAGACCTCTGTCGGGAGTTTTGTCCTGCCACCTGATGTGAAGGAGTCTGCGTCGGCAGCTCAAGTGAAAGTGGTTGAGCTGTTTGGTATGTGTGCTGTAGACAGTCCAGGTCTCACTGGCATAGAGAAGAGTGGTGAGTACCACTGCATGGTAGACCTTCAGCTTGGTGGTAAGGCTGAGTCCTCTCCGCTCCCAAACGTTCCCACGGAGGCGCCCAAAGGCAGCGCTGGCCTTGGCAATCCTGTTGTTGACCTCGGCGTCAATGTTCACCACTCACGAAAGTGTACTACCCAGATAGGTAGTATAGGTACCCAGATAAGTAGTATAGGTTGATTTATTCACAAAATGCTGGAGTAACTCAGCAGGTCAGGCAGCATCTCGGGAGAGAAGGAATGGGTGACGTTTCGGGTCGAGACCCTTCTTCAGACTCTGATCTACGACCACATCTAGGTAGTATAGGTACCCAGATAGGCCTGATACAGACAGATAGTGGTGCAGTTCTAGTGCAAATATCTCTAGTGCAAATATTCAATCAGTAAAACATCCGAAGTTTATAGATCACGAAGCAGCAACTCTTCAAGAAATAGTTATAAATGTCAACTTATCCAAGAAGTCGAACTAAAATAATTGTTTGCAAACATTTTTATATAATTTTATAACATTATATAAATCATTCACAGAGTGAGAGTTGTGTACACTGCCCAGTCTGGCACACACAAT
Organism: Rhinoraja longicauda; assembly: GCF_053455715.1. Classification (NCBI taxonomy): domain Eukaryota; kingdom Metazoa; phylum Chordata; class Chondrichthyes; order Rajiformes; family Arhynchobatidae; genus Rhinoraja; species Rhinoraja longicauda. The sequence continues at coordinate 137,306,318 of NC_135953.1, read as the reverse complement.
CTGCTTACTAAAATGGCGCTGAATGGCCCTACCATGGTTTTCGGAGTCGAGTGATCGGTCTAACTCGCTCATCCAGTATCTTTGGTTGGCGCCTCGGTGCAGCAGCAGCAGCGCCCCCTGCCGTCAGTGAGCGACGACCGAACGACCGGGGGCACGCCAACCGCCGTCGTGCCGCGCGCACGCGCGCGCGCTCGAGTTCAAACAACACAATCCGTGCGCGCGCTCTCTACCGCTGGCCGGCTGACGTCGCTCGCAGATTAGCGGGCAGTAGGGAGGGAGTGGGAAGGTGCGTGGTGACGTAGAGGGGGAGGTGCGTGGTGACGTTGAGTCCGAGGTGCGTGGTGACGTTGGGGGGGACGGATGGCGACGGCGGCGGTGATGGCGGGCGCGTGCTGGGGCTGGGCCGCGCGGGCGCTGCCCGGTAACGGACGGCTCGCGCTACTGCTGCTCGCGGCCCGGGTCCGCGGGCCCTGGACTGGCGGCAGGTGGGTGGGTGAAGGAGGGAGAGGGAGGAGGTGGGTGAGGGGGGGAGGTGGGTGAGGGGGGGAGGTGGGTGGTGGGTGAGGGGGGGAGGGAGGGAGGGAGGGAGGTGGGGGTGAGGGGGGGAGGTGGGGGTGAGGGGGGGAGGTGGGTGGGTGGGCAGCCAGCCAGCAGGGGCCCCAGGGTGGGGGTGCATAGGAGGGTGAGCAAGAAAGGAGGTTGAGGGGGGGACAGGGGAAGATAGGAGGGTGAGCGGGATTGGGTGATGGAGCAAGGGGGCAAGAGGGTGAGGGGGGCAGGACGGGGAAGGGGGCAGATGGGTGAGGGGGGCAGGAAGGGGAAGAGGGCAGGAGGGGAAAGTGGTGAGGGAGGGGGAAGGGGTGGGGGGGCAGGAGGGCGGGGGGGGGGGAAGGGGGTGCAGGAGGGGGGAGGACGGTGAGGGGGGGACAGGAGGGCGAGGGGGGATAGGGTGAGGGTGGGGTAAGGGGGCCAGGAGGGTGAGTGGGGTGCAGGAGGGTGAGGGGTGGATAGGAGGGTGAGGGGTGGATAGGAGGGTGAGGGAGGTGCAGGTGGGAGAGGGGTGGATAGGTGAGGGGCTGGGGGCAGGTAGGTGATGGGGAAGTGGTGGGCAGGTGGGTGAGGGGCTGGTGGGCAGGAGTGTGAATGGGAAGTGGAGGGCAGAAGGGGGAGATCCCCCGAGGTGGTGGCAAGAGCCCGGGTCTGCCCGCTTAGTCCTGACCTCTGCGCCGGTCAACCACCGCCTCAGGGGTCCCCACCTCGGTCACACTTACTTCGAGGCCAGGGAATAGATTGGCTCCTGAGAGCTCTGCTCCCTCTGTAGTGTTTATCCGCCCACTCCTGGTCCAGGGCTCACTGTTTTCCCCCCATCTCCCTTAAATCAGTCTGAAGAAGGGTCCCGACCTAAAAGGTCACCTATCCATGTTCTCCAGAGATTGCTCCTGACCCGCTGAGTTTCTCCACACCTGGTGTCCTTTTGTGTCTTCCCTTAGACTGCAGGTTCCCAGCCTCCGGCCAAAGTCCAACATTTGGCCGCATGGATTGGAACAGTGCTGTGAGGATGGCCCACAATTTTCTTTAAACAGCTGCAAAGCCAAAATAAAATGTGTTAAAAATTCTAATTACTTTGACATAATTAACACTTCATCATGCTAACTTAAAAGCTAGTCTGAAAGTCCAAATGTTTGATCAGTTTTCGGCTGTGGATGAAAAAAGTTGGGTGCCATGCTCTTAAACAAACCACCCTCTTCCTGTGTTCCCTTCTCCCCCTCTGCTTCCCCTTTGCCTGCCATCCTTCCCTCCCCTTCCCCCTCCTCAGCCACCCCTGGACTCCCCACCACCATTCGAATAGCCTTCCATCCCTACAGAATTGGGATTGTCCTCAATATGTGTCCGATATCCCCTTCTTGAAACCTGAGTTCCTGGACTCAGTGGGCAAGTTTTTGTTATGACTTTAAACTGCCTTTTTGCCTGTTAAAGTTGCCTAATATTACATCAGCTTAACTGTCACATCGCCTTAGCTGGCAATAAACAGCAACATGGATGAGAATGCATCTGATATTAAAAAGCATATTCTTAAAGACAATTGTTTTTGAATGTGCAACATTGATGACCAGGAAAGGTCCATCATAGGTAGCCCACGTAAAATAACATACTTTTCCAACTCTTTCCTTTTGGCAACTCAAATTTTGGATTAGAACAAGCGATATGTTTCATTTGTTTTATTTATTAAAGTGAAATAAGTTGAATACATTCCCTAGGCTACTTTGTACAGCTGCACAACAAAAAAATACTGGACAAAACTATGAAGATGGCCAGAGCCATCCTCAGAATGGAGAGAAAGAACAACCAAACGCCACAGAGAAAACTCTAATAGAAGAAAAGGCAAAGCTCGAGGGACAAGTCAAGGATCTAACGGTAAATATGAAATAAGAAATGTTCCATTTAAACCTTTATTGATTTCTTGCTTGATCTAAGTATAGTTACATTTGTACAATGCAAAATATCCTCAATTTCTTCAACTATCTTTACTTGGAGATAAAGATACAGATGGTACGCTGAATGAAAAGCAGAGAGGAATGTGGTTTTGCAAAGTCTTTTACCCTCACCTCCCTGATAAAATGCAGGTTTTTCATAAAGTAATACAATACAGAAGCAGGCCTTTTGCCCCATTCTGCCCAAACCAACAATATGTCCTCCCGATGTTATATGAAGCTGCACCATAACTTCCCAGCTGATGTATTGAATGCCCCGACTAATGAAGGCTCCATATCCATATTGATTCAAATTCAGTCTGAAGAAGGGTCTCGACCCGAAACTTCACCCATTCCTTCTCTCCAGGGATGCTGCCTGTCCCGCTGAGTTACTCCAGCATTTTGTGTCTACCTTCATATTCATATTAACCCAGTTTATCAGCACTTGGCCCGAAGCAAAGATACTAGAGGAGCAAGATGAACCACTCCGTTGAAATCGCCTATACTGAAGTGCAGTATGCAAAGGAGCGTAATGTCTGCCATTTTAGTAATCAAAACCCGCCGTTTGCTATGCCTCTCAGTGTAATCAGTGTTTTGGGGGAACAGTAGGTGTGATGATACCATAAAAATGCAGAATATATCTCATCTATCAATTCACAGATTTGTGTTATTTTTCTTTTAAAATGTTTCTGCAAGTTTTTGCCTACTAAAACAGTGCCATGACATACTACGGTTTTTAGGGTCGAGTGGTCTATCTTGCTCTGCTCAATTATCTTTGGACGAAGCCTTCTCCACATTTGCGATTCAAATGCTCCTCTAGATACTTAAATAATGTGAGATTACTTACCTCCTCAACTCTCTCAGACAATGTATTCCAAACTGCAACCACTGAAAAAAAATCTTCCTTGTACCCACTCTAAATCTCTTGCTCCCTATCTTAAAACTATGCTCTTTGGTTATAGATTCTATTGCTATGGGGAAAGGTTTGCTACTATACCCTATACATGTCTTTCATAATTTTGCACATCTCAATCAGATACCCTTCAGCCACCACAATTGAAGGAAATAAATGCAGGCTATCCAGCTTCTCCTCGTGACTGAGACATTCTGTACCAGGCAACATCCTGGGTGTATCTCCTCTATATCCTGTCAAACAAATATGATTTTTTCTATACCATGGCAACTAAGCTTCCAAATGTGCCCTCCTGAAGTTATATGAAACTGTTGCATTACTTCCCAGCTGATGAATGCCCTGGTTAATGATGACGGACATCCCATAGTCTAGTCTTCTCTACTGCCCTATTTCCTTGTGCTACCACCTCTTGGGAGCTTGTACACCACAGTCCCTCTGTTCCTCAATACTACTTTGGGCCATATTCTTCAGAGTGTATGTCCTATCCTTATTTATAACCACCTAAAAATATCACTTTGCACTTGTCAGAATTATATTCCATCTTCCATTGTTTTGCTCATTTAGCTGATGAATATGTTTCCGTAGCCTGAGGCTCTCCTCACTATTTACAACAAGACACAAGAAAGTCACAAGAAAATAGGAAAAGCATTCGATCTTCAAGCCTGCCCCACCATTTAATATGAACTTGGCTGACCTTTACTGGCCTCAGCTGAGAATTCCAGCCATTCACCATTCTCTTTGAGACATTAGTATGTAACTCAGTTTTTAATGACTAGTCCCTTTTCTTGCAGGTATGTCCCCATAGTTTTGTACTGTTCTGTTTTCTTCCACTAGTGAAAATGTTCCAATGTCTACACTATCAAGCCGCCTACGATCCTGTTTTTTCAGGGAGGTGAGGGCAAAAGACTGCAAAAACCAGATCCCTCTACTTTTCATTCAGCGTACCATCTGTATCCTTATCTTTAAGTAAAGATAGTTGAAGAAATTTAGGACATTTTGCATTGTCCCTCTCTCTTCTAACTTCCCAGGACTATAGACCTAAACTATTCAATTTCTCTTGTCATCCCAGGAATTAGAGTGGTGAATCTTTTTTGTACTGCCTATTTCATCTTTTCCATATATATCATCTATGTGGAGAAACTTCCCCTCTGGTTCTACAAAATATTTTGATCTCTAATTTAAACCTCTGCCCTCTCGTTCTTCATTGCCTGATTCTGAGAAAAAAAGCTGCGTGCATTCACCCTGTTTATTCCCATCATGATTTTCTATGTTTATACCTCAGTCTCCTGTGCTCCATGGAATAAAATCCTAGCCTGCCCAACCTTCCCTCTAGCTCGTTCCTTCAAGTTCCGGCAACATCCTCGGCTATTTCCAGGTTAATGGGATCTTTTCTATAGTTGGGTGACCAAAACTCAACACAATATGCCAAGTGCAGCCTCACTAACATCTTGTACATCTGTAACATAGTATCTATCCCATCTTCGGTTCTCAATTGCCTTACTCATGAAGGCCAGTGTGCAAAAAGCCTTCAACACCCCAAACAGAATACTTCAAACAGAATTAAACACCATTTGTTCACTTGACCAGCCGATTGAGATCCTATTATAATTGTTGATAACCATCGCCACTGTCTACGATACCACCTATTTTGGGGTCATCTGCAAACTTACTAATCATGCCTTGTGTATTCTCTTTAAACTTTAAAGCACAGAAACAGATCCTTTGCCCCACCGAGCCTGTGCTGATCAGCGATCACCCTGTACACTAGCACTATCCTACTCACTAGGGACAATTTTTTTTACCGAAGCCAATTAACCTATGAACCTGTACATCTTTGGAGTGTGGGAGGGAACCGGAGCACCCGGAGAAAACCCATGCGGTCACTGGGAGAACGTACAATCTCCCTACAGACAGCATCCATAGTCAAGATCGAACCTGGGTCTCTGGCACTCTAAGGCAGCAACTCTATCACTGTGCCGACCCAATTCTCATCCAAATCATTGATACAGGTGACATCAGCAATGAACCCAGCTTCAATCCTTGAGGCACACCACCAATCACAAGCCCTCTGACTGGAATAAATATCTTCCATCATCACTCTGCTTCCCACCATTTCTGTATCCAGTTACCCAGCCCTTCCTGGATCTAACTTTACAGAGCAACCTACCATATAGAAACTTATCAAAGGCCTTGCTGAAATCCATATACACTACATCCACAGTCCTGCCCTCACCAGCCTAATTGGTTACTTTAAAAAAAATCGATTAAATTCACAAGACATGATCTCCCATGCACACAACCATGCTGACTATTCTAGATCAATCTCTGCGATTCCAAATATGTGTACATTTTATCCCTCAGAATCTTTTCCAGTAACTTTCTGACCTGGTTTAGTGGTCTGTAGTTCCCAGGTTTTCTTTGCAGTCAACAATAGCCACTCACCAGTCTTCTGGCACTTCACCCGTGTCTAATGATGATTCGTACATCTCGGCCAGGGCTCCTGCAATTTATTTTGTTACTTCCCGCATTGTCCTTGGATACGTCGGATAATACTGGGGGTTTGTCTAAATTCATACATTTTAGGACATCCAGCACTACCTCAGCTTTAATACAGACTGTAATCAAGACATCACCATTAATTTTCCCAAGTTCATGCATCTTTGTGACTTTCTGCAGTAAAGACAGGAAAATTTTAATTGAGCTTGTTTGTCTCGTGCAGCTTCACATGGAGATGACCACTGGTATCTGAGGAGCCGTATTTTCGCTCTAGTTACCCCTTTTCCCTTTGTCTATATACTACAACTCATTTGTTTGTTTGTTCCTGAGCTACAGCCAAAACGGTACACAATTTTAGTCCCACCAAGTCAAGTTAAGTTTATTTGTCACATACACATACAAGATGTGCAGTGACATGAAAGGTCACCCACAGCCCAGCAATAGAGCAATAAAAATAAACAATTTCACACACAATCACAACTAACACAAACAAAAAAAAGAAACATCCATCACAGTGAGCCTCCTCCAGTCCCCTTCCCTGTGATGGAAGGCCAGAATGTCTTTTCTCTTCCCCTGCCGTCTTCTCCCGCGGTCAGGCTGTTGAAGTTGCCACGTTCCAGGCCGCGCTGGACGGTGAAAGGTCCGCAGCGGGCCGACCCCAAGCTCCGCGATCCGGGGCAGGCGAAGACGCTGCCACTGCATGTCGGGGCGGTCGGGGCTCCCGACATTGAAGCCCCCGCTGGGCGGAGAAAATCCCGCGGCCTAGTTCAGGCTGCGCCGGATGGTGAAAGGTCCGCGGCGGGCCGACCCAAGACCTGCGATCCGGGGCGGGCGAAGACACTGCCGCTGCCGGAGCTCCCGATGTTGGATCCCCACCCAGGGGCCTGCGATTAATTGTTCCTATTTTAAAGTTGAAATCTATCTTCTAGGGAGGGGAGGGAGGATAAGGGGGGAGGAGAGGGTGCTGCACTAATGCAGGAGAGGTTTGGGCCCAACTGGTCTAGTATACCTTTAAAAATATCTTTTGATTCTCCTTAATCCTATCTACCAGAGCTATCTCATGTTCTCTTTTTGGCGTTCGGATTGCCTCCTTAAACATGGTCTATAATCCTCCTGGGGTACATTTGATCACAACTGCTTCCTTTTTCCTAACTGCACCCTCAGTTTCTCTCCTTCCAGGGTTCATTGCCGTACCTGCCTTGCCCTTCTAAGTTACGTGCATTGAACTTGAACTCTTACCTGTGTGAGCTCTTCCAGCACATATTATCAGAAGTGGTCAAGAATGAGCACTGTATTCTAACCCAATTGTTCCAGTCAGTTTGTACCCATAACATTGCTTATGATTGTTCCTCGGCTAATGAATTAGAAATTGTGATGGAAATTTTAATAGATTTAATGTAAAGAGAATTATTTTTATTGATATAAAATTTGCAAATATGTGGCTATTTGAGGTGAAAATTATATGGAACTTTTGATTTTTGTAGGACAAATATAAAAGAGCACTAGCAGATACTGAAAACTTGCGTCAGAGAAGTCAAAAACTTGTAGAAGAAGCGAAGTTGTATGGTAAGAGCATTCCAACTTTGGAGATCAGTAACGTTTCATTTATATGTAATCCACAATCTCATCATGATTATTTTACATTTGCAGATTGTTTATATGAGAATTGTGATGATTGTGTAATGGTGCTATATTGTCACAAGTGCCTCAGTATAGTGAGATTTTTAGTTTTATAGTTTGAATTGTCGTTTGTTCGGTGGCATTATAGATGCTGGATATTCTTTTAAACCGTAATATATCTGAACTTGCTGGTTTGGTTTATTATTGTTGTGTTCACTGAAATACAGGGAAAAAAACTTCACAATTTAAAAAAAATACAGTGCAGTTAAACTTCAGTGTGGTTCGACCAGGACAGATTGTGGCTGTTATTTACACCAATGAACTTGATTGACATCATTTTCCACTTTGGCGCCATTGGTGCTGATTGGGTCAATGACTTCACCATGCTTCCTGTCTTGCTGACGTTGAGAGAGGTTGTTGTCTTGACCCCATGTTACTAAGTTCTCTCCCTTTCCTGTAAACCGTCTCGTCATTGTTCGACGTCTGGCCTTCAGCAGTAGTGTCATCTGCAGACTTGTGGTTAGACTTAGAGCAGAATTTTGCCAAGCAGTCACGAGTGTACAGAAAGCATAATAGGGTTCTTCTACTAGCTGCAATTTATTTTTTTCCCTTGTTATTTCCTAACTTTGATCTGTTTTAACATAATTTTATTCTTCCACCACTATCTTGAATTTCCCCTTTTAGTTTCGACATCAGTAATTTATTTTTCTTTCCATGTAGCTTGTTCGAAATAGTAAAAGCTAATCGTATTATTTTTACAGTGGTGTCTTAAAATGTATCTAATTTTTAAAATTGGGAGCAGCTGTTATTGGGTAAGTCCACATCCGAGGTGAAAGTCGTTTAAAGAGCAGCTGATCAGAGTTCAAGACTGACATGTTCTAATAAGGAGGAGGAACAATGATCTCAAGATAAGGAAACCTTGGATGAAGAGAGTGGGTGTAAATTTGGTCAAAAAGAAAATGGAAGCATAACGATTGACAGGAGATAGTGATCGACTTCAGGGAAAAACCGGTCCACATACGCCAGTTTGCATTGACTGCGCCAAAGTAGAGATGGTTGAAAACGTCTAATTCTTAGGAGTCAATATTACCCAACACTTCTCCTGGACCACCCATATTGAAACAACGACCAACAAAGCACACCAATGTCTCTACTTCCTTAGAAAGCTTAGGAAGCTCAGCCTGTTCCCTATAACTCACACCAACATCTATCTACATAGATAGCCATAGAAAGCATTTTATCAGAATGCATCATAGCTTGGTTTGAGAACTGCTCCACCCAAGACCGCAAGATATTGCAGTAAATTATAGACGCAGCCCACACCATCACACAAACCAACCTGCCTTCCATTTACACCACATGCTGCCTCGGCTAGGCCAGCAGCGTAATCAAGGACGAGTCACACCCTGGCCACTCCCTTCTCCCATCGGGCAAAAGGGATATAGAAGTGTGAAAACGCACACCTCCAGGTTCAGGGACAGTTATTTCTCAGCTTTTATCAGGTAACTGAATCATCCTACCACAACCAGAGAGCAGTCCTGAACTATCTACCTTATTGGTGACGCTGGGACTCTCTTTGATCGGACATTACTGTCTTTACCTTGCACTTGGGCGGCACGGTAACGCAGCGGTAGAGTTGCTGCTTTACAGTGAATGCAGCGCCGGAGACTCAGGTTCGATCCTGACTACGGGCGCTGCACTGTAAGGAGTTTGTACGTTCTCCCCGTGACCTGCGTGGGTTTTCTCCGAGATCTTCGGTTTCCTCCCACACTCCAAAGACGTACAGGTATGTAGGTTAATTGGCTGGGTAAATGTAAAAATTGTCCCTAGTGGGTGTAGGATAGTGTTAATGTGCGGGGATCGCTGGGCGGCACGGACTTGGTGGGCCGAAAAGGCCTGTTTCCGGCTGTATATATATGATATGATATGATATGATAAACATTATTCCCTTATGTATCTATAAGCTGTAAAAGGCTCGCTTGAAATCATGTATTGTCTTTCGCTGACTGGATAGCATGCAACAAAAGCTTTTCACTGTATCACGGTACACGTGACAATAAACTAAACTGTACTAGTAAAGCATTTGACAAGATCTTTTATGGTCGGTTGATCCAGAAGATTAAGATGCATGGAATCCTTGGTGACTTGGTTTGGATTGAGAAAGATGAGAGATGGCAGAAGTGTGTTATTCTGGCGGGAGATCTGTGATCAGTGATATTGTGCAGTGAGTAGTGGTCACACCTCTATTTAGATCTCTAAATGATCTATATGGGTGTTTCTGTAAATAAGAGTACCAACCTGTGACATGGGTGGCTAAATTTGAAAGTTATTCAATCATAATGAAATACAACAGCATTAAAAATGGGCCTACCTGTGATCCTTTTGACCTAATTTGTGATCAAAATTTAATACTTTCTAAATTTGAAGGGAAAAAAAGAGTTTTTAAAAGTTTATAAGACATATTGGACACTTACTGATTTCTAAGCCCCCTTACAAAATATCAGCATCTAATCCACCACGAGGCCTGTAGTTCACGCTAGGGTCATTATAATAGCGTTGTTTGAATTTTTTTTGAAATCGCAAGTGCAAAAAAAAAAACATTATAGCGTTGACAACCTTAGACAACGGGAGGGATTACAGAATGTTCTTTTTAACATTACTCTATCCACACTTTGGTGATATTGAAATGACCCAACTCGTGATGATCATTATAATATAAAACATCAAACAATCAATTTTCTAAAAGGCTGAAAACAAGAGGTCAGCAAAATAATTTTTAAATACCTGCACCTTCAAACGATTTAAAATGTCACTATTGGTGAATGAGTAAATCAGAGGATTAACAATTTCAATACTTTTCAATGATTTATTACTTTCTATTGCTACTATATATTTACAAGTATCCCATCACTTTTTTTCCCCTTTTAAGGTATTCAAGGGTTCTGCAAGGACCTTTTGGAGGTGGCAGATGTTCTTACGAAAGCAACAGAGAGTGTACCCAAGGAGGAGATAACTGATGCAAACCACCACCTTAAGAGCCTCTACGAAGGTCTCATCATGACAGACAGGCATCTACAGAAAGCGTTTTCCAAGCATGGCCTTGTCAAACTGAATCCTATTGGAGCCAAGTTTGATCCCTATGAGCATGAAGCTCTTTTCCACAGTCCTGTGGAAGGGAAGGAGCCAGGCTCTGTGGCACTAGTGTCCAAGATTGGTTACAAGCTCCATGGACGTACGCTTCGACCAGCATTAGTTGGAGTTGTCAAAGGAGCAGAGTGATGGTTTTAGGACTGGCTGATGTAGTATAGTTCAAGAAGGACCATTATACTTCATATTCTTTGACTAATGAATCTTTATGATTTACTGTTTATGAAGACAATACTGAATTCTATATCAAATAAGGATCTGCATATTTGAACGATTTCTATTAAAAGTGGGTGTGTTGTTAAAATTGGCATTTTTTCTGCTTCTGGTAGTCACCAATAAATATTCAGATCTTTATTACCCCTGAATTTCTTACAGACTTTTCCGCTGAATTCACAATGTTGCATACCTGTTCATACTTGGTATCGACCCTGGGCTACTTCTGAGAATCACACATTTCTCTCCTGATCAAGCTCATTGTTCTAACTATTGAAATTCATTCTCAAATGGGGGGGGGGGGAGAATAGTCCTTTCTTCAGTGTCCACGTATGGTTTTAACATAGTCCATTGTACTCTGTACAAAATTGAATATTTAAATTCTGTTTTTGGAAAATCGAACAAGTATTAAGTTGAATGTCGTGAAAAATGCTTTTCTGTTGCAATGTCACTCGTATTACAACAGGAATGTTTCCTACATATTCAGTGAATTACAAAGTACTATTAAAGTCAGATAAAGCATGCTAATAGGTCCTTCAATTAATTGTGACTATGCCAACCAACAATCACCAATTTACACCAATTCCATTTTATTGTCCAAACTCTTCCCAGATTCTACCTTGCTTACACAGGAGGGGTAATTTAACAACGATGATTAACCTACCATCTTTGTTGAGGAATCTGGAGTAAACAGATGATCCACTCGGGCATAGAATGCACAAACAGAAGCTCGAGGGTGTGGAGAGAGTAGGTGAGATTGTCATTGGGCAGTAGTGTGGGTGATAACAGGCATGGAGCTACAAAGCAGCACAAAACCTTGCCCCTCCAAACATCTACTCCGCATCCTCTATGCCATGCCTGGTGCCTCTTTTAACTGCAGTGATTGCTGACTCCACCACCCGTGGCAGAGTTCTTCTGATGCCAACCACTAAAATCTTTCCTTCTGATCTCAAAAATTCCTTCCTTTCACCTTAAACTTTTGGTATCCTGACACCCCGATCATGGGGGAAAAATGATTCCAACTAACCCCACCCATCTCAGGTCGCCCCCTCCCCTAACTAATGCCCTTCAATCCAGACAACATCCTGGTAAAACTCTACACTCCCAAGCCCAGTCACACCTCCAATTACATGATCTAAGATGCGCTGGAGAAGTGGGGCAAGAAATGGCAGATGAAATACAACTCAGAGAAGTGCAAAGTGTTGTATTTTGGTAAGTTAAACTAGGGCAGTACTTGCAAAGTAATTGGCAGAGTCCTGGAGAGTGTTGTAGAACAGAGACATGGCACAGATACACAGAAGTCCAAAAGTGGTGGTACCAGTGGGCAGTTGGCCGATTTGTTTTTAGCAGTCAAGGCATTCGAGTACATGAGCTCTTGTCAAGTGCAAAATGCTGAATTAACTCAGCAGGTCAGGCAGCATCTGTAGAGGGCAATGGACAGATAACATACCAGTTTGGGACCCTTCTTCAGACTTAAGTCTGAAAAAAGGTCTCTACCCAAAACGTCATCAGTTGCATTCCCTCCTCAGATGCTACCTGAACCACTGAATTCCTGCAGTAAGTAGTGTTTTGTTCAAAATTGCAGCATTTTCAGTTTCTTGTATCTCCAGTTGGAATGTCAAATTGCAACTGTCAAATTGTTGGTGATGCTGCACTTGTCATATAACATGGAAACAATTCAACGATATTTTTTGTCACATGCACCTAGGTACAGTGAAATGCTTTATTTTGCAAACAACTGTGTAAAATCATACAGCAGACCTCACAGAGGCAGCATGCAAGAGTTACCACATTTCTGGCGCCAACAGTTACAAATGTTCACCGAAGAGTTCTATCTTCTCAGAATCAGAATTACCTTTATTTGTCATCCAAAAAACAAGTCTTTTGGACGAGATTTCGTCACCCACAGTCCAACAATAAGAGCAATAAAATAAGCAATTACACGCACAACCAACACAAAACAAAAAAAAAGAAACATCCATTACAGTGAGTCTCCTCCAGTCCTCTCCTCACTGTGATGGAAGGCCAGAATGTAATTTCTCTTCCCCTGCCGTCTTCTCCCGCGGTCAGGCTGTTGAACTTGCCACGTTTCAGGCCGCGCCGGACAGTGAAAGGTCCGCAGCGGGCCGACCCCAGCCCTGCGATCCGATTCTGCCTGCTGCAACTCATTCTCAGCAGCCCCCCACCCTTCGTTCTCGGTGGCGCGTAAACCCCTACGCTCTCGACAGTCCAACTAACCTCTTGGTGGTTGTTCACGGGTCCCTCCTTGCTCTCAGCTGCATGGGTCCCGTAGTCACTGGTGGCTTGGGGCAGTTTGCAGTGCATTGTGGGTCGACCAAGGGCCTACCAAGAGGGTCCTCCAATCTTGGTTCGCGCCCTCGGTCCATGTTGGGCGAGCCGGGCCTGCTGGAGGGATAAGCTCCTGTCGCATGGCTCGCCCTTTGGTCCAAATCATCCATGCTGACAAAGAAGTCCCATCTAAGTTGGTCTCATTCAACTCCATTTGGCCCATATCCCCTCTAAAACCTTTCTATCCATGCATTTTCCAAGTGTCATTTACATGCTGTTATTGCATATGCCCCAACGCCCTCCTCGGGCAGCTTGTTCCTTTTACACACCACCCTCTGCGTGAAAGTGTCTTCCTCAAATTCCTATTAAATCTTGTTCCCTGCACAAGAACCCGTGTCCTCTGGTTCTTGATTTCCCTACCCCGGATAAAAACTTAATTTACCCAATTTATTCCTTTCATGATTTTATATGCCTCTGTAAGATCATCCCTCAGCCTCCTACGCTCCAAGGAATAAACCCTAGTCTGCCAACCTCTCCCTGCAACTCAAGTTCCTCGACTCTTGACAACATCCTCTAAAATCTTGCTCTACTCTTTCTTGCTCAATGACATCTATCTGAAAGCAGGATGACCACTGTTTTGGAGTGTTGTGTGCACTTCAGGCTATAGGGAATATGTCTGGAAAGGCCACAGAAAAGATTTATTACAATATATGTTACCAGGACTGGCAGACTTGAGTTATAAATAGAGGCTGGGAACCATTTCCCTGGAACGGAGGAGATTGAGGGGTGTCCTTAGAGGTATATAAACTCATGAAGGGCATGAACATGATGGATGCTCATATTCTTCCCCCCACAGCCAGGGAATCTGAAACTTGTTGGCATAGATTTAAGGGGGAATAGACAATAGATGCAGGAGTAGCCCATTCGAGGCCGCACTGCCATTCACTGTGATCATGGCTGATCATCCACAATCAGTACCACGTTCCTGCCTTCTCCCCATATCCCTTGACTCCGCTATCTTTAAGAGCTCCATCGAACTCTCTTGAAAGCATCCAGAGAATTGGCCTCCACTGCCTTCTGAGGCAGAGAATTCCACAGATTCACAACTCTGTCTGAAAAAGTTCTTCCGCATCTCCGTTCTAAATGGCCTACCCTTTATTCTCAAACTGTGGCCCCTGGTTCTGGAAGAGAAAAGATTTAATAAAGGGACCCAAGGGGCTACATTTCACACATAGGACGGTAGGTATATGGAGGCAGATATAATTACATTTAAAAGATGTTTGGACAGGTAGATGGATAGTGAAAGGTTTAAGCTATATACGCCAAATGTAGAGAAAATTAGACAATCTCAGGTAGACATCTTGGTCAGCATGGAGGAGATAGGCCAACAGCCTCTTGGAAAACTCTTCAATTGCTTATCACAGCAGTTAAATTCAAAAAAAAATGTAAAGCAAAACTACAGATGCTGGAGTCTAAGACATTAGACCCACAGCTGAACTGGAGAACTGGCAAGTTAATATTTTGATGAAAGCTCTGCATCTGTAGACTTACGTTTTTTTATAGATGATGACTAATCCACTTCTTTCCACTTGCATCTTGCGCCACCTTGTGGTAGTTACACTATTTTCATTATTATATTAGTTCTCTCATTCAATATAACAAAAATACACTGCAAGATTTAAGAACTAAAAGTTTACAAAAGGACTTCTCAATGTCGGGTTAGAATTAAGGTTATGAAATCCAAAGGCAGGGTAGAAATGTAAGTTCCAATTCTTATGCAATGCAATAATAAGGAAAGACATTAGCTTGGATGCTGTAGAATGGGTATGGGTAGAACTGGATGCAGGAAAAATGTTCCCAATGTTGGGCGAGTCCAGAACCAGGGGCCACAGTCTTAGAATAAAGGGGAAGCCATTTAAAACTGAGGCGAAAAGAAACTTTTTCACCCAGAGTTGTTAATTTGTGGAATTCTCTGCCATAGAGGGCAGTGGAAGCCAAATCACTGGATGGATTTAAGAGAGAGTTAGATAGAGCTCTCAGGGCTAGTGGAATCAAGGGATATGGGGAGAAGGCAGGCACGGGTTATTGATTGGGGACGATCAGCCATGATCACAATGAATGGCGGTGCTGGCTCGAATGGCCTCCTCCTGCACCTATTTTCCCAAACAGCAGTGGGGAGGTTGGGTATAGAATCAAGCAGGAAATTAGGGATGGGTGTCGCAAAGGTACAGCAGTTATCATGGGTGACTAATCTACATATAGATTGGGCCAACCAAATTGGAAACAGTGCTGAGGATTTCTTGGAATGAATACGGAATGGTTTTTAAGCCAATATGGCCTGCCACTAGAGGGCAGGCCATCCTAGACTGGGTATTGTGTAATGAGGAAGGATTAGTAACTCTTGTTGTGCAAAGCCCCTTAGGCAACAGTGACCATAATATGGTGGAATTCTGCATTAGGACATCCTAGTGGTTAATTCAGAGACTAGGGTCCTAAACGTAAAGAACGGAGACTTTGAAGGTATGAGATGGGAATTGGCTAGGATAGACTCGCAAATTTATACTTACAGGGTTGACGATGGAGATGCAATGGCAAAGATTTAAAGATTGCATGGATGAACTCCAAAAATTGTTCGTCCCTGTCTGGCGAAAAAATAAAACTGGGAAGGCGGCTCAACCATGGCTGACGAGGGAAATCAAGGCGTGTTAAATCCAAAGGAAGAGGCATATAAATTGCCCAGAGGAAGCAGCAAACCGGAGGACTGGGAGAATTTTAGAATTTAACAGAGGAGGACAAAGGGGTTAATTAAGAGGGGGTAAAAAAAACATGAAAGAAAGCTTGCGGGGAATGTAAAAACTGATTGTAAAAGCTTCTTTAGATATGTAAAAAGGAAAAGATTAGACAAATGTAAATCCCTTACAATCAGGGACAGGTGAATTTATAATGGGGAAACAAGGAAATGGCAGTTAAATGAGTACTTTGATTCTGTCTTCACTAAGAGGATGTAACAAGTAGAATGGATGAGGGAGACTCAGTGGATGTGGTGTATCTGGATTATCAAAAAGCCTTTGACAAGGTCCCACACAAGAGAGTATTGTGCAAAATTAGAGCACATGGTATTGGGGGTAGGGTGTTGACATGGATAGAGAATTGGTTAGCAGACAGGAAGCAAAGAGTAGGAATTAACGTGTCCTTTTCAGGAGCAAAGAGGTCCCACTGCAGTTGTACAAGGCACTGGTGAGACCGCACCTGGAGTATTGTGTGCAATTTTGGTCTCCTAACTTGAGGGCATTATTGCTATTGAGCTTAGGTTCACCAGGTTAATTCCCGGGATGGCGGGACAGACATATGATGAATGAATGGGTCGATTGGGCTTGTATTCACTGGAATTTAAGGATGAAAGGGAATCTTATAGAAACAAAATTCTTAAAGGATTGGACAGGCTAGGTGCAGGAAAAATGTTCCCGATGTTGGGGAGTCCAGAACCAGGGGTCACATTTAGGAATAAGGGGTAGGCCATTTAGGACTGAGGTGAGGAAAAACATCTTCACGCAGAGTTGTGAATCTGTGGAATTCTCTGCCACAGAAGGTAGTGGAGGCTAATTCACTGGATGTTTTCGAGTTAGATGTAGCTCTTAGGGCTAGAATCAAGGGATATGGGGAAAAAGCAGGAACAGGATACTGATTTTAGATGATCATATTGCTGGGTCGAAGGGCCTAATCCTGCACCTATTTTTCTATGTATCTAGATTAAGAAAGCCCACATTTACATGCTATGACTTCAAATAATACTCACCTACGAGGTACAGAGTTTGGAGAGAATGATTGTGTAAATTGTTTCAACTGCAAAAAAATTACCTGTTCAGCTTCCCATGAGATAGTAGTTATTTTAAATAAACTGCTGGAGCAACAGTGTATCCAGGAAGATCTGTGGAACAGAATTGGCAATGCTTCAGGGCAAGAACCCGAATGGAGACATAATTCTTTACACTCGCGAACACGAAAATAGGAACCTAAGTAGGCCATTCAAACATTTAGATCATGGCTGATCTTTTGCCTTAATACCATTTTGTCATATTCCAAATCCCTTGACCCCCAAAAATAATTCTTATAGGACATACTTGATGGCCAAATGTCGTCCAATATTGGCTCTCATAGTAATTCCATCAGTCCCTTATGTATTCATAAATTTCATCCCAATACTCCTCACTTACATGTGGTAATTTACAGTAGCCAATTAAGCTACCAATTGGCATTAACTGTCAAGCCCTTTAATTTTGTATGTTTCAATGAAATCCTCCCATTCTTAAAAACTCCAAGGAATTGAGATTCTAAATTAAAATTACACCATACTCTAAGGATTCAGTGGCAGAGGGAATTGATTTCTAGGTCCAGGAGTTTGGGGACAAATTTGATTGGAATTTAGTGTTTTGGCTGGATCTAGAATCAATAGTCTGATATAGATGTCCTTGCTCCAGAGAAGAGTGTAGGACCAGGGAAATTACATCTATTGTGGACCTGTGGCAACAATGGGAAAACTGCAGTGGATCAAGGTTGTCTGGGAGGCTGGAGTTAATGTGTACCATGACAAACCTCTCAAATACTTCATGATGGTGGATATCAGAACTACTGGATGGTAGTCATTAAGGAATATTACCTAGCTTCTCTTTGGCACAAGGATGATAGGTGTTTTTCTTAAAGCAGCGAGGGCCTCAGAATATAGGAAGTTATAGATGTCAGCAAATACCCCTGCGCAGGTCCTGAGGATGCAGCAGGGGACACCATTTGACTCAGTTACTTTCCACAGGTTCAGTCTCAGGAAGGCCAATCTGGAATGACATAGCTAGTACAGCACTACCATACAGCTCGTTACCCAAATTCAATCCAGAACGCCAGTGCTTTCTGGATGCTTTTGCTTCCTCTCATATCAAAAAGATGTGAAGCTTGGTATATTAATTGACCATTAAGTTTCCCCTAGTGTGCAGATAAGTGGTAGATTCGAGTAGGATAAATTCAAATGTCAGAACAAAATGAGCAAATAAGTAAATGCTCAATGGTTGCCAAATGGCCTGGTTCCATGCTGTACCACGCTATGTCTGAATTCCGAGGATGCTCATCATCAAATTTTGACCTAGGGATATTATCATTCCCATCCTTCCCTGTCCCAAGCCCTCCAATATAACTCAAAGACACACGTGTGAATTTGTTCATCGCAATACCCAAAGTTGTGTAGTTGTATGTACAACATCAAGAAAACTAGGAATAAACACATGCCATCTTCAGAGGATAAACAAAAGGAGACTGTCACAAATGACTTTTAAATGACAATCATAACATTTACACCCATTGAGGCTTTAGTAGAAAAACAGTCAATACTCACCTGCTATTCTTGCAATGGTGTAATTCAAGCAACATATGCAATTCCATTAAGTGTACAACACATTTATTGTAACATGCTTTTTTTAATAGTAGCCATGGGCAAAGTGAACAGAAATTGCTTTCACGGGCAATACTCAACAAGAGAAAAGTACAATATGCTTCAAACAGTTTGTAGTGTCCTTTTTTACACATTCGTCCTGTTTTCACACTGCCTTGAATACATTACATTCTGACCAAAATTATCAACCATTAAAGATAGCATTTGTGCTTCAAAATTAAAATGCTCAACATCTAAAAAATGTTGAATGTACACAAAACCATTGAATCCAAGTGTTCTACATAACTTTGAAGAATCTAATCTAACTTTTGAATATCTAGTAATGCAATTTTACAAAAATAATCCACATTTTTCTCAGGGTTTCCTGGATTTAAAGTTTTCTCAATTGAGAATAAAGACTTAATAAAAATATATACTTTGCCTTCTGCTATTCCCACCAACTATCAAGATTTTTATTTTTTCAAACTTATTAAAAGTCAAAAATTGCTGTTTACAACCAAACTTCACCAGTGGGTCACAACAACCTATTTGATAACCATGTATTATTTATATTTACAAAATATACAAATAGCAAAACAAATCAAGGTTACTCAGGATTTTTTTTAAAACCTTGTTATTTGCTACAGTGTATACAGAGCTATCCATGTACCATGATGCAGGATGAAATACCATATATAGAGATTTGCTTCTTCAAAATGTACAAACAATAAATTAAATGGTACAAAATGGAAAATAAATGTAAAATTCTGAATAATGTGTCCGTCACTCTACACTTTGAATTATATCTTCACCCTGCATTCAAGGTAAAGCCAAGTATATTATTTTAAAATATCTTCCCCATCATAAATAAATCTCAAAAGTACAAGATTTACAAAACACCAAATAGGAAAAGATGGTCAAAAACATTTCCAGCTGAAACACATCAACATCGTCCTACTAATTCGTCAAATTTTGTCCAGTTGGAACAGAATGGCAGAATTATTTCACTCTGAAAGTTCTTTTCCACTCTTGAGTATTTCAGAGTACTTACGATTATTCAAATTTTGAGTCCAAGTTAACAGAAAGGTGTCTGTCTTGCAAGTAACAAAACAAAATTAAGCTACATGCCTGTAACTTTCCAAGATATGGAGCACCAAATTAAGTGCTTTGACATTTGTTCAGACACCTAGACATTAGGCACATTAATAGACAAACGTTATAATTATTCATTTATCCAAAGCTGGAGTCAATTTATAAACTGTTAATTTCCCCCCAAAAATCTCAACACAATAATGATGCATGTTCTGTTGCATAACTATACATTCCATTCGGTTATGACCTTTCACTTTAGCTGTCTGCTACATTTAGCTACTAGAACAAGTCAATTTAGCTACTAGAATAAGTCAACATGGTGCAAACAAAATCAAGGCAATAATCTGAGTTTCCTGAACCTTGCAATTGAAGCTATCAGAGCTAACAGTGGAAGTAGTCAGGTTGTATTTTAAAGATCCCTTCTGCATTAAAAATCACATTTAGCTTTCTTCAGTCTCACTTTCAAAATGCCCACTCCGCAATGTCGAGTGAGCAGGGCCAGCATAATTAGTTGTCATATGCCTTGGGATTCAAAACATGTCACCCTCAGCACGCACCGTGGGATTTACTTACGGAGAAGCCATTGGACCTTCTACAAATATTCAAAAAGTACTTCCAATTATATAAATAACAATGAGCTGAAAATAGTACCATTCCATGGATACAATTTAGCGCATCAAATCAAATACAGAATGTTACTGATTTTGCGAAATAGACGGTGTCCCTTCCATTCTAATCTGCCCATCCTTCCAATTTAGTGCGCTAATAATTTTACTCCTGCTAAAATCTTCGACTAGTTCAGAAACCCACCCTCTTCTTTTTTAATTGTTGAGGTTTATGGATAGTCAAGCTAGGAAGTTTAGTATAGTTAATGAAATATTTCCTACCCAGCACAAGCAATGAGACGAGGCATAGCATATCTCTCCAATTATTGCCAGGGCTAACCATGCTGAATAGTGGATGATTTACTGCAGGGGAGGGAAGAGGCCTAAATACCAGGAAGTAGGTTGAATCTCGTTTATTTTGAATTGGCAGGAAAAGGACATTATTCCCCTCAATTTCATGAAAAGCTGTAAATTACAGTTGACCTGTAACCGTTACTAGAATAGTAAACGAACAAGTAGAAAGAAACAATTCAATGTATCCACTGAATAGGACCTACCTACTATTAATAGTTTCCCATTTTTTCCCCCATTGTTCATATACCCAATGCTTGTTCAGCATGGGCCACTGGATAAAGAGCAGGAGCATGGTCAACATTCACTCCCAAGAAATTAAGAGGCAACTGTGCCACAAACCACTTTATACCCAAGCCAAGATTAGAAAATTCAGCACAAACTTGGAATTCATCCTGACCTCTAGGCAAGTTCCTATAGGCACTTGTATTTTGTACCAAATTAACAACCAGTCAGAAATGAATTGGTTATGGGTTTGAGTGCACTAGTGACGTCAAGTGTGCACAAAATCAGAAATGAATTTGTCCAAGTCATTTATGGGATAGATTATTAAAAGCCCAAAATTATTAAATGGATCACCAAATAAACCCATAAATTTGTTTCATTTTAAAAAAGTTATAGAAGGCTTCCCTGTAGGTTGAACATTAACCTGCATGAGAATATCCTTCACTTATCTCAAAGTTCTATAACTAAAGTTGTAAAAATATTCATTTTTTGAGGAATACAAGTTTTCAAAATTCCCATACCACAAACATATAATGTTTTGTTCATTTCCAATAACAATGATATTTCTTGAAAATATCAACTGAAGACCCAGCTCACCAGGAGAAATCTACCAACTAAACAATTAGAGGTGCATAGGGAATCGTGACATTTTAACAGCACGCTAATTCACATTCAATGAAAATACTAACAGAAGTTTTCCTTTGATGGTTCACCAATGGAAGTCAGAAGCTGACAGAAGGTCGTGCTTGCTGAGTTTGCACATCAGTACATCGAGTCTGAGTTCACCTCGCTGACAACAAAAAACACTCCAAAGGCATGATATTAATGGAAGCCCCACCCCCAATCTTTCCAAAGGACTAACGGGGATGGGGATTTTTTTTTTTTTAAGTATAAAGAACACAATTCAGACTTTTGTTGTAAAAAGTCTGGAGTGCCAATGGTGTAGCTATTTTCTTTTTAAAAGCAGCAGACAATTCATTCCCCTTTCACACATTTAGAAAATAATGCACCACCGGACCAGGCAGTACATCACTTGTACATCTATTCAGATTCCAGTTACAACTGTTCAGTGCCACAAGGATATTTGTTTAAATGGAGATAAAGTGAACTGAATGGTACCAGAAACTCTAAAACAAGTTTATTATTCATGGGTTGCGGTATAACTATTTGCAACTTTTGGTGCTTACTCTAAAACTATGTTTTTTGTATTAATTGTATACTTTTTTTGTACTTAGAAGTACTTGTGATCTCACTGTCTGAACTGAAAAGTGCAATCTTCAGAATATGGCACAAATCATCTGTAAACAGGCTGTATAAAAACACCTGTTCTCACCAAATAACATTCACAAATGTTGTGCTTTTTCGCATAATTTACTTACCAACATATCTTACATAGTCTAATTGGGCATTTAATTTCTTGCAGTTTCATGGTCCAAGGATAATTTTAGTCAGCCCTGAGGTTTATTTAAGCAACAAACGTTGCATTTTTCTTAAAAGTTACAATATCATCATTTTCACTCTGATTAACGTTTTAAATCAGGATATGGATTTGTTACAATGTTGAATTTTCCAATCAGGGCAGGTCCTTGATTTCAGTCAGTCCTACAAGAGATAAGCACAAAATGCTGGAGTAACTCAGCGGGACAATCAGCATCTCTGGAGAGAATGGGTGACAGTTCAGGTCAAGGCCCTTCTTCAGACTCCACAAGAGGGTTTAAAATTGGGAACAGTAACTCAAACGGCCTTTTATGACAGAGGGAAGAAACAGATCCTGTGATGGCAGACAATTAATATACATCAATGTAGAAGAAAAGTCAGTGCCAAAATACTAATTTTGAAAATGGGCTAAGTATAGGACGTAACATGTTTGTACTAAAATATAAAGCCCCTTTAAAGAGTGAACTTTTTTTTTTTAAAAGAGATACCGTTCACTTTTCAAGTCACCAGTCTTTCATCTGCTGTAATGAAAGATCATTGACTTGAAATATTAAGTTATTGAAGAGAATTTTGTAGCTGATGAACTAAGTAGATCAATTGGCCAGCCCAATCAAAATCTATATCAATGCAATACATCACAGCTCAATTTGAATCCTCTTCAATGTCACCCACATTTCTAAAATTTCCACTGAATCAGTAAAAGTCAACAATACATTTCAAATGCACATTTTTCAGATAAAAAGCTGGCAACCGAGTTGCTGATGTAAATTGCACCGCACTATATCTCTGGTGGAACCCAAGTTTTCTGTCAAGTCTTCAGAGTTCGAGTCTCGAGCTTGCATAAAGTCAAATAAAAATGCAAACATTTGTTTGGAAGAATTCTTATGTATGCCCAAATAAAGCTTACAAACTCCCAACATGCAGTAGTTTGCCTACACTTTACAAAAGTTAGCTGTATCTGCTGCGAACCTCTATATCGGGCAACTCTCACCCTCTGAGTGTTATACAAACAACTATCTGAAAATGTGCTGATCAAAAGTCCCTCGACATATCCATTAAGTCCAGCAATAATACATCATAATCTTGAACCTCGTATAATCTCCATATCTTTCAGCAAAATAATTTTGCTGAGCTACAAACAGAACCGACAAATCTGTCTGGAGATTACGTTCCTGCTGCGGCCTAGTAATTAATAAATAGAAAATTAAGCCATTTAAAATAACACCATTTTTAATTCCTCAGTTTAGTGGCTGAACAATTTGAGGCTCAGATTTCGAAGTCAACACTCAGTCATCACCACCCTTCAGTCAGTCAGGGCAAGAGATTTCATGACCATAGTTGTCTGTTATTGTTTCAAGGATGAATTGTCATAAATAGGGTTTATGCAATAATATCCCCAGGTGAGATGACTTTTTTTAAAAATCAGTGCGGTCAATTCCACTTGCATGGAAACCTGGTGCTGTCTCCTCCCCGCGAGTGGGGACCACTGGCAGTAGTTGCACCTCAGAAGAAACATTTGCAGGAGGCCAGTTGCACCTCAGATGAAACATTTGCAGGAGGGCAGTTGCACCTCAGATGAAACATTTGCAGGAGGGCAGTTGCACCTCAGATGAAACATTTGCAGGAGGGCAGTTGCACCTCAGATGAAACATTTGTAGGTGGCAGTTGGACCTCAGATGAAACATTTGCAGGAGGGCAGTTGGACCTCAGATGAAACATTTGCAGGAGGGCAGTTGCACCTCAGATGAAACATTTGTAGGCGGCAGTTGGACCTCAGATGAAACATTTGCAGGAGGGCAGTTGGACCTCAGATGAAACATTTGCAGGAGGGCAGTTGCACCTCAGATGAAACATTTGTAGGCGGCAGTTGGACCTCAGATGAAACATTTGCAGGAGGGCAGTTGGACCTCAGATGAAACATTTGTAGGCGGACAGTTGCATCTCAGAAGAAACATTTGCAGGAGGGCAGTTGCACCTCAGATGAAACATTTGCAGGCGGGCATTATCTTTGCACCACGCTTCAGTCAGGGGAAGGCATCAAGAAGTGTCCCGGGCGATCCAGCCGCTCTCCGTTAGGAAACTCAATATCCTCTTCTTCAGCACCTTGTCCAGGTAACCGGGCAGGCGGCTCTTGCAAGGGATGCCCTGCCTCTTCTGCAGGTAGTCCTTGATGATGATGGTCTTGACAGTGAGGTAGCGCCCGGGGCTCAGGTTCAGCGAGCCGCACAGGACTTTCTCCCGCTCGGAGAGTAGGTCGAAGCCGGACAGGTTCTCCATCATGGCGTTGTTGAAGTCTACAGCAGCAGCTGCCGCAGCAGCAGCCGCCGCCGCCGACTCGTCCTGCTTGGTGGGCCGCTTGGCGGCGGTTGTGGCGGGCGTGTTGGTGTTGGCCACCCCCACCCCCCCGGTGTTGGTGTTGATGAGGGTGTTGGTGAGGGTGAGGCCGACGCCGCCGCCACGCAGCTCCTTGCGGCGCTCCCGCTTGTGCCGGGCCGCCTCGTACTCGGCCGACTCCTCGCTGCTGGCGAGGCCGTTGCGCCGGTGCCGCTGCAGCTCGCGCACTTTGGCCCGCAGCGCGCGCTCCCGCCGCAGGTTCTCGAAGCAGTCGTCGAACTCCCGCGCCGACAGCAGCTGGCAGGCGGGCCGCAGCCGCGCGCGCAGCTCGCGCTCCTCCCGGCACCACGGCGACGACGACGACTCCACCACCCCTGCTCTCTCCCGCTCCCTCTCCTTCTCCCGCTCCCTTTCTCTCTCCTTCTCCCTCTCCTTCTCTCGGGCCGCCGCCGCTGCCGCTGCCGCCGCCGCCGCCCGGGCGCGCTCCCGCTCTCGCTGCCGCGGAGGAGTTGGAGTCGGAGTTTGAGTTGTAGGAGGCGGCGGAGGTAGAGGTGGAGGAGGAGTGGCAGTCGGAGGAGGAGGTGCAAGGGGAGGCAGAGGGTGGGAGGAGGCGGATGAGGGAGGAGGAGCAGCGGCGGGAGGAGCGGGGAGAGACGCCGCCGCCGCGCGCTCCCGCTGCTCCCGCCTCTCGCGCCCCAGGAAGGCGGGCACCAGCCCGTGCTCGCGCGCCACGTCCTTGCGCCGCTGCCGCTCGCGTAGCCGTCGCACGTACATGTCCACGTGCGCGCGCTTCAGCTCGATGTCCACCTCCTCGTCGTCGTAGTTGAGCGCCAGGCCGCTGATGAGCGCCTCGGCCTCCTGCAGGTACTCCACCTCGTAGTCGTCGCGCAGCGGCATGTAGCCCAGCTGCTGCTGCTCGGCCTCGGTGATGTCGAGCGGAGGCAGCGGCATGGTGAGGCTGGGCGACAGCGGCGCGCCCGCCCCGCCCGGGCAGGTGTGATCGGTGACGCGGTTGGGGATGACGTCGGGGATGCAGGCGCGCCCCAGGTTGCCGTGCACGTACGCGCTGACGTAATGCTCCATCACTTCCGGCGGCGCGCGCGCCCCCGCCAGGCGCGCCACGTCCTCCCAGTTGCCGAAGCCGTACTGTTCGATGGCGTCGAGCAGCAGCTCCTCCTCCCGGCTCGTCCAGCCGCCCTCCGCCTCGGGCCCCCACACCGTGAACCTGCCGCCGTCCACCAGCTGGTAGCCGTGCCAGCGGCGGTGGTTGCCGATCTCGGCGCCGGCCGCGAAGCACTCGGGGCACAGCTCGATGTCCTGGCACTCGGTGCAGCGGAGCCGCAGGCTGGTCACGTCGGCCAGGCAGTAGACGCAGTACTTCTTGCCTAGCTCCGCCATTGTGCGCCGCGCTTGCGCACTGCGCTCCCCTCACCCTCCCTCCAGCCCCCTAGCGAGCATGCGCGGAACAGCGCCCTCCCCCCTCTGGCCACTTGCGGGAGTGCGCTCCCGTCAATAGTCAAGTTTATTCACAAAATGCTGGAGTAACTCAGCAGGTCAGGCAGCATCTCAGGAGAGAAGGAATGGGTGACGTTTCGGATCGAGACCCTTCTTCTGACTTCAGTCAATTTTATTTGTCACATACATATAAATGTGCAGTGAAATGAGAGATTACCCACAGTCCAACAATAAGAGCAATAAAAATAAGCAATAACACACACACAATCACAAACCAACCAAACAAAAAGAAACATCCATCACAGTGAGTCTCCTCCAGTCACCTCCTCACTGATGGAAGGCCAGAATGTCTTTTCTCTTCCCCTGCCGTCTTCTCCTGCGGTCACACCAGACACATGGGTCCTTGGTCCTCCAAAATATTCAAATTGCAATTTAAACGAGGTGGATTTAAACGAGGTGGTGTAGGTGAAAAAATAAACTGGTTTAAATCGAAGGTAGACACAAAATGCTGGAGTAACTCAGCGGGTACGGGCAGCATCTCTGGAGAGAAGGAATGGGTGACACAAAATCCTGCAGTAACTCAGCGGGTACAGGCAGCATCTCTTGAGAGAAGGAATGGGTGACGTTTTGAGTTGAGACCCTTCAGACTTCTTTAGTTTCAGGTCGAAATGCTTCTTCAGACTCTGAAGAAGTCTGAAGAAAGGTCTCGACCCGAAACATTACCCATTCCTTCTCTCCAGGAGAGGGGGCGGGATAAAGATAGAATGTAGTCAGAGACGACAGGAAGACGAGTGGGAGAGAGTTGGAGGCCAGGAGGAATCTGCCTGACCCACTGAGTTACTGCAGCATTTTGTGTCTGCCTGACCCGCTGAGTTACCCCAGCATTTTATAATAATAATAATAATGTATTTTATTGATATAGCGCTTTTCATATACTCAAAGACGCTTTACAGAGATTTAGAGAACATAGGGAAATTAATAAATAGATAAATAAGTAAATAAATAAACGAACAGAGAAAGGAGACAGAAGGTGAGGTGACCTTCAGTGGTTGAAGGCAGTACTGAACAGGTGAGACTTCAGCGATGTTTTGAATGTGGTGAGTGTGGAGGAGTCTCTAACGTTTTGGGGTAGTGAGTTCCATAGGGTGGGAGCAGCGATGGAGAAAGCCCTGTCCCCCCAGGATCTGAGTTTGGTCCGGATGTGGGGGGGATAGGAAATTGGCAGCAGCAGAGCGGAGGGTGCAGGTGGGAGTGTGCCTGTGGAGGAGGTCGGTCAGGTAGGATGGGGCCAGGTTATGGAGGGCTTTGTAGGTTATGAGGAGGATTTTGTACTGGATTCTCTGGGGGATGGGGAGCCAGTGGAGTTTATAAAGGACGGGGGTGATATGGTCACGGATCGGGGTGTGGGTGAGTAGACGGGCAGCGGAGTTTTGAATGTATTGAAGTTTACTGATGATTTTTGAGGGTGCGCCATAGAGGAGGCTGTTGCAGTAGTCCAGACGGGAGGTGATGAAGGCGTGGATGAGGGTTTCTGCAGCTGTGGAGGAGAGGGATGGACGGAGACGGGCAATGTTTTTGAGGTGGAAGAAGGCTGTCTTTGTGATGTGTTTGTCGAAGGAGAGGGCTTGATCAAAGATGATTCCAAGATTCCGGATGTGAGGTGAGGTGGATACTGGGAGACCATCAATGTTGAGGATGAAGTTTTGGGTGGATTTGGTGAGCGTTTTTGGACCAATGATGATGATTTCTCATTTGTTGCAATTGAGTTTGAGGAAATTTGATTGAAGCCAAGATTTTATTTCAGTGATGCAGTTTGTCAGTGTAGAGTGTGTGGTGGGGGAGATTGACTTGGTGGAGATGAGGAGCTGGATATCATCGGCGAAGCAGTGGAAGTTGAGACCATGACGGCGGATTAATTGACCAAGGGGGAACAGGTAGAGGATGAAGAGGAGGGGGCCAAGGACTGAGCCTTGGGGGACACCTTGGGGGAGGGGAGCGGTGGGGGATTTACAGTTGTTAATGGAGATGAACTGGTGTCTGTCAGAGAGGTAAGATTTGAACCAGGATAGGGCTGTGCCGGTGATGTTAAGGGAGGTTTCAAGTCGGGTGAGGAGAATGGAGTGATTTATGGTGTCAAAGCCGGCGCTGAGGTCAAGTAGGATGAGGATGTTGAGGTTGCCAGCGGGACGATGCCAGTGGACAGGGAGGAGTTTATTGTTGCAGTGATAAGTGGAGAGAGAGCAGGAAGGCAGGCCTTGACAAAGCTGGAGGGGATGGGGTCCAGAGAGCAGGTGGCAGTTTTTATTCCTGTGAAGAGGTCAGAGAGGTCGGTGGTGGAGATTGGGGAGAATTGAGCCAGGGGCTGACAGGATAAGGGGGGGCAGGTGGTTTGAGGGGGAGCAGGTGCGTTGGTGGTTAAGGTGCTGTAGATGTTGTCTATTTTGCTTTGGAAGAATGAAAGGAAAGTGGTGCATTTGTCAACTGTGAATGATTGGGAGATGGTGTCCAAGGGCTGAGGAGTTTGTTTATTGTAGAGAAGAGTGTTTTTGGGTTTCCGGAGCCAGAGTGAATTATTTGAGAGTAGTAGGTGGAGTGGGCGCGGGAGAGGGCATCTTTGTAGTGCTGCATGTGGTCTTTGTAGGCTTGGGAGTGAATTGTGAGACCTGTTTTGTTGCGGAGTCTTTCAAGTTGGCGGGCATGAGTTTTCATCACGCGAAGTTCAGGGGTAAACCAGGGAGCAGAGTGGGTGAAGGAAACTGTTTTGGTTTTTATAGGTGCAAGCTGGTCGAGGCAGGAGGAGAGAGTGCGGTTGTAGTAGTCAGTGAGGTCAGAGGGGCTGTGGAGGTCAACGAAGGGAGAGGTGGACATTATTTCAGAGAGGGAGGATGAGAGCGAGGTAGGTGAAACAGAGTTCAGCTTACGGAAGTTGATTTTGCTTTTTTGCTTTGGAGCTGGGGTGGGAATGTTGACAGACATGGTGATGGCTAAGTGATCAGAGAGGGTGGGGTCGGAGCCAGAGAGGTGATGTAGATTTAGTCCAGTGGAGCAGACAAGGTCCAGAATGTGCCCACGGTTATGGGTGGGAAAATTGACGTGTTGAGTGAGGTTAAAGCAGTTGAGTATTTCAGTGAAGTCAGCGGTTATTGTGGAGTCAGTGGAGTCCATATGGATGTTGAAATCACCGAGGAGGAGGATTGAGGGGGAGAGAGAACAGAACTGGGTCAGAAAGTCAGAGAAGTCAGAAAGGAATGATGGGTGTGGTTTGGGAGGGCGGTAGACAACTGCCATGACTAATTTTGTGTGGCCAGAGAGTTTGAAAGCCAGGTGTTCAAATGAAGGAGCAGATGAGATGGAGATGAGGTTGATCTTGAAGTCCTGTCGGTGAATTACGGCAATCCCACCACCTCGGCCTTCCGAGCGTGGTTTATTGATGTAGGAGTATCCGTTGGGTGTAGTGAGGTTGAGTGGGAGGTAATCCAGAGGTTGTTGCCAGGTTTCTGTCAGACAGAGGAAGTCCAGTTTATTTTCCAGGATGAAGTCATTTAGAATGTGGCTTTTATTGTTGAGGGACCGGATGTTGAGCAGAGTGAGCTTCATGTTGCTTTGTGTGGTGTGGATGGACACGGGTGATTTAGCCAGGGCTTGTAGACAGGGGGCACGCTCGTGTGCGTTGTTGTGATGACGTAATGGACGAGTGGAAGTCCGATCAGCTGACCAGAGTGCAGCGATGGAGTGACCGGTCTGGGAGTAGACAAACTTGTGACCGGAGCCTCTGTGGATGTATTTGGGTCGTCGTAGAAGTCCGTGGTTGATGATGGCAGAGATGCATGTCGGAGTGGAGTGGTTGTTGAGCTGGAGCAGCCTCGCAGCGAAGTACTTCAGTGCCATGCCAGGAAGGAGCGAAGGAGCATAGAGCCCGGAGAGATCAAAACGTCACAGCAGGCACAACAGGCTGATCCAGAGCAAGGCCTATGAGGACCGAGGAAGCTGAGCAGCCTAAGGGTTAAATAAGGAGCTGAGGACGTGCAGGCAGAGGAGGTAGCCAGGCAGCCAGGCAGCTGTTAGCGTTAGCGGTAGCGTTAGCGTTAGCAATTAGCGAGTTGATGACTGCAGCGCTAGCTGTCAGGTAACCCACAGGGGAGCAGTCCAAGCCAGCAGAGACAGGAGCACAGACAGGAGTGAGAGGTCCAAGGGTGCGGAGTCCAAGGGTGCGGAGGCAGCGGTGGAAGACCTGGGCAGATGATACCAGGTGGTCAAGCAGAAGGATTAGTTTAAACAGAGGGATTTTTGCAAGCTGAGAAAATCTTTTCAAAAACGGCAAAATTAATACAAAAAGAGAAGTGGTGAGAAGCGGCGAACAAACAACGCCAGCGTCCTCTCACGTCACTTCCGGTTTATGTCATCTCTCCTGAGATGCTGCCTGACCCGCTGAGTTACTCCACCATTTTGTGTCTACCTTCAATTTAAACCAGCACCTGCAGTTTTTCTTCCTACACACCTTGCCGCTCCACTGCGAATTCTCCTCAAAGTATGTCTACTTTGAAGAAGTTCTCCTCTCTTGGACGAGAGCTTAGCAACATGCTCTCTCACTGCTCCCCCTCTGTGATTCCCCCTCCAACTCTCTCCCACTAGTCTTCCTGTCTCCGACTACATCCTATCTTTGTCCCGCCCACTCCCCTGACATCAGTCTGAAACAGGGTCTCGACCCAAAACGTCACCCATTCCTTCTCTCCTGAGATGCTGCCTGACCCGCTGAGATACTCCACCATTTTGTGTCTACACCAGACACATTGTTCCCTTTGCTCAATCTTGAATTCAATTGAATAAATTTTATTAGCCAACTTTGTATACATGCAAGAAATTTGCCTTGGTGCTTTGCTCGCACGTAACAACACGATACACAGTATACAATTAAAAATAAAACATAATTTAAACATGTGAAGAATGAAATTTATCCGGTTGTGACAAACCAACAAAGGAGGTAGCGTACAAAACACTTGTCCGCTCACTGTTGGAATATTGCCAGACAATATGGGACCCTCAACAGATCTCTCCTGAGATGCTGCCTGACCTGCTGAGTTACTCCAGCATTTTGTGAATAAATACCTTCAAGGCGTGCAGCACGGTTTGTTTGTGATGACTACTCAAGACAGTCAAGCGTCTCCGATATGTTAAATCGCCTTGGCTGGGAGTCGCTGGAGTCAAGGCACACCAAAGCCCGCTTATGTACTGTCTACAAAGAGACTCATGGCATCATCCCCAGTAACATATCTCACTTCATTCAATCCAATACCCAGAAATTTACAAGACAGTCCTCAGGTCATCATTTATACTAGAATTAGAGCAAACAGAAATAGCTACCTACAGTCACTATATCCATGGACTATCCCAGAGTGGAACATCCTTTCCCACACCACCAGATGTGCACCAACCTTATCACTCTTCATGTCACAGCTCGACAACTTGGACATGGATCATCTCACCAAACTTGCTCACATAAAATTCTAAATGTACAGGGCCCTAGTGAGACCGCACCTGGAGTACTGTGTGCAGTTTTGGTCTCCAAATTTGAGGAAGGATATTCTTGCTATTGAGGGCGTGCAGCGTAGGTTTACTAGGTTAATTCCCGGAATGGCGGGATTGTCATATGTTGAAAGACTGGAGTGACTAGGCTTGTATACACTGGAATTTAGAAGGATGAGAGGGGATCTTATCGAAACGTATAAGATTATTAAGGGGTTGTACACGTTAGAGGCAGGAAACATGTTCCCAATGTTGGGGGAGTCCAGAACCAGGGGCCACAGTTTAAGAATAAGGGGTAGGCCATTTAGAACTGAGATGAGGAAAAACTTTTTCAGTCAGAGAGTTGTGAATGTGGAATTCTCTGCCTCAGAAGGCAGTGGAGGCCAATTCTCTGAATGCATTCAAGAGAGAGCTAGATAGAGCTCTTAAGGATAGCGGAGTCAGGGGGTATGGGGAGAAGGCAGGAATGGGGTACTGGTTAAGAATGATCAGCCATGATCACATTGAATGGCGGTGCTGGCTCGAAGGGACGAATTGCCTCTTCCTGCACCTATTGTCTAAATAACCCTTTTGCAACCCACGCGAGCGAAACCTGCATGAGATAGCCGTTGTTGGCGGTTGTGCAGTAGAAAGCAGAAAATAAATAAAATACCAGAGCAAACGGAGGCTACAGACTTTTATGCGCACCTGTCACACCAGCCACATTGTTGTCTTGTCTCAATCTTCGGTGCAAACTGGCATCTGACCTGCAGTTCCCCTTCCCATACCACCTGCATACCTCGTTAAAAACTGAACGAAATAAATAATGAAAGGCATAAAATAATAAGACTTTGCCTTCCATCACAGTGAGGGTATGCCTAGAGCAATCACTGTGATGGCTGTTTTGTGTAAAAAATTATATCTGTGTGTCTTGTGCTTTTTAATGTCTACTGCTGGACCCTGACGTGAGAGTACGCTGGCGTTGAGTATTCGCCGCTTTTCCGTCAGGATAGTTTGTCTGTTTGTTTCTATGTTAATTGTTTTTGTAAAGCGCTTTGAGCATGTGATAAGGCGCTATATAAAATAAATGGATTATTATTATTATTATTATTATAGATAGAGTGGATGTGGAGAGGATGTTTCTTTCCACTGGTGGGAGAGTAGGACTCATAGAGTCATCGCCTCAGAATTAACGGGTGCACTTTTAGAAAGGAGGTGGGAAGAGGAGCTTCTTCATAGGTGCAGGAGTGGGCCATTCGGGCCTTTGAGCCAGCACCGCCATTCAATGTGATCATGGCTGATCATCCACAATCAGTACCCTGTTCCTGCTTTCTCCCCATGTCCCTTGATTCCTTTAGCCCTGAGAGCTAAATCTAACTCTCTCTTGAAAACAACCAGTGACTTGGCCCCCACTGTCTTCTGTGGCAGAGAATTCCACAAATTCACAACTCTCTGCGTGAAAATGTTTTTCCTCATCTCAGTCCTAAATGGCCTTCCCCTTATTCTTAAACTGTGATCCCCTGGTTCTCGACTCCCCCAACATCAGGAATATGTTTCCTGCATCTACATTGTACAATCCTCTCATCCTTCTAAATTCCAGCGAATAGAAGCCCAGTTAACCGATTCTTTCATTATACGTCAGTCCCGCCATCCCATGGAATTAAACTGATGAACCTACGCTGCACTCTCTCAATAGCAGTCAGAGGGTGGTGAATCTGTGAAACTGAATGCCACAGAGGGCTGTGGAGGCCAAGTCAGTGGATATTTTTAACACACAGAGATATACAAATTCTTGATTGGAACAGGTGTCAAGAGTGATGGGGAGAAGGCAGGAAAATGGGATTAGGAGGCAGAGATCAGCCATGATTGAATTGCGGAGTAGACTCGATGGGCCCAATGGCCGAATTCTACTCCTATAACTTGTGAACTTTCACTCCTCACAAGCCCAGCTTTAGACCTGCAATCAATGACATGAAGTTCATAAGGGATAGGAGCAGAATTTGGCCATTCGGCCCATCAATTCCACATTCAATCATGGATGATCAATCTCTCCCTCCTAACCCCATTCTCCTGCCTTCTCCCCATAACCCCTAGTACCAGTACTAGTCAAGGATATATCTGTCTCTGCCTTAAAAATATCCATTGACGGCCTCCACAGCCTTACGTGGCAAAGAATTCCGTAGTTTCACTACCCTCCGATTAAAGACATTCCTCTAAAGAGGGCACCTGTTACTACAGCATTTTGCGTCTATCTTCAGTGTAAACCAGCATCTGCGGTTCCTTGATACACACCTGTCACTCCTCACGGGTCCAGCAACAGGTTTGCAATCAATGACATAAGTTCATAAGTGATAGAAGCAGAATTAGGCCATTCAGCCCATCAAGTCAACTCTGGCTAATCTATCTTTCCCGCTCAACTGCATTCTCCTGCCTTCTCCCCATAACTTCACAAGGGATAGTCCTGCTGAGCTGTGTGCAAGAAAATGTATTTCACTGTGCCTCCGACCCGTGACAATAAAGAAACCATTGACCATAACCCCCGACACCTGTACTGATCAAGAATCTTATCTATCTCTGCCTTAAAAATATCCATTGACTTGGCCTCCACAGCCTTCTGTGGCAATGAATTTCACAGATTCACCACACTCTGACTTAAGAAATTCCTCCTCATCTCCTTCCCAAAGGAGCATTCTTTTATTCTGAGACTATGACCTCTAGTCCTAGACTCTCCCACCAGTGGAAACATCCTCTCCATATACACTCTATCCAGGCCTTTCACCATTCGGTACGTTTCAATGAGGTCCCCCCACATCCTTCTAAACTCCAATGAAGGCCCTGCAGAGAGTAGTGCGTTCGGCAGAACGCACCATGGGAACTACACTCGCCCTCCTGCAGGACCTATACATCAGGAGGTGTAGATCGAGAGCAAACAAGATTATGAGGGACCCCTGCCACCCCAGCAACGGACTGTTCCAGATGCTACGGTCAGGCAAGCGCCTCCGCTGTCACGCTGTGTAAACGGAGAGGATGAGACGGAGTTTCTTCCCCCAGGCCATTAGGACTGTTAACTTTTATAACTTCAGGGACTAAATTTTGTCTTCTCTGTATTAACTTTAATTTATATGCTGTAACTGTAATTCTTTTTTTTTGCACAATACGCAGGCATTGCCACTTTCATTTCACTGCACATCGTGTATGTGTATGTGACAAATAAACTTGACTTGACTTGACTTGAGTACAGTGAGTACAGCCCAGTGCCATCAAACGCCTATCATATATTAACTGAATCATCCCTTAGATCATTCTCGTAAACCTCCATGTACCCTCTCCAGCACCAGCACATCCTTCCTCAGATTCGGGACCCAAAGTTGAAGTAAAGTTTTATCTACAAAATGCAGAATCATCTTTACATGCCTGCATTTAAGTTAAGATAACAAACATGAGCCATTTGCATCTTGCAAAGTGCTCCACCATTCAACAGCATTAAGCAATTAATCTTCCATTTAATTTCCATTTAATCTCATTTCCCATATCCCATAATTTCCCTGTTATCCAGAAATATCTTGGAAAACAGTGGTTGACAAAACATTTGCAACCCTTTGCAGTAGAAAATGATCAAAGATTGACTACAATGCGCGAAAATATTTTTTTTGTTGCCTGTTTCTGTTCAAAACCCCTACTCCATAATTTGAAAATCTTAAAAATATGCATTTAGCTTCTCCACTGGTTTCTCTTTGTTCTACCAAATGCATGCTCGGGTTTCGGCAATAGGTAGGAATTGTATAATGATTGTACCGTTATTTCTCTAATCATATTATTATTATTTTGGAAGGTGAAATTTAGAGCATCCACTGTCTCCATCGTCCCCTCTTTAAAAATCGTGGAAAAAGCACATTAGACCTTTTATTAGTTTTCAGAAAACCCACGCAGGTCACGGGGAGAACATACAAACTCCATACAAACAGCACCCATAATTCTTCTTCTATGAAGACAGCCATAAAATATGTTATCCCACTGCCATTTCCTTCTTTCCCATCATAAATTCTCCTATCAGTAGTTTAGTTTAGAGATACAACGCAGAAACAGGCCCTTCGGCCCACCGTATCCGCACTGACCAGTGATCCCCACACATTAACACTACCCTATACACACGAGGGACAATTTTACATCTATAACCAAGCCAATTAACCTACAAACCTGTACGTCTTTGGAGTATGGGATGAAATTGAGGATCTTGGAGAAAACCCACGCAGGTCACGGGGAGAACGTACAAACTCCATACAAACAGCACCCATAATCAGGTTTGAACCCAGGTCTCTGGCGCTGAAATGCAGTAGGTCTTCCGCTAAGCCCTTAGGGAACCCATATTTTCTCGTGTTCCTTTTCATGTATTTAGAGATATAGAAGCTCATAAAGTCTGCTTTTCTGTTCCTCTCGTTTACTCTCACATTCTATTTTCTTTTGAATGTACAATTTCTTGCTCCTTCTTTGTGACTTAAAAAAAAAATCTCATCCTCAGGTTTAGTTTGTTTCTTCTAACAAACCATTTCCTCAGATTAAACACTATCTTTAATTTCTTTTGTAATCCATGTTGTTTCACCTTTCCCATTTGTCATTTGTTGGTTTTACTGGTGCATGATGTATGTATTTTGGGTCTTGAAGTTGCAGTAATATAAATTAGTCATTTGGTAATATAATAATTTGTGACTTTTTTGCTGTTTTGCAGCAAATAAATGTTTTGCAGCATTTATTGGCAAGGGTTCTTAATGCTTGAATAATTTAGGGAAATATTTTGTTTCATGAATGCTGAGGATTGCAATTTTTTTGTCAGCCTAAACAATATTTGGGTGTTGGCTTAAATATTGCTGTCCCTAATTTTTATTAAGCGGATTTTAGTACGTCATTTTTACATACACACACACACACAAATGCACACACACACATGCATATATATATATATTTATATATACCGATCAGCCAAAACATTATGACCACTGACAGGCGAAGTGAATAACATTATCTTGTTACAATGGCACCTGTCAAGGGGTGGGATATATTAGGCAGCAAGTGAACAGTCAGTTCTTGAAGTTGATGTGTTGGATGCAGGAGAAATGGGCAGGAGTAAAGACCTGAGCGACTTTGACAAGGGCCAAATTGTTATGGCCAGACAACTGGGTCAGAGCATCTCTGAAACGGCAAGGCTTGTGGGGTACTCCCGTTCAGCAGTGGTGAGTACCGACCGACAGTGGTCCGAGGAGGGAAAAACCACAAGGGTGTTCGGCACCCAAGGCTCATCGATGCACGAGGGCAATGAAGGGTATCCCGTCTGGTCCGAACCGACAGATGGTCTACTGTGGCACAAGTCACAGAAAATGTTAATGGTGGTCACGGGAGGAATGTGTTACAATACACAGTGCATCGCACCCTGCTGCGTATGGGGCTGCACACGGAGAACCAACAGCATATTAGGCAGGTGGTCATAATGTTTTGGCTCATCAGGTCATAATATTTTGGCTGATCGGTGTGTGTGTATATAACTATATATATATATACATACACACACACACACACACACTTGGTGACCAGCTGATGTAGTCATGCACTCTTAACACATGCAATATTTTATTCATTGTCAGAGTTGTATATTTTAGCTTTTTATTCCAACTGCACTCACAAAAAGTGTGACCCAAATTGTGAGCAACTCTTGATTGAATTTCAGGAGCCTGAGACGAGACAGCTGAATACTTGGTTGCTGAAGGCAAACCAATGTAAATCAGGAATGCTCAAATGAACCAGAGGCAAAGAAAGTTACATGAGGTGGGGTGAGGCTTATAGTAGGTTTATAATAGACGTTAGTCGATAATCTTATCTCCTGTGATGGAAACAGTGAGATCAAGTCAAAGTACACAATAAAATATAGATGGGCGGAGAAATGGCAGATGGAGTTTAATCTGAGCAAGTGGTGTTTCATTTTTGGAGGTTGCATGTAAGGGGAAGGCATATGGTTGATGGTATTAGTTACAAGGAACAGCTGGACAAACTCAGATTGTTTACTCTGGAATGCTGGAGATTGAGAGGAGACCTGATAAAATAATATAAAATTATGAAAGGCAGAAGGCAGGGTAGAAAGGCAGAACCATAAGACAGCAAAATATAGGTACCGAGTTTGGCCATCTCACATAACTTGTCTACTCTGCCATTCAATCACGAATGTTCCACTTTCCCTCTCAACCTCATTCTCCTGCCTTCTACCCGTAACGTGTGGCGTCCTTACCCATCAACCTCCTTGTTACAAATGCCCAATGTCTTGGCCTCCACAGCTGTCTGTGGCAATGAATTCCACAGATTCGCCACCATTTTAAAGGTATGTCCATTTATTCTGAGGCTGTGCCCCCTGGTTCTGGACTCTCCCATTACTGAAAGCATCCTTTTCACGTCCACTCTACCTCGGCCTTTCACTATCTGGTGGGTTTCAATGATATCCTCCCCCTCATCCTTCTAAACTTCTGAGCGAGTATAGGCCCAGAACCTTCAAACTCTCCTTATACATGAATCCAATCATCCATGGGACCATTCTCGTAAACCTCCTATGGACCTCTCCAATGCCAGCACATCCTTCCTCAGTCCCTTTAGCTTGATAGTTTTCATGTATAATCTTTTATTGGACTGGATAGCACATGCATCTCTTGTCATCTATTCAATTTCTCATATTTATTTTTCCATTTTCCATGTTCTAAATTCGGTTTCCTGACTTCATTGTTTTTTTCTCCACCAATGCCACATTTTAAATCCTTGACTTGGTTGTCAGATCCCTCAATATCTCCTTCCATCCTATTTTCCCACCTGCTTTCAACGTACAGGCCCACCTGCAAACATCAGTCTTTGTTTCAACTCATGTTTTTAGTATATGTCCCCTTCCTCTGCCCAACATTGCTATTAGAGCCTCAGCTACTCCAATCCTGAACTATCGTTAAACTCTTTGCATTCTTCACTTATGTTCCCAACTATGAAAGCGTTTTAAAAAATCAACTTATTGACTTCCAGTCACCCCTTCCAATCCTGCTAATAAACCCTGTATTTGCACCTCTAATGTCACCATTTTTTTGGGACTTACTTCTTTATCCTTCTACACATTTCATCCAATATCACTTGGCTAAAGAAAAGCTCTCGAGGGGTGGGTGCGTGCATGCGTGCTTGTGCGTGTGTTTAATGGGGTGGGGGGGAGGGCAGGGTGCAGGGTGGGCTTCCATTGGAATGTTAAAAGATTGCACGGCATAAATACGAAGCAATCATGAGCACAAAATATTGACAGTTCTACCCCCTGACTTTGAGCTCCAGGAGTCCTGGAAAT
The DNA here is from genome assembly GCF_053455715.1 of Rhinoraja longicauda. Lineage (NCBI taxonomy): Eukaryota > Metazoa > Chordata > Chondrichthyes > Rajiformes > Arhynchobatidae > Rhinoraja > Rhinoraja longicauda. The sequence goes on along the minus strand of NC_135953.1, from coordinate 137,267,401 downwards.
GGAATCGTTTGTGGAGGAACTCATTTCCTGTTTGAGACATTTATTCACAAAATGCTGGAGTAACTCAGCAGGTCAGGCAGCATCTCGGGAGAGAAGGAATGGGTGACGTTTCAGGTTGTTTCGAAACAGGTCCAACAGGAACTAGCTGTTAAGTTCGGAATGATATATTTAAATTGGCCAGAGGTTTTTATATCATGCAAACAGGATGCAAATGTCATAGCATGGGAGCAAATCTTGGGGATGGGTAAATGTCCTAAATAACAGGTTATTGATGTAATTGCCGAGCCCGACATTGAACTTATCAAGTAGCATCTATGAATTAAAGTTTTGCCGGCAATAATTGTGGTGTTTGTTTTCTTACCGAAAGGCGGAGTGTGGTAAATTATTGAAGAATTAACAACTTAGGGTTGGGCTCACCTTTTACAATTTGATTGTTAAGTCATAAGTCCAAAGGCATTTGTGTTCCTGCTCTTGGACTTTGCGTAACACAGGGTGAGTTTTAACGAATTGTATACTTCAGACTCTCGCTGCTGTTTATTTAAATTTAATGGTATCAACGGAACTTGAGTCTGTCAAAGCTCTTGATTTCCTCAACAGCTATCGGAGAGTTTGCTTCCGCCAACCCCTGTCTACCTTCAGTGTATTGGTGGAATATTGAGTCACGATTGCTTTACTTTATGTTAAAAAAAAAATTAAGGAAGTAAAAAGAAGCTACATTCTATCTGCAAGTACATCCACACAAAAAAGAGGCTGAAGTGTTTATTTAAAATAATGGTAGTCAAATGGCCTCTGAAAACTTTTATTAATAGTGAAACAAAAGTATAATGTTTGACACAGGTAAGACTAGAAGTTAATTTCTTGTGTCTTGAATGATATAGTGTTTTTGTCATATGCATGCAGATTTTTTTTTTCAATTTTTCTCTTTATGCTTGAAAAAATGCCGTGGACCATTATTCACTTATAAATGATTTCCACGAAACAAATTCCGTAAGTTACTAAAATCTAGAGACTTTCTTTTCTGGTTAATCGCTACCTAATCCAAATATGCCTGCTCTTTCTTCAGCTATATATTTTTAATACATTCTAATCTAAAAAAGAATCAACCATTGGAGCTGTCTCTTCAGTTAAGGATCACTCGTGTTATTCCACCTTGGATGTCAAATGACCAGCTGGCCTTCCAATCGAAGGTATTTATTCACAAAATGCTGGAGTAACTCAGCAGGTCAGGCAGCATCTCAGGAGAGAAGGAATGGGTGACGTTTCGAGTCGAGACCCTTCTTCAGACTGGAAGGGTCTCGACCCGAAATGTCACCCATTCCTTCTCTCCTGAGATGCTGCCTGACCTGCTGAGTTACTCCAGCATTTTGTGAATAAATACCTTCGATTTGTACCAGCATCTGCAGTTATTTTCGTACACTACCTGCTGGCCTTCCAATTATCAGTTCCCAGTGTTTGAGCTCGTGGAAAAATGGAAAACTACGCACTGGCTCTGTTTTGCTGCTCTTTAACGATACGAAAAGTAGTTACGTCTAAAATTTGACATCTACATACTAAAACTCTCGTTTGTTTGTTTGTTTGTTTGTTCCTGAACTACAGCTAAAACGGTACATGATAGCGTGACAATTTTAGGCCCAGCTTACTCACCGTCGTCCCTTTGGTGCTAATGGAAGAAGTTTCATTGAAATCGGTGTTATATTTTTAAAGTTATTCACATTTTAAAGTTTAAATCTATCTCCTAGGGAGGGATGGGGGAGGGAGGGAGGGAGGGAGGGAGGGAGGGGGGGGGGGGGGGGGAGGGTGCTGCACCAATGCAGGAGAGGTTTGGCCCCAATGGGTCCACTTGGTCTAGTCAACTAATGAAATTCAGGAGAATTCCTTGATTTCTCTGTTCAAGTAATGGGAAATTGGCATTACATATAACTGCGATTTCTAAGGAAACCTGACAGTAACTTGTGAGAAAGCACACTATCTAGTAAATTGAATATAATCCTTTCTACTCTAAATATCAATAATCCTGTAAGGGAGGATGCTAGAATCATAGCTGGGTGTATTTTTTGTTCTCTCCTGGTCATCAATGATTTGGAACACCATAATTTTGTAATACTTCTCCTTTGCATATAAGCAACATATGCGCTTAGTAGAGAGGGTAGAGTATGAACTAAGACTGGCATAAAGGGCACAAAGGGATCAGTGGTAGCTCTGGTGGGTAGCATTCAGGACAATCCCAAAAGATTTTATAAATCCATAAGGGGAAAAGAGTAACTAGAGAGAGCGTAGGATGCCTCAGGAATCTGTGATCCCCTGGTTCTCGACTCCCCCAACATCAGGAATATGTTTCCTGCATCTACATTGTACAATCCTCTCATCATATCATATCATATCATATATATACAGCCGGAAACAGGCCTTTTCGGCCCACCAAGTCCGTGCCGCGCAGTGATCCCCATCCTTCTAAATTCCAGCGAATTGAAGCCCAGTCAACCGATTCTTTCATTATACGTCAGTCCCGCCATCCCATGGAATTAAACTGATGAACCTACGCTGCACTCTCTCAATAGCAGTCAGAGGGTGGTGAATCTGTGAAACTCAATGCCACAGAGGGCTGTGGAGGCCAAGTCAGTGGATATTTTTAACACACAGAGATATACAAATTCTTGATTGGAACAGGTGTCAAGAGTGATGGGGAGAAGGCAGGAAAATGGGATTAGGAGGCGGAGATCAGCCATGATTGAATTGCGGAGTAGACTCGATGGGCCCAATGGCCGAATTCTACTCCTATAACTTGTGAACTTTCACTCCTCACAAGCCCAGCAACAGACCTGCAATCAATGACATGACGTTCATAAGGGATAGGAGCAGAATTTGGCCATTCGGCCCATCAATTCCACATTCAATCATGGATGATCAATCTCTCCCTCCTAACCCCATTCTCCTGCCTTCTCCCCATAACCCCTAGTACCAGTACTAGTCAAGGATATATCTATCTCTGCCTTAAAAATATCCATTGACAGCCTCCACAGCCTTACGTGGCAAAGAATTCCGTAGTTTCACTACCCTCCGATTAAAGACATTCCTCTAAAGAGGGCACCTGTTACTACAGCATTTTGCGTCTATCTTCAGTGTAAACCAGCATCTGCGGTTCCTTGATACACACCTGTCACTCCTCACGGGTCCAGCAACAGGTTTGCAATCAATGACATAAGTTCATAAGTGATAGAAGCAGAATTAGGCCATTCAGCCCATCAAGTCAACTCTGGCTAATCTATCTTTCCCTCTCAACCGCATTCTCCTGCCTTCTCCCCATAACTCCACAAGGGATAGTCCTGCTGAGCTGTGTGCAAGAAAATGTATTTCACTGTGCCTCCGACCCGTGACAATAAAGAAACCATTGACCATAACCCCCGACACCTGTACTGATCAGGAATCTTATCTATCTCTGCCTTAAAAATATCCATTGACTTGGCCTCCACAGCCTTCTGTGGCAATGAATTTCACAGATTCACCACACTCTGACTTAAGAAATTCCTCCTCATCTCCTTCCCAAAGGAGCATTCTTTTATTCTGAGACTATGACCTCTAGTCCTAGACTCTCCCACCAGTGGAAACATCCTCTCCATATACACTCTATCCAGGCCTTTCACCATTAGGTACGTTTCAATGAGGTCCCCCCACATCCTTCTAACCTCCAATGAAGGCCCTGCAGAGAGTAGTGCGTTCGGCAGAACGCACCATGGGAACTACACTCGCCCTCCTGCAGGACCTATACATCAGGAGGTGTAGATCGAGAGCAAACAAGATTATGAGGGACCCCTGCCACCCCAGCAACGGACTGTTCCAGATGCTACGGTCAGGCAAGCGCCTCCGCTGTCACGCTGTGTAAACGGAGAGGATGAGACGGAGTTTCTTCCCCCAGGCCATTAGGACTGTTAACTTTTATAACTCCAGGGACTAAATTTTGTCTTCTCTGTATTAACTTTAATTTATATGCTGTAACTGTAATTCTTTTTTTTTGCACAATACGCAGGCATTGCCACTTTCATTTCACTGCACATCGTGTATGTGTATGTGACAAATAAACTTGACTTGACTTGACTTGAGTACAGTGAGTACAGCCCAGTGCCATCAAACGCCTATCATATATTAACTGAATCATCCCTTAGATCATTCTCGTAAACCTCCATGTACCCTCTCCAGCACCAGCACATCCTTCCTCAGATTCGGGACCCAAAGTTGAAGTAAAGTTTTATCTACAAAATGCAGAATCATCTTTACATGCCTGCATTTAAGTTAAGATAACAAACATGAACCATTTGCATCTTGCAAAGTGCTCCACCATTCAACAGCATTAAGCAATTAATCTTCCATTTAATTTCCATTTAATCTCATTTCCCATATCCCATAATTTCCCTGTTATCCAGAAATATCTTGGAAAACAGTGGTTGACAAAACATTTGCAACCCTTTGCAGTAGAAAATGATCAAAGATTGACTACAATGCGCGAAAATATTTTTTTTGTTGCCTGTTTCTGTTCAAAACCCCTACTCCATAATTTGAAAATCTTAAAAATATGCATTTAGCTTCTCCACTGGTTTCTCTTTGTTCTACCAAATGCATGCTCGGGTTTCGGCAATAGGTAGGAATTGTATAATGATTGTACCGTTATTTCTCTAATCATATTATTATTATTTTGGAAGGTGAAATTTAGAGCATCCACTGTCTCCATCGTCCCCTCTTTAAAAATCGTGGAAAAAGCACATTAGACCTTTTATTAGTTTTCAGAAAACCCACGCAGGTCACGGGGAGAACATACAAACTCCATACAAACAGCACCCATAATTCTTCTTCTATGAAGACAGCCATAAAATATGTTATCCCACTGCCATTTCTTTCTTTCCCATCATAAATTCTCCTATCAGTAGTTTAGTTTAGAGATACAACGCAGAAACAGGCCCTTCGGCCCACCGTATCCGCACTGACCAGTGATCCCCACACATTAACACTACCCTATACACACGAGGGACAATTTTACATCTATAACCAAGCCAATTAACCTACAAACCTGTACGTCTTTGGAGTATGGGATGAAATTGAGGATCTTGGAGAAAACCCACGCAGGTCACGGGGAGAACGTACAAACCATACAAACAGCACCCATAATCAGGTTTGAACCCAGGTCTCTGGCGCTGAAATGCAGTAGGTCTTCCGCTAAGCCCTTAGGGAACCCATATTTTCTCGTGTTCCTTTTCATGTATTTAGAGATATAGAAGCTCATAAAGTCTGCTTTTCTGTTCCTCTCGTTTACTCTCACATTCTATTTTCTTTTGAATGTACAATTTCTTGCTCCTTCTTTGTGACTTAAAAAAAAAATCTCATCCTCAGGTTTAGTTTGTTTCTTCTAACAAACCATTTCCTCAGATTAAACACTATCTTTAATTTCTTTTGTAATCCATGTTGTTTCACCTTTCCCATTTGTCATTTGTTGGTTTTACTGGTGCATGATGTATGTATTTTGGGTCTTGAAGTTGCAGTAATATAAATTAGTCATTTGGTAATATAATAATTTGTGACTTTTTTGCTGTTTTGCAGCAAATAAATGTTTTGCAGCATTTATTGGCAAGGGTTCTTAATGCTTGAATAATTTAGGGAAATATTTTGTTTCATGAATGCTGAGGATTGCAATTTTTTTGTCAGCCTAAACAATATTTGGGTGTTGGCTTAAATATTGCTGTCCCTAATTTTTATTAAGCGGATTTTAGTACGTCATTTTTACATACACACACACACACAAATGCACACACACACACATGCATATATATATATATTTATATATACCGATCAGCCAAAACATTATGACCACTGACAGGCGAAGTGAATAACATTATCTAGTTACAATGGCACCTGTCAAGGGGTGGGATATATTAGGCAGCAAGTGAACAGTCAGTTCTTGAAGTTGATGTGTTGGATGCAGGAGAAATGGGCAGGAGTAAAGACCTGAGCGACTTTGACAAGGGCCAAATTGTTATGGCCAGACAACTGGGTCAGAGCATCTCTGAAACGGCAAGGCTTGTGGGGTACTCCCGTTCAGCAGTGGTGAGTACCGACCGACAGTGGTCCGAGGAGGGAAAAACCACAAGGGTGTTCGGCACCCAAGGCTCATCGATGCACGAGGGCAATGAAGGGTATCCCGTCTGGTCCGAACCGACAGATGGTCTACTGTGGCACAAGTCACAGAAAATGTTAATGGTGGTCACGGGAGGAATGTGTTACAATACACAGTGCATCGCACCCTGCTGCGTATGGGGCTGCACACGGAGAACCAACAGCATATTAGGCAGGTGGTCATAATGTTTTGGCTCATCAGGTCATAATATTTTGGCTGATCGGTGTGTGTATATAACTATATATATATATACATACACACACACACACACACACACTTGGTGACCAGCTGATGTAGTCATGCACTCTTAACACATGCAATATTTTATTCATTGTCAGAGTTGTATATTTTAGCTTTTTAATCCAACTGCACTCACAAAAAGTGTGACCCAAATTGTGAGCAACTCTTGATTGAATTTCAGGAGCCTGAGACGAGACAGCTGAATACTTGGTTGCTGAAGGCAAACCAATGTAAATCAGGAATGCTCAAATGAACCAGAGGCAAAGAAAGTTACATGAGGTGGGGTGAGGCTTATAGTAGGTTTATAATAGACGTTAGTCGATAATCTTATCTCCTGTGATGGAAACAGTGAGATCAAGTCAAAGTACACAATAAAATATAGATGGGCGGAGAAATGGCAGATGGAGTTTAATCTGAGCAAGTGGTGTTTCATTTTTGGAGGTTGCATGTAAGGGGAAGGCATATGGTTGATGGTATTAGTTACAAGGAACAGCTGGACAAACTCAGATTGTTTACTCTGGAATGCTGGAGATTGAGAGGAGACCTGATAAAATAATATAAAATTATGAAAGGCAGAAGGCAGGGTAGAAAGGCAGAACCATAAGACAGCAAAATATAGGTACCGAGTTAGGCCATCTCACATAACTTGTCTACTCTGCCATTCAATCACGAATGTTCCACTTTCCCTCTCAACCTCATTCTCCTGCCTTCTCCCCGTAACCTGTGGCGTCCTTACCCATCAACCTCCTTGTTACAAATGCCCAATGTCTTGGCCTCCACAGCTGTCTGTGGCAATGAATTCCACAGATTCGCCACCATTTTAAAGGTATGTCCATTTATTCTGAGGCTGTGCCCCCTGGTTCTGGACTCTCCCATTACTGAAAGCATCCTTTTCACGTCCACTCTACCTCGGCCTTTCACTATCTGGTGGGTTTCAATGATATCCTCCCCCTCATCCTTCTAAACTTCTGAGCAAGTATAGGCCCAGAACCTTCAAACTCTCCTTATACATGAATCCAATCATCCATGGGACCATTCTCGTAAACCTCCTATGGACCTCTCCAATGCCAGCACATCCTTCCTCAGTCCCTTTAGCTTGATAGTTTTCATGTATAATCTTTTATTGGACTGGATAGCACATGCATCTCTTGTCATCTATTCAATTTCTCATATATATTTTTCCATTTTCCATGTTCTAAATTTGGTTTCCTGACTTCATTGTTTTTTTCTCCACCAATGCCACATTTTAAATCCTTGACTTGGTTGTCAGATCCCTCAATATCTCCTTCCATCCTATTTTCCCACCTGCTTTCAACGTACAGGCCCACCTGCAAACATCAGTCTTTGTTTCAACTCATGTTTTTAGTATATGTCCCCTTCCTCTGCCCAACATTGCTATTAGAGCCTCAGCTACTCCAATCCTGAACTATCGTTAAACTCTTTGCATTCTTCACTTATGTTCCCAACTATGAAAGCGTTTTAAAAAATCAACTTATTGACTTCCAGTCACCCCTTCCAATCCTGCTAATAAACCCTGTATTTGCACCTCTAATGTCACCATTTTTTTGGGACTTACTTCTTTATCCTTCTATACATTTCATCCAATATCACTTGGCTAAAGAAAAGCTCTCGAGGGGTGGGTGCGTGCATGCGTGCTTGTGCGTGTGTTTAATGGGGTGGGGGGGAGGGCAGGGTGCAGGGTGGGCTTCCATTGGAATGTTAAAAGATTGCACGGCATAAATACGAAGCAATCATGAGCACAAAATATTGACAGTTCTACCCCCTGACTTTGAGCTCCAGGAGTCCTGGAAATGGAATCGTTTGTGGAGGAACTCATTTCCTGTTTGAGACATTTATTCACAAAATGCTGGAGTAACTCAGCAGGTCAGGCAGCATCTCGGGAGAGAAGGAATGGGTGACGTTTCAGGTTGTTTCGAAACAGGTCCAACAGGAACTAGCTGTTAAGTTCGGAATGATATATTTAAATTGGCCAGAGGTTTTTATATCATGCAAACTGGATGCAAATGTCATAGCATGGGAGCAAATCTTGGGGATGAGTAAATGTCCTAAATGACAGGTTATTGATGTAATTGCCGAGCCCGACATTGAACTTATCAAGTAGCATCTATGAATTAAAGTTTTGCCGGCAATAATTGTGGTGTTTGTTTTCTTACCGAAAGGCGGAGTGTGGTAAATTATTGAAGAATTAACAACTTAGGGTTGGGCTCACCTTTTACAATTTGATTGTTAAGTCATAAGTCCAAAGGCATTTGTGTTCCTGCTCTTGGACTTTGCGCAACACAGGGTGAGTTTTAACGAATTGTATACTTCAGACTCTCGCTGCTGTTTATTTAAATTTAATGGTATCAACGGAACTTGAGTCTGTCAAAGCTCTTGATTTCCTCAACAGCTATCGGAGAGTTTGCTTCCGCCAACCCCTGTCTACCTTCAGTGTATTGGTGGAATATTGAGTCGCGATTGCTTTACTTTATGTTAAAAAAAAATCAAGGAAGTAAAAAGAAGCTACATTCTATCTGCAAGTACATCCACACAAAAAAGAGGCTGAAGTGTTTATTTAAAATAATGGTAGTCAAATGGCCTCTGAAAACTTTTATTAATAGTGAAACAAAAGTATAATGTTTGACACAGGTAAGACTAGAAGTTAATTTCTTGTGTCTTGAATGATATAGTGTTTTTGTCATATGCATGCAGATTTTTTTTTTCAATTTTTCTCTTTATGCTTGAAAAAATGCCGTGGACCATTATTCACTTATAAATGATTTCCACGAAACAAATTCCGTAAGTTACTAAAATCTAGAGACTTTCTTTTCTGGTTAATCGCTACCTAATCCAAATATGCCTGCTCTTTCTTCAGCTATATATTTTTAATACATTCTAATCTAAAAAAGAATCAACCATTGGAGCTGTCTCTTCAGTTAAGGATCACTCGTGTTATTCCACCTTGGATGTCAAATGACCAGCTGGCCTTCCAATCGAAGGTATTTATTCACAAAATGCTGGAGTAACTCAGCAGGTCAGGCAGCATCTCAGGAGAGAAGGAATGGGTGACGTTTCGAGTCGAGACCCTTCTTCAGACTGGAAGGGTCTCGACCCGAAATGTCACCCATTCCTTCTCTCCTGAGATGCTGCCTGACCTGCTGAGTTACTCCAGCATTTTGTGAATAAATACCTTCGATTTGTACCAGCATCTGCAGTTATTTTCGTACACTACCTGCTGGCCTTCCAATTATCAGTTCCCAGTGTTTGAGCTCGTGGAAAAATGGAAAACTACGCACTGGCTCTGTTTTGCTGCTCTTTAACGATACGAAAAGTAGTTACGTCTAAAATTTGACATCTACATACTAAAACTCTCGTTTGTTTGTTTGTTTGTTTGTTCCTGAACTACAGCTAAAACGGTACATGATAGCGTGACAATTTTAGGCCCAGCTTACTCACCGTCGTCCCTTTGGTGCTAATGGAAGAAGTTTCATTGAAATCGGTGTTATATTTTTAAAGTTATTCACATTTTAAAGTTTAAATCTATCTCCTAGGGAGGGATGGGGGAGGGAGGGAGGGAGGGAGGGAGGGGGGGGGGGGGGGGGGGGAGGGTGCTGCACCAATGCAGGAGAGGTTTGGCCCCAATGGGTCCACTTGGTCTAGTCAACTAATGAAATTCAGGAGAATTCCTTGATTTCTCTGTTCAAGTAATGGGAAATTGGCATTACATATAACTGCGATTTCTAAGGAAACCTGACAGTAACTTGTGAGAAAGCACACTATCTAGTAAATTGAATATAATCCTTTCTACTCTAAATATCAATAATCCTGTAAGGGAGGATGCTAGAATCATAGCTGGGTGTATTTTTTGTTCTCTCCTGGTCATCAATGATTTGGAACACCATAATTTTGTAATACTTCTCCTTTGCATATAAGCAACATATGCGCTTAGTAGAGAGGGTAGAGTATGAACTAAGACTGGCATAAAGGGCACAAAGGGATCAGTGGTAGCTCTGGTGGGTAGCATTCAGGACAATCCCAAAAGATTTTATAAATCCATAAGGGGAAAAGAGTAACTAGAGAGAGCGTAGGATGCCTCAGGAATCAAAGCGTTCACCTCTGTGTGGAGCCACAGGAGATGGGCAATGTCCTCAACGAGTATTTCTCCTCTGTATTTACAGAAGAGAAAGACAGGAGGACGGAGGAACTTGGGGCAGTCAATGGAAGTGTCTTGAGAGCAGTCAATGTTATGGTCAAAGAGGTGCTGAAGGAACTATCTTGTATGAAGGTAGACAAATCTCTAGGGCCTGATCAGATATACCCGAGGACATTGTGGGATACCGAGAGGAAATTGCGGGAGCCCTGGTTAAAATTTACGAGTCGTCTTACAGGAGAGGAGCTGAAAGACTGGAGGGTGGCAAATGTTCTGCCTCTATTCAAGAAGGGCTGCAGGAAAAATGCTGGGAACTATAGGCCGGCGAGCTTAACATCTGTGGTTGGAAAGTTACTAGAGAGTATTCTGAGGGATAGATTATGCAGATGGACTAGGACTGATTTGGTTTTGTACGCAGGAGGTCATGTCTCACAAAATCTGATTGTTTTTTGAAGACGTGACCAAAAAGGTTGATGAGGGCAGAGATGTAGATGTTGTATATAGAGACTTCAGCAAAGCATTCGACAAGGTTCCACATGGTAGGCTGCTCTGGAAGGTTAGATCGCATGGGATCTAAGGAGAGATAGCTGAATTAATAGAAAATTGCCTTCATGGAAGGAAGCAGAGGGCGATGGTGGAAGGTTGTTTCTCTGACTGGAACCCTGTGACTAGTGCTGGGCCGGTTACTGCTGGTCATTTATACCAATTATTTGGATGAGAACATACATGGCAAGATTAGTAAGTTTGCAGATGACACAAAAGTGGGTGGTTTTGCAGATAGTGAAGATGGTTATGAAAAATTACAGCAGTATCTTGACCAATTGGCCAGGTGGGCTGAGGAATGGTTGTCAAATTTAATACAGAAAAATGTGAGGTTTTGCATTTTGGGAAGACTAACATGGGCAGGACATACATAGTGAATGATAGGGCTCCAGGGAGTGATGTAGAGCAGAGGGATCGAGGAGTGAAGGTGCATTGTTCCTTGAAGGTGGAGTCGCAGTTAGATAGGGTGGTCAAAAAGCCTTTTGGCACATTGGCCATCAGTCAGAAGTTGGGAGATCAGAGTATAGAAGTTGGGCAGTTGTATAAGATGTTGGTGAGGCGCATTTAGGGTATTGTGTTCAGTTCCGGGCACCGTTTTATAGGAAAGATGTTGTTAAGCTGGAAAGGGGACAGAGAAGATTTAAGAGGATGTAGCCAGGACTAGCTGGTCTGTGCTATCGGAAGCGGTTGAGTAGGCTGGGACTCTATTCCTTGGAACACAGGAAGATGATGGGTGATCTTATAGAGGTGTAGATCGGGTAGATGCAGAGTCTCGTGCCCAGAGTAAGTGAATCGAGGACCAGAGGTGAAGGGGAAAAGATTTAATAGGAATCTGAGGGATAACTTTTTCGCACAAAGGGTGGTGGGTGTATGGAACAAGCTGCCAGAGGAGGTAGTTGTGGCAGGGACTGTTTAAGAAACTTGGATCGGGCAGATTTGGAGGGATATGGCCAAATGTGGGCAGGTGGGACTAGTGTAGCTGGGATACGATGGCCGGTGTGGGCATGTTGGGCCGAATGGTCCGTTTCTACGCTGTATCACTCTATGATTCCATGACTGGCATTTTAATTTGAATGCAGCAACCCAACCCAAATGTACAGACTAATTCTACATGCCCTGAATATCCAAAAATAAATATGACAAAAGAAATTGAATGCAAATTTGGAAGGATAGGAAGGATAGACCAAAATCAAAACAATTAAATTTAAGCATACAAATTAGGAGTACGATTAGGATCTCCAACTCCTCAAGACTAATAAGAACATAGCTGATCTGATTGTTATCTCAACTGCACTTTCCTGTCTACAAACAGTAACCTTTTACCTCCTTGCTTATTAAGAATCTTTCAACCTCTGCTTCCACCATCCTTTGAGGAGGAGTTTCAAAAATCCATGACCTTTGAGAGAAAAAATTATCTAATCTCTATCTGAACTCCTAGTGACTCCTAGGTCTCTCCGATACTCTGTATGACTGTAGCACACGTCCTACTTTCGTATTCGATTTCCTTTGCAAAAATGATAAGACTCTGTTAGCTTCCTAATTGCTTGCACGGCAGAGACTTTTGCAAACTGCTTTGTCTGTCCAAACAGTGGTATGCATACATTTTTCAGAATCTCCATTGTGGTGGAAAACAAAATACATGGATGAGCTCGGACTGCCGGCAGATCCAAAGAGTTTGCAGTGAGAGTTCATCTGGAGACTGTAATAGGATGCAAAGGGTGAGGGTAGAGGTTGTTTTGTGGTTGGAAGCCGATTACTAGTGATTTGCCAGTGGATCGGTGGTGTAACCCTAACTTTTTGTTAAATTGATAATTTGGATATAAATAGAGGAGGCATAATTAAGATAAATTTCTGATCATTCGTTATTCAATAATGATGGCTCGGCATCAATCTCACAGGATGATGTATCCCACACTCCGTTTAAACTCACCTGGGTCTTGTTTCCCAGGATCCCTTTAAATCCATCAAAGGCTTGGTTCCAGCACTTCCTTTAGATTTTCAGAGCCAATTTTTTTGTACTGTCATTAAACCCACCAGAGCCTCAGTTCCCGTACTCTTCTTAAACTCATGGGTCCTCATTCCCCATGCTCCTTTAGACACATTGGTGTCCTGATTCCCACATTTTCTTGGCACATAAATGGCTCGCTGGAAATTTTATTCTCGCATGTGGTGGCATCTAAAAAAGTGATTCTTTTTTTTGTTGCTGTTGATATTAATAGGAATAACACAATAGTTTGAAAAATCTGTCAGTTAGCACCACCAAGTCACGAGGGTGTGGGAAGCATTATGAGCTTTAATGTAGAAAGTTTACAGATGACACGTAAATTGGTGATGTTGTTGACAGTGAGTGTGTCTTCGGCTAAAGACTGACATTGATGAGTTGGTAAGATGGGTAGAGTAATGGCAGACAGAATTTATTCCTGATAAGATAGAGCGGCGGTGGCGCAGCGGTAGAGATGCTGCCTTACAGCGCCAGAGACCCGGGTTCGATCCCGACTAAGGGTGCTATCTGTACGGAGGTTGTACGTTCTCCCCCGTGACCTGCGTGGGTTTTCTCCGAGATCTTCGGTTTCCTCCCACAGTCCAAAGACCTACAGGTTTGTAGGTTAATTGGCTTGGTATAAGTGTAAATTGTCCCTAGTGTGTGTAGGATAGTGTGAATGTGCGAGGATCGCTGGTCTGCGCGGACCCAGTGGGCCGAAGGGCCTGTTTTCGTGCTGTATATCTAAACTGAACCGAACTAAAAAAGTATGAAGTGATGCATTTTGTGGGGACTAGTAAGATTAGGACATACACAATGAATAGTAGGGCCACAGGGAATATTGAGCATGAGTACGAGTCCAAGGTTTACGAAAGGTGGCAGCATAGGTAGATAAACAGTTAAGACGGCATACAGAATACATTGCCTTCATTGGTCAGGGTGTAGAATAGTGGACATAGTGCACACGGTTGGCCAAAATGCATGTTTTTAAGCTGGATATGATTCCATTACTTTGGGAGTTCTGACATTGTTGATTCTGTGGAGGTACAAGACAATATCAATGCCAGATGTTGCACCAGTGCATTCATAGAAACATAGAAAGTAGGTGCAGGAGTAGGCCATTCGGCCTTTCGACCTGCACCGCCATTCAATATCATCATGGCTGATCATCCAAATCAGTATCCTGTACCTGCCTTCTCTCCATACCCCCTGATCCCTTTAGCCACAAGGGCCACATCTAACTCCCTATAGTGCATTCAGAAAGTATTTCTTTTAAATTACTTTGCAAAAATTTCTAAACACCTGTTTTCGCTTCTTTATTCTGGGGTACTGTGTGTAGATTGATGATTTTAAAAAAAATAATATAATCCATTTTAAAATAAGGCTATAACGTACCAAAATGTGGAAAAAGTGAAAAGGGTCTGAATACTTTCTGAATGCACTGTAAGCGTGAGGTTATCACAAAATGCTGGAGTAACTCAGCGGGTCAGGCAGCATCTTTGGAGAGAAGGAATGGGTGGCCTTTCGGGTCAAGACCCTTCTTCAGACTGATCTCAGGGGGGGGGCGGGGCAAAGAAAGGATATAGGTGGAGACAGGAAGACAGTGGGAGAACTGGGAAGGGGGAGGGGAAAGAGAGGGAGAGCGGAGCTATCTAAAGTTGGAGAAGTCAATGTTCATACCGCTGGGCTGTAAGCTGCCCAAGCGAAATATGAGGTGCTGTTCCATGTAAACATGAGGTTGGTAGCGAAGCTCAGGACCCTGAAATGCTGGTCTGGAAAGCAGCTAAAATGAGTGGACATGTAGAACCTTCAAATTATGGGGGCATGAAAAAAGTTTATATGAGATGGTACTGTTGTTAGCTTCAGAATATAGAGCAATAAGAGAAAGTCTGGTTTTAAATTTAAAAGTCCCTTGGTTGGATAGAGTTAATCTTGAAGCTTTGGAGCAATTGACTAATGGCCCAATCTTTAGAGAGTTGCAGAGAGTGATTGAGTCCTGAAGCTGTTTGAAGGGAAAGGTATCAATAGGACACATAGCCAGAAGTGCTTCAATGAGAAAGAGAAAGCCAAGGAGGAATAGTCTAGAAAGTCAAGTGTGTTTAATTGTCTTGTGCACGAACAACAGAAGAATGAAATTCTTCCTTGCAGCTGCATTACAATCACAATCATACTTCATTAGCCAAGTATGTTTTGCAACATACGAGGAACTATATTTGCCATACAGTCTTAATAATAAAAAGCAACGGAACACACAAAATACATTTTAACATGAACATCCACCACAGTGACTCCTCCACATTCCTCGTTGTGATGGAAGGCGAAAAAAAGTTCCATCTCTCCGTTCTTTGTCCTCCAGCGGTCGGGGGCCTCTAACTTTCCGTTGACGGGACGATCTTGACTCCCGTAGCCGGCGGCGGGCTTTCCTCGTTGGGGCAATCCAGCTCCTGCATCGGGGGGGGGGGAATCTCAGCTTCCCCCGCGCCGGGCGATCTACGCCGGGTCGGGACCAGTCGAACGTTGTATTACTTTTGGAGCTCCCGACCGGTCTCAACCCGAGACTGCGAGCTCCACAATGTTAAGTCCACAGGCGGAGCATTGATCCAGGCAGGCCTGTAAATGCAATACACATTTCTTCCCAATGGTAGGAGCAAAATGAGAGGGTGGTGTGGGTCTTTGATGGTATTGGCTGCCAAGTCACTACTTGTGATAGGCATCCTTGAGTCAGCACGGCTTGATGCAGATTTCAGTCAAAGATCGTGCTAATCGATACAATCGATAATACATCCCAGTGGATCCAGAACCAGGTGGAAGGATTAATAGAATCAGCAACGATGGGAAGCAGGCGAATAAGCAGCGGAATAAATGTTGTTGGTCAACATAGGAACAATACAGAATTAGCAGAGTGAGCAGGCAAATGCAAGTCTACAAAGATCTGATAATGAAGTTGAATATTGAAGGCACAACAGCAGGCCAACAGACAGACTAGAACTCAGGCAGGTGTAGATCACGGAAACTGGGAACCATATTAATAGTTCATAACTTTCGTAGGAGTGGAAAATTATACCAAGAGAAGTGGACATGTGTCTGGTTCCCAGAACATAGATTGCTGCAAAACTTTAGATTTAGATTTAGATTTAGAGATATAGCGCGGAAACAGGCCCTTCGGCCCACCAAGTCCGCGCCGCCCAGCGATCCCCGCACAGTAACACTATCCTTAACACTATCCTACACACACTAGGGACAATTTTTACATTTACCCAGTCAATTAACCTACATACCTGTACATCTTTGGAGTGTGGGAGGAAACCGAAGATCTCGGAGAAAACCCACGCAGGTCACGGGGAGAACGTACCAACTCCGTACAGACGGCGCCCGTAGTCAGGATCGAACCTGAGTCTCCGGCGCTGTATTCGCTGTAAGGCAGCAACTCTACCGCTGCGCCACCGTGCCGCCATTGAAGCAACTTGAAGCAACTTAGCAGCATGTTTATTCTGACCTCTATCACAGTAAGAGATTACTGGAAAGAGAGAAGAGAAGAGTTAAAGATGTGCTCAGCATCCCAGTGCAGCGTAGTGCGCAGCTGGTAGAGCCACTGTCTCACAGCAGCAGAGACCTGGTTTGATCCTTACCTCAAGTGCTGCCTCTGTAGAGTTTGCACATTCACGTTGTGACCACATTGATTTCCTCCAGATACCCCACAATTTCCTCCAGCATCCCAAAGATGTGCGGATTTGTAGATGAATCTATCTACTAAAAATCTATTTCCTAGAGAGGGAGGGAGGGGGTGGAGGGAGGAGGGATTGAGGGGGATGGAGTGGGGGTTGAGGGGGATGGAGTGGGGGGGAGGGGGGTGGAGGGTGAGGGGGGAGGAGAGGGTGCTGCACTAATGCAGGAGAGGTTTGGGCCCAACGGGTCCTCTTCGTCTAGTTGGACTCTATTAATTGCCCCTGGTGTGCAGGAAGTGAATGTAAAAGTGGGATAACAGAACTAATGTGAACAGGTGATTGATGGTCAGCATGGACTTGGTGGACCCCCTCCCCTCCCCACCTTTTCTTTTTTTTTTCAAGTTCCAATCAACATTTTATTAAGTTATAACAGTTCGACAGTTAGAGAAAAACAGACATGGCAAATCTACACAGTTGGTTATTTGCAGAACATGAGAAAAGGATGTCTTCTCGGTCAAGATTTGGTTGACATAGATGATGAGTGCACAAGGAAGTGGACATCTCTCACTTCTGCTGGACACGGCGGTTGGCAGAGGAGAGGGACGTAGGGTCCCGGGCCTGCAGACTTCCAGAATTGGAGGGGCTCCAGAATTTCCAACAAGTGGATTGAACTTTGGACTGTATGTGTTTTGGGGGCTTTTGTTTTGTAATTTTAAACGCCGCCAAAATTGTGGCGACTGTGCATTTGTGGGTTGTGCAAAAGAATGTCACTGTGGTGTGCATACGTGACAGTAAAGAACCTTTGAACCATTGGACCACGTCAGCACTGACCATGAATCCAAAGTACCTAAACCCATCCTTAATTCTGTTTCTCTTTCCACAAGAGGCTACCTGACCTGACAATGTATTGCCAGCATTTTCCAATTTTATTTAAGACTAGACAAAGTTGGGCCCAAACCTCTCCTGTATTGGTGCAGCACCCTGTCCTCCCCCCCCCTCCCCTCTCCTCTCCTCTCTCCTCAACCCCCCCCCCCCTCCCTTCTCCCCCACTCCCTCCTCCCCTCCCCCTCCCCTCCTTTTAAACTTTAAAATGTGAATAACTTTAAAAATATAACACCGATTTCAATGAAACTACTTGCATTATCACTAAAGTGACAATGGTGAGTAAGGTGGGCTGAAAATTGTCGCGCTATCGTGTACCGTTTTGGCTGAGGTTCAGTCACAAACAAGATAACAAACGAGAGTTTTAGTATATAGATATGCTGCTAAACACGCGGTTTAAGCAGATTTTTTTTAAATGCAGGATTGGCCAATAGGTCTTACGCATAGTAACTTTAAACCTGTGCTTTGGCATTAAATTCACCCACAATCGGGTGAACAGAGATCCAGGATTGAAAAGTCAAAGGGAGGCCAATTTGTAGGCTTAAGTTGTCATTCTTAAATCTATTTACAGAGGATGTTTGTTCTACTGAGTGTTTCTGGAACATTTTGTCTTTAGTTTCAGCTTTTCAAAGTCGGTTGTTTATGTATTTTGTTTCTGTGAACAATGACACAATGAGTTACAAGAGAACAAGAGGATATTTGACTGATGGGGTTTCACTCCCAGCAACGGTGAACATTTGCGAGAAAGAGGTAGAAAATTGGCCATAATATTCCCCTCACAAGAATGGAAGCGGGTGGTGGTTGGTGATGGAATGATTCCACGTGGAGCTGTTGTGACTAACTGATTGTATCATTTTTGGTTTGTTTCTCTGTGCCAGTTTTCTTCCACGTCACCTGGCAGCATTGGAGGATATCAAATTCCCAGTAACTCCTCCTACTTATTTCCCCAGGTGTGGTTTTATATTTATCTATGTGGTTCTTACGTGGATGACTTTGGACACACAAAAGAAGGACTATCGATCATTGACACACACGCTCAGTTTTGGATGGCTTCAATTCACACACAGTTGGGGAGGATTGCTGCAAGAAGATTACAATGGAGGATCTAAGAAGCTGGCAGAAATCGCATGTGTGTATTTTGCAACGTGACCTAGCCCCTGAGATTTAGGTACAGTAACTCTTTTATCTTTTCACATTGTGTTCAACTGGAAATTTAAAAGTGAGAAAAGTCTTCTTTCCCCTTTTCTTTTTCTTTTTTTTCTAACCAAGAGAAAATATTATCCAGTTAATAGGAAGAACTCACATAATCGTTGCCGGGTGTGGAAAAAATATTTTGCTTCTAATTATAAGATGGGTCTCACATTGATATTTGTTCCAAGAGATGTTACCTCCAATAATGTGTTGAAGCTGATTACAGATGAGAGGGATTTTCATTTAGAGCAGTGGGGTTGAATTCAGAGAGGTGGTCTCATCCTTAGCGTCTCACCATAGAGTAAGTATACTGATATTGGCTTATTATTGTCACATATACTGAGATACAGTGAAGAATGGTGCTTTGCATGCTATGCAGGTAAATCATGTAATACATGAATACACCAGGGAGTGGTAAAAGAGAAATAAAACAGCGTTCCAAATATAGTGTTACAGCGACAGAGAAAATGCAGATTAAAAAGTGCAAGTTCTGCAGTGAGGTTGGTTGGAAGATTGGGAATTCATCCCCAGCATATTCAATTTTTTATCTTTTAACTTTTTATCGACATCGCGAATCGGCGGGTGTATTTTGGGTCAAGGCTGCCACTAGTTATGCACTGAATACAAAAAGGAAAGACTGGCTTTTATATTGGTCTTATCATGTCCTCAGTAAGCTTGAGAAACACGTAAAAATTGGCAGTGTTATGAATGGTGAGGACAGTTTTCCAAGGCTGCAACAGGATAGAGATTGCACAGATGGAGTTTGATCCTGACAAATGTGAAGTGATGCATTTTCGAGAAGTCATATAGGGGTAAGACAGAAAATGCTCGCACACTAAACAATGTTGAGATCAGTGGGTTCAAGTCCACTGTTCCCACAGGTGGATGGAGTGGTGAAGAAGGCATATGGCATGTTCCATTTCAACTTTACAAAATCTCTGGTCAGGTCACATTTAGATCATTGCACACAGTTCAGATCGCCGTACTCTTGGAGGGATGTGATTGTATTGGAGGGAATGCAGAGGAGATTCATTGGGATGTTGCCTGGAATGGAGGACTTTAGTTATGGGGAGAGTTTGGATTGGCTGGACTTGTTTTCCCGAGATCAATGGATGCTAATTTGATTGAGGTATATACAATTGTGAGAGATATCTGGAGAATAGATAGATTTTATCTCATGGTGGGTGTATCCTAAGCCGGAGAGCATTGGTTTAAAGTGAGAAGAAGGAGATTTTGAGGGGATCTGTGGAAGAATGTGTTTTACAAAGAGAGGCTGTTATGGTGGTATATAGGTCCATTCCTGCGCTATGACTACTCAAAGGCTGTGGTGAAGTACTTTTACAGTTACTGTTACTGTTATAATGTGGGGAAAACAACTACCTACTTACACAGAAAACAACCTTGCATTGATTGAGGTATAAATATTTGCAAGGAAACAGAAGGTTCAGTATATATATATATATTATAATAATTTCAGAGATGCACTATAATGTCAGGAGAGGGATATGTAGGCACAACAGACAGAGAGCAAAGTGTACTGTTTCAAACCAAAGGTTTTGAAAGAGATCTGTGCCTTTGCACCCCATTTGGCCCACTGTGTCCATGCCAGTCATTGGACACCCATCTGTAAAAATCGCATCTTCCAGCTGTGGAGTGTGGCTTTCTATGTCTAGCTGATTTATGTGCATGACCAGACACTGCTAAAATGATGTCATCGGCACTGCCTCCACCTCTTTCTCTGACAGTGCATTCACCACTCTGGGTGATAGAAGTTCCCCTCAAACACCCTCTTTTACCCCATATCCTGAATCTAAGTTCTCTAGTTTTATTCACCTCTGATAAAGGGAAAGATTTCTGGCAGGCAATTCTATCCATACCCCATGGTAATTTTCTGTACTTCAAAGGGAAGATGCTTGAGTCGATTATTAAAGATGTTACGGCAGCGCATTTGGATAGCAGTGACAGGATTGGTCAAAGTCCGCATGGATTTATGAAGGGGAAATCATGCTTGACTAATCTTCTGGAATTTTTTGAGGATGTTTAACAAGTAGAATGGATAAGGGAGAGCCAGTGGATGTGGTGTATCTGGACTTTCAAAAAGCCTTTGACAAGGTCCCACACAAGAGATTAGTGTGCAAAATTAGAGCACATGGTATTGGGGGTAGGGTATTGACATGAAAAGAGAAATGGTTGGCAGACAGGAAGCAAAGAGTAGGAATTAACGGGTCCTTTTCAGAGTGGCAGGCAGTGACTAGTGGGGTGCTGCAAGGCTCAGTGCTGGGGCCTCAGTTATTTACAATATATATTAACTATTCAGACAAAGGAATTAAAATTAACATCTCCAAGTTTGCGGATGACACAAAGCTGGGTGGCAGTGTGAGCCGCGAGGAGGATGCTATGAGGCTGCAGGGTGACATGGATAAGTTGGGTGAGTGGGCAGATGCATGGCAGATGCAGTATAATGTGGATAAATGTGAGATTGTCCACTTTGGTGGCAAGAACAAGAAGGCAGATTATTATCTGAATGGTGTGTAGGAAAGAACTGCAGATGATGGTTTAAATCAAAGGTAGACACAAAATGCTGGAGTAACACAGCGGGGCAAACAGCATCTCAGGAGAGAAGGAATGGGTGACCTTTTCGGGTCTAGGCCGTTCTTCAGACTGATGTAGGACAGTCTGACGAAGGGTCTCGACCCGAAACGTCTTTCCAGAGATTATCTGAATGGTGTCAGATTGGGAAAAGGGAAGGTGCAACAAGACCTAGCTGTCCTTGTATAATTGGGGGGGGGGGGGGACCGCCGTGAAGAACAAAGGGGGGCCCGTGCGAGGAGGTGGGGCACTCGAGTTTAGAATCCTCTGCCCTGGGGATAACTCTGTGTTTGTTTATTTGTGTGTTCGTTCATTCCGGTGAAGGTGTTGTGCACACGGCAGCCAGCCAAAAGTAGCTTGTCTTTTTCTTTTTGTTTTCACTTTTAATTTCAAGTTTTTGTGTACCTTTTGTGTTGTGAATGTCGGCAGACCAATTTCCCTCCGGGGATGAATAAAGCTTTATCGTATCGTATCATACATCACTGAAAGTAAGCATGCAGGTACAGCAGGCAGTGAAGAAAGCAAATGGCATGTTGGCCTTCATCGCGAGAGGATTTGAGTATAGGAGCAAGGAGGTCCTACTGCAGTTGTACAGGGGCTTGGTGAGGCTGCACCTGGAGTATTGTGTGCTGTTTTGGTCTCGTAATTTGAGGAAGGACATTCTCGCTATTGAGGGAGTGCAGCGAAGGTTCACCAGGTTAATTCTCGGAATGGCGGGACTGCCATATAATGAAAGAAAGGGTCGACTGGGCATGTATTAACTGGAATTTAGAAGGATGAGAGGGGATCTTACAGAAACATTTTAAATTCTTAAGGGATTGGACAGGCTAGATGCAGGAAAAATGTTCCCGATGTTGGGGGAGTCCAGAACCAGGGGTCACAGTGTAAGAATAAGGGTTAGGCCATTTAGGACTGAGATGAGGAAAAACTTTTTCATCCAGAGAGTTGTGAATCTGTGGAATTCTCTGCCAAAGAAGGCAGTGGAGGCCAATTCACTGGATGTTTTCAAGAGAGAGTTTTATTTAACTCTTAGGGCTAACGGAATCAAGGGATATAGGGAAAAAACAGGAACGGGGTACTGATTTTGGATGATCAGCCTTGATCATATTGAATGGCGGTGCTGGCTCGATGGACCGAATGGCCTACTCCTGCGCCTATTTTCTATGTTTCTATGTTTCAATCATGCCCCCTCTTACTCTCCTCCACTGGACCCCTCCCAGCCGCTCCTCATCACTAAAACTCTACATCCCAGTCAACATCCTGGTGAATCTCTGTGTGCATATTGTACATCATTCGAGTTTACAACAGACCTATAGAACAGCAACTTTCTCCCATGGTGGGGTTAGGCTTGCCAACTGACCTAATTGATCATGCCATGCAAAGCAGTAAACTCCCTATTTCACATTGAAGAACAAAAGTTTGATATCAGGCTCGGGGGAGGAAAGAGATAACTCTTTGTTTTGTCAGAAATGCATACCTAATCAAGCAGGTTGAGGCAGCTCCACCCCAAAAGAAATCTTCTGTTCCTTTCTCAGGACTTTTGTGTGTCATTAAAGGCTTCATAGCCGACAGCAAAAGGGAGTTCACAAAGTCTGAATATCACGGAATATATTAATTTCGTTTGTTTGAAAGAAAATGCCAGGCAACGTGGTGGGGCCGCTCTGTTGGAACCAGCCGTGGCACCCAAGTCTCCTGCCAATAAAGAAAAGGTCACGAAGTAAATGTTTATATGCATTGTTTTCCTACCACACTCTGGGTCTTTGAACTCAGAGTACTGGCAAAGGCAATAGACAATAGACAATAGGTGCAGGAGTAGGCCATTCGGCCCTTCGAGCCAGCACCACTATTCAATGTGATCATAGCTGATCATTCACAATCTGTACCCCGTTCCTGCCTTCTCCCCATACCCCCTGACTCCGCTATCCTTAAGAGCTCTATCCAGCTCTCTCTTGAATGCATTCAGAGAATTGGCCTCCACTGCCTTCTGAGGCAGAGAATTCCACAGATTCACAACTCTCTGACTGAAAACGTTTTTCCTCATCTCCGTTCTAAATGGCCTACCCCTTATTCTTAAACTGTGGTCCCTGGTTCTGGACTCCCCCAACATTGGGAACATGTTTCCTGCCACTAACGTGTCCAACCCCTTAATAATCTTATGTGTTTCGATAAGATCCCCTCTCATCCTTTTAAATTCCTTGGTTAGCTTCCTTGCTTAGCTGGGAATGCACTACTGCTGCTTATTCCCTTTCCTGGAGGAGTGTGGAAAGAGTCACTTAAAGCAGAGAGAAGGCAGTTTTCACCTCTGTCTCGCAGGAAACCTGTGCCACATGGTAATAGACATAGAAACATAGAAAATAGGTGCAGCAGTAGGCCATTCGGCCCTTCGAGCCAGCACTGCCATTTAGTGTGATCAGGGCTTATCATTCAGAATCAGTACCCTGTTTCGAATTTCTCCCCATATTCTTTGATTTCGTTAGCCCCTAGAGCTATATCTAATTCTATCTTGAAAACATCCAGTGAATCGGCCTCCACTGCCTTCTGTGGCAGAGATTTCCACAGATTCACAACTCTCTAGGTGAAAAGGTTTTGCCTCATCTCAGTCTTAAATGGCCTACCCCTTATTCTTAAACTGTGACTCCTGGTCCCTTGTTGAAGGGTCTTGACCCGAAACGTCACCCATTCCTTCTCTCCTGAGATGCTGCCTGACCTGCTGAGTTACTCCAGCATTTTGTGAATAAATACCTTCGATTTGTACCAGCATCTGCAGTTATTTTCTTATACTACTTATTGTACTCCAAAGACGTACAGGTATGTAGATTAATTGACTGGGCAAATGTAAAAATTGTCCTTAATGTGTGTAGGATAGTGTTAATGTGCGGGGATCGCTGGGCGGCGCGGACTCGGTGGGCCGAAGGGCCTGTTTCCGCGCTGTATCTCTAAATCTAAAAAATCTTTTTTAAAAATAATCTTGTAAACCTGTCCTAGGTTGTCCAATACCTATATTTTTTAAATAAGACGCAGACCATAGATTGTTGCTATTCCTCCTTCCTGTCTTGGGAAGGTGGGACAAGAGAGGGAGGAAAAACATTATTAACATCTCGATAACTGCTGCAGCAGCACTTATAATTGACAGATTTAACAATACAATACGATAGGTAGATACGATACGATAGAACTTTATTTATGCCGGGAGGAAAATTGATCTGCCAACAGTCATGAAACATAAGATACATGAAAAATTAAATAGATGGGGAAGTGCAAATATTGCGGTGGGGGAGGGGGGGGGAGTCTCAGTCTACCCCACGACAGAAGGGGGGGGAGTTGTACAGTTTGACAGCCACAGGGAAGAAGGATCTCCTGCGACGTTCTGTGCTGCATCTTGGTGGAACCAGTCTGTTGCTGAAGGTGCTCCTCAGATTGACCAGTGTGTCATGGAGGGGGTGAGCTGTATTGCCCAGGATGCTCCGCAGTTCTGACTCAACCAGAGTTGCAATTATCTAGATGTTAAAAATATTTTGTGGCTGTGTAGTTGGTGAAGATTTCTCGACTAATTCCTGGAAATTCTTGGTGAGGTATGATCGTTCCATGGTAAATTTACGATTATTCTGGAGATCAAAGGTTACCCAACAGTACTGTCACAGAAAACAAGAGAAATTGGACATTTGGATTTTGTATATCTGTCCACAATCTCTGGGACAAAGGTTAACTAGAAGCTATTCAGTTCAGTACTAAACTAGCCTTGGGTAACCTCTATAAAATACTCCCCCCTCCCCTTTTTCTCTGATAACCCTCGCTCCCGCCCTCCCCCTCCACCTACATTCCTAAACTCCATTTAGAACGGAGATGAGGAAAAGCGTTTTCAGTCAGAGAGTTGTAAATCTGTGGAATTCACTGCCTCAGAAGGCAGTGGAGACCAAGTCTCTGAATGCATTCAAGGGAGATTTAGATAGAGCTCTTAAGGATAGCGGAGTCAGGGGGTATGGGGAGAAGGCAGGAACGGGGTATTGATTGAGAATGATCGGCCATGATCACATTGAATAGTGGTGCTGTCTCGAAGGGCCAAATGGCCTACTCCTGCACCTATTGTCTAGTGTCTATTGTCTAAACTATTTGCAGCATGTCAATTCTTTAACTTCACAATTTGCAACCCTCTATTCCTTTTATCTCATACCTTGTGTGTGTGTGTTCATCTCTAGCCTTTGTCCAACAATTTGCCTACAACCCGCCCCCCCACCCTCCCCCTCACCTGTGTTCACCCATGACCTGTCATGATCTGTCCTACCCCTTCACTGTTCTAGCTTTCTTTCCCCCCCCCCCCCCCCCCCCCACCCTGCAATCAGTCACCCTATGCAGGTTCTTCGGGGATGCTGTCTGACCTGCTGAGTTACTCCAGCATTTTGTGTCTTTCCATAGTCTTCACAGGTTGGGATACTGAGTTCCGAACACGCTGCTGAAGGTGATGGCAGAGGCAGATCCTTCGGGGGGGGGGATGATCCCTCCGAATGCGTCTGGACCTGAGGGTATACCCGGCCGTGTTATCAAAACCCAGCTGGGGTTTTAGCGGACATTTTCAACCTCTCGCTACTGAGGTCTGAGGTTCCCTCCTGCTTTAAGAGGGCATCAATAATCCCGGTGCCCAAGAAGAATAAGGTGACGTGCCTCAACGACATTGACAGGTGGCACTAACGTCCGTGGCGATGAGGTGCTTTGAGACGTTGGTAATGGCGCGCATATCAACAAGAACCTCGACCCATTGCAGTTTGCCTACCGCCACACTGGGCCAGCGGAGGATGCGATCTCACTGGCATTGGACCACTTGGACAATCAAAGCACAAACGTCAGGCTGTTCTTTATTGACTACAGCTCAATACCATCTGGTTACCAAGCACGTGGAACTGACTCTCTATGCTTCCCTCTGCAACTGGATCCTTGACTTTCTCATCTACAGACCACAGTCTGTTCGAATTGGCAGTAATACTTGTTCCTCAATAACAATCAGTATGGGAGCACCTCAAGGCTGCGTGCTCAGCCCCCTGCTCTCCTCACTCTATACTCATTACTGTGTAGCCGGACACCGTGCCAACTCCATTCTCAAGTTCACTGGCGTCACCACCTTTGTTGGACGAATTACAGATGGTGATGAGTCAGAAGTGAGATCGACCGATTGACCAATTGGTGCCAGCACAACAACCTGGCTCTCAATGTCAGTAAGACCAATAAACTGATTGTGGACTTAGGAAGAGGAAGGATGAGGACCCACAATCCTCTCCTTATCGACGGGACGAGAGTGGGGAGAGTCAAAGGCTTGCATATTTCTGAAGATCTTTCCTGAACCCAGCACACTGATGCAATAATAGACAATAGGTGCAGGAGGAGGCCATTCGGCCCTTCGAGCCAGCACCGCCATTCAATGTGTTCATGGCTGATCATTCTTAATCAGTACCCCGTTCCTGCCTTCTCCCTATACCCCCTGACTCTGCTATCCTTAAATTATAATGCTATCATAGTAAAGAATGCACATCAACACCTCGACTTCCTGAGAAGACAGCGGAGATTCGGTACGTCAGAGAGGATTCTCTTGAACTTCTACAGGTGTGCAGCAGAGAGCACATTGACTGGTTGCATCACGGCCTGGTTTGGCAACTTGAAAGCCCAGGAGCAAAGAAGTCTGGAAAACGTTGTGAACACTGCCCAGACCATCACCGTCTCTGACCTCCCCACCATCGAAGGGATTTACCGGAGTCGCTGCCTCAACAAGGCAGGCAGCATCATCAGAGACCCAAACCACCCTGGCCACACACTCATTCCACCCCTGCCATCGGGAAGAAGGTACAGGAGCCTGAAAACTGTAACGTCCAGGTTCTGGAACAGCTTCTTCCCTACAGCCATCAGGCTATTAAACACTACAACCTCAAATAAGCTCTGAACTACATAGACTATTATTGTTATAATTGCACTATGATTGTTTGCTTTTTATGTGTACATATGCGTGCGTATTTCTGTGTGTATACACGCACAAAACTTTTTTTTCATTTATTATATTGTTTACAATGTACTATGTTTACATATTCTGGTGTGCTGCTGGAAGTAAGAATTTTCGTTGTTCTATCTGGGACATATGACAATAAAACACTCTTGAATCTTAAGATAAAATAGTGGCATTTAGGAGACCTTTGGATAGGCATGTGGATCTGCAGAGGATGGAGTGATATGCATTTGTGTGATTACGTGGGTTTGCTCCGGTTTCGTCCCACGTCCCAAATTGTCCCTAGTGTGAAAACAGGCCCTTCAGCTCAACTTGCCCACACCGACCAACATGGCCCATCTACACTAACTACACTAGTCCCACCTGCCTGTGTTTGGCCCATGTCCCTCCAAACCTGTCCTATCCATGTACCTGTCTAATTGTTTTTTTAAACGCTGCAACGATCCCTGCCTCAACTACCTCCTCTGGCAGCTTGTTACATACACCCATCACCCTTTGTGTGAAAAGTTACCCCTCACATTCCTATTAAATCTTTCCCCCTTCACTTTAAACCTATGTCCTCCGGTTCTCGATTCCCCTGCTCTGGGCAAGAGACTCTGTGCGTCTGCGCAATCTATTCCTCTAATGATTTTATACACCTCTCTAAGATCACCCCTCATCCTCCTACGCTTTAAGGAATAGAGATCCAGCCTACTTAACCTCTCCTTGTAGTTCAGACCCTCGAGTCTTGGTAACATCCTCGTAAATCTTCTCTGTACCCTTTCCAACTTGACAACATCTTTCCTGTAACATTGAGTATTGAAGTTGGGAGATCATGTTGCACTTATATAAGACATTGGTGAGGCTGCCTTTGGACTATTGTGACTCTTAAGATAGAAATAGTGGCATTTAGGAGACTTTTGGATAGGCATATGGATCTGCAGAGGATGGAGTGATATGGATTTGTGTGGTTACGTGGGCTTGCTCCGGTTTCGTCCCACGTCCCAAATTGCCCCTAGTGTGTAGGATAGTGCTAGTGTGTGCGGGGGATCATTGGTCGGTGCAGACTCGGTGGGCTGTTTTCATAGTCTATCTCTAAGCGTAACTAAACTAAACGAATACATCCCTGCCGACCAAGGAAGCCTTTGGCCACCAGTAATCCTGGGGATCTTATCGAAACGTATAAGATTATTAAGGGGTTGGACACGTTAGAGGCAGGAAACATGTTGCCAATGTTGGGGGAGTCCAGAACCAGGGGCCACAGTTTAAGAATAAGGGGTAGGCCATTTAGAACGGAGATGAGGAAAAACCTTTTTCAGTCAGAGAGTTGTGAATCTGTGGAATTCTCTGCCTCAGAAGGCAGTGGAGGCCAATTCTCTGAATGCATTCAAGAGAGAACTAGATAGAGCTCTTAAGGATAGGGGGTATGGGGAGAAGGCAGGAACGGGGTACTGATTGAGAATGATCAGCCATGATCACGTTGAATGGCGGTGCTGGCTCAAAGGGCCGAATGGCCAACTCCTGCACCTATTGTCTATCTCTGCCCAACATTGCTTTCACCCAGCACCTTTGCCCCAATCTTCACTGTCCACCAAAGTTTCCTTATCAGTGTAGGCCTACTCCTGGGCTTCCCAGATGGTGTTAATCCAAATCTCATCAGCATCTCTTCCAATTCCTCATAAATACCAATGGCAATATTGGATTATTCAATATGGTTGTTTAATATAAAAAAGGATGGCAGAAAGTCAATATGAACAAAAATTCAAAAAATAAGGAATCACTTCAAAGAAATAGGGTATTTCTTCATTAGATTTTGGATGAGAAATTACTGAAATAAACAAGAAGCAAAAACAAAATATTTTAGACTTTGGATATTTGTTTTGAAAATTGCTCATTGGCCTAAAACATTAAGTTTGCCTTTCTCTCTCCACAGTAGCTGCCTGACCCATTGAGGATTTCAGAATTTTATAACCAGCATTTAAGATCATTGCTTCTCCATTCTCCAATGGGCTCATAGGTAAGTGTGCTGAACAACGCACCAATACAGTGCAAGTTACTTAGTTCACAGTCAGAGAGACCGAGATCCCTGCCGCGAGCCAGATCATTGGCGCTCAGACTGTTAACCCCAGTTCTCCACGATAATAACTAGTTCTCAGTACAGGACAAAAAACATTCCAAGGTGCTTCACGAGAACGTTATCATAAAAAACCCGATGCCAATTCATCAGGGATTCACTCAGTGGATCACGCAACATCTCTGGAGAACTGAAGAAGGGTTCCAACCTAAAACGTCACATATCCATGTCCTCCAGAGATTCTGTCCGACCCCGCTGAGTTACCAGAGTTACATTTCCCATCCAAAATGTGGAGCACTTGGTGTTCTGCGCAAGAATCCAGCATCTGCAGTTCCTTGTGTCTCCACTTTATATCTCTATTCTGGTTATTGATCACTTTACGAAGGAAGTATAAGAAAATAACTGCAGATGCTGGTACAAATCAAAGGTATTTATTCACAAAATGCTGGAGTAACTCAGCAGGTCAGGCAGCATCTCAGGAGAGAAGGAATGGGTGACGTTTCGGGTCGAGACCCTTCTTCAGTCTGAAGAAGGGTCTCGACCCGAAACGTCACCCATTCCTTCTCTCCTGAGATGCTGCCTGACCTGCTGAGTTACTCCAGCATTTTGTGAATAAACACTTTACGAAGGAAAATCAATCATATCTATTTAATTCTTCGAGGCCACTCATATACACTTCAATTAATGCTTTCTCCGGACTCCTCTCTTTCTCAAAGTAAGATTCATCAGCCCCAATATGTAAGTGTCCTTTGTATCCTCTTTAGGATGATACAGCGTTCCTGTCGTGTTTGTGTTAAAGAGTGTTTTATATGATTCAACCATAGGGGAGCTTCAGGTCCCTTGGTGTTAATATTAGAAATTATATGTCGTGGACCAACCACATTTGCACAACAGTCAAGAATGCACAGCAAAGCCTCCACTATCTTCGGAGACTGAGACAACTTGGCATGTCCAGTGACTCTTACAAACCTTTACAGATGCATCGTAGAAACCTTACTGTCGAGTTTCATCACATCTTGGTTTGGGAACAGCTTGGCCCAAGACGCAAAAAAATTGCAGGGAGTTATAGATGTGGCCCAATCCATCACACAGACCAGACTTCCCACTCATTGACTGCAACTACCCCTTCACGCTGCCTCAGAAGTTGCCAACATAATAAAAAACATCCCATCCTGGTCATTCTTTCTTCTCCCTGCTCCCATCGGCAGAAGGTACAGAAGCTTGAAAGTGCACATCAACAGACTCAGGAACAGCTCCTTCCCCCCTGTTATCAGGCTTCTAAGCAGTCCTATCGTATGCTAGGGTACAGTCCAACTTACCTCTACCCAATTGAGGATATTGGACTTTGTCTATGGATGTGCTACAATATGTTACATTGCTGAGAACTATATAGACAATAGGTGCAGGAGGAGGCCATTCGGCATCACCATTCAATGTGATCATGGCTGATCATTCTCAATCAGTACCCCGTTCCTGCCTTCTCCCCATACCCCCTGACTCCGCTATCCTTAAGAGCTCTATCTAGCTCTCTCTTGAATGCATTCAGAGAATTGGCCTCCACTGCCTTCTGAGGCAGAGAATTCCGCAGATTCACAATTCTCTGACTGAAAAAGTTTTTCATCCTCTCATCCCTCTAATCCTCATATATTAGAGTTATAGAGTCATACAGTGTGAAAACAGGCCCTTCAGCTCAACTTGCCCACACTGACCAACATGGCCCATCTACACTAACTACACTGGTCCCACCTGCCTGTGTTTGGCCCATGTCCCTCCAAACCTGTCCTATCCATGTACCTGTCTAATTGTTTTTTTAAACGCTGGCAACGATCCCTGCCTCAACTACCTCCTCTGGCAGCTTGTTACATACACCCATCACCCTTTGTGTGAAAAGTTACCCCTCACATTCCTATTAAATCTTTCCCCCTTCACTTTAAACCCATGTCCTCTGGTTCTCGATTCCCCTGCTCTGGGCAAGAGACTCTGTGCGTCTGCGCAATCTATTCCTCTAATGATTTTATACACCTCTCTAAGATCACCCCTCATCCTCCTACGCTTTAAGGAATAGAGATCCAGCCTACTTAACCTCTCCCTGTAGTTCAGACCCTCGAGTCTTGGCAACATCCTCGTAAATCTTCTCTGTACCCTTTCCAACTTGACAACATCTTTCCTGTAACATGGTGCTCGAAACTGAACACAATACTCTACGCAATACTCTAAAGGCAGCCTCACCAATGCCTTATATAAGTGCAACATGATCTCCCAACTTCAGTACTCAATACTCCAACTGATGAAGGCAAATGTGCCAAAAGCCTTTTTGACCACCTTTCTGCCTGTGATACCGCCTTCAAGGAACTATGTACGTGCACTCCTAGATCACCTCTGCTCTACAGCACTCCCCAGAGTCCTGCCACTCACTATGTAGGTCCTGCCCATGTTAGTGCTCCCAAAATCCAACACCTCACATTTCTTTGTATTAAATTCCTTTAACCATTCCTCAATCCATCTGGCCTATCGATCAAAATACCTGCTGCAACTTTTGACATCCATCTTCACCATCTGCAATACCACCTACTTTTGTATCATCTGCAAATTTGATAATCTTGCCATGTACATTCTCATCCAAATATTTGATATACATGATCAAATCATTGATATACATTGACATGTACTATGTATCTTCCCCTCTGCTTTATCTATTGTCATCGTTTAATGTGCGTTTTGTTCTATTTTGAACTCTGTGTATGTTGGGGGGGTGGGGGAAACCTTTTTTCTAATCTCTTCCTCAACGGAGATGCGACCTTTACCGTGTCGTATCTCCGTTCGCGCTACGGCCTAACATCGTGGAGTCGGCGGCCTCCAGCTGGGATCGACCTTGAAGACTCCGGTCGCAGGGCCTGGACTTACCATCTCGGAGGCTTCGGCCGTGGGCCCTGCAGACCGCAACATCGGGAGCTCGCAGGTCCCTGGCTGGCGACCGGTTTTTGGGAGCTCCAGCCATAGCAGCTTCGACCGCCCCGAAGTGCGAGGTACGATCGACCCGCTCGCAGGCCCCTCATCGCCCTGCGTGGCCCGGCCGCAGCACTTTCCATCGCCCGGTGGGGGCTCAGGACCTTCATCGGCCTGCTCGGCTCGGCTCGGCCCTGGGACTTTCCATCGCCCAGTGGGGGCTCAGGACTTTCATCGGCCTGCTCGGCTCGGCCCTGGGACTTTCCATCGCCCGGTGGGGGCTTCAAAAAGTTGGGAGCCTCGATCACCTCGTGGCACCACGGGAGAAGAATGAGGAGGAGATAAGACTTTTCTTTGCCTTCCATCACAGTGAGGGTGTGCCTAGAGCAATCACTGTGATGGCTGTTTGTGTAAAAATTGTATCTGTGTGTCCTGTGCTTTTTGTTGTACTTGAGTTTGATTTGATTGTATTTATGTATGGAATATCTGAACAAATTTGGATAACATGCAAAACAAAGCAGTCTTTTTCTCTTGATGCTCATTGACTTTAGTTTTACTAAGGCCCCTTCATCCTACACAAGAGGTTGAAGGGAGACCTAATGGAAGTATATTAAACTATAAGGGGCATAAATACAATAGACATCCAGAACCATTTTTCCAGGGTGGACATGTTAAAGATGAGAGGACATACAGGTGTCAGAGGTCATGGGGAGAAGGTAGGAGAATGAGGTAGGAGGGAGTGATAGATCATGATCTCCCAACTTCAGTACTCAATACTCCAACTGATGAAGGCAAATGTGCCATGATTGAATGGCGGAGTGGACTTGATGGGCCGAATGTCCTAATTCTGCTCCTATTACTTATCATCTTATGATAGCTTTAAGGTAAACTGGTCAAAGTGTTTTTACACAGTGAGTGGTGGGTGTCTGGAATCCACTGCCGGAGATGGTGGTGAAAGCAGATACAATGGTGGCATTTAATAGGATTTTAGGTAGACACATGAATATGCAGGGAATGGAGGGATGTGCATCACATTCAGGCAGAGGACATTGGTTTAACTTTTAGCATCATGTGTGGCACAGATATTGTGGGCCCAATGGTTTGTTCCTGTGTTGTACTGTTTTATATACTATCTTCTAGATGTGGTAGGACTGTAGAGTTTTGGTCTATTCCATTGATTATGCATTTGCTTAGCTTTATCAATTACATACTTTTTCTGCTTTTGAGCCCGTGTGTGTTTCGATCTTGCACGATCATGCTTGACACCTTGTCATTGTTTAGGTGTCACCCGGTGCTGCTTCCAGTATGCCCTTCTGCACTCTTTATTTAACGTGGATTGATCCTCTGGGCAAATGCCCTGGGAATCTGAATCCTGTCGTCTACCATCTCATGAAGTTGTCTCAAGAAATTGAATTTGATTGAGGTTTTGATGAAGTAACTAAGGTTGACAAAGGCAAGGAAATGGACGTAGGCTATGATGGACTTCAGCAAGGCCTTTGATAAGGTTTCTTGGTAGGCTGCTCTGTAAGGTTATTCAAATGCATCCAAGGAATATTAGGTAACTGGTTATAGAATTGGCCTAATGAAAGGAAAGGATTGTGGAAGGTTGTTTTTCAGACATAATAAACCTCGGAAATTAAGGATTGCATACGTGAAACATTGACTGAATGATTAAATATATATAGACAATAGACAATAGACAATAGGTGCAGGAGTAGGCCATTCGGCCCTTCGAGCCAGCACCACCATTCAATGTGATCATCGCTGATCATTCTCAATCAGTACCCCATTCTTGCCTTCTCCCCATACTCCGCTATCCTCAAGAGCTCTATCTAGCTCTCTCTTGATATATATATATATCACCACAGATTTTTTTCTGCAGATTGTAGGCCCTTGGTGTGCAATTGTGCAAGAGGTTCAAATTGTGGCCTTTGCTATGTTATTTTTGTGGCAGCTGAACCGAGCGTCTAGTACGTCCCTCAGAACATATTCTTGGATCTTGGAGTGCGCTGGCTAGTCTGCAACATTCAGTCGTGGGCTGCTCTATGCAATGGAGAACCAGCAACCTGCTGGTAGACTAAAGACCGGCTTTCATCGAGTTATCCTATGATTTATGGCGGTTGTTTCAGTGTGTGTCCTGGGAACAGCCTGAGGGGGCTGAGCCCTGCATTGCACAACTGCTTGGGTTGGATCCAAGAGAAACCGCTGCATCTTGTCCCAGATCATCTTTGTTCACAGATTTTGCAGAAGGAGATGAGTTATGCTCCCATCCCCACCGCAGCTGCCTCAGGGGCACCATGCGGTCGGCCTGAAACTTTACAATTGTTAATGAGTGTATAGCTACGTGGAAAATTGGAGACCTGCCAACACGAGAGCAAACTCTGAGGCAATTCAACTTCACATTTCCTTTCACCATAAAGTAACCCTGTGCTTGCTAAGCTGAATCATGGGATTCACTTGATAGAAGCCAAGGTGTTCTGATCTGAGGACAGACATTCTTGCCATAGAGGGAGTACAGAGAAGGTTCACCAGATTGATTCCTGGGATGGCAGGACTTTCATATGAAGAAAGACTGGATAGACTCGGCTTGTACTCGCTGGAATTTAGAAGATTGAGGGGGGATCTTATAGAAACTCACAAAATTCTTAAGGGGTTGGACAGGCTAGATGCAGGAAGATGGTTCCCGATGTTGGGGAAGTCCAGAACAAGGGGTCACAGTTTAAGGATAAGGGGGGAGTCTTTTAGTACCGTTTTGGCTGAAGTTCAGTCACAAACAAGATAACAAACGAGAGTTTTAGTATATAGATGGGGAGAGATGCCAAGAGTCTTTTACTCAGAGTAGGGGGAATTAAAAACCAACGGGCATGGGTTTAAGGAGAGAGGGGAAAGATTTAATAGTAACCCGAGGGGCAACGTTTGACACAAAGCATGTTGGGTACATGGAATGAGCTGCCAGAGAAAATAGTTGAGGCAGGGACTATCACAGCGTTCAAAAGACATTTGGACAGGTACATGGATAGGATAGGTTTAGAAGGATATGGGCCAAATGCAGGCAGGTAGGACTAGTGTAGATGGGGCATGTTTGTTGGTGTGGGCGAGTTGTGTTGAACGGACTGTTTCCGCGCTGTATGACTCTATGACTTTAAATACATACATTGGGTTGTCATTCAAATTTGCAAGAAGGTATTTCATTGCGAGAAAGAAATGCAGTCTTCGGACACATATTGCACACGATTCTTGCATAAGGCCCTGGGGTGAAAAGTAAGAGCAGGCAAACAAGTTTGTTCACTGAAACAATCTGCTTCTTAAAAAAAATCTTGAAGCAGCAATGAACATTATTTGGAAATCGTTGGGTATTAATAGTGAGGTTGCAAGATGGATTCAACAATGGCTGAATGGGAGATACCAGAGGGTAACGGTTGACAATTGTATGTCAGGTTGGAGGCCAGTGTCTAGTGGAGTACCCCAAGGATCTGTGTTGGGTCCACTGTTGTTTGTCATTTACATTAATGATCTGGATGATGGTGTGGCAAATTGGATTAGTAAATATGCAGATGATACTAAGATAGGTGGTGTAGTTGATAGTGAGGTAGATTTTCAAAGTCTACAGAGAGACTTGGGCCTTTTGGAAGGGTGGGTTGAAAGATGGCAGATGGAGTTTAATGCTGATAAGTGTGAGGTGCTGCATTTTGGTAGGACAAATCAAAATAGGACGTACAGGGTAAATGGTAGGGAATTGAGGAATGCAGTGGAACAGAGGGATCTGGGATAACTGTGCATTGTTCCCTGAAGGTGGAATCTCATGTGGATAGGGTGGTGAAGAAGGCGTTTGGTATGCTTGCCTTTATAAATCAGAGCATCGAGTATAGAAGTTGGGATGTAATGTTAAAATTGTACAGGGCATTGGTGAGGCCGAATCTGGAGTATGGTGTGCAGTTCTGGTCGCCAAATTATAGGAAGGATGTCGACAAAATGGAGAGGGTATAGAGGAGATTTACTAGAATGTTGCCTGGGTTTCAGCACTTAGGCTACAGAGAGAGGTTGAACAGGTTGGGTCTTTATTCTTTGGAGCGTAGAAGGTTGAGGGGGGACTTGATAGAGGTTTTTAAAATTTTGAGAGGGACGGACAGAGTTGACGTGGGTAGGCTTTTCCCTTTGAGAGTGGGGAAGATTCTAACAAGGGGACATAGCTTCAGAATTGAGGGACAAAGGTTTAGGGGTAACATGAGGGGGAACTTCTTTACTCAGAGGGTGGTGGCTGTATGGAATGGGCTTCCGGTGGAAGTGGTGGAGGCTGGCTCGATTTTATTATTTAAGAGTAAATTGGATAGGTATATGGATAGGAGGGGATTAGAGGGTTATGGTCTGAGTGCAGGTAGATGAGACTAGGTCAGGGAGAATGGTCGGCGTGGACTGGTAGGGCCGGACAGGCCTGTTTCCATGCTGTAGTTGTTATATGGTTATATGGTTATATTTATATGGAAAGTTTCTTTGATGCGACTTTTGCTGTTCTTTATTTTTTAATATTGTGCCCTTTGAACTCTTATCTAGACGCTTAAGAACAAGTACTACATGGAGCTGCCTTTCACAAACCTTGAAGTGGCTTTCATCTTGTTGGCCTTTGTGATATTCTCGCTCTTTACTTTAATGTCAATCTACAGTGACCCAAAGGAGGACATGACAGGTACATATGTTCAGTAATGCGATGTGATACGTTAAGCACTTGAACGCCCGTATTTTAATATTGTAGAGACTGGGAGCTGAATACTTGTATTAGTTCGAAACAAGGAAGAGCAGACAATGGTTTACAAAAAAAGACATCAAGTGCTGGAGTAACTCAGCCTGCCAGGCAGCGTCTCCGGAGAATTTGGATCGGTGACGTTTGGGTCGGGACCGTTCTTCAGACTGATTGTGGTGGTGGGGGGGTGGTGGGGGAAAGAAAAGTGGAAGGGAAGAGAGAAGGACAACAGGTGGACACAGGTGAAGAGGGTTTTTGGCAGCCAGATCGTCGGACAAAGGCCAGAGATGAAAAACCAGGTGCGAGATAAAAGGATTGAAGAATTGTGAAGGTGGAGGAAGGAATATAAGTGGAAGGAGAGGAGGGAAATAGGCGATATTTCGGTAGGGCACAGGGTGAGAGGGGAGGAAAGGGGGAAGGTGGGGGGAAGAAGTGGGGTGGTGGAGGGGGATTGGTAGTTAACTAAAATTGAAGTCTTCTTTGTTCATACCATTGGATTGTAAGCTACCCAAGCAGAATAGGGGGGGTGCAGTTCCTCCAGTTTGCATGTGGCTTCACTCTGGCAATGGAGGAGGAAGCCCAGGGCAGAAAGGTCAGTATGAGTATGAGACGAGATGTTAAAATAATTAGCAATCGGGAGATGCAGTACGTCTCGGTGGACCGAGTGCAAGTGTTCAACCACACGGTCGCCAAGGCTACTCTTCTCTTGCTGATGTGTGGGGGATCACATCGGGAATACCGGATGATGAGTTGATGAGGTTAGAGGAAATGCACGTGAACTTGTGTCTCACCTGGAAGACTGCTGGGGTCCTTGGGTGTCGGTGAGAGGGGAGGTGTAGGGACAGGTGTTGCATCTCCGGCGGTTGCAGAGGAAAGTACCTGGGGAGCGGGTGGTTTGGGTGGGAGGGGATGAGGGAGCAGTCTCTGGAATTTTTTTTGTTCCCCTCTGACCTTAACCCTGTGCCCTCTAATTTTAGACTCTGACTGTCTATCCTACCTATGGCCCTCATAATTTGCCTAAGATTTATCCTGCACTCCATGTTTAAGAAGGGTCTCGACCCGAAATATCACCCATTCCTTCTATCCAGAGATACTGCCTGACCTGCTGAGTTACTCCAGTATTTTGTGATACCATGTTTAAGTTTAGTCTCTTCTGTTGCCTTGCCTCAATAAATCTACATACATCGTAGGTTTTTGCAAAATGCTGGAGTAACTCAGCAGGTCGGGCCTGCTCTCGGGAGAGAAGGAATGGGTGACGTTTCGGGTCGAGACCCTTCTTCAGCCCGCCCCCCTGACATCACTGAAGAAGGGTCTCGACCCGAAACGTCACCCATTCCTTCTCTCCCGAGATGGCTGCCTGACCTGCTGAGTTACTCCAGCATTTTGTGAATAAATACCTTCGATTTGTACCAGCATCTGCAGTTATTTTCTTACATTACATAGGTTTCTGCAAGGTCTGCATTCATTCACTCCTTAAATAACTGCTCCCGCCTGGATAGGATGACTGAAAATGCTTTAGCGTTTCTCTCTTGTCAGATTTACATATCGTCTCCCTTTCACCTCTGGAAATTAATCATTCAGGAGTGCTGAGATCATCTCAAACGTGGCACTACCAGGCAGTGCGAGCACCAAGTGCACGCATTTATTGCTGCATTGGCTGAGGTCCCCCACTGCAGCTTCGTCAATGGCACTGCGGTAGGCTGTCCCTTCGATGTTCTCTTCCCCCATTTCTGTGTGTCTGTGGTCGGCCTTGGTTCACCCACACCTCTCTACCAGCTTTCTTCCTCCCAATGACAATCAGCCTGAAGAAGGGTCCCAACCCAAAAAGTCACCTGAAGAAGGGTCTCGACCGATACGTCACCCATTCCTTCTCTCCAGGGATGTCGCCTGTCCCGCGGAGTTACTCCAGCATTTTGTGTCTACCTTCGGTTTAAACCAGCGTCTGCAGTTCCTTCCTACACAGCCACCTATTAATGCTCCCCAAGGGATGTTGCCTGACCCAAACGCTTAGATTTAAGGTTACGTTTATTATTGTCACGTGTACAGTGAAAAGTTTTAGTTTTGCATGCTATCCAAACAGATCTGTTCCTGTTACTGCAGAA
This sequence comes from Rhinoraja longicauda, assembly GCF_053455715.1. Taxonomy (NCBI): domain Eukaryota; kingdom Metazoa; phylum Chordata; class Chondrichthyes; order Rajiformes; family Arhynchobatidae; genus Rhinoraja; species Rhinoraja longicauda. Next base: position 137,228,175 of record NC_135953.1, on the reverse strand, counting down.
TTGTGGGTCTTTTTTGTTCCTGTTACTGCAGAATTGTGGGTCTTTTTTAGTAAACCACCAGTTCATGCAGTTCATTTTGCCCACATATTCCTGCTTGATACTGTTCCAATTAGCCTCCCCACTGTTTAGAACTATCCCCCAAGTTCCAGTCTTATAAATTAACCGTCTGAAAACTTAATGAAGTTGCGATCATAGTTCCCAAACTGTTCTCACACTGAAACTCTGATCACCTGGCCAGGCTTATTTCCCAACGCAATGTTTACTACAGCCCCATCTCCTCATTAGATTGTTTACATGCTGTATCAAGAAACACTCCAGGTTCCCCCTCACAAGTTCCGCCCCGTCCAAACCCCTGGCAACAGAGGAATCCCAATCCATCCTGGGGAAATTAATGTCACCTATTGCAACTACCCACTTGCTTTTACACCTCCCCATGGGGTGGGTTTTCCCCGAGATCTTTCAGTTTCCTCCCACACTCCAAAGACGTACAGGTTTGTAGGTTGATTGGCTTGGTAAATGCAGCAATTGTACCTGGTGGTTTAAGGATGATGTTGTTGTGCGGAGATCGCTGGCAGGGGCGGAACCGGTGGGCTGAGAAGGCCTGTTTCCGCGCTGTATCTCTAAACTAAACTAAACTAAACATAATCTGCAAACATGTCGCGGCACGGTGGCGCAGCGGTAGAGTTGCTGCCTTACAGAGCTAGCTTACAGTGCCAGAGACCAGGGATCGATCCCGGTTACGTGTGTTCGTCTGTACGGAGTTTGTACGTTCTCCAAGATCTTCGGTTTCCTCCCACACTCCAAAGACAAACAGATTTGTAGGTTAATTGGTTTGGTATGCGTAAAGATTGTCTCTCATGTGTGTGTAAGATACTGTTAAGGTGCCGGGATCGCTGGTCGGTGCGGACTTGTTGGCCAGAAGGGCCTGTTTCCGCGCTGTATTCTTGGAGCCATCTCCTCCCAGCAGCTGCTTAATCTACCTCCAATCATGACTAGACGTGATAGGCATTCAAGAGAGAGCTAGATAGAGCTCTTAAGGATAGCGGAGTCGGGGGGTATGGGGAGAAGGCAGGAACGGGGTACTGATTGAGAATGATCAGCCATGATCACATTGAATGGCGGTGCTGGCTCGAAGGGCCGAATGGCCTACTCCTGCACCCATTGTCTATTGTCTATTGTCTATTGACATGATAGGATAAATTTGATCTATTAATTGTGAGATCGCTTGGCACGGTCAACTGCGTGCTGTTTTATTGTTTAGCGTGTCTGTAATCCTAAAATGCAGCTTCATAACAGAACTTTATTGTCATTCGGTATAAATACCGAACGGAATTTCAGCAGTCACAAGACACAGCAAAAAAGAAAAGAACACAGGACACCCGACCCCAACACAAACATCCATCACAGTGACTCCAAACACCCCCTCACTGTGATGGAAGGCAACAAAACTTCCACTCTCTTCCCCCCCGCACCCACGGACAGGCAGCTCGACCCCAACCGAGGCAAACGACACACACAGCCCCCGGGCACCGAAACGTCCCGTGGCCGCACCGGGCGATGTTAAGTCCAGCGGCCGAGCCGCGCCGGGCGATGGAAGGCCCCGCGACCGCTGCTAAGTCCCGCGGCCGAGCCGCACCGGGCACCGAAACGTCCCGCGGCCGAGCCGCACCGGGCACTGAAACGTCCCGCGGCCGAGCCGCGCCTGCGATGTTAAGTCCCGCGGCCGAGCCGCACCGGGCACCGAAACGTCCCGCAGCCGAGCCGCACCGGGCACCGAAACGTCCCGCAGCCGAGCCGCACCGGGCACTGAAACGTCCCACAGCCGAGCCGCACCGGGACTGAAACGTCCCGCAGCCGAGCCGCACCGGGCACTGAAACGTCCCGCGGCCGAGCCGCGCCGGCGATGTTAAGTCCCGCGGCCGAGCCGCACCGGGCACTGAAACGTCTCGCGGCCGAGCCGCGCCGGCGATGTTAAGTCCAGCGGCCGGGCCGAGCCGTGCCGGGCGATGTAAGGCCCCGCGGCCGATGGAAGGTCCCGCGGCCGAGCTGCGCCCCGGGGAAGAGACCTAATAAAAGAAAGGTTTCCCCCTCACCCCCACACCCACACCCACACATACACAGCCAAAAACAGAAACAAAAACCATCCCAACAGCGACACAAACAAAAAAAAGAAAAAAAGACAAACAGACTGCCAGAGAGCCGCAGCCGTTAGGCGCAGCCACGTGACCAAGGCACTGATCGTTTTTTAAGTAGGAGATAAACCCTTCTTCTTGCGTTTGAGGCAGAACAATGGGGTCACAGACCCCTTCCAGAACAAGGGGTCACAGTTTAAGGATAAGGGGAAAGTCTTTTAGGACCGAGATGAGAACGTTTTTTTTCACACAGAGAGTGGTGAATCTGTGGAATTCTCTGCCACAGAAGGTAGTTGAGGCCAGTTCATTGGCTATATTTAAGAGGGAGTTAGATGTGGCCCTTGTGTCTAATGGGAGCAGGGGGTATGGAGAGAAGGCAGGTACAGGATACTGAGTTGGATGATCAGCCATGATCATATTGAATGGCGGTGCTGGCTCGAAGGGCCGAATGGCCTACTCCTGCACCTATTTTCTATGTTTCTAAGTTATGAAGCTGCTTCTGCTTCTGCTGGCTCTGTTTGTTGTCATTCGCCTGACTGAGGTCAGTTGACATGGCATCTCCACGGGGAGGTCAACAACATGAGCCCCGAGATAAACCCTAGTCTTTTTTCGCTTCTCTTAGACAGAACAAAGAGGCAAATTGCAAAGATACAGCAGAGTTTTAAGTGTGCATCCACAATATTATATTATCAGTACTGGGAACTGGCTCCAGGAACGGGGTACTGATTGAGAATGATCAGCCATGATCACATTGAATGGCGGTGCTGGCTCGAAGGGCCGAATGGCCTACTCCTGCACCTATTGTCTATTGTCTATTGTCAGTTGCCGTGCGTTTTTGTTTGTGATATTGTCTAATCTTTCCTGTTTAACAAGTGTATCACTTTTGCTCATGAGCTCCAGTCAGCAAATTACAATCCTACTTGTACCTAACGTTTTACAATGGCAGCCCTATCCGTGAGAGATAATTATTCCCAGGAGCATCGCTGACATTTGTGGGCAAAGTGTTTTATGATATCTACACCGGTAAACTCACACCAGATCAGAGGTCAAATTTGGAACTTGATCTCCCGATGGCTCAGTTAAGGTTATGAGTGTCATAGAGTGATACAGTTTGGAAACAGGCCCTTTGGCCCAACTTGCCCACACCGACCAACCTGCCCCATGTACACTAGTCCCACCCGTCTCCATGTACCTGTCTAAATGTATCTTAAACGTTGTGATAGTACCTAGCACAACTACCTCCTCCAGCAGTTTGTTCCATACACCCACCAACTTTTGTGTAAAAATGTGACCCATCATGTTCCATTAAATCTTCCCCCTCACCTTAAACCTGTGTCCTCTGGTTCTCGATTTCCCTACTCTGGGCAAGAGACTCTGTGGGTTTACTCGATCTATTCCTCTCATGATTTTGTGCACCTCTATAAGATCACCCCCTCATCCTCCTGCACTCCATGGAATAAAGCCCTATCCTGCTCAACCTCTCCCTATAGCTCAGTCCTTCGAGTCCTGGCAACATCCTGGTAAATCTTCTCTGAACCCTTTCAAGCTTGGCAACATCTATCCAATAACTTTGTGCCCAAAACTGAACACAATATTCTAATTGTGGCCTCACCAATGTCTTATACTGTAATGTCCCAAATTCCATTCTCAATACTCTGACTGATGAAGGTCAATGTGCCAAAAGCCGTCTTGACCACCCTATCCACCTGTGGCGCCACTTTCAAGGAACCATGCACCTGCACTCCTAGATCGCTCTGCTCCTCAACACTCCCCAGACCCTTGCCATTCACTGTGTCTTGCCCCTGTTAGACTTCCCAAAATACAACACCAAACATTTATCTGTATTAAATTCCATTACCCATTCCTCAGACCACCTGCCCAAGTGATCAAGCTCCTGTTATAATCTTTGACAACTATCTTCACTCTCTACAATACCACCCACTTTAGTGTCATTTGAAAACTTGCTGATCACGACATGTATGTTGTCATCTGGATCATTGATATGGGTGACAACAGCAATTGGCCCATCACCGAACCCTGGGGCACCACCACTAGTCACAGGCCTCCAGTCCGAGAAACATCCTTCCACCATCAATCACCCTCTGCTTCCTTCCACGAAGCCAATTTTCTATCGATTCAGCTGCCTCTCCTTGGATCCCATGTGATCTAACCTTCCAGAGCAGCCTCTCATCATCATCCCCTCTCATCCTTCTAAATTCCAGTGTATACAAGCCCAGTCGCTCCAGTCTTTCAACAGTCTTTGAAATGGAATGGCTTTATTAAAGTACTAATAGAAGCAATTAAAATATTCATTCTAGAAAGTGGCAGCAAATGATGTATGCTTATTCCATTTTGCATTTCAAATATCTCCAAAATCTGATGATCCATTGTGTACAAATGCAAATAAGTAACGTACCAGCACTTTAGATATTGATCTGAGCATTCACAAGCCCTGTAAACTGAGCTGTGATGACCAGCACATTTATTATTTTCCACAGTTTTAGTAAATACATAAATTAGCTGCTAATGATTCTAGTGTTGACAAAAGCAAATTAAAGCGCAAAGGCAAATTTATATCAAAATTAAATGTTTGAATTAGCAGAAATGTTGCTGATATAAGCAAGGCTGCCAAAATAATGCTATTGGATTCTTCACTAATGCAAAAAAATGCAGCCCTGGAGTGCAAGTAGGGTTGCCAACTGTCCCGTATTAGCTGGGCCGTCCCGTGTTTTGGGCTAAATTGGTTTGTCCCGTATTAGGCCCGGACGGTGTTGTAGGCCCGGACACTGTAGGCCCGGACACTGTAGCCTGGGGGGCGCTGTAGGCCCGGGCGCCGCCTGACGGAGGTTGCGAGCAACCCGCCTCCCGGCCCGGGTGGCCGCCATTGGTGGAGCGGGAGCACGTGGCCGCTGGCTGGGTGAGGTCACGTGGGGCGCCGGGCGGTGACGTCACCCTTTGTCCCGCATTTAGGAGTGAGGAAGTTGGCAACCCTAAGTGCAGGCAACAAGGCAAGTCAGCTGGCAGCACATTCATCTTCCATCTCTGTCTGGGACGGACAGTGTAGGGCAGGAACAGGGCACTGATTGTGGATGATCAGCCATGATCACATTGAATGGCGGTGCTGGCTCGAAGCTGCTGCACCTATTGTCCATTGTCTATTGTCTATTGGGACTCAGCGCTGATTCATCAGTAGTCCCATCATGTACTGAGAACCTAGCGACTGGCTTCTCAACCTCATGCCAACCCAGTTGGCACATTCCAGCATAACTCTGACACTCAGCAACGACACTATCAGTGGATTATATTTACTACATTTTAATTAACATTCCTGTTTTATAAATTAATAGATATAAGATGAATGCGAGCTTATGTGAGCCTTCTCTCTCATTATCCACTTATGGACCCCATGCTTCACCCCACCTGCAACTTCTTTACCATCTACCCATACCCCCCCACCTCTGATGCTGTCCTCAGCAGAGCCTTTGACTCAATGCCTTCTGGGCCTGACAGGATGGTAAGCTCTTCCTCCATCACCTCCACCTCGGTACCTATTTCTTTGGAAAGAAGTCCCCAATCTTTGGCTGGTGACCCCTCCTTATGTCTCCAGCACTTTTCTTCACCACCCCTTAGTATATATCTATATACTGAAACTCTCGTTTGTTTGTTTGTTTGTTCCTGAACTACAGCCAAAATGGTGCACGATAGCGCGACAATTTTAGGCCCACTTGACTCACCGTCGTCCCTTTGGTGCTAATGGAAGAAGTTTCATTGAAATCAGTGTTATATTTTTTAAGTTATTCACATTTTAAAGTTTAAATCTATCTCCTAGGGAGATTGGGGGGGGGGGGGGAGGGAGGGGGGTGGAGGGAGGGGGGAGGATGGAGGATAAGGGGGGTTGTGGGGGATGGAGTGGAGGGGAGGGTAGGGGGAGGGGGAGCGGGAGGGAAGAGAGAGGGGGGAGGGGAACTGCAGATGCTGGTGTAAACCGAAGATAGACACAAAAAGCTCAGCAGGACAGGCAGCATCTCTGGAGAAAAGGAATAGGTGATGTTTCGGGTTGAGACCGATGAAAGGGCTCGACCCGAAAACTCACCTATTCCTTTCCTCCAGCGATGTCGCCTGACCTGCTGAGTTACTCCAGCTTTTTGTGCCTACCTTCAGCATAGAAAACAAACCCTTTGCCCCACTGAGTCCTCGCCGATCATCGGGCAGGAACGTTATCCCACTTTCTCGTTCACTCCCCACACCCCAGGGCCAGTTTGCAGCAGCCAATTAACCTGTAAACCCGCATGCTCTCTGGGATGTGGGCGATACCTGTTCACCCTGAGGGAACCCATGAGGTGACGGGAAGAGCACGCAAACTCCACACAGACACCCACCCAAGGTTGGGATCGAACCTGGGTCTCTGGTACTGTGCCACTGTGCCGCCCGTGACAAGACTAGTGAGCCAGGCGCAGGACCGACTGTGCAGCTTCTCAGAGCTAGATAGAGCTCTTAAGGATAGCGGAGTCAGGGGGTATGCGGAGAAGGCAGGAACGGTGTACCGATTGAGAATGATCAGCCATGATCACATTGAATGGTGGTGCTGGCTCGAAGGGCCGAATGACCTCCTCCTGCACCTATTGTCTATTGTCTAACTTCCTTTACCTAAGGAAGCTGTTACTGTCCATTACACTCAATGTATACCACATGGTATCAGCCTAACTTTGAAACCTCTGCTCTTAACTTGTCAATTCTATTTGTTTAATTTAGTTCAGAGATACAGCGCGGAAACTGGAATACACTGGAATTTAGAAGGATGAGAGGAGATCTTATCGAAACGTATAAGATTATTAAGGGGTTGGACACGTTAGAGGCAGGAAACATGTTCCCAATGTTGGGGGAGTCCAGAACAAGGGACCACAGTTTAAGAATAAGGGGTAGGCCATTTAGAACTGAGATGAGGAAAAACTTTTTCAGTCAGAGAGTTGTGAATCTGTGGAATTCTCTGCCTCAGAAGGCAGTGGAGGCCAATTCTCTGAATGCATTCAAGAGAGAGCTAGATAGAGCTCTTAAGGATAGCGGAGTCAGGGGGTATGGGGGGAAGGCAGGAACGGGGTACTGATTGAGAATGATCAGCCATGATCACATTGAATGGCGGTGCTGGCTCGAAGGGCCGAATGGCCTCCTCCTGCACCTATTGTCTATTGTCTATTGTTGGGAACATGTTTCCTGCCTCTAGCGTGTCCAATCCCTTAATAATCTTATATGTTTCAATAAGATCCCCTCTCATCCTTCTAAATTCCAGTGTATACAAGCCCAGTCACTCCAGTCTTTCAACAGTCTTTGAAATGGAATGGCTTTATTAAAGTACTAATAGAAGCAATTAAAATATTCATTCTAGAAAGTGGCAGCAAATGATGTATGCTTATTCCATTTTGCATTTCAAATATCTCCAAAATCTGATGATCCATTGTGTACAAATGCAAATAAGTAACGTACCAGCACTTTAGATATTGATCTGAGCATTGACAAGCCCTGTAAACTGAGCTGTGATGAGCAGTACATTTATTATTTTCCACAGTTTTAGTAAATACATAAATTAGCTGCTAATGATTCTAGTGTTGACAAAAGCAAATTAAAGCGCAAAGGCGAATTTATATCAAAATTAAATGTTTTTAATTAGCAGAAATGTTGCTGATTTAAGCAAGGCTGCCAAAATAATGCTATTGCATTCTTCACTAATGCAAAAAAATGCAGAGAACTAGCTCATTTCCCCTGAGTAGAAAATAAAATAATACATACCTATTTCTTGCAATACTTATAACATCGTAAAAATATCACATTAATATATGGGGCGTGTTGCAGTTTACAATTATGCCGAGACCTGTAGACAGCTGTGCATTCTAGACTTCGCCCTTTGCATACTGCAGCCCTGGAGTGCAAGTAGGGTTGCCAACTGTCCCGTATTAGCCGGGCCATCCCGTGTTTTGGGCTAAATTGGTTTGTCCCGTATTCGGCTCGGACGGCGCTGTAGGCCCGGACACTGTAGGCCCGGACTGTAGCCTGGGGGCCGCTGTAGGCCCGGGCGCCGCCTGACAGAGGTTGCGAGCAACCCGCCTCCCGGCCCGGGTGGCCGCCATTGGTGGAGCGGGAGCACGTGGCCGCTGGCTGGGTGAGGTCACGTGGGGCGCGGGGCGGTGACGTCACCCTTTGCCCCGCATTTGGGAGTGAGGAAGTTGGCAACCCTAAGTGGAAGCAACAAGGCAAGTCAGCTGGCAGCACATTCATCTTCCATCTCCGTCTGGGACGGACAGTTTAGGGCAGGAACAGGGCACTGATTGTGGATGATCAGCCATGATCACATTGAATGGCGGTGCTGGCTCGAAGGTGCTGCACCTATTGTCCATTGTCTATTGTCTATTGGGACTCAGCGCTGATTCAGCAGTTGTCCCATCATGTACTGAGAACCTAGCGACTGGCTTCTCAACCTCATGCCAACCCAGTTGGCACATTCCAGCATAACTCTGACACTCAGCAACGACACTGTCAGTGGATTATATTTACTACATTTTAATTAACATTCCTGTTTTATAAATTAATAGATATAAGTTGAATGCGAGTTTATGTGAGCCTTCTCTCTCATTATCCACTTATGGACCCCATGCTTCACCCCACCTGCAACTTCTTTACCATCTACCCATACCCCCCCACCTCTGATGCTGAGCAGGCTGTCCTCAGCAGAGCCTTCAACTCAATGGCTTCTGGGCCTGACAGGCTGGTAAGCTCTTCCTCCATCGCCTCCACCTCGGTACCTATTTCTTTGGAAAGAAGTCCTCAATCTTTGGCTGGTGACCCCTCCTTATGTCTCCAGCACTTTTCTTCACCACCCCTTGAACTACACCCTGTCTGGTCTTTTACTCACTCTTGACCGTATCATTTCCAAATGATGGTAATGACATCAACTGCCTCGGCTTCTCCACTGCCCTCACCCACTCCAACCTCAACCCCTCTGAATATGTAGCTCTCCAATCACTTCGCTGACAAAGGCCTAGCCACTGTGGAATGGCAGACTCGACTCCACCTTGCAGAGGTCTCGGACACCTTCTCATAGCTCCCCGTGGCCCAACGCTCTACCCATGAACACCAGGCTATTGTCTCCTCCATTGTCACAGGAGATATCCACAGCCTCCCCGATGGTGCCCCAGCCCACAATGCTAACCTCTGTCTCTCTCACCCAAGGGAAAGATACAGGACACAAACAGGACTGCCCTGGGAGACTCGACGTTCCAGGCCAGTCAATCGTTCCTGACTGGGGGATGGAGTGGAGGGGAGGGGAGGGGGAGGGGAGAAGGAGGGGGATGGAGGGAGGGGGAAGGAAGAGGGAGGGGTAGGCGGAGGGGGAGGAGGGGAGGGGAGAGAGGGGGAGGGGGGACGGGTGGGAGGGGGGTAGGGGGAGGGGAGGGGGGAATGGGGGGGGAGGGGAGAGAGGGGGAGGGGGGACGGGTGGGAGGGGGGTAGGGGGAGGGGAGGGGGGAATGGGAGGGAGGGGGGGAGAGGGTGCTGCACCAATGCAGGAGAGGTTTGGGCCCAACGGGTCCACTTGGTCTAGTATTCTCCTAAAACTCTTCCAGTGCTTTTTTATTCTTTTGTGTAGTGCACAGATTAAAATAATGCAGAGCACCCAGTGTGATCTCACCTAAGTTTAAAATAATTCATATGATTTTTAATTCTGTTCCTTTGGAAATTAATTCCAATGTTCCATTTATTTACTACACCTGAGTATTTACTACAATCAATGCAGGTAAGAACTGCAGATGCTGGGGTTTAAACCAAAGATAGACACAAAATGCTGGAGTAACTCTAGTCTGAAGAAGGCTAGTCTGAAGAAGGGTCTCGACCTGTTCCTTCTCTCCAGAGATGCTGCCTGTCCCGCTGAGTTACTCCTGCATTTTGTCTCTATCACTACTTTCAGTGATTTCCAAACTCTATAATCTGTTCCATTTAGACTCTTATTTCTGACCAAAATATAAAACCTCATTCTGGTCTTCAGTAACTAAAACTACTTACATGAGAAGTTGCTAAACAATAATATGCAATGCTTTTAAAAGATAGTGTCATTTCAGGCAAAGTAACCTCATCTTTGCAGGGAATAAATACTGGCCTTGCGATTGATACTCCCATCCATAAAACGAATAAGTAAAATAAAATCAGCTTTCTTCCAGTTTAAAGCAAAGAAACATGTATTTACCAAGCACATTAGAAACATTTCAAAAGGTTTTGAGTTATGAATTTGTTTTTAACATACTGCAGGGTAATAAATAAACAGAAACAAGAAGATGACAAGAATATGTACCACCAAATATATATCAGTCAGAGTATCGAGTGTAGAAGTTGGGAGGTCATGTTGCAGTTATATAAGACGTTGGTGAGGCAGTATTGTGTTCAGTTCTGAGAATCATGTTATATGAAAGATGTTGGCAAGATGGAAAGGGTGTAGAAGAGATTTAGGAGGATGGTGCCAGGACTCGAGGCCCTGAGCTATAGGGAGAGGTTGAGCAGGCTAGGACTCTGTTCCTTGGAGCGCAGGAGGATGATCCTACAGGAGGTACACAAAATCATGAAAGGAATGGATTGAGTAGATGCACAAAGTCACTTGCCCGGAGTGGAGTAGGGGACTCGAGAACCAGAGGACATAGGTTTAAGGTGAGGGGGGAAAGGTTTAATAGGAACCTGACGGGTAAATGTTTCACACAGTTTGCTTTAGCAGTTGCAAGAGTCCTGAAGCTGCATTTCAAAACCTGGCAGGTGTGTGTTTATTAAGCCGGACACCAGTGAAACAATTGATTGAAATTTCCCATTTCTTTCTTTGGCAGATGAAGAAACTGAAGAAAATTGCCAGCAAGAGAAGACAAAAGCCAACAAGCCCGTGGTGAAAGTAAAGATCTCTGATTCCTGTGAACTGTTGACTAAGGAAAAGGATATTAGCCATTCGTAAAATATTTCTCGAGGGTAGCTGGACCTAATGCACTTGAAACTGCCAATGTTGTGAATAATGGCTGTGTGGAAGTCAAACGAGCCTTCAACAGTTAATAGACGCAAAGAAATCTGGAGCAACTCAGCGGGACAGGCAGCATCTCTGGAGAGAAGGACTGGGTGACGTTTCGGGCCGAGACCCTTCTTCAGCGTGAAGAAGGCTCGAGACCCGAAACGTCATCCATTGCTTCTCTCTAGAAACGCTGCCTGTCCCGCTGAGTTACTCCTGCTTTTTGCGTCTGCCTTTGGTTTAAACCGGCATCTGCAGTTCCTTCCTACACTGTTAATGATGTATAAGCCTTATCAATTTTGAATTCCTGCACCAATAACTTATATTTATAAAAATATAGAAGGAATGGACAGCTTTATTTAAAATAGGAAATATAACAGATTCAGATTGTGCAAATAAAACTGTAGACTTTTTTTAAATTAACTTTTCAACGTGATTGAACCCATTTATGTTAAATCCACCATCACATTTTCCGGTAAACTTTCCGATCCTTCGGATATAATGCTAAAGTCCTAGAGTCGGATATTTCTGCAAACTGATCATGTTACCATCAATGGGTCATTTTTCTGAAATGCCAATGACACTGGACATCAGTGTAATCTGACACGGAAAATGTCCTTGTCTATGGATAGAATTCCATCAGTTGCCCAAAGAGAAAGCCCTGTGATGATCAGAACATAAATCCATCGAGCATCAAAGAAGAAAACCTAGAAGTACTTCCTATTCTCTGGATTTCTGGATCAAGTTGTGGTTGGCAGTGTGTAAAATTATGCCTGTGTGCATATCCACGGAAGGGCATTGATAACAGAAAAAGAGCTTTTTGGACAATGCTGAAGCTGCAAAATTTGGATTCAAAAGTGTGAAGATTTTGGGTTCAAAGAGAACTTGCAAAAGTCATCTGATGCATTATTGCACAACTGAGATACGGACCGCACAGATATCATATTGATTAGAGCAAAATGCTGGAGTAATTCAGCGGGACAGGCAGCAACTCTGGAGAGAAGGAACGGGTGGCGTTTCGGGTCGAGACCCTTCTTCAGACATTGTTCTTCAGATTTTGATTCCTCAGAAATTGATTAGAGCATTGGAAAACATGCAGCCAATGGACATTGGAAGTAAAAAGACAGATTATAACACCAATCAGGAAGCAATATTGAACTGACAGCAACACTGCCATTTTGGATCCTGACATTCCACTTAATGCCTTCTCTTGATCAGACATGGCAACATGTCCAACCCGCTCATAAGTACTACTGAAATGAATCATGTTTGGCTCTGTTTGATTATTTTCTGGTTGCCACTGGGGTTCTACAAATGTGTTCTGTTTTTAAATTGTTTAAAATGTATGGATAGCAGCATTGTAAGGGCCGAGAGATTGTGCCTTCTGCCACCTGAACTTCGGGAAGGAACCTTGTGATATCTTGTTGCTTCACCAAAGACGTCTTCATAAATTTGTTACCTGATGCAGTCACAAGCTGGCCTTACCGTCTGGCATCACCGTCTGGACCTCTCGTTTCCCTTTCCCCTGACTCTAGTCTGAAGAAGGGTCTTGACCAGAAACCTCACCCATTCCTTCTCTCCAGGAGATGCTGCCTGTCCCGCTGAGTTACTCCAGCATTTTGTGTCCATCTTGGCTCTACATGGTGGTAGCCTCTCACAACCTTAAGCCTGCTACTGAGGTGAAGGAGCCATTAAACAGTGCATTTACCCTGGCGGTAATGTATCAACTGGTATTCACCTTGGTGTTGGAAGGTGCCTACATCAAAAGCGTGGGCACAACTTGGTCCCTTCATTTTAATTCCCCTCACCTGCTTTCATGACGATTCAAGTTTCTCTCATTGTTCTCGAAGTAATTATTCAGAAACCAATTGTGATCCGTTCCCCAAATATGGATGCAAAACACACTCAGGCCCTTGCTTAATAATGTGAATCACATTTCCACAAATAGAGTTATATTATTAAAATTCTTGTACAGTGTTTACATTTCTTGTCTGATACTTGCTTTACTAACTTGTGATTTTTGCCACGGTTCTCAGACATCCCAGAGGTTTGGCATTTGGCTGACTTGGCGCTGATTACTGTGCACGCTCTAACACAGTAGGGCTGTGGTTCCTGTATTCCCTTCAACACACTGGAGCTTCAGGTTCCATGGTCCCACTAATTCACCAGGACCCACTTCCTTTGCTTCCTTTAACATACTGGGATCTGCTCCAGCACTCTGACGAACACTCACCCTGATTCCCATGCCTCTTTTAAAGTCACTGGAATCCTGGTTCATACGGTCCCTTTGAATTCCCCAAGGCCTCAGTTCATGCTTGCCCTGTAATGTCACCACGGCTCCATCTCCCACGCTTGCCTGAAACTCACCTGGTCCTGCACTCCTGCTAAACGTGTAGGAAGGAACTGCAGATTCTGGTTTATACCAAAGATAGACACAATATGCTGGAGCAGCCCAGTGGGACAGGCAGCATCTCTGGAGAAGGGACATCAGACTGAAGAAGGGTCTTGACCCAAAATGTCACCCATTCCTTCTCTCCGGAGATGCTGCCTGTCCCGCTGAGTTACTCTGGCATTTTGTGTCTATCTCACTTTAAACGTACCAAGTTCATTAGAAATGTGTAAACCTGTGTACACATGTGTAAACCTTAAGCCCTTTGCTCCTCCAGGGAGCATAGGCCATTGACAAATGTCCTCCACCTCACTCGGTTGTTGGCGGTTCTTTCGAGATCTCTCCAGTTGAGCCCACTCCCAGACATTTCTGCCTGGACACCTCTTCTCCAGCTGTTCCTGGGACAACCTCTTTTCCTTTTTCCTTGGGGGTTCCATTTCAGGACTTGCCGGGTGATGTTTGTGGCAGGTTTTCTGAGGGTGTGTCCAATCCAACTCCATTTTTTCCTTCGAATTTGTAAGTCAATGGGATCCTGGCTTGTTCTTTTCCACAGGTCCGCATTGCTTACTTTGTCTCTCCACCAGATGTTTAGTATTCTCCTGAGGCAGGTGTTAATGCATGTTTGCAGCCTGTTTGTTATGTGTTTTGTTGTTTTCCATGTCTCTGATCCATACAGCATCATCTGCTTCACATTTGAGTTTAAAGATGCATATTTTGGTGTTGATTGAGATGTGTTTTGAGCTCCAGGTCTTCCTGAGCATGTTAAACACCACCCTAGCCTTATTGATGTGTAGGAATAAACAGCAGACGCTCGTTTAAACTGAAGATAGACACGACACGAAAAGCTGGAGTAACTCAGCGGGACAGGCAGCATCTCTAAAAAGAAGGAAATTTCTCTTGGGCAGCTTACAATCCAGTGGTATGAACATTGATTTCTCCAACTTCAAGTAACCCCTGCATTCCCTCTCTCTCCATCCCTCCCCCACCCAAGTCGCACCAACATCTCGTTCTCACCCAACAAACAGCTAACAATGGTCTCAGGTCAGAAGGAATATGAGTAGAATTAGGCCATTCGGCCCATTAAGTCTGCTCTGCCATTCAATCATGGCTTATCTATCTCTCCCTCCTAACCCCATTCTCTTCCATCTCCCCATCACGTAGAAACATAGAAAGTAGGTGCAGGAGTAGGCCACTCGGCCCTTCGAGCCAGCACCCCCATTCAATTTGATCATGGCTGATCATCCAGAATCAGTACCCTGATCCTGCCTTTCCCCCATAATCCCTTGATTCCATTGGCCTCCACTGCCTTCTGTGGCAGAGAATTCCACAGACTCACAACTCTCTGGCTGAAAAGGTTTTTTCTCGTCTCAGTCCTAAATGGCCAACCCTTTGTTCTTAAACCCCTGGTTCTGGACTCCAACAACATGGGGAATATTTTTCCTGCATCCAGCCTGTCCAGTCCCAAGAATTGTATATGTTTCTATAAAATCCCCTCTTGTCCTTCTAAATTCCATTGAATTTAAGCACAGTCGATCCATTCTTTCATCATATGCCAGTCCTGCCATCCCAGGAATTAACCTGGTGAATCTACTCTGCACTCCCTCAATAGCAAGAATGTCCTTCCTCAAATTAGGAGACCAAAACTGCACACAATACCCCAGGTGCGGTCTCACAAGGGCCCTGTACAACTGCAGTAGGACGTCCTTGCTCCTATACTCAAATCCTCTCGCTATGAAGGCCAACATGCCATTTGTTTTCGTCATTGCCTGCTGTACCTGCATGCTTACTTTCAGTGACTGATGTGCAAGGACACCTAGGTCTCGTTGCACCTCCCCTTTTCCTAATCTGACACCATTCAGATAATAATTGCCTTCTAGTTCTTAGCACCAAAGTGGATAACCTCACATTTATCCACATTATACTGCATCTGCCATGCATCTGCCCACCCACCTAACCTATCCAAGTCACCTTGCAGCCGAATAGCATCCTCTTCGCAGCTCACACTGCCACCCAGCTTTGTGTCATCCGCAAACTTGGAGATGTTACATTTAATTCCTTCGTCTAATTTGTTAATGTGTATTGTAAATAACTGGGGTCCCAGCACTGAGCCTTGCGGCACCCCACTAGTCACTGCCTGCCATTCTGAAAAGGACCCGTTAATTCCTACTCTGCTTCATGTCTGCCAACCAGTTCTCTATCCATGTCAATACCCTACCCCCATTACCATATGTTCTAATTTTGCACACTAATCTCTTGTGTGGGGCCTTGTCATAGGCTTTTTTTTTAGGGGAGCACACCCTGGGAGGACCGAGGGCGATTTAGGGGAGCGCACCCTGGGAGGACCATGGGATTTAGGGGAGCGCACCCTGGGAGGACCGAGGGCAATTTAGGGGAGCGCACCCTGGGAGGACCATGGGATTTAGGGGAGCGCACCCTGGGAGGACCGAGGGAAATTTTGGGGAGCGCACCCTGGGAGGAACGAGGGGCGATTTAGGGGAGCGCACCCTGGGAGGACTGAGGCAATTTAGGGGAGCGCACCCTGGGAGGACCACAGGATTTAGGGGAGCGCACCCTGGGAGGACCACGGGATTTAGGGGAGCGCACCCTGGGAGGACCACGGGATTTAGGGGAGCGCATCCTGGGAGGACCACGGGATTTAGGGGAGCGCACCCTGGGAGGACCACGGGATTTAGGGGAGCACACCTTGGGAGGACCACGGGATTTAGGGGAGCGCACCCTGGTAGGACCACGGAATTTAGGGGAGCGCACCCTGGGAGGACCGAGGGCAATTTAGAGGAGCGCACCCTGGGAGGACCGAGGGGAGATTTAGGGGAGCGCACCCTGGGAGGACCAAGGGATTTAGGGGAGCGCACCCTGAGAGGACCGAGGGGAGATTTAGGGGAGCGCACCCTGGGAGGACCGAGGCAATTTAGGGGAGCGCACCCTGGGAGGACCACAGGATTTAGGGGAGCGCACCCTGGGAGGACCACGGGATTTAGGGGAGCGCACCCTGGTAGGACCACGGGATTTAGGGGAGTGCACCCTGGGAGGACCAAGGGGCGATTTAGGGGAGCGCAACCTGGGAGAACCAAGGGGCGATTTAGGGGAGTGCACCCTGGGAGGACCACGAGTTTGGGGGAGCGCACCCTGGGAGGACCACGGGATTTAGTGGAGCGCGCCCTGGGAGGACCATTGGATTTAAGGGAGCACACCCTGGCAGGGCCATGGGATTTAGGGGAGCGCACCCTGGGAGGGTCACGGGATATAGGGGAGCGCACCCTGGGAGGACCACGAGATTTATGGGCGCACCCTGGGAGGACCAAGTGGCAATTTAGGGGAGTGCACCCTGGGAGAACCACGAGTTTGGGGGAGAGCACCCTGGGAGGACCACGGGATTTAGGGGAGCGCATCCTGGGAGGACCACGGGATTTAGGGGAGCACACCCTGGGAGGACCACGGGATATATAGGAGCGCACCCTGGGAGGCCCACGGGATTTAGGGGAGCGCACCCTGGGAGGACCATGGGATTTAGGGGAGCGCACCCTGGGAGGGTCACGGGATATAGGGGAGCACACCCTGGGAGGACCACGGGATTTATGGGCGCGCACCCTGGGAGGACCAAGTGGCAATTTAGGGGAATGCACCCTGGGAGGACCACGAGTTTGGGGGAGCGCACATTGGGAGAACCACGGGATTTAGGGGAGCGCATCCTGGGAGGACCACGGGATTTATGGGAGCACACCCTGGGAGGACCACGGGATATATGGGAGCGCACCCTGGGAGGACCACGGGATTTAGGGGAGCGCATCCTGGGAGGACCACGGGATTTAGGGGAGTGCACCCTGGGAGGACCAAGGTGCGATTTAGGGGAGCGCACCCTGGGAGGACCAAGGGGCGATTTAGGGGAGTGCACCCTGGGAGGACCACGAGTTTGGGGGAGCGCACCCTGGGAGGACCACGGGATTTAGGGGAGCGCACCCTGGGAGGATCACGGGATTTAGGGGAGCGTGCCCTGGGAGGACCACGGGATTTAGGGGAGCGCACCCTGGGAGGACCATGTGATTTAGGGGAGCTCACCCTGAGAGGACCGAGGGGCGATTTAAGGGACCATTGCGGAACTCCACTAGTCACGGGCAGCCAACCAGAAAAAGCCCCCTTCAATGCCATTGTCTTCTGCCATGCAGCCAACCTGCTATCCATGCTAGTATCTGCCCTACGATACCGTGGGCTCTCATCTTCCAAAGCAGCCTAACGTGTGGCACCTTATCAAAGGCTTTCTGAAAATCTAAATAAACAACATCTACTGACTCTCCTTTGACTGACCTGCAATTTACTTTGGTGCTCCATTGGTGTCCTGGATCACCAACGACCTGACTGGACGACCACAATATGTCAGGCTACAGAACTGTGTCTCGGACGTGGTGGTGAACAACACAGGGGCCCACGGAGGACTGTCCTCACTCACTCCCTTCCTGTTCACCATCTACACCTCGGACTTCAGATACAACTCCGACTCCCGCCACCTGCAGAAGTTTACAGATATCTCTGGAATTGTGAGCTGCATCTGTGAGGGGAGGGAAGCTGAATGCAGAGGTGTGGTGAACGACTTTGTTGAGTGGTGTGGGCTGAATCACCTGCAGCTCACACACCGACAAGACTAAAGGAGTTATTGGTGGACTTCAGGAGGAGAGGAACATCCCTGTCCCCTGTCTCCATCAATGGAGGGGAAGATGCAGCACAGAACGCCACAGGAGATCCTTCTTCCCTGTGGCTGTCAAACTGTACAACTCCTCCCCCTTCTGTCGTGGGGTAGACTGAGACTGACCCCCCCCCCCTTCCCCCCCACCACAATCTTTGCACATCCCCAATCCTTTCCCCTCGCCACATGTTTCATGTATTTTGTGTTTTTATGACTGTTGGCAGATCAATTTTCCTCGTGGGATAAATAAAGTTCTATCGTATCGTATGGTATCTTAATTCTTCAAAGAATTCCAGCAAATTTGTCCAGCATGACCTCCCCTTCACAAAGCCATGCGGACTCTGGCCTATTTTATCGCAGACTTCTAAGTACTCCGTAACCTCATCCTTTATAATGGACTCTAAAATCTTACCAACCACCAAAGTCGGACTAACGAGCCTATAGTTCCCACTATTCTGCCTTTTATGTACAGCAGGGTAATATTGGCAATTTTCCAGTCATCTGGAACCTCTCCTGACTAGTGTTTCTTGAAATATCACTGTCAATGCCTCCACAATCTCTTAAGCCACCTCTTTCAGAACCCTAGGATGCAGTCCATCCGGCCCAGGTGACCTATCCACCTTCAGTCCTTTCGGCTCCCCAAGCACCTTCTCCCTAGTAATAGCTACTCCACTAACTTCCACCCCCTGACTCTCTTGAATTTTAGGCACGTTGCTGGTGTCTTTCACTGTAAAGACTGTTTCAAAAAGGTTATTCAACACCTCTGACATTTCTTTATCCCCCATTATCCTGCATCATTCTCCAGCGGTCCAATTCCAGTATTTTGTGTCTATCTTAAGTTAATTTGAAAATTCATTATACTAATGCACTATGTTGTATATAAAAAAAGCAAATTAAATGTGTGTTGGAGTATTAACTGGAGTAACATCCAGTAGTTTGGAAAATCTGCTCCTTCAGCATGAGCAGTTGAATCGAGTTTGTTGTCAACTATCAAGCTGCAATGCCTGACCCTGATCACCTGGTGACTCTGCAGAGCAAGTTTTACTGAAACTTACTGTTCCCATGTGTCATTGATAGGGCACTTATTTCCTGACTGCAAACCTTTTCATTAATGATCATGAATTAGGGCGGTCATGGTGGCGCAGCAGTAGAGTTGCTGCCATTACAGCGATTGCAGCGCCGGAGACCCGGGTTCGATCCCGACTACGGATGCTGTCTGTACGGAGTTTGTACGTTCTCCCCGTGACCTGCGTGGGTTTTCTCCGAGATCTTCGGTTTCCTCCCACACTCCAAGAACGTACAGGTTTTTAAAGTTAATTGGCCTGGGTATAAATGTGAAATTGTCCCGAGTTTGTGTAGGATTGTGTTAGTGTGCGGGGATCGCTGGTCGGTGCAGATTCGTTGGGCCAAAGGGCCTGTTTCCATGCTGTATCTCTAAACCAAACTAAAAAATGAACAGAAACTGCTGGAAAAGATCAACAGTTTGAGCAGCATCTGTGGAAAGAGAAACAGTCAGCTTTCGAGTCTTTGACTCTTTTGTTACCAGAATTTTTTTTGTTTATGTTTCAAATACCCAGCATAGAAACATAGAAACATAGAAAATAGGTGCAGGAGTAGGCCATTCGGCCCTTCGAGCCTGCACCGCCATTCAATTTGATCATGGCTGATCATCCAACTCAGTATACCGTACCTGCCTTCTCTCCATACCCCCTGATCCCTTTAGCCACAAGGGCCACATCTAACTCCCTCTTAAATATAGCCAATGAACTGGCCTCAACTACCTTCTGTGGCAGAGAATTCCACAGATTTACCACTCTCTGTGTGAAAAAAAACGTTCTCATCTCGGTCCTAAAAGACTTTCCCCTTATCCTTAAACTGTGACCCCTTGTTCTGGACTTCCCCAACATCGGGAACAATCTTGCTGCATCTAGCCTGTCCAACCCCTTAAGAATTTTGTAAGTTTCTATAAGATCCCCCCTCAATCTTCTAAATTCCAGCGAGTACAAGCCGAGTCTATCCAGTCTTTCTTCATATGAAAGTCCTGCCATCCCAGGAATCAATCTGGTGAACCTTCTCTGTACTCCCTCTATGGCAAGAATGTCTTTCCTCAGATTAGGAGACCAAAATTGTACGCAATACTCCAGGTGTGGCTCACCAATGCCCTGTACAACTGCAGCAGAACCTCCCTGCTCCTATTCTCAAATCCCCTCGCTATGAATGCCAACATACCATTCGCTTTCTTCACTGCCTGCTGCACCTGCATGCCTACTTTCAATGACTGGTGTACCACGACACCCAGGTCTCGTTACATCTCTCCTTCTCCATATCGGCCACCATTCAGATAATAGTCTGCTTTCCTGTTCTTGCCACCAAAGTGGATAACCTCACATTTATCCACATTATACTGCATCTGCCATGCATTTTCCCACTCACCTAACCTATCCAAGTCAGGTTGCAGCCTCCTAGCATCCTCCTCACAGCTAACACTGTCCCCCAGCTTCGTGTCATCCGCAAACTTGGAGATGTTGCATTCAATTGCCTCGTCCAAATCATTAATATATATTGTAAATAGCTGGGGTCCCAGCACTGAGCCTTGCGGTACCCCACTAGTCACTGCCTGCCATTCTGAAAAGGACCTGTTTATTCCTGTCTGCCAGCCAGTTCTCTATCCACATCAATACTGAACCCACAATACCGTGTGCTTTAAGTTTGCATACTAATCTCTTATGTGGGACCTTGTCGAAAGCCTTCTGGAAGTCCAGATATAACACATCCACTGGTTCTCCCTTATCCACTCTACTAGTTACACCCTCGAAAATTCGTCAGACATGATTTACCTTTCATAAATCCATGCTGACTTTGTCCAATGATTTCACCACTTTCGAAATGTGCTGCTATCCCATCTTTAATAACTGACTCTAGCATTTTCCCCACTACCGATGTTAGACTAACTGGTCTGTAATTCCCTGTTTTCTCTCTCCCTCCCTTTTTGAAAAGTGGGGTTACATTAGCTACCCTCCAATCCTCAGGAACTACTCCAGAATCTAAAGAGTTTTGAAAAATTATCACTAATGCATCCACTATTTCTGGGGCTACCTCCTTAAGCACTCTGGGATGCAGCCTATCTGGCCCTGGGGATTTATCGGCCTTTAATCCATTCAATTTACCTAACACCACTTCCCGACTAACCTGGATTTCATTCAGTTTCTCCATCTCATTAGACCCCCGGTCCCCTGCTATTTCCGGCAGATTATTTATGTCTTCCTTAGTGAAGACAGAACCAAAGTAGTTATTCAATTGGTCTGCCATGTCCTTGTTCCCCATGATCAATTCACCTGTTTCCGTCTGCAAGGGACCTACATTTGTTTTAACTAATCTTTTTCTCTTCACATATCCATAAAAGCTTTTGCAGTCAGTTTTTATGTTCCCTGCCAGGTTTCTTTCATATCTGTAGCATCTGTAGTTTATTTGATTTTGATTTTAAATTTTAGTAATAGCTTTGATCAAAACAACATAAATTATACATTTTTATCGCAGATTTGGGTTGCTCTCTGGTTTTCCTATCAATTACAACATAATAATCGCAGGCTTTGGCTGCAATGTAACCCCTTGCACTGAGTCTGTGAGTTATCCCAAGCCAAGATCATAAGGACACAAGAAAATCAGAGCAGTAGGCCACACAGCCTGTCAAACCTGCCCTGCTTTTCAATATGATGATGGCCTCAACTCCTCTTCTGTGTCACTTACCCATCTATATACTAAAACTCTTGTTTGTTATCTTGTTTGTGACTGAACTTCAGCCAAAACGGTACACGATAGCGTGACAATTTTAGGCCCACCTTACTCACCATTGTGACTTTAGTGATAATGCAAGTAGTTTTATTGAAATCGGTCTTATATTTTTCAAGTTATTCACATTTTAAAGTTTAAAAGGAGGGGAGGGGGAGGGGAGGAGGGAGGAGGGAGGGAGGGGAGGAGGGAGGAGGGAGGGGGGAAGGGGGGAGTGGGGGAGAAGGAAGAGGGGAGGGGGGGTTGAGGAGAGAGGGGATGGGGGGAGGACAGGTTGCTGTACCAATGCAGGAGAGGTTTGGGCCCAATTCTGTGGATGGACACAAAAGGCAGGAGTAACTCAGTGGGACAGGCAGCTTTTCTGGAGAGAAGGAATGGGTGTCATTTTGGGTTGAGACCCTTCTATTCCTTCTCTCCAGAGATGCCTGTCCCACTGAGTTACTCCAGCTTTTTGTACCTAAACCAACATCAGCAGTTCCTTCCTACACATTTAATTCCATGATCTTTCAATTATTTATTTGTCTCCACCTTAGATATATCTAATGATCTGGCTTCCAGCACCCTCAGAAGCAGAGAGTTCCATAAATTCACAATCCTACGAAAGGGAGACAATGTTTGCAGAACTCGATTTTAAATGAACGGCCCCCTACTTTGTAGGCTGTTAAAAACAAAATGAACCAGACTCACCAGGACATCGACAACACCTGAAACCGTTTACAAAAACAGAAGTACATTTTAGGTTGGATTTGAATTATTAATTTGAATTATTAATGGATTTGCCCATCAACCTGCCTCCACAATTACATTGTTGGAAGCATTGCTGGAGTAACTCAGTGGGACAGGCATCTCTGGAGAGAAGGAATAGAAGGGTCTCAACCCAAAACGTCATCCATTCCTTCTCTCCAGAGATGCTGCCTGTCCCATTGAGTAACTCCAGCTTTACGTGTCCATCCACACATTTAAATGTAATTATTAATTTAAGAGACTGCAAACAGCACAAAATGATTATGTAGCCTGAATTTCTGCATTAAAAACAGGTTGAGAATTTTCAATTATTTTCAAATGTCACAAATTGAAGGATGACATCTTTGTTGCGTTCATGTTGAGATTTCAGGGTTTTTTTCTAAAGGGTGCACTTTCCAGTATCTACTTTAGAAAATAAGATTAACAAGTATTTACTTCCCAGAAATGCTTCCAACAATGTAATTGTGGAGGCAGGTTGATGGGCAAATCCATTGATTGTGATACCGAGCAATCAATTCAGTGGAAGTGAGGTGAAATTCAATTTATGGTAAGGTACCCATTTTATGCATTTTGTGCCGTTACTGGGAAGAGAATCTCTGAAAACACGACCAATTGTAATAGACAATAGACAATAGACAATAGGTGCAGGAGGAGGCCATTCGGCCCTTCGAGCCAGCACCGCCATTCAATGTGATCATGGCTAATCATCCACAATCAGTACCCCGTTCCTGCCTTCTCCCCATACCCCCTGACTCCGCTATCCTCAAGAGCTCTATCTAGCTCTCTCTTGAATGCATTCAGAGAATTAGCCTCCACTGCCTTCTGAGGCAGAGAATTCCACAGATTCACAACTCTCTGACTGAAAAGGTTTTCCTCATCTCCATTCTAAATGGCCTACCCCTTATTCTTAAACTGTGGTCCCTTGTTCTGGACTCCCCCAACATTGGGAACATGTTTCCTGCCACTAATGTGTCCAACCCATTAATAATCTTATACGTTTCGATAAGATCCACTGCATACAGTAATACTGCATACATCGTGTTTATTTATCGATACATTATGCATTTTCACAATCATGGCGCAGCGGTAGAGTTGCTACCTTACAGCGCTTACGGCGCCAGGGACCTGGGTTCGATCCCAACCATGGGTCTGTACTGAGTTTGTACGTTCTCCTCGTGACCACATGGGTTTACTCCGAGATCTTCGGTTTCCACCCACACTCCAAAGATGCACAGGTTTGCAGGTTAATTGGCTTGGCACAAGTGTAAATTGTCCCTCGAGTATGTAGGGTAGTGTTAATGTGCGGGGGTCGCTGGTCGGAGCGGACTCGGCGGGCTGAAGGGCCTGTTTCTGCGCTGTCTCTCTAAACAAAACTAATATAAAGTAGGTTAGGTATAATACAGTCTGAAGAAGGATAAAAAAATAACTGCAGATGTTGGTACAAATCGAAGGTATTTATTTCACAAAATGCTGGAGTAACTCAGCAGGTCAGGCAGCATCTCAGGAGAGAAGGAATGGGTGACGTTTCAATAAATGGAGACCATATTTTTAAAAATAACTCAGGTTTGTCGATTAAGGCAAACCTTATTTTTTCCAAATGCAGGGTCTCTGTCATTTCCGTAGTCCACATTTTAATTGTGGGGGTTATTGGTTTTTTCCAAAATTTAAGTATTAATTTTTTCACAGTTATTAGACTGTAATCAAAAAAATGTACCTGACTTACTGTAAAATTTGTAGTATGTTCTGATAATCCTAATATAATTAATTTTGGGTCCATATCTAATTTTTTATTAATAACTTTAGAAACTATTTTAAAAATCTCCAACCAGAAGTTTTGCATTTTTATACAAGTTACGAAAATATGAGTTAAATTAGCTTCTTGAAATTGACATTTATCACAAATAGGAGAGATACTAGGAAAAATCCTATTTAATTTCGTCTTCGAATAATGTAATCTATGTATTATTTTAAATTGTATTAAGGAATGTCTAGTATTCAATGAACATTGATGTATATGTTGTAAACTTTCATCCCATATATCTTGCATTATAAATTGATTCAATTCGTCCTCCCATGCTCGTCTATAAGATTCTGATGACGGAATGTCAGTGTCAAGGAGAGTATTGTAAATAAAGGATATTAATTTATTTGAGTTATAATGTCGATTCAGGCATACATCAAGTGTTTCTGGACCTCTAAACTTATATTCTTGCATGTGTGATTTTACATAATCTCTAAGTTGTAAATATCTAAAATAATTATTAACATGTAATCCGTACTTCTGCTGTAAATCCTGAAAAGAGAGAAAAGTTCCCTTATGATATAGATCTCCCACCCTTTTGATTCCATAACTTTTCCATTGAGCAAAGCCTCTATCTAAGACAGACGGTTTAAAAGAAGGATTATTCGCAATAGGAAGGAAAACAGATAATTTACTCAATTTTAACGTAAGCTTTAATTGTTTCCAGGTACGGATAACACTATGTATAATGGGATTACCT
This sequence comes from Rhinoraja longicauda, assembly GCF_053455715.1. Classification (NCBI taxonomy): domain Eukaryota; kingdom Metazoa; phylum Chordata; class Chondrichthyes; order Rajiformes; family Arhynchobatidae; genus Rhinoraja; species Rhinoraja longicauda. The sequence continues at coordinate 137,202,896 of NC_135953.1, read as the reverse complement.
CCATATGTTTTTTTATTTAAATTTATTGGAGCTAAGAGGATCGCACCAATATCGAATGGTAAACAATCCTCTTTCTCCATCTTTAACCAATCCGGTTGTTGATCAGAATTGTGATTCTGGGGCTCGCTCCACCAATGGGGGCAGATACCTGAAAGGATTCAGAGTGCAATTAATTGTCGCGGATGATTTTTATCGCATCTGTGGAGGCAGCCGCTGCAATGAGTGAATGCCAGTTAATGGTGAGTTTATTTTTAATTACAAACTAATGGTCAGGTAATGCACATTTGAAATGGAGTCTGGGCTTATTGCCATTGTCAGGTAATGAGCCTTGCTCTCAACTGCAAATGTGCATTTGAAATCTGCATCACAAGGTTCTCCATGCAATCTTGACTATCCCTCGACTGTGTGATATCTGCAGCATTTTAAGATTAGTAAGATGTTCTCATCTTACATTTGATTTGGTGGCATGGCGGTAGAGTTGCTGACTTACAGCGCCAGAGATCTGGGTTCGATTCCGACTACGGGCGTTCTCAGTACGGAGTTTGTACGTTCTCCCCGTGACCGGGTGGTTTTTCTCCGGGTGCTCTGGTTTCCTCCCATGCTCCAAAGACGTACAGGTTTGTCCGTTAATTGACTTTGGTGAAATTATAAATTGCCCCCGAGTGTGTAGAATGGCGTTAGTGTCGGGGATGACTACTGGTTAGCACGGACTCGGTGGGCCGAAGGGACTGTTTCCACGCTGCGTCTCTAAAGTCTAAAGACTATATAGTAAACTGGGTTAACATCGGGTATCCAAGTGGCTAAATACTACACTACTACCAGGTATTTATTCACAAAATGCTGGAGTAACTCAGCAGGTCAGGCAGCATCTCGGGAGAGAAGGAATGGGTGACGTTTCGGGTCGAGACCCTTCTTCAGTCTGATGTCAGGAGGTCCAGGACAAAGGAAGGATATAGGTGGAGACAGGAAGATAGAGGGAGATCTGGGAAGGGGGAGGGGAAGAGAGGGACCGAGGAACTATCTAAAGTTGGAGAAGTCGATGTTCATACCGCTAGGCTGCAAGCTGCCCAGGCGAAATACACTACTACCAGAATCAGTTTCAGCTTTATGTTTGGCATTGCTTTAAAAAAATGTTTTGATGAATTAACAGATCTCAGGCAGAGCAGCAGGTGGACAGCTCTACTGAGTGGAACAATAAAACCCTTGATGCTCATTCACAACTACTACAAAAGTGTAGGGAAGTAGACCGTGGGTGAGAAAGGGCTTTGTCACAGTCAAGTGATTGCTGACAATTACTGCTTCATGCAAGAAAAACAGCCATTTTCAGTGAGGTACTACTGGAAGTTAGCCAAGACCCTTAGAAACACGCCCTAATAAATGTACTGTGTTGAACTGATTAACAGACTTATCAGTCAGTGCCTGCACCTTCATGTGAGGGGTTCAGCATAAAATCTATTTGATTAACCTAATTGACTCTTAATGATTATGATCATAATTCCACAACGCTGAGTGGGCAAGTCACCCAGCTGGTACAGCACAACAGAGGCCTTTGTTTCCAGTGGGGAAATTGCCAGTAGATGAGCTCAGATGCCAGGGGGGGTAGAGCAATGAATCGCTGAGTAAGGTCCTGCTGAACATGGCTGCACACAAGAGTGCAGGAGGGGTGGAATTTAGTTCAGTTCAGTTTAGAGATACAGCGCAGAAACAGGCCCTTCGGCCCACCAGGTCCACGCCGACCAGCCATCCCCGCATATTAACACTATCCTACTACACACTAGGGACAATTTTTACATTTACCAAGCCAATTAACCTACATACCTGCACGTCTTTGGAGTGTGGGAGGAAACCGAAGATCTTGGAGAAAACCCACGCAGGTCACGGGGAGAACGTACAAACTCCGTACAGACGGCACCCGTAGTGGGGATGGAACCCGGGTCTCCGGCGCTGCATTCGCTGTAAGGCAGCAACTCTACCGTTGCACCACTGTATCCTGAACACAGATTGTGTTATAGTTATTTGAAGATTATGTGTCTCAGATGATTTGGTGATTTTGTATTATGGTGGTGGGTGTTTCCACGGTTTTCATTTGTAAATATTATTTTGTATCGTAATTGAATAAATTTAAAGAGTGCAGGGGTAAAACTAACACCCAAGAGTTCTTCACTAAATCGCTGAAAAAGTGAATGTGCTGTTGGGAAGTAGAAGTGTGATCACTCTGCTAACGCAGAAATGGTGGAGCAATTTCATCAATCGGATCAGTGTCCTTTTAGTTTAGATTTAGTTTCGATGGGCCCTTCAGCCCACTGAGTCCATGCTGACTGGCGATCCCCACACACTAACACTATCCTACACACACCCGGGACAATTTATACTTACACCAAGCCAATTACAAGCCTACAAACCTGCACGTCTTTGGAGTGCGGGAGGAAACTGAAGATCTCGGAGAAAACACTTGCAGGTCAGGGGGAGAACGTACAAACTCCGTACAGACAGCACCCGTAGTTGGGATTGAACCCGGGTCTCTGGCGCTGCAAGCGCTGTAAGGCAGCAACTCTGCCACTGCGCCACCGTGCCGCTCTGGTGTGAATAATCTCATAGAATAATCACACTGTTCACAATCTACAGCACAGCCAATATAGGGTACATTCAAAAAGGTTGATCCCCATTTTATAAATATAAATTTCAACATGAAGCCCAAAAGTTTTTTGTACAGGTTTTGTTCTGCCTCAGGTTTGGGAGCAATTAATTATATTAGATGAGTCCTGACCCAAAATGCCACCTATCCATGTTCTCCCGAGATGCTGCTTGACCCGCTGAGTTACTCCGGCACTCTGTGTCTTATTTAGTGACTCAGCAACTTGTGCCTCTATTTATATTAGTTGTTTGTTAATCATCTTATTTCACATTAAGGATAAGGTAGTGACAGGGAATTCTGGTTTTGGGCTTGAGCCCAATTGAATTGGATGATAACAAATTAGCACCTGTTATACATCTCGACTGATTTCCAGTTTTGTTGGGTTCATTGAATAAAATAGCAGCAATATCGCATGTCCTTCAATGTCCAAATTATCTCAGTCATAGAAGCCAACAAAGAGATGTTGACTGAGAAAGACTATATTTATAATTTTAATATAAAATTAACAGACTATTTTAATGAATTCTACAAGACAATTTTCACAATATAATTTCATCTCAGGCAATTTTAAGGAGTTCATTAAAAGCCATGTTTGTACAACAATTAAATAAGATTAAGTCTATCTACTTCTTCCTGAATTCATTTAATATTAACTTAATATTCATTTGACACTAAGTTAATATTGATTTAATATTAAGTCTTGATTCATGCGCATACTCCCAGAGAACTTGCGTTTCCGATCAGTGTCTGCTGTGGGGCATGGAACTCCTGTCTATTGATGCAGAAGGATGTAGGCCCTGCCTCAAGTTCTGCGAATGGAGCCCTGCAAGCTAAATGGTGGCAAAGAGCAATATTGTTATCACCTATCCCTTTGGAAAGGGAACACAATTGAAACAGTTAGCATGGATCCTGAAATTCTAAAAATGGTGTAGGAAGGATGCTGGTTTAAATGGAAGCCAGACGCAAAAAGCTGGAGTAACTCAGCAGGACAGGCAGCATCTGTGGAGAGAAGGAATGGGTGCTGTTTCGGGCTGAGTCCCTTCCCGAGTCTGAAGAAGGGTCCTGACCCGAAACGTCACCTGCTCCTTCTTCCCAGAGATGCTGCCTGTCCCGCTGAGTTACTCATGCTTTTCATTCTAAAAATGGTGAAAGCAGCCTTGCGTTGTGAAGGGTCGTTGAGCCCAATCGCCACATCCCTACAGAAGAGATAGTTGGGCGTTAGTGGACCCACCTCGTGAGTGCCTCATGCCCTGGTGTACGTTCCCTGCTCTCCCATACAATGAAACATACTACATTAGCTGATTAGTTTAGTTCAGTTCAGAGATAAAGGCCCACCAAGTCCACACCGACCAGCGATCCCTGCACATTAACACTACCCTACACACGCTGAGGCCAATTTTTTTACATTTGCACTTAGCTAATTAACCTACAAACCTGTACGTTGACAGAGGAGTCTGTGGAGGAGCAGTCGTTGGTGTAGAGAGAGTAAAGGAGATACAGGGGGGGTTGGATCAGCAGCTGGGTGGAGCAATTGATAAAGGTTAGAGGAGAAAAGGGGAGAAAAGAGTGCCAGCTAAGGAGATGAGAGGAGGAGGAGCCTACTATGGGTGGGCACTAGCGTGGCACAGGGGGGAGAAGGGCACAGGAAAGAGAAGTATTAAACAAAACATGGGGTGGGTTTTGATATCATGTGAGAACGCAAAACACCAATATCAATTTGGCAACCAGTTTCTGTGACACAAAGATAAAATGATGGAAACACTCGGCAGGTTAGGTTAGTTCAGTTTAGTTTATTGTCACGTGTACCAAGGTGCAGTGAAAAGCTTTTGTTGCGTGCCAGCCAGTCAGAAGAAAGACAATAGGTAGACACAAAATGCTGGAGTAACTCAGCGGGACAGGCAGCATCTCGGGAGAGAAGGAATGGGTGACGTTTCGGGTCGAGACCCTTCTTCACCCATTCCTTCTCTCCCGAGGTGCTGCCTGACCCGTTGAGTTACTCCAGCATTTTGTGTCTACCTTTGATTTAAACCAGCATCTGCAGTTTTTTTCCTAAGCAGAAAGACAGTACATGATTACAATCTATCCGTTTACAGCGTATAGATAAATGATAAAGGGAATAACACGAATAACGTTTAGTGCAAGACAAAGCCAGTTACCTCCAATCAAAGATGGTCTGAGGGTCTCCAATGAGGTTGATAGTAGTTTAGCACTGCTCTCTGGTTGTGGTAGGATGGTTCAGTTGCCTGAAAACAGCTGGGAAGAAACTGTCCCTGAATCTGGAGGTGTGCGTTTTCACACTTCTGTACCTTTTGCCCGAAGGGAGAGGGGAGATGAGGGAGTGGCCAGGGTGAGACTGGTCCTTGATTGTGCTGCTGGCCTTGCCGAGGCAGCGTGAGTGTAGATGGAGCCACTGGAAGGGAGGTTGGTTTGTGTGATGGTCTGGGCTGCGTCCACAATTCCCTGCAATTCCCTGTGGTCTTGGATGAAGCTGGTCAGGCAGGAGCTGCGGAACAGTGTATCCAGCCTTTCTGCTTTTATTTCAGATTTGCAGCGTCTGCAGTTTCAAATTTTTATCAGCCTGGTGCTCAATTTTTATATCATCTCTGAAGTCAATGGAAGAAATTAAGCTTTGTGAGGGGTGGCAGATGTGTTCGGAGATGAAAAGGACTAACAGTTCCCTTTTCACACGGAAGGGGAATAATCCATTCTGTTATACTCTGTGTTCAGAATTCACCTGTTGGATGGAAACAATGCAAATTAATTTGAAAGGATTCAGATTTAATCCCTGGACAATTTTCGGCGAGCAACTCTAGTCTAGCCAACACTTTGCAGCTGAGTACTCCTCCACTAAAGCGCCCATCTCCAGATTCAGGGACAGTTTCTTCCCAGCTGTTATTGAATGGCAACTGAACCATCCTACCACAACCAGAGAGCATTGCTGATCTACTATCTACCTCTTTGGTGACCCTCGGACTATCCTTGATCCTTGATCGGACTTTGCTGGCTTTACCTTGCACTAAACGGTATTCCCTTATCATGTATCTATACACTGTGGACGGCTCGATTGTAATCATGTATTGTCTTTCCGCTGACTGGACAGCGCGCAACAAAAGTTTTTCACTGCACCTCGGTACACGTGACAATAACCTAAACTGTAACCGTAACTGTACCCAGCTCAGGGAAGGTCTGAAACTACTTTGGGGTTTGAAAAGGCAAGATTGAACAGGTCTCTGTGAGTGCAGTCATTGCTGTGACAATAGACAATAGACAATAGGTGCAGGAGTAGGCCATTCGGCCCTTCGAGCCAGCACGCCATTCAATGTGATCATGGCTGATCATTCTCAATCAGTACCCCGTTCCTGCCTTCTCCCCATACCCCCTGACTCCGCTATCCTTAAGAGCTCTATCTAGCTCTCTCTTGAATGCATTCAGAGAATTGGCCTCCACTGCCCTCTGAGGCAGAGAATTCCACAGATTCACAACTCTCTGACTGAAAAAGTTTTTCCTCATCTCTGTTCTAAATGGCCTACCCCTTATTCTTAAACTGTGGCCCCTGGTTCTGGACTCCCCCAACATTGGGAACATGTTTCCTGCCTCTAATGTGTCCAACCCCTTAATAATCTTATACGTTTCGATAAGATCCCCTCTCATCTTTCTAAATCCCAGTGTATACAAGCCTAGTCGCTCCAGTCTTTCAACATATGACAGACCCGCCATTCCGGGAATTAACCTAGTAAACCTACGCTGCACGCCCTCAATAGCAAGAATATCCTTCCTCAAATTTGGAGACCAAAACTGCACACAGTACTCCAGGTGCGGTCTCGCTAGGGCCCTGTACAACTGCAGAAGGACCTCTTTGCTCCTATACTCAACTCCTCTTGTTATGGCCGAAGAATTGCACAAAAAGCTGGAGTAACTCAGCGGGTCAGGCAGCATCTCTGGACAGAAGGAACAGGTGACGTTTCAGGTCAACACCCTTCATCAGACTCATGAAGGGTCTCGACCCTTTACTTGTGTTCTCGAAACACCTTTTCCTGTGTTGACAAGCTGCCTGGATTGTTCACTTCCACCCAGAGAGTTGTGAATTTGTGGAATTCTCTGCCACAGAAGGCAGTACAGTCCAATTCATTGGTTGAATTTAAATATATTTAAGTTAGATAGAGTTCTAGGGGCTAGCAGAATCAAGGGATATGGGGAGAAGGCAGGCATGGGTTACTGATTGTGGATGATCAACCATGACCACAATGAATGGCGGTGCTGGCTCGAAGGGCCAAATGGCCTCCTCCTGCATCTATTTTCTATCCATCTATCTGTCGTTCCCTGAACGTCACCAATTGGAGGAGATAATGATCCATCTCGCTGCTGCCCCTCACCAGCCCCCTCCCCTCCCTTCTGTTTTTATGTGCACAGCTCCCCCAAGTCCATCGAGCCTCTTTACTGTCGAGCATTCCACCCCAGCTGAGCTAGGCTATTCACCCAAAAATATCGTGGGAGGGAAGAGAGGCAAAAGGAGATGATGAGAGAGACTGCGAGATCTTGGCGCAGCGCCAAAGCAAGGAGCATTCCCAAGCAATGGGCGCACGTACTGCTGGTCAGCGGGCATCCCCCGAACGGCAGGCTGAGCCAAAGCCCCCAGACCACACGTCCACCAGTGGTCTGTGTTAAGCAGGGTGTCTTGCGTACTTCCATTTTACTCCCAATTCCTCCGTCTACGCCGCATCTGCGCCCGGGATGAGGTGTTTCACACTAGGGCATCAGAGATGTCCTCATTCTTCAGGAAACAGGGCTTCCCCTCTTCCATTATAGATGAAGCTCTCACTAGGGTCTCTTCTACATCTCACAGCTCCGCTCTTGCTCTCCCTCCCCCCATTCGTAACAAGGACAGAATCCCCCTCGTTCTCACCTTCCACCCCACCAGCCAGCGTATCCAACAAATCATCCGCCAACATTTCCGTCACCTACAACGGGACCCCACCACTGGCCATATCTTCCCATCCCCTCCCCTTGCTGCGTTCCGCAGAGACCGTTCCCTCCGTAACTCCCTGGTCCACTCGTCCCTTCCTACCCAAACCACCCCATCCCCGGGCACTTTCCCCAGCAACCGCACAAGATGAAACACCTGTCCCTTTACCTCCCCCCTCAACTCCATCCAAGGACCCAAACAGTCCTTCCAGGTGAGACAAAGGTTCACCTGCACCTCCTCCAACCTCATCTATTGCATCCGCTGCTCTAGATGTCAATTTATTTACATCTGCGAAACCAAACGCAGCCTCGGCGATCGCTTCGCTCAACACCTGCGCTCGGTCCGCATTAACCAATCTGATCTCCCGTTGGCTGAGCACTTCAACTCCCCCTCCCATTCCCAGTCTGACATTTCTGTCATGGGCCTCCTCCAGTGCCATAGTGAGGCCCACATAAAATTGGAGGAACAGCACTTCATATTTTGCCTGGGCAGCTTGCAGCCCAGTGGTATGAACATTGACTTCTTCAACTTTAGATAGTTCCTCTGTCCCTCTCTTCCCCTCCCCCTTCCCAGATCTCCCTCTATCTTCCTGTCTCCACCTATATCCTTCCTTTGTCCCACCTTCCTGACATCAGTCTGAAGAAGGGTCTCGACCCGAAACGTCACCCATTCCTTCTCTCCTGAGATGCTGCCTGACCCGCTGAGTTACTCCAGCATTTTGTGAATAAATACCTTCCATTTTATATCAACTCAGCTAGATAGAGTTCAAAAGAAGGCATGTCTGCATCGGACGGGCCTTTGTATATAAGAGTCAGGAAGTCATATGTGTAGGAAGGAACTGCAGATGCTGACTTAAACCGAAGATAGACACAAAAGGCTGGAGTAACTCAGCGGGACAGGCAGCATCTCCGGAGAGAAGTAAAATGGGTGATGTTTTGGGTCGAGACACTTCTTCAGGTCTGAAAATGGGGCTCGACCATAAACGTCACCCATTCCTTCTCTCCAGAGATGCTGCCTGTCCCGCTGAGTTTCCACTCCAGCATTTTCTGTCTATCTTCAGGAAGTCATATTGCAGCTTAATAGGACTTTGGTTAGGTCACATTTGGAGTACTGTGTGCAGTTCTGGTCGCCCCATTAAAAGAAGGATGTGGAAACGTTTGGAGAGGGTGCAGAAGAGGTTTACCAGAATGCTGGCTGGATTAGAAGGCATCAGCTTTCAGTTATGTTATAAGCTATATAGTTGGGCAAATTTGGATGCACTGAAGCCTGAAGGGAGACCTGATGAAAGTATATAAAATTATGAGATGCAAGGATTTGGTTGACAATTAGAACCTTTTTTTTTCAGGGTGGAAATGTCAAAGACTACAGGGTTTTAGTGAGTGGAGCAAGGACCCGAAACGTCACCCATTCCTTCTCTCCTGAGATGCTGCCCGACCTGCTGAGTTACTCCAGAATTTTGTGAACAAATACCAAGGTTTAAAGAAGATATTTAAAGGAAAGTTTTTTAACAGAGAGTGGTGGTTGTCGGGGGTGGGAATAGAGGCAGAAATGACAATGGCAATTGATAGGTTTTTACACAAACACCTGAAAATTCAGGGACTAGAGGGATATGTAGAAAGAGGACATGAATTTAACGTGGCACCATGTTCGGTGTGGGTATTGTGGGCTGACAGGCCTGTTCCTGTGCTGCTGTTGTGTCTTCTGTATGTTTCCCAAGTGTTACTGCCGCTGCTGCCATGGTCAGTAAAGAATTTGCTTTCATCACTTCAATATGAGATTGAGAGCTAAATGTAATCTTTAATTTTTTGAGTAAAATTCAGGGACAACGCAATCCGAAGGAAGGCGCCAAATCCCAGACACGTCACCAAGTTCACGGTTTAGTTCAGATGGAGGTAAGCACGGAGGAAACACATGGCCGAGTGAGCACCACTTCAAGGCTGGCCGGCGGTGAAAGGAAAGCCTTGTCCTGTCTGCTAAATGACAGTGTGTGGGGCCTCTGTGTTGCATCTCGGCAAGCTGCCGCTGCACGCTTGCCCCATGTGGCTTTCAGGACAAAACTGAAGATAAGTAACTGGAATGAATGTTGGTTAAATGATCAGAAATGGGTCTGCTTCTAGACGCTAGAGTGGGTGATAAAATCTGGGCCAGGACGGAACTGCAAGTGCCAGTTAACTCCGAAAATAGACACAAAATGCTGGAGTAACTCAGCGGGACAGGCAGCATCTCTCTGGAGAGAGAAACATAGAAACATAGAAAATAGGTGCAGGAGTAGGCCATTCGGCCCTTCGAGCCTGCACCGCCATTCAATATGATCATGGCTGATCATCCAACTCAGTATCCTGTACCTGCCTTCTCTCCATACCCCCTGATCCCTTTAGCCACAAGGACCACATCTAACTCCCTCTTAAATATAGCCAATGAACTGGCCTCAACTACCCTCTGTGGCAGAGAATTCCACAGATTCACCACTCTGTGTGAAAAAAAACGTTCTCATCTCGGTCCTAAAAGACTTCCCCCTTATCCTTAAACTGTGACCCCTTGTTCTGGACTTCCCCAACATCGGGAACAAACTTCCTGCATCTAGCCTGTCCAACCCCTTAAGAATTTTGTAAGTTTCTATAAGTTTCTATAAGATCCCCCCTCAATCTTCTAAATTCCAGCGAGTACAAGCCGAGTCTATCCAGTCTTTCTTCATATGAAAGTCCTGCCATCCCAGGAATCAATCTGGTGAACCTTCTCTGTACTCCCTCTATGGCAAGAATGTCCTTCCTCAGATTAGGAGAACAAAACTGTTTCGGGGTCTGAAGAAGGGTCTCGACCCAAAACGTCACCCATTCCTTCTCCCCAGAGAGATGCTGCCTGTCCCGCTGAGGTACTCCAGCTTTTTGTGTCTGTCTCCGACGAAAACCTTGAATGCGCGAGTGTAATGGGGAACAAAAGATGCCCAGACAGAGGCATTGTAGAACCGAACATAGTTGGAGGGTGATCTGGTAACTGCACTATGAATCGATCAGCAGAACCTTAAAACGCTCTTTCTGAAATGCACTTACTGTGTTCACAGGATGATGTGCATTGGGACGAGGGTGACCTGTATTTCTTCCCTGACCCACCTGCAGTATTTTCCAGACTCCACCAAGCCACGTTTATGCATGTCCCGAATTCGCCTGACGAGGTGGGAACACACAATGCTGCCCGCATCCATTTCTCTTTCCGCTCCCACACTGAAACCTCTGGGCTTCCCAAGGATATATATCTCCTTCCTATTTCCCCACTGATATATCATTCCGTGACAAACGTCATCTGAAAACACTGCCTCGTTTCTCACATACCCAGAAAGCCGCTTCGATGCCCCCACTTCCTTAGAAGGCTCCGGAAGTTCGGCATGTCCCCAACAACTCTCACGAACTTCCACAGATGCACCGTTGGAAACATTTTATCAGGATGCATCACAGCTTGGTTTGGGAACAGCTCCATCCAAGACCGCAAGAAGTTGCAGAGAATTGTGGACGCAGCCCAGACCATCACACAATCCAACCTCCCTCACATTGACTCCATTTATACCCCACGCTGCTTCAGCAAGGCCAGAAGCATAATCAAGGACTAGTCTCACCCTGGCCACTCTCTCTTCTCCCCTCTCCCATCAGGCAAAATGTATAGAAGTGTGACAACGCACACCTCCAGATTCAGGGACAGTTTCTTCCCAGCTGTTATCAGGCAACTGAATCATCCTACCACAACTACTACCTACCTAATTGGAGACCCTCGGACTATCTTTGATCGGACTTTACTGGCTTTATCTTGCACTAAAAATTATTCACGTTATTCCTTTTATCATGTATCTGCACACTGTGAATGGCTCAATTGTAACCATGCATTGCCTTTCCACTGACTGGTTAGCACGCAATAAAAGCTTTTCACTGTACCTCTGTACACGTGACAATAAACTGAACTCAACATGCATGCGGATGACGTCACCACCTCTGACATCCAGTACTGCATATGCTGGCATCTCCCCCAACTAAATATTAGGAAGCTTAAAGGACTCATGTGTAAGAAGGAACTGCAGATGCTGGTTTAAACTGAAGATGGACGCAAAAAGCTGGAGTAACTCAGCGGGACAGCCAGCATCTCTGGAGAGGAGGAATGGGTGACGTTTCGGGTCGACACCGTTCTTCAGACTGGGTTCATGATCAATATCCAGTACAAGTTCATCCCCTGCCCGACAAATTGATCCCTCTTCCTTTTGAGACCACACCGGCCCACTTGCAACCTTGCCAGCATATTTAGTTTCCAGATCGAATCTTTGTTTATTTCACCTTCATAACATTGCTCAGCCACTTCCACGTTGTTGAAATCATTATCCATTTGCTATGTGTAAGAAGGAACTGCAGGTGCTGGTTTAAACCGAAGATAGACACAAAAAGCTGGAGTAACTCAGCGGGACAGGCAGCATCTCTGGAAGAACGGTCTCAACCCAAAATGATGTCACCCATTCCTTCTCTCCAGAGATGCTGCCTGTCCCGCTGAGTTACTCCAGCTTTTTGTGTCTATCCATTTGTTATCTTTATACTTCTCTATTCTAGTGTACTTCAAGCTGGCATCCTTAGTTCTGCACATGGGGTCAACTAAAACACTTCCTAAATGGCTTTAGAAGGATGAGAGGGGATCTCATAAAAACGTGTAAAATTATAAAAGGACGGGACAAGCTAGATGCAGGAAAAATGTTCCCAATGTTGGGGGAGCCCAGAACCAGGGGCCACAGTCTAAGAATAAAGGGGAGGCTATTTAAAACTGAGGTGAGAAAAAACTTTTTCACCCAGAGAGTTAGGAATTTGTGGAATTCTCTGACACAGAAGGCAGCGGAGGCCAATTCACTGGATGAATTTAAAAGAGAGTTAGATAGAGCTCTAGGGGTTAGCGGAATCAAGGGGTATGGGGAGAAGGCAGGCACAGGTTACTGATTGTGGATGATCAGCCATGATCACAATGAATGGCGGTGCTGGCTCGAAGGGCCAAACGGCCTCCTCCTGCACCTATTTTCTATGTTTCTCTGTTTCTACGGCCTCGGTCCATCATTCCTGTGCTTACTAACGTACGAGGGTCCTCAGTTACTAGTGTCTCGTATGTAAGATGCACATTGCAATTTTCAATTCCCTCCTATGACTTTGTGTTTCCCTGGTTCTCTAAGAGAGGGGATCTTATCGAAACGTATGAGATTATTAAGGGGTTGGACACGTTAGAGGCAGGAAACATGTTCCTAATGTTGGGGGAGTCCAGCACCAGGGGCCACAGTTTAAGAATAAGGGGTAGGCCATTTAGAACTGAGACGAGGAAAAACCTTTTCAGTCAGATCGTTGTAAATCTGTGGAATTCTCTGCCTCAGAAGGCAGTGGAGGCCAGTTCTCTGAATGCATTCAAGAGAGAGCTGGATAGAGCTCTTAAGGATAGCGGAGTCAGGGGGTATGGGGAGAAGGCAGGAACGGGGTACTGATTGAGAATGATCAGCCATGATCACATTGATCAATGCTGGCTCGAAGGGCCGAATGGCCTCCTCCTGCACCTATTGTCTATTGTCTACTGTCTAACCATTCCCAGTTCTTCAGCAAACTGGGATATTGTTGTGGCTCCAGTTCCAGCTTCTTGATCTATTACTCGGAAAAAAAACCCATAGAATCAATTAACACGCAGTTATGTTGTGATCATACTTTTCGAGCATAATGAGGCAGTAGTCAGATTTAAAAGAAGGAAACATAAGCATGAATCAGTGCTCAGTGCTTTTAAAATTTAAAGGTGACAAGCGATTTTGAGTCAAAGGGTTTGCTATTTATCTCTGTGAAGTCAGACAGGTCAGGAGCTCAGACCCCAAACATACAATAACATTGTTCATGGATTGTGGGTTCTATAACTTTCTCTGTCAAGGGGACACTGCAGTTTTAAATGCTTTCAGATGCGTTTCAGGTTGATGGTTGTCTCCACTTTGTCACCTTCCCCTCAGCTAACAGTGAACTGCTCTACATTTCCTCATCAGTGTCCGCTTTTCACACCTTACCCTTCCATATCTCTAGTCTTCCTCTCCCCTGACTCTCAGTCTGAAGAAGGGTCTCGACCCGAAACGTCACCCATTCCTTCTCTCCAGAGATGCTGCCTGACCCGCCGAGTTGCTCCAGCATTTTCTTATTCCAACCTCAGAATTAAAGGAGTATAAGAAAATAACTGCAGATGCTGGTACAAATTGAAGGTATTTATTCACAAAATGCTGGAGTAACTCAGCAGGTCAGGCAGCATCTCGGGAGAGAAGGAATGCCTGACCTGCTGAGTTACTCCAGCATTTTGTGAATAAATACCTCAGAATTAAAGGACGTTCCTTTAGAAAGGAGATGAGGAGGAATTTCTTTAGTCAGAGCGTGGTGAACCTGTGGAATTCATTGCCACAGAAGGCTGTGGAGGCTAAGTCAATAGATATTTCCAAGGCATAAATAGATAGATTCTTGATTAGTGCGGGTGTCAGGGGTAATGGGGAGAAGGCAGGAGTATGGGGTTAGGAGGGAGAGATAGATTAGCCATGATTGAATGGCGGAGTAGACTTGATGGGCCGAATGGGCTACTTCTGCTCCGAGAACTTATGAACATGATCATAATCGAAGGAGGGGAGACCTGATTCCTTGGTGAGTTTGCATCTACACTCCATCTTCCTGTCCCACTGTACATTTCAGGCAGGCTCTGCATTCTGTGTTGCACCCTCAGTGTGGGCCAGCAAGTGCTGGGTTTCTGGCAAAGGGAGTCTGCAACCTGGTCTCCAGTACCCAGCGACACACAAAAAGCTGGAGTAACTCAGCGGGACAGGCAGCGTCTCTGGAGAGAAGGAATGGGTGAATTTTGGGTCGAGACCCTTTCATCGGTTTAAACCAGCATCTACAGTCCCTTCCTACACACTCCTGTACCTAGAGTCAGGTGGCAGACATTCACCAATGTGAGAGGGTCTGATGGGTGGGAGAGGCCATCTTGCATCTACCATGAATGGCGGAGTAGATTTGATGGGCCGAATGGCCTAATTCTGCTCAGCCCATGTCGAGGCAAGGAGAGCAGATCATGCAAGAACAGCGGACAGACAGTAAGGGGGTGGGGAACGGAAACGGACATGTATCTACCCTCCCACTTCCCAACTGCAGGAGCCAAATGAAACTGGACTATCTGGGTAAGTCAAGTCAAGTTTATTTAGAAACATAGAAACATAGAAAATAGGTGCAGGAGTAGGCCATTCGGCCCGTCGAGCCTGCACCGCCATTCAATATGATCATGGCTGATCATCCAGCTCAGTAACCTGTACCTGCCTTCTCTCCATACCCCTTGATCCCTTTAGCCACAAGGGCTACATCTAACTCCCTCTTAAATATAGCCAATGAACTGGCCTCAACTACCTTCTGTGGCAGAGAATTCCACAGACTCACCACTCTCTGTGTGAAGAAATGTTTTCTCATCTCGGTCCTAAAAGACTTCCCCCTTATCCTTAAGCTGTGACCCCTGGTTCTGGACTTCCCCAACATCGGGAACAATCTTCCCGCATCTAGCCTTTCCAACCCCTTAAGAATTTTATATGTTTTATAAGATCCCCCCTCAGTCTTCTAAATTCCAGCGAGTACAAGCCTAGTCTATCCAGTCTTTCTTCATATGAAAGTCCTGTCATCCTGTCATCCCAGGGATCAATCTGGTGAACCTTCTCTGTACTCCCTCTAAGGCTAGAATGTCTTTCCTCAGATTAGGAGACCAAAACTGTACACAATACTCCAGGTGCGGTCTCACCAAGGCCCTGTACAACTGCAGCAGAACCTCCCTGCCCCTATACTCAAATACCCTCGCTATGAATGCTAACATACCATTCGCTTTCTTCACTGCCTGCTGCACCTGCACGCTTGCTTTCAATGACTGGTGTACCATGACACCCAGGTCACGTTGCATTTACCCTTTTCCTAATTGGCCACCATTCAGGTAATACTCTGCTTTCCTGTTCTTGCCGCCAAAGTGGATAACCTCACATTTATCCACATTATATTGCATCTGCCATGCATTTGCCCACTCGCCTAATCTATCTAAGTCACTCTGCAGCCTCCTAGCATCCTCCTCGCAGCTAACACTGCCACCCAGCTTCGTGTCATCCGCAAACTTAGATGTTGCATTCAATTCCCTCGTCCAAATCATTAATATATATTGTAAATAACTGGGGTCCCAGAACTGAGCCTTGCGGTACCCCACTAGTCACTGCCTGCCATTCCGAAAAGGACCCGTTTATTCCTACTCTTTGCTTCCTGTCCGCCAACCAATTTTCTATCCACCTCAACACTGAACCCCCAATACCGTGTGAAGACCAATCTCCTATGTGGGACCTTGTCGAAGGCCTTCTGAAAGTCCAGATATAACACATCGACTGGTTCTCCCTTATCCACTCTACTAGTTACATCCTCAAAAAATTCTATAAGATTCGTCAGACATGATTTGCCTTTCATAAATCCATGCTGACTTTGTCCGATGATTTCACCACTTTCCAAATGTGATGCTATCACATCTTTAATAACTGACTCTAGCATTTTCCCCACTACCGATGTTAGGCTAACTGATCTATAATTCCCCGTTTTCTCTCTCCCTCCCTTTTTGAAAAGTGGGGTTACATTAGCTACCCTCCAATCCTCAGGAACTACTCAAGAATCTAAAGAGTTTTGAAAAATTATCACTAATGCATCCACTATTTCTGGGGCTACTTCCTTAAGCACTCTGGGATGCAGCCTATCTGGCCCTGGGGATTTATCTGCCTTTAATCCATTTAATTTACCTAACACCACTTCCCGACTAACCTGGATTTCCCTCAGTTCCTCCATCTCATTAGACCCCCGGTCCCCTGCTATTTCCGGCAGATTGTTTATGTCTTCCTTAGTGAAGACAGAACCAAAGTAGTTGTTCAATTGGTCGGCCATCTCCTTGTTTCCTATGATCAATTCACCTGTTTCCGACTGCAAGGGACCTACATTTGTCTTAACTAGTCTTTTTCTCTTCACATATCTATAAAAGCTTTTGCAGTCAGTTTTTATGTTTCCTGACAGTTTTCTCTCATAATCTATTTGTCACACACACGCACGCACATAAATGTGCAGTGAAATGAAAGATTACCCACAGTCCAACAACAAGAGCAATAAAAATAAGCAATAACGCACACACTCAAACAAAAAGAAGCAGAAAGATACATCCGTCACAGTGAGTCTCCTCCAGTCACCTCCTCACTGTGATGGAAGGCCAGAATGCCTTTTCTGGAAAATGGAACAGGTGGGAATCCTGTTCTCAGAACAGCGGATCTGATTTTCTTGTTTAAATGGATAAAACCGTTGAATGAATGAAAATCCAAGTTGCTATCGAATTCCGAGTTCTAAACGAAGGAGAAGGAGCGGCACGGAAGAGAATGTCATTGGCCTTTTGTGTTACTTCCTTTAGAGTTGCAAGGGGAGGGAATCTAACAAAGAGGCACCAACTGCTGCTGGAAGGCCCCGGCTGGAAATGTGCCCAGTCAGTGGCACAAAGGAGCAGATCGCAAAAGCATTCCATATTGTCTGAAAATGATGCTTGCTTGCTCTCTCTCTCTCTCTCTCTCTCTCTCTCTCTCTCTCTCTCTCTCTCTCTCTCTCTCTCTCTCTCTCTCTCTCTCTCTCTCTCTCTCTCTCTCTCTCTCTCTCTCTCTCTCTCTCTCTCTCTCTCTCTCTCTCTCTCTCTCTCTCTCTCTCTCTCTCTCTCTCTCTCTCTCTCTCTCTCTCTCTCTCTCTCTCTCTCTCTCTCTCTCTCTCTCTCTCTCTCTCTCTCTCTCTCTCTCTCTCTCTCTCTCTGTTTTATATTTGTTTTTGTGGTGCTCTGTGCAAAATCTGGGTTTACACAATCACAAACTACAACTGCGTAAAATCGCACCCGCATGAGATGTTGAAGACAGGAAACATGCCAGAATGCTTCGTGGAGAATCATTCAGAATCCAGAATTCAGAATTAGAATTCAGAAATAGTGTTTGAAAGTGTGGTCAAAGACTCGGGCAGTGGTAAAAGAAAGGAAACGACCGTGCATTTACTGAGCACTTATCATGGCCCAGACCTCCCAGAGCCAGTGAGATACTTTGTAGTCACTGTTGTGGAGGCAGCTGCTAATTTGCATGCAGAGCGGGCTCATAAATAGCAAGGTGATAATGGCCAGATCATCTGTGTTTCATTGTGTTGGCCAGGAGATATCAAACTTCAATATATCAAACCTAAAGGCAGTTTGATTAGTAGGACTAGGTGTTACAATCTCTAAGTTTTGCACTACAATTGACTGGTGTTGTTCTTGGGGGTGACCACTAGGTGATGTTGCTACCATTCAGACACATCTTCAGTTGTGTACCTCAACGTCACTGGGTGTTTCGGCCTTTTATCACAAGACACCCTCAGTCGAGGCAGGCCCATCGCAGGGTGATCAGGCCTGGTGAAGCAGGTATAGAAAGGGAAAAAATACTGAGAGGTGGCGCAGGAGAAAGCAACAAGGTCAAAGACAGGAACCTAGAAGGAGATAAAGTTGTCAAACGTGGAGGTGACAAAGTTATGTGCAAAGGGCAAAGATTACTGAGGTGCTGGTGGAGATGGTGTGCGCTGTGGAACTGAAAGGGCAGCTTTCATAACAGGGCGATGTTAAGAAACATTGTAGATGGGCTTTGTCCTAATCATGCAAGCGAGATTCCTCAGTAATCCTACATCTCTTTATTCTTCCATATCTCTTCTGGGTTCTCGGCAACATTGCTGGGATTCAGATTCAGAAACTCTGGTGTCAGGCAACTGAATCTTCCCACCACAACAAGAGAGCAGTGTTGAACTACTATCTACCACTTTGTTGACCCTCGGACTATCCTTGATTGGACTTTGCTGACTTTGCCTTGCACTAAACGTTATGCCCTGATACACTGTAAATGGCTCGATTACCACTGCCCGAGTCATGTATTGTTTCAGTTTAGTTTAGTTTAGAGATACAGTGCGGAAACAGGCCCTTTCGGCCCACCGGGTCTGCGCCGACCAGCGATCCCCCCACATTAACACTATCCTACACCCACGTTTACCAAGCCACATTTTTACATTTACCAAGCCGATTAACCTACATACCTGTACGTCTTTGGAGTGTGGGAGGAAGCTGAAGATCTTGGAGAAAACCCACGCAGGTCACGGGGAGAACGTACAAACTCCGTACAGACAACACCCGTAGTCATTATCGAATCCGAGTCTCCGGCACTGCATTCGCTGTAACGCAGCAACTCTACCGCTGCGCCACCATGCCGCCCTTATTGTCTTTCTGCTGACTGGATAGCACGCAACAAAAGCTTTTCACTGTACCTCGGTACACGTGACAATAAACTAAACTGAAATTGACTAAAAACCCCTGAAGAAGGGTCTCGACCGAAACGTCGTCCATTCCTTCTCTCCTAAGATGCTGCCTGACCTGCTGAGTTACTCCAGCATTTTGTGAATAAAAGCCCCAGGAAAGTCAACCACATGGTATTTATTCTGGAATAGAGGGGACACGAATGAGAGGGTTTCAGATGTGATTTGCTCTGGAAAAGAGGAACCTAGATTAAAATAAAGGCAGTAAGCTGCTATCAAATGATATTTGTCACGTCCCAACTGGGACTTTGTGAATTAGGCATGTTAATCTTTGGTGTTACTCTTGGTAGTTAAAGAACCAGGAATCATGAACTATGTGGAGGCCAAGTCAATGGATATTTTTAAGGCAGAGATAGATTCTTGATTAGTACGGGTGTCAGGGGTCGTGGAGAGAAGACAGGAGAATGGGGTTAGGAGGCAGAGATAGATCAGCCATGATTGAATGGCGGAGTAGACTTGACGGGCCGAATGGCCTAATTCTGCTCCTATCAGTTGTGAACATGAACATATCTGCTCTGGTATTATTGAAAATGTGGTTTGATCAATAAAATATTGCAGAGGATGATTGAGAAAGGAACTGAAGATGCGTGGCACCACTAAACAAGCCAGAATTGATTTGTGCTTTCACATTCCTGGTCCTGGGAAGGGCGGGAGTGGGATCCCTCCTGATTCTCTCAGGTTTCTCTCCAGATGGGATGAGTTATGTGTACAATACAAAGTCAAACACTTGCAAATGGTGAAGCGTCACCTTTTATTCTTATTCTTCCGCGACAGGCTGAATTTAAAGAGGGGGCCATCCTTTTGTCTCGGAGCCAGCTTACCCATCTATAGACAGACAAACACTGTTTACTTGCCTTTCTTCTCGGTTGTTTGCTTATGGAGAAGAGGGGGGTGAGTTTGTTCCCATACAAGGAAAGAGGCCCTCCCGACTAGAGCTAATAACCAATAACCTTGTCTGATGTGATCATTAACCTTGTTAGAAAAAGCAGCAGCTCAGCTCAGTTGGAGAAGCTTGGCACCAGAGTGTGATACCGTTGGCCGAACCTGGTGCTTTTCTTTCAACTGGCGCTGTGAATTTAACCCTTGTGTTCTGCCTTCGTCAGCTCAACCTCAACAGCTTAAAAAACAAAAATTCAAGATGAGATTTCGGCACCTGTTCCACATTATTCTTGTTGTGTGCACAGGTTTCCTGTTGATCAGTGGACAAAAAACAGGTAAGCTGTTCAAATGGTTTTTAATCTAAAGCCACTGAGTCCTGTGTAATGTTATCATTCCTACAGACTTTGTAAGGTGTGCTGTCTTTTGGCTGGGTCAAGCCATTCGAAGTGTAACTGGAGTGAATTGTATGGCTATAGAACTGAGATGGGGAAAAACTTTTTCAGTCAGAGAGTTGTGAATCTGTGGAATTCTCTGCCTCAGAAGGCAGTGGAGGCCAATTCTCTGAATGCATTCAAAAAAGAGCTGGATAGAGCTCTTAAGGATAGCGGAGTCAGGGGGTATGGGGAGAAGGCAGGAACGGGGTACTGATTGTGAATGATCAGTCATGATCACAGTGAATGGCGGTGCTGGCTCGAAGGGCCGAATGGCCTCCTCCTGCACCTATTGTCTTTTGTCTATTGTCTACATAGTTTATAAAACTCACTGAGAATTAAGGAAGTCTATGTGCAATGTTTTACACAGTTTAGCTTTAATAATTGAATAGTAATAATTGAATAAATTTGATTAGCCAAGTGCGTACACATACAAGGAATTTGCCTTGGTGCTTTGCTCGCATGAAACAACACGGCATACAGTAAACAATTAAGAATAAATTGTCTGAAGAAGGGTCTCGACCCGAAACGTCACCCATTCCTTCTCTCCTGAGATGCTGCCTGACCTGCTGAGTTACTCCGGCATTTTGTGAAAGAATAAAACATTATAATTTACAATTTAAGAATACAATGTGTGGAATGTTTTAGCCATTAAAATCTTTGCACATCTGCAGAGCTCAAAAGTTAGAGATATAAGAAAATAACTGCAGATGCAGGTGCAAATCGAAGGTATTTATTCACAAAATGCTGGAGTAACTCAGCAGGTCAGGCAGCATCTCAGGAGAGAAGGAATGGGTGACGTTTCGGTCGAGACCCTTCTTCAGAAATCACCTCTAAAGATACCATTGAGAAGTTGAAAGAGAGGCTTTTAATCGGGTCACCTCTCAAGCTTACGCGGAAAGGACTTCAAAAAGTCAGAATGTAAATTTAACATTTCTCCTGACAGAATCCCTGAGTTTCCCGCTTTAGACAATGTCAAACCAATTTCACATCAGATGGCAAACGACCAATTTGATTCAATTCTTATTTTCAGGTAAAAAATGGAAACGAAAAATGCAGAGGCACAATTGTTTACGCAGAAGATGTATGCCTCTCCATTCGAGAGTTCCCTTCCCATAAGGTTTGTAACAGTAAGATCAATTGTGTTACTTGCAACTGCAATCAAACGTCACTGTCCATTGTATGTATTATGGTACTGAAATAACCAGTTGTGCACATAGAAGGCAATGCAAATTGCTTATGGGTTGGTTCGTCGTTTGCAATCTCAGAGTTTCTTGGTTTTGTTTTTTTTCTGTTCTCAATCTGCCTTGCCCAGATTCATTGAGTTACTCCAACATTTTGTGTTTATCTTTGCTACAAACCAGCATCAGAAGTTCCTTGCAACATGGAACAGATTCATTAGATGTTTTTACATGGTTGTCAATTCGAGCTACTGTGTTCCCAAAATCCCCAGAACCAGGGGCCACAGTTTCAGAATAAGGGGTAGGCTATTTAGAACGGAGATGAGGAAAACCTTTTTCAGTCAGAGAGTTGTGAATCTGTGGAATTCACTGCCTCAGCAGGCAGTGGAGGCCAGTTCTCTGAATGCATTCAAGAGAGAGCTAGATAGAGCTCTTAAGGATAGCGGAGTCAGGGGGTATGGGGAGAAGGCAGGAACAGGGTACTGATTGAGAATGATCAGCCATGATCACATTGAATGGTGGTGCTGGCTCGAAGGGCCGAATGGCCTACTTCTGCACCTATTGTCTATTGTCTAAACCAATACTCCTGCCCAGAGTAGGTGAATCGAGGACCAGAGGACAAAGGTTCAAGGTGAAGGGGAAACGATTTAATAGGAATCTGAGGGGTAACTTTTTCACACAAAGGGAGGTGGGTGTATGGAACAAGCTGCCAGAGGAGGTAGTTGAGGCAGGGACTATCCCAATGTTTAAGACACAGTTAAACAGGTACATGGATAGGACAAGTTTGGAATAACATAACATAACATAACATAACATAACAACACTTTATTGTCACTCGGCACAACACCGAGCGAAATTTCAGCAGTCACACAAAATACAGCAAAAAGAAAAGAACACAGGACACCCGACCCCAACACAAACATCCATCACAGTGACTCCAAACACCCCCTCACTGTGATGGAGGCAACAAAAACTTCCCCTCTCTTCCCCCCGCACCCACGGACAGGCAGCTCGACCCCTACCAAGGCAAACGACACGCACAGCCCCCGCAAGGGGATGGAAGGCCCCCCGGCCGAGCCGCCCCGGGCACCGAAACGTCCCGCGGCCGCACCGGGCGATGTTAAGTCCAACGGCCGAGCCGCACCGGGCACTGAAACGTCCCGCGGCCGAACAGCGCTGACGATGTTAAGTCCAGCGGCCAAGCCGCACCGGGCACTGAAACGTCCCGCGGCCACACCGGGCGATGTTAAGTCCAGCGGCCAAGCCGCACCGGGCATTGAAACGTCCCGCGGCCGAGCCGCACCGGGCACTGAAACGTCCCGCGGCCACACCGGGCACTGAAACGTCCCGCGGCCACACCGGGCGATGTTAAGTCCAGCGGCCAAGCCGCACCGGGCACTGAAACGTCCCGCGGCCACACCGGGCGATGTTAAGTCCAGCGGCCGAGCCGCACCGGGCACTGAAACGTCCCGCGGCCGCACCGGGCGATGTTAAGTCCAGCGGCCGAGCCGCACCGGGCACTGAAACGTCCCGCGGCCGAGCTGCGCCGGCAATGTTAAGGCCCGCAGCCGAGCCGCACCGGGCACTGAAACGTCCCGCAGCCGAGCTGCGCCGGCAATGTTAAGGCCCGCAGCCGAGCCGCACCGGGCACTGAAACGTCCCGCAGCCGAGCTGCGCCGGCAATGTTAAGGCCCGCAGCCGAGCCGCACCGGGCACTGAAACGTCCCGCAGCCGAGCTGCGCCGGCAATGTTAAGGCCCGCAGCCGAGCCGCGCCCCGGGGAAGAGACCTAATAAAATAAAGGTTTCCCCCCGCCCCACCCCCCCACCCCACCCCACACCCCCACCACACACCCCCACCACACATACACAGCCAAAAACAGAAACAAAAACCATCCCAACACCGACACAAACAAAAAAAAAGAAAAAAAGACAACAGACTGCCAGAGAGCCGCAGCCATTAGGCGCAGCCAAGCGCAGGCAAGTGGGACTAGTGTAGCTGGGTGATGTTGGCCGATTTTGGCAAGTTGGGCCGAAGGGCCTGTTTCCACACTGTATCACTCTATGACTCTAATGTAAACCTACATTGAAATGTTACGTGGACAATCATCTCCTACAAATAGCCATTACTCCTATATCTTCTATAGTTGCTTTTGTAACAATTGAATTAAATCAAATTGAATTGCGATGAATTGTATTAGCCAAGTATGTACACATACAAGGAATTTTGCCTTGGTGCTTTGCTCGCAAGTAGCAACACGATATACAGTAAACGATTAAGAATAAAACATAATTTAAACATGTGAAGAATGAAATAAAATACCAGAGCAAAAGGAGGCTACAGACTTTTGGCTGTTGAATAGAGCTACTGCTCGTGGAAAAAAAGCTGTTTGACAGTCCAGAGTCGCCTTCCAGAGGGAAGTGCTTCAAAGCGTTTGTGGCCAGGGTGAGAGCGGTCAGAGATGGGATCTTGCCCGCTCGCTTCCTGGCCCTTGCAGTGTACAGTTCGTCAATGGGAGGAAGGTTGCAGCCAACAACCTTCTCGGCCAAACCAGACCATGATGGAGAAGGTGAGGGCAGACTCTATGATGGCAATATAAAACTGGACCATCATTGCCTGTGGCAGATTGTGTTTTCTCAGCTGCCGCAGGAAGTACATCCTCTGTTGGGCCTTTTTGACTGTGGAGTCGATGGTGGCCCCCCATTTAAGGTCCCTGGAGATGATGGTTGCAAGGAACTTAAATGACTCCACAGATGTGACTGTGGTGTTGTTGATGGTGAGTGGGGGGAGGGGAGGGGGAGCTAACAATGAACTAACTGTGCTACCCACTACAGCTCAGTGGCACAGCGTGTAAAGCTGCTGTCTCACAATGCCAGAGACCCGAGTTCAATCCTGACGTCCGGTGCTGCCTGTGTGGAGTTTACACGTTCTCCCTGCGACCGCGCGGGTTTCCTCCATGTGCCTCCCACACCCCAAAGACGTGCAGGCTTGTGGTTTAATTGGCCTCTGTGTAATTGTCCCTAATGTGTCGGGCATGGATAAAAAGGCAGAATAACATGTTATAATATGTAACTGGTGTGATGGATGATTGGTGGTTGGCGTGGACTCAGTGGGCTGAAGGGCCTGTTTCCATGCTGTACCTCTATAATAACCTCAACCAAGTAGTTATCTCACGGATAATTTCAAACCGTTTTGAAATAGGTGACAGAAGAGAGAGCAGATTCTGGGAGCGCTGGAGGAATTCAGTGTGTTAGGCAGCGTCTGTGGAGGGAAGTGGACAGACGACGTTTCGGGTCTAGGCGACTCTTCAAGACTGGAGTCGAGGGAAGATAGCAGATAGAAAGACGCGGCCTGTTAATTTCTCGCCACAGATGCTGCCTGCCTCAAGAGTTCCTCCAGAAGTTGAGGTGTGTAGGAAGGAACTGCAGATGCTGGTTGTTTAAACCAAAGGTAGACCCTGAAAGCTGGAGTAACTCAGCGGGACAGGCAGCATCTCTGGAGAGAAGGAAAGGGTGGCGTTTCGGGTCGAGACCCTTCAATTGTCGGTTTTGTTATGACTTCCAATGTGATGTTATACCATGCATCGTCACAGAAACAGGCCCTTCAGCCCACTCTGCCCATGCCAGCCATCAAGTAGCTATCGAAACTGATTCCATTTTCCAGTATTTGGCCCATAGCCCAAGTACTTGAAAGTTCTGAAAGCCATGCTGCCCCACTACCTCCTCAGGCAGTACCTTTTAGATTTCAACCAAGCCCTCGGTGAACATATTCTTTCTCTAGTCCACGCAAATTCTTCTACCTCTTAAAATAAACCAGTGTCCTTTGGTCATAGACACCTCTGCTAAGTGGAAAGGCTTCTCGCTACCTCCCCTATCTGTACCTCTATTTTATATCTTAGTCAATCTATCTCCCCAACCACAAGGTGGACACAAAATGCTGGAGTAACTCAGCGGGACAGGCAGCATCTCGGGAGAGAAGGAATGGGTGGCGTTTCGGGTCGAGACCTTTCTTCGGACTGATTACCCATTTACCCATTCCTTCTCTCCCGAGATGCTGCCTGACCCGCTGAGTTACTCCAGCATTTTGTGTCACCCATTCCTTCTCTCCCGAGATGCTGCCTGACCCGCTGAGTTACTCCAGCATTTTGTGTCATCAGTCTGAAGAGGGGTCTCGACCCGAAACGTCACCCATTTCTTCTCTCCCGAGATGCTGCCTGACCCGCTGAGTTACTCCAGTATTTTGTGTCTGCCTTTGATTTTAACCAACACCTGCAGTTTTTTTTCCTACACATATCTCCCCAACATATCCATTCTATCTTCATTACTCCAAACCAGGAACCAAAATGACGAATCACTCCTGCACCTTTTCCAGTGCATTTCTATCTTTCGGGTCACAAAACAAATTGCTGGAAGAACTCCGTCTGAAGAAGTAGTCCCGACCCGAAATGTTACCTCTCCAGAGATGCCAGCTGTCCCGCTGAGTTACTCCAGCATTTTCTAGTCTATGCTGGAAGATCTCAGTGGGCCAGGCAGAAGGAAATGGACAGATGACATTTTGGGTTTGGACCCTTCAGACTGATCCATTGTGGCTCAAATAACATCTTAAATAGTTGTGCAATAACGTCCTTGCACTTACATTCTATGCCCTAACTAGTGAAGGCAGGGCATAGAATTATTAATAGAGTCTTGTTTGTCTTCTTACCCATCTTATCCAGCCATTCAGGAACCCCTGGACATGTACACCAAGGTTCCTCTGTCTCAGTACTTCCTGGGGGCCAATCATTCAGTGCCTGATTAGTTCTCTTAAAATGCATAATTTCAGAGTTTAATACCATCTGGTATGGTATTTAATTTGTCACATGTACTGAGGTACAATGAAATTCACTTTTGTACACAGTTCAGTACGAGTATCACTATTAGGGTTGCCAACTGTCCCGTATTAGCCGGGACATCCCGTATATTGGGCTAAATTAGATTGTCCCAAATGGGACCGCCCTTGTCCCATATTAGGCCCGGGGGAGCTGTAGGCCCGGACACTGTAGGCCCGGACACTATGGGCCCGGACACTGTGGGCCCGGACACTGTGGGCCCGGACACTGTAGGCCCGGAGGCCCGGGCGCTGCCTAATGGAGGTTGCTTAGCAACCCGCCTCCCGGCCCAGGCGGCCGCCATTGGTGCAGCGGGAGCACGTGGCCGCTGGCTGGGTGAGGTCCCTCAGAAAGTTGGCAACCCTACTCACTATACATAAGCACTTAGACACATGTTAGACAATCATCTCAGATACAGTGCAAGTGTAAAGCAGTAGTACACTGAGATAATGTACAGAGTCACCAGTTTGGCACCATTTTCAAGTCCCAGTTGTTGTAAGTGCAGGGATCTTGATCTGACCATGAAGGTCTGTTGTCCTGGCGGCGTTGCAGGGTCGGCCTGGCCAGGCGTAGCCGCGGTGTCCGCCTCTGCTCCACCGCTGTAGGCCGCATCTGGTCCACGTGCTCTAGCTCCGTCCCACGCAGGCCCCTGCCGCGGGGCTACGCCACCTCCCATCCCATCCGGCCTCCTCTGTGGCGAACTCATTTGTATCAAGAGGGTTGCAATACAAAAACAGAGATGCAATCCTGAGGCTCTATAAGGCGCTGGTCAGGCCGCATTTGGAGTATTGTGAGCAAATTTGGGCCTCGTATCTGAGGAAGGATGTTGTGGCTCTGGAGAGGGTCCAGTAGAGGTTTACAAGAATGATCCCAGCAATGAGTGGATTAGCATTTGATGAGCGTTTGACGTAACTGGGCAAAGGAGGTGAGGAGGAACTTCTTTAGTCAGAGGGTAGTTAATCTGTGGAACTCATTGCCACAGAGGGCTGTGGAGGCCAAGTCAGTGGATATTTTTAAGGCAGAGGTACACACATTCCTGATTAGAACGGGTGTCAAGGGTTATGAGGGTGAAGGCCGGAAAATAATAATAATAATAATACTTTATTTATCCCACAACGGGGAAATTTGCAGGGTTACAGCAGCAAAGTGGATAGCACAAATAAATAAGCATTCATTAAAAAATTAAAATAGCGGTAATGATCTTTATTTACTGGTCTGCTAGGAGCAGTGCTGGTTGTGCAGTCTGGCGGCAGCAGGAAGGGAGGACCTCCGTCCGATATCTCTCCTTCACGCACTTGGGGTGAAGGAGTCTGTCACTGAAGGAGCTGCTCAGTGCAGTGACATGTCCTGCATGGGGTGGGAGTCATTGTCCAGCAGCGATGTTAGCTTTGCCATCATCCTCCTCTCTCCCACCGCCTGCACTGGGTCGAGGGGGCATCCCAGGACAGAGCTGGCCTTCTTGGGATTAGGAGGCAGAGATCAGCCGTGATTGAATGGTGGAGTGGACTCAAATGGGCCGAATGGTCTCATTCTACTCCTATAACTTGTGAACTTGAGCTTTTCGCTGAGACCGAGGTGCCTCGATGAGGCCTCCGGCCGTGTTCCCGGCCCACAGCGCTGGCTCGGCGGCAAGCCTGCTAATCTTGCCAACTCACCAGGATTATTCTCCCGTCTCAACATCAAAAAACACCGCTAATTCTAATGCCTTTCCCTTGAACCTGCTTTCAACGAAATTAAATGTTTTAATTGTAGGTAAAATGGTGCAAAACAAAGAAACATAGAAAATAGCAGCAGGAGGAGGCCATTTGGCCCTTCGAGCCAGCACCTCCATTCATTGTGATCATGGCTGATCATCCACAATCAGTAACCCGTGCCTGCCTTCTCCCCATATCCCTTGATTTCACTAGCCCCTAGAGCTCTACCTAACTCTCTTTTAAATTCATCCAATGATTTGGCCTCCACTGTCCTCTGTGGCAGAGAATTCCACAAATTCACAACTCTCTGGGTGAAAAAGTTCCTTCTCACCTCAGTTTTAAATGGCCTCCCCATTATTCTAAGACTGTGGCCCCTGGTTCTGGACTCGCCCAACGTTGGGAACATTTTTCCTGCATCTAGCTTGTCCAGTCCTTTTATAATGTTATACGTTTTTATAAGATCCCCTCTCATCCTTCTAAACTCCAGTGAATACAAGCCCACAACAAACTAACATATTTTTACATCCAATACATTTAATGTTGTACATTGTGCAATCTTAGTTATTTTGAAACACCACCTATGGATTTTGCCCTCATGTACTTTGTATAAGCAGGAAGTTGGGGAGGGGGTGGTGAGGGGGTGTTACAAAGCCAGTGGTGACATGGACAATAAGGATGGGGAGTGAATGAATGCTCATGTCCCTAACAAGCAATAAGGGCAGCTCAAAACGCCATTGAGATTCTGAATATATGGTGTGTGACTGAACATGGAATAATCTCCAACCAGATCACATGATCTTGCCCATTGGACAAGTTCAGGGCAACATCAGCTTGAGAAAATGCCCAACTTCCTTTCCTTTCCCCCTCCCATCCCCCTAACCCCCACTTCTCTCCGACCCCCCTCTCCCCCCCTCACCTCTCCCCGTCCCCTCCCCCTCCCTCTCCCTCCTCCATCCCAGATGAACTGCAGGATACTACCATGCAGTACAGAACCTTGCAAATCCTCAAGTCTACTTTCAAGGGACAGAAAACCTTATCCTGAAGAGAGGCACAAAATGCCGGAGTAACTCAGCGGGACAGGCAGCATCTCTGGAGAGAAGGATTGGGTGGCATTTCGGGTCGAGACCCTTCTTCAGACTGAGAGTCAGAGGGAGTCTAGAGATATGGAAGGGTAGGGTGTAGAGGGAGATTTGGAGCTTGGGACTGACCTTATATTGGTATCACTTACCTGGAGGTGCTGCTGTTTGCATGGTTTTTTTTTATGAATCAAAAATATTTATTCAAATACTAAAATAATATATACAATACAATGAAACCAAAACGCACCACCATAATACAAGACAAACAATGAACTATGATACAACTATCTGACACTCCTTGTTGAGGATGCTTTCCACCCCCCGTGGTGCCCAGCGGTCCAGGAAATCCCCCAGGGTGCCCGTGGACAGCGCATGGTCCCTCTCTAACCCCACCCGGGCACGGACGTAACCCCGGAAAAGGGGCAGGCAGCCGGCTTGGGCAGAGCCACCCGCTCGCTGTCTGCATGCTGGGTTAGTTCAAATCTGGTCTGGCTCAATGCCAGTAAAGTGCTCTTCCCTCAGAGTAAGGCAGTCCAAATGAAAGCATTCCAGCCAAGCTCAGGTTAAATTAAAGACGTTGACACAAGAAACCGTAAATGCTGGTTTACCAAAGAAAGACACAATGCTGCCTGAGCCGTTGTGCTACTCCCAGCTCTTTGTGTCTTTTGTAAAAGATTAAATCAAAACGTTATCTTTATGATTAATACCTTCTGATGCCCTTTAGTTTATTTAAATAGGAACAGTGTGATTTCATTTGTTAGACATCCAGCCTTGCATACCCTCTACCTTACCCAGTAGGTC
Source organism: Rhinoraja longicauda (assembly GCF_053455715.1). Taxonomy (NCBI): domain Eukaryota; kingdom Metazoa; phylum Chordata; class Chondrichthyes; order Rajiformes; family Arhynchobatidae; genus Rhinoraja; species Rhinoraja longicauda. Next base: position 137,172,938 of record NC_135953.1, on the reverse strand, counting down.
CAAATATTACACCTTGGATATAATTGATGGAGAGACTATTGCGTAGGAAAAGAACTGCAGATGCTGGTTCAAATTGAAGGTAGACACAAAATGCTGGAGTAACTCAGCGGGGACAGGCAGCATCTCTGGAGAGAAGGAGTGGGTGACGTTTCGGGTCGGGACTATTGCTGTTGGCTCCACTGCAATAAACACCAGGTGCCTTCACATTCACTATCACAAAAGCGCATCTCGTCCACATTCACAGGCTTTTAAAGACATTAGCACCTTATCAGCCGGTCTCATGAGCTGAGTGTGGACACCATGACTTAGTCAAATTTGCATGACTAATCCTTCAGGATAGCTTTTCTGTTTCAAGACACACAAGCAAAAAAAAAATCACTAAGGCCAGCAGACCTATATTCACTGGTTTAGTTTAGTTTAGAGATACAGCGCGGAAACAGGCCCTTCGGCCCACCGAGTCCACACCGACCAGCGATCCCCGCACATTAACACTATCCTACACACACTAGGGACAATTTACACTTATACCAAGATGTCTGTACCAACCATGATATAAAAGACATACAGGTATGTTGGTTAATTGACTGGGTAAATGTAAAAATTGTCCCTAGTGTGTGTAGGATAGTGTTAGTGTGCGGGGATCGCTGGGCGGCGCGGACTCGGTGGGCCGAAGGGCCTGTTTCCGCGCTGTATCTCTAAATCTAAAAAAATCTAAATTTAAACTAATCCTATCCACCTGCAACTGAACCACTATCTTCCTCATTGGTGACCCCCGGACTATCTTCGATCGGGCTTTACTGGCATGACCTTGCAGTAAACATTATTCCCTGTGTGAGGCTCGATTGTGATCACGTATTGTCTTTCCGCTGACTGGTTAGCACGCAATCAAAAGCGTCTCACTGTACCTCGGTACACGCGACAATAAACTAAAACTGAAAGCTAAAAACAAAATCTGAAAACTGCACATTGTAAGATCACGTGTGACAGCTATTCCTCTTATGGAACTCTGCTAGCTTGGCATGTGGTGGTGTAATCAACCCACTCTCCACGATGAACATTTAAGTCCCCCAAGAGTACATTCTGCGCCCTTGCTCTTTTCAGTGCACCTTCCAAGAGGAAAAAATCTGGAGGCAGTTTCAATAGACAATAGGTGCAGGAGGAGGCCATTCGGCCCTTCGAGCCAGCACCGCATTCAATGTGATCATGGCTGATCATTCTCAATCAGTACCCCGTTCCTGCCTTCTCCCCATACCCCCTGACTCCGCTATCCTTAAGTGCTCTATCTAGCTCTCTCTTGAATGTATTCAGAGAATTGGCCTCCACTGCCTTCTGAGGCAGAGAATTCCACAGATTCACAACTCTCTGACTGAAAAAGTTTTTCCTCATCTCTGTTCTAAATGGCCTCCCCCTTATTCTTAAACTGTGGCCCCTTGTTCTGGACTCCCCCAACATTGGGAATATGTTTCCTGCCTCTAATGTGTCCAACCCCTTAATAATCTTATACATTTCGATAAGATCCCCTCTCATCCTTCTAAATTCCAGTGTATACAAGCCTAGTCGCTCCAGTCTTTCAACATATGACAGTCCCGCAATTCCGGGAATTAACCTAGTAAACCTACGCTGCACGCCCTCTTTGTCTATTTCCTTGTCTATTTCTTTTACCCAATGCCATGAGATTGCATTGCATTTGGAGTTGACGTTCAGAACTACAAAGTCCATTCTCTCTCTCACTGTGCCATCACCACTGGTGGGTCTGTCCTGTTCGCATCGGCCAGCCATCCCCGCACATTCAAACTGTCCTACACACACTAAGGACAATTTACATTTATATCAACCCAATTAACCTACATACCTGTACGTCTTTGGAGTGTGGGAGGAGTAAGTGACTGTCATATGAGGAAAGATTGAAAAGACTAGACTTGTATTAACTGGAGTTTAGAAGGATGAGAGTGGATCTTATAGAGACATATAAAATTATAAAAGGACCGGACAAGCTAGATGCAGGAAAAATGTTCCCAATGTTGGGGGAGTCCAGAACCAGGGGCCACAGTCTTAGAATAAAGGGGAGGCCATTTAAAACTGAGGTGAGAAGGAACTTTTTCACCCAGAGAGTTGTGAATTTGTGGAATTCTCTGCCACAGAGGGCAGTGGAGGCCAGACCACTGGATGGATTTAAGAGAGAGTTAGATAGAGCTCTAGGGGCTAGTGGAATCAAGGGATAACCTGGCCCCATCCTACCTGACTGACGTCCTCCACAGACACACTCCAGCCCGTACCCGCCGCTCTGCTGCTGCAAACCTCCTGTCCCCCCCCATCCGGACCAAACTCAGATCCTGGGGGGACAGGGCTTTCTCCATCGCTGCTCCCACACTCTGGAACTCACTACCCCAAACCGTCAGAGACTCCTCCTCACTCACCACATTCAAAACATCACTGAAGTCTCACCTGTTCAGCACTGCCTTCAACCACTGACCGTCACCTCACCTTCTTTTTCCTTTTCTCTTCGTTTACTTATTTATCTATTTATTTTCTTTTATGTTTTAGTAAACCTTGTAAAGCGTCTTTGAGTGTTTAGAAAAGCGCTATATAAATGTAATGCATTATTATTATTATATAGGGAGAAGTTGGGCACAGGTTACTGATTGTGGATGATCAGCCATGATCACAATGAATGGTGGTGCTGGCTCGAAGGGGCCGAATGGCTTCCTCCTGCACCTTGTTTCTATGTTTCTATGAAACTGTAGACCTCGGAGAAAACCCAAGCAGTTCCCAGGGAGAACGTACAAACTCCGTACAGGCAGCAGGATCTAACTGGGGTCTCTGGCGCTGTAATGCAGTAGCTCTACCACCACACCACCGTGCCGCCCAGAGATTGAATGATCCACTGTTATCTCTATTGGAAATTAAACTAATGGACTAATGGACTGGATCAGCGCTCTGTGCAGGCTCATGTTTACATCCCGGTAACTTGTGGTGTACTCCTGGTGAGACATCCCACGATCTTGCTTAATAACTTTGCAGCTGCTGTCCTGCTGATTTCAAGCAGCAACTCAAGTTTATTGTCACATGTACGAACAAGGTGAGGTACAGGTACAACAAAAAAATCTTGCTTGCAGCAGCACCACAGACACATAGATTCAAACACACAGAATATACATGATACAAAATTCTAAAAGACTGTGCAAAAACCAAAATGTTAATGCAAAATCATAATTAGAGAAAAAAAAGTCCACGGTGGTACAAGAGGTGAGGTGTAGTGTTCCGTTGTTTAGATAGGATTAGAGTTGTGTAGGTTGGTACAAGAACCTGATCGATGTGGGAACATAGTTGCCCTTGAACCTAGTGGTGTGGAACGAGACTTCTTTACTTCCTGCCCGATGGCAGCAATGAGAAGAGAGTGGACAGTGGGGTTTGTTGATGATAGACAATGGACAATAGGTGCAGGAGGAGGCCATTCGGCCCTTCGAGCCAGCACCGCCATTCAATGTGATCATGGCTGATCATCCACAATCAGTACCCCGTCCCTGCCTTCTCCCCATACCTCCTGACTCCGCTATCATTAAGAGCTCTATCTAACTATCTCTTGAAAGCATCCAGAGAATTGGCCTCCACTGCCTTCTGAGGCAGAGAATTCCACAGATTTACAACTCTCTGAGTGAAAACGTTTTTCCTCATCTCCGTTCTAAATGGCCTACCCCTTATTCTTAAACTGTGGCCCCTGGTTCTGGACTCCCCCAAAATTGGGAACATGTTTCCCAATAATGCTACCTACTGTTATCAGTCAGCACCTCATGTGGTTGCTTTTGATGTGGGGAGGGCCTACACCTGTAATGAACCTGCATCAAGTCCTGTAAACGTCATATTGCCTTCAAGGATTTGATCGAGGAACCACGCTGGATTTGCAAATCCCAACGAGGGAAATAGACAATAGACAATAGGTGCACGAGGAGGCCATTCGGCCCTTCGAGCCAACACCGCCATTCAATGTGATCATGGCTGATCATTCTCAATCAGTACCCCGTTTCTGCCTTCTCCCCATACCCCCTGACTCCGCTATCCTTAAGAGCTCTATCTACTAAGATTAAGGATACCTCACCAACCTCAAAGTGTTGGGCTCATGTTCACTCTCGATTGTTGGTTCCAGCAGAAGATGCTGAAAATTCAGTGGACTGTGGGTGAGGATAGGTCAGGATTTGATGAAGAACTCCTGATATTAAACAAGTAACCAAAAATTGGGGCGGCACGGTGGCGCAGCAGTAGAGTTGCTGCCTTACAGCAAATGTAGCGCCGGAGACTCAGGTTCAATCCTGACTACGGGTGCCGTCTGTACGGAGTTTGTACGTTCTCCCCGTGACCTGCGTGGGTTTTCTCCGAGATCTTCGGTTTCCTCCCACACTCCAAAGACGTACAGGTTTGTAGGTTAATTGGCTGGGCAAATGTAAAAATTGTCCCTAGTGGGTGTAGGATAGTGTGAATGTGCGGGGATCGTTGGGCGGCGCGGACCCGGTGGGCCGAAGGGCCTGTTTCTGCGCTGTATCTCTAAATCTAAATCTAAAAATCAAACATATCACAGTCTTAACCAACATGAGTTATTATTACATGTCTTAATTATGTTTTTTTCCCCTAAAAGTACAGGGCCAGTGAAAACAACAAGGACTTACAGCACCTGCTAATGCCTCACTATCTCAGATTTGCAAGTCGGGGTGAAAACGGACAAAGACTGTCTATTTCAAAGAATTCAGACTGGAAAAAATATGAGGTCTGGATTGGCGAGCACATAATCACTCAAGACTTGGACAATGAGTTTCTGTTCCTAATGGAATCAGGGGCAGAAAATCAGAAGCATGACTTTGAAGAAATGTTGGTGAAAATTGTAAAAATAATTCTCCCCAGGTCACCATCGTTCCCAAGGACAAAGGACAACCAAAGGACAACTATTAACTTTGTTGTAATCTCAATGAATCAAGTACAGAATTAACATTTGGATAGTTGTAACATTGAAACTGCACGGCTAAGCACTCCACATTCCAGTTGAGCTAAATCGTGCTATTGTAAAATAAAACTCTTTTTCTCAACTTAAACATTTCACCATTGAGGATTTAAAAAAAAAATCTGGTAGAAATTGATGAGATGTAATTACTCAAACTTATTTAACCTTATTTAAGATTTAAGAATCGGTTCTGAAACAAGTTAAATACATTGTGCAAAATGCCCATTTCCCTTTTGAAAGTGAACTACTATTACGCAAGAAAACCAGTACGGAACATTGAAATCTCGGGTAATGGAGTTTATGAGTCAAAGAAGCCCATGTTGCCTTGGTTTCTGTGTTTTGTTCATGCTCATTTTTCTCCATGTATCCTTCTGCCAGTTTTCCCAATGATTCAACACACTCGGTGATATTGTTCAGATTAATTTTACGAACAGCAGAGTTTTTGACATTTTTCATCTCGACAACCTTTGAAAATGTGAAGATAGGTATACACAAAGTGCTGGAGTAACTCAGCGGGACAGGTAGCACCTCTGGATAGAAGGAATAAGTGACGTCAGAAGAAGGGTCTCAACCCGAAGCGTCACCCATTCCTTCTCTCCAGAGATGCTGCATGTCCCGCTGAGTTACTCCAGCATTTTTGTGTCTATCTTTTGTGCAAACCAGCATCTGCAGTTCCTTCCCACTCCTTTGAAAATGTAATGGTCTGATATATTGTCATACAGGATAGAAGCTAACCCTTTGAACCCACCACTTGAATGCTGGCTTTCTTGCCCATCTACACTTACCTTCTGTGCCCACGACAGGATCTTTGATGCTTTGCCTAATAAGTGTCTGTATAAATGCCTCTTAAGACTAGTGAATGTTTCTAATTCCACCACCTCTTCTGGCAGTGTGCCAGATATAAACTACTCTGTGTTAAAAAAACAAACCTTTAAAACTCCCATCTCACTTTAAACCTATGCCCTCTTGTTTTTGACAACCTTACCATGAGAAAAATAATTTGACTATCCAATCATAATTTAGTTCAGTTTTGAGATACAGCGCTGAGAGACAGGCCTGCTAAGTCCGTGCCGACCAGCAATCCCCACACACTATCCTACATGCAAGGGATCATTTACAATTTTACCGAAGTTAATTAACCTACAAACCGTACCACTGCGTCAGCGTGCTCCACAGAAAACAAGGCCAGCCAATCTCGCCCTCAGAACTGAAGTCCTCCAATCGAAGCAACATCCTCGTGAATCTGTTGGAAGGAACTGCAGATGCTGCTTTAAACCGGAAATAGACACAAAATGCTGGAGTAACTCAGTGGGACAGGCAGCATCTCTGGAGAGAAGGAATAGGTGGCGTTTCGGACCGAGACCCTTCTTCAGACTGAAGAAGAGTCTCGACCCGAAACGTCACCCATTCTTTCTCTCCAGGGATGCTGCCTGTCCCGCTGAGTTACTCCAGCGTTTTGTGTCTATCCTAGTGAATCTCCTCTGCACTTTCCCCAGTGGGTTACAACCTTCCTAGAGTGGTGACCAGAACTGCAGTGCCAGAGACCGACTACGGGTGCTGTCTGTACGGACTTTGTACGTTCTCCCCGTGACCGGCGTGGATTTTCTCTGAGATCTTCGGTTTCCTCCCACAATCCAAAGACGTACAGGTTTGTAGGTTAATTGGCTTGATAAATGTAAAAATTGTCCCTAGTGGGTGTAGGATAGTGCTAATGTGAAGGAATCCCTGGTCGGCGCGGACCCGGTTGGGCCGAAAGGGCCTGTTTCTGTGCTGTATCTCTAAACTAAACTCATTCCTTCTCTCCAGAGATGCTGCCTGTCCCGCTGAGTTACTCCAGCATTTTGTGTCGACCTTTAGACTGAAGAAAGGTCCTGATCAAAACGTCACCTGTCCATTCTCTCGTCAGATGTTGCCTGACCCACGGAGCTCCTCCAGCACTTTGCTTTTTGCTCAACATTCCAGCATGTGTAGTCTCTGGTGTCTCCCTGCTCCACGAAACTGTCCGACATCATCACTATACGCCACTATAAGAATTATATGTCATTAATTCTGCTTCTAGTGTAGTCCAAATTAAAGAAACAATAGTCTGCACGCTGTTGAGAAGAAGCTTAAATGAATGGAAATGTTTGATTGTAATTATGTAACTAACAATTTTACAAGAACACAGACAAAGCTTTTCCTTTTTAGGTTATTAATCTGTATAGATGAAAGGATTATAACAGCAGTGGTTTTAACTAATAATAGTAATTTCAGCTTGCATTATCCAATTGACAGCACAATAAATCGCTAAATTGTTTCAAAGACCTCAACCATTGTGATTTACTTATTTAAAAAAAATACACATCTTTGTCAACCAGTGTATAACATCTTAGGAATAAAGTAATAGTATCAGAAGCCTAGGTTTGTATGTTTTATGCCCCAGGCTTGATCTCTCGCCTCAACCCTGGTTGAAAGCAGCAGCTAACTTTAGGCGAGAGTTTTCAGGGCAAGGGTAACCAGTTGGTTTGAAGGCCAGGACTCGACCATTGGGGCGGCACGGTAGCGCAGCGGTAGAGTTGCTGCTTTACAGCGAATGCAGCGCCGGAGACTCAGGTTCGATCCTGACTACGGGTGCTGCACTGTAAGGAGTTTGTACGTTCTCCCCGTGACCTGCGTGGGTTTTCTCCGAGATCTTCGGTTTCCTCCCACACTCCAAAGACGTACAGGTATGTAGGTTAATTGGCTGGGTAAATGTAAAAATTGTCCCTAGTGGGTGTAGGATAGTGTTAATGTACGGGGATCGCTGGGCGGCACGGACTTGGAGGGCCGAAAAGGCCTGTTTCCGGCTGTATATATATGATATGATATGATATGATTGCAGCGTCGCCATTCAAAATGCAACACATTGGTTCATTTGGTGCGCAAATTTAAGTCAAAAGCAAATCCCAACCTCCCTTCACCGAAATGTGTAAGGTGCAAAGGAGTGATATACTTATGGGGAAGGGGAGTCACCTAATTTAGTTTAGTTTAGAGATACAGCGCAGAAACAGGCCCACCGAGTCCACGCCGACCAGCAATCCCTGCACACTAACACTATCCTACACACAAAGTAGAGACAACGTACATTTATACCAAGCCAATTAACCTACAAACCTGTATGTCTTTGGAGTGTGGGAGGAAACCGAAGATCTTGGAGAAAACCCACGCAGTCACGGGGAGAACAGACAAGCACCCATAGTCGGGATGGAACCCAGGTCTCTGGCGCTGCAAGGCAGCAACTCTACCGCTGTGCCACCCTTCTAATTATTTATATAAATTATAATTAATATTATTATTATTATCATATTATTATATATGAACAGCCAGTTGTCGTGGTGCACATTGGCACCAACGATATAGGTAAAAAACGGGATGAGGTCCTACAAGGTGAATTTAGGGAGCTAGGAGATAAACTTAAAAGTAGGACCTCAAAGGTAATAATCTCTGGATTACTTCCAGTGCCACGTGCTAGTCAGAGTAGAAATAGGAAGATATTTCAGATGAATACGTGGCTTGAAAAATGGTGCAAGGGGGAGGGATTCAAATTTCTAGGACATTGGAACCAGTTCTGGGGGAGGTGGGACCAGTACAAACAGGACGGTCTGCACCTGAGCTGGAATGGAACCAATGTCCTTGGGGGAGTGTTTGCTAGTGCTGTCGGGGAGGATTTAAACTAATGTGGCAGGGGGATGGGAGCATGAGCAGAGAGACAGAGGGGTGTAAAATGAGGGTAGAAGCAATAGGTGAAAAGTAAAAGTGGCAGGCAGACAAATCCAGGGCAAAAATCAAAAAGGGCCACTTTTCAATATAATTGTATAAGGGGTAAGAGTGTTGTAAAAACAAGCCTGAAGGCTTTGTGTCTCAATGCAAGGAGCATTCGTAATAGGGTGGGTGAGTTGAATGTGCAGATAGTTATTAATGAATATGATATAGTTGGGATTACGGAGACATGGCTCCAGGGTGACCAAGGCTGGGAGCTGAACATTCAGGGATATTCAATATTCAGGAGGGATAGACAGAAAGGAAAAGGAGGTGGGGTAGCGTTGCTGGTTAGAGAGGAGATTAACGCGATAGAAAGGAACACATTAGCTTGGAGGATGTAGAATCGATATGGGTAGAGCTGCGAAACACTAAGGGGCAGAAAATGCTAGTGGGAGTTGTGTACAGGCCACCTAACAGTAGTAGTAGAGTTGGGGATGGCATCAAACAGGAAATTAGAAATGCGTGCAACAAGGGTAAAACAGTTATAATGGGCGACTTCAATCTACATATGGATTGGGTGAATCAAATTGGCAGAGGTGCTGAGGAAGAGGATTTCTTGGAATGTATGCGGGATAGTTTTCTAAACCAACATGCAGAGGAACCAACGAGAGAGCAGGCTATTCTAGACTGGGTATTGAGTAATGAGGAAGGGTTAGTTAGCAGTCTTGATGTGCGTGGCCCTTTGGGCAAGAGTGACCATAATATGGTTGAGTTCTTCATTAGGATGGAGAGTGACATAGTTAATTCAGAAACAATGGTTCTGAACTTAGAGAAAGGTAACTTTGAAGGTAGTGCATCTGTGGCTAACAAGGGAAATTAGGGATAGTATTAAAACAAAAGATGAAGCGTACAAATTAGAATGAAAAAGCAGCCTCCCGGAGGACTGGGAGAAATTCAGAGTCCAGCAGAGGAGGACAAAGGGCTTAATTAGGAAAGGGAAAATAGATTATGATAGAAAACTGGCAGCGAACATAAAAACTGACTGCAAAAGCTTTTATGGATATGTGAAGAGAAAAAGATTAGTTAAAACAAATGTAGGTCCCTTGCAGTCAGAAACAGGTGAATTGATCATGGGGAACAAGGACATGGCAGACCAATTGAATAACTACTTTGGTTCTGTCTTCACTAAGGAAGACATAAATAATCTGCCGGAAATAGCAGGGGACCGGGGGTCAAATGAGATGGAGGAACTGAGTGAAATCCAGGTTAGTCGGGAAGTGGTGTTAGGTAAATTGAATGGATTGAAGGCCGATAAATCCCCAGGGCCAGATAGGCTGCATCCCAGAGTGCTTAAGGAGGTAGCCCCAGAAATAGTGGATGCATTAGTGATAATTTTTCAAAACTCTTTAGATTCTGGAGTAGTTCCTGAGGATTGGAGGGTAGCTAATGTAACCCCACTTTTCAAAAAGGGAGGGAGAGAGAAAACAGGGAATTACAGGCCAGTTAGTCTAACATCGGTAGTGGGGAAAATGCTAGAGTCAGTTATTAAAGATGGGATAGCAGCACATTTGGAAAGTGGTGAAATCATTGGACAAAGTCAGCATGGATTTATGAAAGGTAAATCATGCCTGACGAATCCTATAGAATTTTTTGAGGATGTAACTAGTAGAGTGGATAAGGGAGAACCAGTGGATGTGTTATATCTGGACTTCCAGAAGGCTTTCAACAAGGTCCCACATAAGAGATTAGTATGCAAACTTAAAGCACACGGTATTGTGGGTTCAGTATTGATGTGGATAGAGAACTGTCTGGCAGACAGGAAGCAAAGAGTAGGAATAAACGGGTCCTTTTCAGAATGGCAGGCAGTGACTAGTGGGGTACCGCAAGGCTCAGTTCTGGGACCCCAGTTATTTACAATATATATTAATGATTTGGACGAGGGAATTGAATGCAACATCTCCAAGTTTGCGGATGACACGAAGCTGGGGGGCAGTGTTAGCTGTGAGGAGGATGCTAGGAGGCTGCAATGTGACTTGGATAGGTTAGGTGAGTGGGCAAATGCATGGCAGATGCAGTATAATGTGGATAAATGTGAGGTTATCCACTTTGGTGGCAAGAACAGGAAAGCAGAGTATTACCTGAATGGTGGCCGATTAGGAGAAGGTGAGATGCAACGAGACCCGGGTGTCGTGGTACACCAGTCATTGAAAGCAAGTGTGCAGGTGCAGCAGGCAGTGAAGAAAGCGAATGGTATGATAGCATTCATAGCGAGGGGATTTGAGTATAGGAGCAGGGAGGTTCTGCTGCAGTTGTACAGGGCATTGGTGAGACCACACCTGGAGTATTGCGTACAGTTTTGGTCTCCTAATCTGAGGAAAGACATTCTTGCTATAGAGGGAGTACAGAGGTTCACCAGATTGATTCCTGGGATGGCAGGACTTTCATTTGAAGAAAGACTGGATAGACTCGGCTTGTACTCGCTGGAATTTAGAAGATTGAGGGGGGATCTTATAGAAACTTACAAAATTCTTAAGGGGTTGGACAGGCTAGATGCAGGAAGATTGTTCCCGATGTTGGGGAAGTCCAGAACAAGGGGTCACAGTTTAAGGATAAGGGGGAAGTCTTTTAGGACCGAGATGAGAACGTTTTTTTTCACACAGAGTGGTGAATCTGTGGAATTGTCTGCCACAGAGGGTAGTTGAGGCCAGTTCATTGGCTATATTTAAGAAGGAGTTAGATGTGGCCCTTGTGGCTAAAGGGATCAGGGGGTATGGAGAGAAGGCAGGTACAGGATACTGAGTTGGATGATCCGCCATGATCATATTAACGATGATCATAGGCTCGAAGGGCCTACTCCTGCACCTATTTTCTATGTTTCTATATTAGAAATTGGTCTATTAGAGAGTCAGAGTGGACAGCTATGTGCTGAGCTGGAAGAAATGGGGGAGATATTAAACAATTTATTTTCTTCGGTATTCACCGAGGAGAAGGATATTGAATTATGTGAGGTAAGCGAAACAAGTAGAGTAGTGATGGAAATTATGAGGACCAAAGAAGAGGAGGTACGGACACTTTTGAAAAATATAAAAGTGGATAAGTCTCCAGGTCCTGATAGGATATTCCCTAGGACATTGAGGGAAGTTAGTGCAGAAATAGCAGGGGCTATGACGGAAATATTTCAAACGTCATTAGAAACGGGGATGGTGCCGGAAGATTGGCGCATTGCGCATGTTGTGCCTTTGTTTAAAAAAGGTTCTAAAAGTAAACCTAGCAATTATAGACCTGTTAGTTTGACGTCTGTGGTGGGAAAATTAATGGAAAAGATACTTAGGGACAATATATATAATCACATGGATAAACAAGGCCTGATTAGAAACAATCAACATGGATTTGTGCCTGGAAGGTCATGTTTGACTAATCTTCTTGATTTTTTTGAAGAGGTTACCAGAGAAATTGATAAGGGTAAGGCTGTGGATGTTGTCTATATGGACTTCAGTAACGCATTTGACAAGGCTCCACATGGAAGGTTGATTAAGTAGGTTAAATCGTTGGGTATTAATAGTGAGGTTGCAAGATGGATTCAACAATGGCTGAATGGGAGATACCAGAGGGTAATGGTTGACAACTGTATGTCAGGTTGGAGGCCAGTGTCTAGTGGAGTACCCCAAGGATCTGTGTTGGGTCCACTGTTGTTTGTCATTTACATTAATGATCTGGATGATGGTGTGGCAAATTGGATTGGTAAGTATGCAGATGATACTAAGATAGGTGGTGTAGTTAATAATGAAGTAGATTTTCAAAGTCTACAGACAGACTTGGGCCTTTTGGAAGGGTGGGCTGAAAGATGGCAGATGGAGTTTAATGCTGATAAGTGTGAGGTGCTGCATTTTGGTAGGACAAATCAAAATAGGACGTACAGGGTAAATGGTAGGGAATTGAGGAATGCAGTGGAACAGAGGGATCTGGGAATAACTGTGCATTGTTCCCTGAAGGTGGAATCTCATGTGGATAGGGTGGTGAAGAAGGCGTTTGGTATGCTTGCCTTTATAAATCAGAGCATCGAATATAGAAGTTGGGATGTAATGTTAAAATTGTACAGGGCATTGGTGAGGCCGATTCTGGAGTATGGTGTGCAGTTCTGGTCGCCAAATTATAGGAAGGATGTTGACAAAATGGAAAGGGTACAGAGATTTACTAGAATGTTGCCTGGGTTTCAGCACTTAAGCTACAGAGAGAGGTTGAACAGGTCGGGTCTTTATTCTTTGGAGCGTAGAAGATTGAGGGGGGACTTGATAAAGGTTTTTAAAATTTTAAGAGGGACGGACAGAGTTGACGTGGGTAGGCTTTTCCCTTTGAGAGTGGGGAAGATTCCAACAAGGGGACATAACTTCAGAATTAAGGGACAAAAGTTTAGGGGTAACATGAGGGGTAACTTCTTTACTCAGAGGGTGGTGGCTGTATGGAATGAGCTTCCGGTGGAAGTGGAAAGCAGGCTCGATTTTATTATTTAAGAGTAAATTGGATAGGTATATGGATGGGAGGGGATTGGAGGGTTATGGTCTGAGAGCAGGTAGATGAGACTAGGTCAGAGAAAGTGGTCGGCGTGGACTGGTAGGGCCGAACGGGCCTGTTTCCGTGCTGTAATTGTTATATGGTTATATGGTTATATCATCCTTTAATATCATTTAATTATTTATATAAAAAGAAACCGAGTGGGGTCTTCAAGTTCTTCAATAAGCATCAGTCTATTTCGTTTGTGTTGCGGATGAATGTCAACGAGAATGCCCAGGAATCAGACAGAATCTTATTTCACCACTGAATGACAGGAAATTGAAGAATAACATGTCAAATTCCACAAAACGATTAGAAAGCATTCAGTGAGTTTTATGAATAAATTGTATAATTATTATTAACATTGGTTTGTACAAATCATAGAATGCAAATCAACACGCTGGGACAGTGACTTACAGTAGAGTCAGGTAACAAGAGGTTCATCCAGCTTTGTATTGAAGTGACTAACATATCAGTTGAAATTCAACCAGGGATACTTAGCACAGTTCACGAGCGTAGCTTAACATCCTTAATATCTTCATAGCTTAAGCAACATTTCGTAATGGAAGTCAGTTTTAGAATATACATCTTCAACTCTGTTATAGGTAACGAATGTCAAGATTACAAAAGCAAGGAGGAAAATCTTTACTGGCTCAGGCATGTAATTATTCTAGATTACAGTTCACAACAGACCTTTGACACAGGTTTGGCAAGTTAATTTTGCTGCCTTAATTTTGTCACATGATTGAATGGTACAACAGAAGTTTTAAAAGGGAAAAAATGGAAGCGCTTGCAGCCAACCTTGATTCTCAAAGCCAAACAACACACCTTCAAGCTACTATTTTAACCAATTTCCATTCTAATTCCACATTTGAAATTGTCATTCTGGTGGCAACATTCAAAACACAAATTTCCTTTCTCTCTTTGGCCAGTTTATCAGCTTTCAGAAGTTCAGTCTCGGACTTGTTGAGATATTAAGGCCAGCAGTCTTCTACTTAACTGCACATTGTGCATTTTTAAGTAATCAATAAGGTCCGCTTGCTTTTCCACCAGGTTTTCCAAGTTTGATCCATCACTTAAGAAGAAAAAAAAGGAAAGAATTGTTGTATTTTCATCAGATATTTGTATATACACGCCACTTTCTCAAATCTGTGTTTCCCATCCTTAAAATATTTTTCAAGTGCATCAATTGAAATGTACAGACAGCATGAAATTTATGCAGTTGATCACACATACAACAACAGAATATTTTCCAAGCGGTCTATCTTCAGGACTTTGATTAACAGAAAATCATTATTCACGAACCAGGAGAGCTTCCAGTTCTTAGAGTCATAGAGTGATATAGCGTGGAAACAAGCCCTTCGGACCAACATGTCCCAGCTACACTAGTCCCACCTGCCTGTGTTTGGCCCATATCCCTCCAAACCTGTCCTATCCATGTACTTGTCTGTTTCTTAAACGTTGGGATAGTTCCTGCCTCAACTATCTCCTCAGTCAGCTTGTTCTAATACCCCAACCACCCTGTGTGTAAAAAAGTTACTTATCAGATTCCTATTACAACTTTTCCCCTTCATGTTATACGTATGTCCTCTGGTCCTCGAGTCACCTACTCTGGGCAAGAGACTCTGTGCATCTACCCAATATTCCTCTCATGATTTCATACATCTCAATAAGATCACCCCTCATCCTCCTGCGCTCCAAGGAATAGAGTCCCAGCCTACTCAACCTCCCCCTATAGCTCAGACCGTCTAGTCCTGGCAATATCCTCGTAAATCTTCGCAGTACCCTTTCCAGCTTGACAACATCTTTCCTGTAGCATGGTGCCCAGAACTGAATACAATACTCTAAATGCAGCCGTACCAACATGACCTCCCAACTTCTACAGTCATTAGATTAGATCACCCCAATCTGATTTTTTTTTTTTTACTACTATCTGAAATATTCCCTGGGTCCACTGCAGTCTGGCTAATTTCCTTTACCCAACCAGATAACAGTTCAAGTGACTGGTCTTGCCTTCCAACACCCCAATCAATTTGTGTGGGGAGCAACTTCAGATGCTGGTTTAAACTGATGATAGATGCAAAAAGCTGGAGTAACTCAGCGGGACAGGCCACCCAGTCTAAAGAAGGGTCTCGACCCGAAATGTCACCCATTCCTTCTCTCCAGAGATGGTGTCTGTCCCGCTGAGTTACTCCAGCTTTTTTTGCCTAACCCCAATTAATTTGTTGCACTGTCAAACCTCATGAGGAGTAATTGGGTGTTGGTTGGCAGTGCTAAATGTGCGCATGAGTGCAAGTGGCCAGCTGCCTTCTATTCTGCATGTTTTATTCCACAGTTGTCGATGCAGACAAATGCACAGAGGTCACCGCAATCAGCAGCCAACACCCTAGCACTCAATGCTGGCATTCGGCCATATCGTATCATCTCTTTTCCACTGGATCTCAAGGGGAACTGAATCTGGACAAAGGGGAGCCAAGACAGGTTTCAGCACTTTCTCGTTGCTGAAGTCAGCATAGCTTAACGCTGCACAATGGTAATTTAAAACATGGCATCAGTCATGGTGGGATAACTTCTGGATAAACTTAAGATAACAGAAAAAATAGGAAAACTCTATTTTTAGAAGCCTATAAATTAGAGGTCGCTGTTCAGAGTTAGTTTTGTGGTTTTTTTTTTAAACTGCATATGGAGTGGATTTACTATGAAGATAGACACAAAATGCTGGAGTAACTCAGTGGGACAGATAGCATCTCTGGAGAGAAGGATTGGGTTGAGACCGTTCTGATGACTATGATGCCCTTGATAGTACATGTCACCTAGCTGTGTGTCCGAATATTTTCTGTTTTATCCCCAAATTGAATAAATAGTTGCTCTTCCTCTTTGAAGCAATAACCACAAGTCTGTGTTATTTGAGCAGGGAAAAAAAAACTTTGTCATTGCTGGAAGTGCTAATATTCACAGGTGGTGGTTAAAATAATCGAGACATTCACCTGAAGCCAGTCTCGGACAGAATGTTAGGGCGATTAGGATATCGATGTCTTCCCTCTTCCTCTTGGATATCAGGACATGGTTTCATCGAATTGAACTTTGCGATCTTCACTGTGGGGGAAAAGCGAGTTTATAATTTAGTTTGCTGCATATAAAGGAAATATCATTTATCAATACAACTTGACATTGTACAAAAAAAACAAAAAGTGCTGGAATAACTCCAGGCAGCACTTGTGCAGGGAAAATTAACAGACTATTTTGGATTGGGATGGGAGAAAGCTGAAAAAGGGAGGTGGCGGTGGGAGCCTGGTAAATGATAGATGTAGGAAGGAACTGCAGATGCTGTAGACACAAGATGCTGGAGTAACTCAGCGGGACAGGCAGCATCTCTGGAGAGAAGGAACGGGTGACGTTTCGGGTCGAGAAAACAACCCGTGTGAGGAAGGGCCTCGACCAAAAACGTCACCCGTTCCTTCTCTCCAGAGATGCTGCCTGTCCCACTGAGTTACTCCAGCATCTTGTGTCTATAAATGGTAGGTGCATACATGTGAGGAGGGAGCGATTGGCAGATGGATGGAATAGGTGGCAAAAATGGAGACAAGATGGAGAAAAGGATGTCAGATAAAGGAGAGGAATGGAGGAGTGAAATGTAAAGCTAGAGGAAGGAGAAAGGGAGGGATACAAGGGCAATGTGGGAGTCGGGATGAGAGATGAGTGTACGAAGTAAGGGAAGGGAGCAGTGTGACGGGTAGTCGGAGCTGGTGGGAGAAATGAACACACGCTGGGTCGGGGACATTACTTGAAATTGGAGAATTTAATGTACAGATGCTCCTCGACGTACGATGCTGCGACTTACAATATTTTGACTTTACGTTGGTGCAAAAGCGATACACATTCAGTGGAAACCGTACTTCGAATTTTGAATTGTCATCTTTTCCCGGGCTAGCAGACCTGTCCGCTGCTCAGACTGGCAGTGTCTTACGCGGTACGATACTCTCTCGTAATGCCGGGCAACTACAGCGAGCCGCAGCTCCCAGTCAGCACGATTGGGAGCTGCCACGGCTATGATGTTGGGTAGGTTAGGTGGCTATGATGTTGGGTTGGTTAGGTGGCTATGATGTTGGGTAGGTTAGGTGGCTATGATGTTGGGTAGGTTAGGTGGCTGTGATGTTGGGTAGGTTAGGTGGCTGTGATGTTGGGTAGGTTAGGTGGCTATGATGTTGTGTAGGTTAGGTGGCTGTGATGTTGGGTAGGTTAGGTGTATTAAATGCATTTGGACTTGCGATATTTTCGATTTACGATGGGTTTATCGGAACGTGACCCCATCGTAAGTCGAGGAGCACCTGTGCACACCGTGGGGTTGTAAGCTATCCAAACAGAATACAAGGCAAGTGCTTGGCAAAACGGTCACCTAGTCCATACTTGTTCTCACCAATGTAAAAGAGCGTTAAATGTTTTTGGTGTCTTTCAAAGCAAACTGGAAAAACAGCACCCTATATTCTGCATGGATAGCTTCCAACCCAATGGCATGAACATTAAATTCTCCAATTTCAGGTGATAATGCTCGTATTCCCCCTCTCTTTCCCTTGCCTCTACCACGGTGCACACATTTCTCCCACCATCTTTCTCGATCCTAGTCATCCCGATCCTTTCCCTTCCTTTGTACGCTCATCTCCCGTCCCAAATTCTTATATTTCCCCTTTTTCCACTCCCCCCCTTCCACCTACATCCCTTCTTCGGGCTTTACGTTTCTCTCCTTTTGGTTGAAGTAAGTGACAAAGGTTAGGGGTGAAAAGTAAACAAATGGGTGTCGCACAAGAAATGAAGAAGAGAGAAACGCAACAGACTTAGGAATGTGGGAGGAAATCGAAGCACCTGGAAGAAAGCCCATGCAGTCAGTGAGAACGTGCAAATTCCACACAGGCAGCACCCGAGGTCAGGATTGAACCTGGGCTCTAGCAGGTCTACCAGCTGCGCCACTGTGCAGTCCATTGGCAAATCTTTATGTTGTTTTAAATGCCTCCCTATCCCTCCTTTTTAACTGGTCCATAAACCACACAGGAGGAAAGGTAGTAGAGGGTGGAGAGGATGGATCCACCAGAACAGGTATTTACTTTATCACATGGTCCCAGATCTCCCAAAATTAAAAAAACAATCTATAATTTTAAGATAAAAGTCAATTTAAATGAGATGTAAAATGTGGAAAGTTAGACAAATTTCTCTCAGAACCAAAAATCGGTAATTAGTTGGACAGTGAACTGACTATAGCTGAGAGGCGATTTTAGTGCACCAACACAGATTTATTCAAGATACAGACAGTTCAATTTACAACTGCTGTACAATGTTAGAGAGGGCCAGGCAAACATGTTCTCCTGGTAGATTAGTCTTCCCACTAGTGTGGTAACTATTAGTGAAAATAGCACTATTGAGAGGGCTGTGGACAAAATAGCCAGGGACCACCAGCTTTGGAGGAAAATTGTGCAGCCAATAAATAAACTTAAAAGAAGTTCTTGCAGTGAGGTGCAAGATTGAAAATGGCACGTTATAAACTAATTCAGTCCATCATCAATCACCTCCTGACAGTCTTGTCTATTCCAACTAAGTCAGACAGCACATGTCAGATGCACAACAACTAATGTGGAGCCACGTACTCGATATTTTACATAAAATCACTGATCTGTAGATGAATGGAACTATTTGAAATTTAACAGCTCTTGAAAAACAAGGCAAGCCAGATTTTTTTTTTAAACTGGTTTTTAGTTTCAGAAAAATTCTAAGAAACAACACAGCAAATTTATTGTTCAAATTGAATCATGGAGCATCAGCTAAAATGTGTGGTGACATTAACTAACATGCTCCTAAAATGACAAAAAATTGTACTTAAAAAAAGGTTGAGGATACCAGGCAGATATTTATATTGGTTCAATTTGCTGTCTCATAAAAAGCAAGGTCATAAGAAGTAAACTTGGGTCTGTCTTTTGAAGAACGAGAGATCCACATAATCCAGAGGGTGAACGTATAGCCAAGGAGTCTTTAGTACACCATTTTTTGTCCATTCCTTCATCCTAATTTGTTATGTTTTAATGGCGACTTACCAAGGTATTGAATCTTTCATGTTTGTAATAAATCAAACCTTCAGTTCAGCAATCAAAGCACTTTTTTGGCACTATAGAGTGAAGGTTTGCCTTCACTAAGTGCAAATGTATAAAACCAAATTTAGTAGACCATAGATAGACACAAAATGCTGGCGTAACTCAGCGGGACAGGCAGCATTTCTGGAGAGAAGGAATGGGTGACGCTTCGGGTCGAGACCCTTCTTCAAACTCCAAAGTACACCATACATCTTTGTCTAAATGGATTTAACCCAGCCTCTTCCAGGAGGAAGATGTTATTCCCACAGATCAGAATTTTTATTTTACAGAAATATGTCAAATATGTCAAAAATGTTATGGTGAATATATGTATCCTCGTTTCTTGTCTCACATTCTTTGTCTTTGTTGATGTTGCAAGTGGAGCTGCTGAGATGCAAGAAAAAGTTTAGACTTGATCTGACAATAAAGTATTATCGTATTGTATCGTATAAAATTTGTATTTAAAATTTGTGAAATTCTTAAAATCCAAACATGGATAGAATTAAACTAAGCTACTAGGTGATTGGCCTGGTATTTTTTTTGAGAAATGTTTACACGTTGCCTGTTCTACGTTATCACCTCTGAAGATGAGATTGCAAATTACAGAATTATTTCTTAAAATTGCACTTACCAGTAATTCTAAAAATGATAAAATTATTATGGAATACATCAGAACCTAAATCACATCAAGAGGATCTTGCTGATTGCAAAAGAAAATCACTCCCAAAGACAGTGCATTCAAATTGACAATGTCACTGCTACACAATGGAAAAGAAGGGCTTGTGGTTTTATCAATATCACTGTAACTATTATCAACACCTACAAATTCCAGATGGAAAATAAAAATAGAAACATCAAGCTAATAATTTTTAACACCTGCTCTGTACAAGTACCGACAGTGTGGGGCAAGAAGGAATAAAGCAGTACGTTGCTTAACCAAAAAAAGACACAAAGTGCTGGAGTAACTTGGTAGGTCAGGCAGCATCTCTGAAGAACATGGATATGTGACGTTTGGGGTCGGGACCATTCTTCAGACTGAAGAAACATCCCAGCCCGAAACATCACCAGTCTGTAAAAGGGTCCTGACCTGAAACGTCACCCATCCGCGCGCGTACTCTGGAGATGCTACCTGATTCGCTGAGGTACTCCAGCATGTAAATCAGCATCTGCAGTTTCTTGGGTTCACGTTGAAGAATGGAGATTAAAAAATCAAAGTGCTGGAGTAACACAGTGCCCCAGGCAGCATATTGGGAGGACATGAATGGGAGACATTTCAGGTCGGGACAGATCCATGTCTCCAGAGATGCTGCCCGACCCGCTGAGTTACACCAGCACTTTGTGATTTTTTGTTTTGTACACCAGCATCTGCAGTTCCTTGTGTCTCTAAACAAATAAAGTTCAGGTTTCCATTAGAACAAATACAACTGCAGAGTATTATTAATTTTCTGGTGAGTGGAGAATGTTTGGCTGGAAGATATGGACAAATGAAAAAACAATGTTCCACCTTCTCTTCAAGATTGAATCATGTTAAAACAAAACATTCAACAACATATAGCATTAAACAAGGTTCATGAAATACCCAAATTATTTAGGATATAAATTAATGTAAGTCTTTTAAATTGCAGTATCAGCCAAGCCAAACCTCGCTAACACAAGAAGGGTCTCAATCCGAAACGTTACCCATTCCTTCTCTCCAGAGATGCTGCCTGTCCTGCTGAGTTACTCCAGCATTTTGTGTCTACCCACGCTAACATAAGTTGCCTATCAAAAGCCGGGAGAGAGAGAGAGAGAGAGAGAGAGAGAGGGAGACACAGAGACAGGGGGATTGAACAAGGAGCTAATGTCCCTCATCTGATATGCATGTGCAAGGGTGAATGGAACAATGCAAAATATCTTATCCACACCTGTTCGTGGTGAACTTTCACATGCTAATTCATTACTTTCTGTATCACAAAATGCTGGAGTAACTCAGCAGGTCGGGCAGCATCTTGGAGAGAAGGAATGGGTGACGTTTCGGGTCGAGACCCTTTTTCAGACTGAAGAAGGGTCTCGACCCGAAACGTCACCCATTCCTTCTCTCCAAGATGCTGCCTGAACTGCTGAGTTACTCCAGCATTTTGTGATGCCTTCGATTTGTACCAGCATCTGCAGTTATTATCCTACATTACTTTCTGTATATTTAGTTAGCTGCCTGTCATCCTAAAGACAGATGTGAACACCACTGAATATGACACTAAAGAACGTACAGATACTAAAAATGTACGGTGTTTTTGCGTCGTTTTTGTTTTCTATATCTTTCTAATTT
Source organism: Rhinoraja longicauda (assembly GCF_053455715.1). NCBI lineage: Eukaryota > Metazoa > Chordata > Chondrichthyes > Rajiformes > Arhynchobatidae > Rhinoraja > Rhinoraja longicauda. The sequence goes on along the minus strand of NC_135953.1, from coordinate 137,151,256 downwards.
TGAAATTTAAAAAATCCTAGGATGTGTTTTGTTCTTCACATCGTTACAACTGTTGGACCAACTCTAATTTTAACCCTGGGCAGGTCAGTGGATTTAAGATTTTCCTCAAAGCTTTTATACTGGTTTATGAATAGAATACAGGTGCACGGCCCTGGAAGGAGAAAAGGGGGGTTAAAGTGGCAGAAAGAGTAAATGAACGGTAGGTGGGACCTATTCTTTCAAAAGCAACTGCTCTTGGTTTTGATTTCTTTTTAAAAACAGGAAAGGGTGAGGTTTAGGAAGGATGAGAACCATTCATTTGTAAACAGACGTGTCACATCCATCGCAATGCCTATTGTAACTGCTGCTTTGCAAGTACACAGCAGGGAGTCTGGCTGTTTTTTTCCCCCTCACCTGTGTAAATGAAGAGGCACGCTGAAGAAAAGAATAGCTCCACTGTCAGCACTCCAAGAATAAGGTACATCATCAGGCCTTTCAGTTCAAAGGACAGCTGAACGGCAAATATAAGCAGGATACCTACATTTCCTATATATAAAAAAAACATACAGGTTTATCAGTGAACGTTCCTGAGAAGTATCTATCACAATATTCTAATGCGCATAAAAAACTACAGAGTGAACGTAATATTGCATTTTTTGCAAAGTTCGATTTAAAAAAAAAAATTCTGTCCATGAAAATTTACTGAACTAGCCAGTAAAATAAAACACTTCACCTCAAAGGAAATACCTCTTTTTTTTTCCTTTGCCACCCTTCCATTTATGGATCATGGGCTCCTGAACACCAAGAGTCAAGCTGCACTCTCTGAAGGTGGTTGAGGGAAGTAGGGGGGAAAAGGGGTAACTATAGAAACTTGTGCATCGTTTACAGTTGCATTTATGCCAGCCCATTTATGCCAGCCGTTGATTCCCATTGATCCCAATGAATTCCTGACCCCTTCCAAGGCTATGAGTGTTGTATTAGGAAGACCAGTTGGACCCTGTCACCCAGTTAATTGTTGGGAATATGCGTCCATCATCTGCCGTACAAGAAACCGAACAAAATAAAAGCAAAACGCTGGACACATTCAGCCAGTTTTTGCAAAATAAAATGAGTAAGAAGGAACTGCAGATGCTGGTTTACACCGAAGATAGACACAAAATGTTGGAGTAACTCAGTGGGTCAGGCAGACAGAGTCTGAAGAAAGGTCTCGACCCAAAATGTCACCTATTCCTTTTCTCCAAGATGCTGTCTAACCCGCCGAGTTACTCCAGCATTTTGTCTCTATCTTCGGTTTTAACCAGCATCTGCAGTTCCTTCCTGCACATAAATGAAAGGGATGGAAGAAAAGTTGATCTTCTCAGATCCTTCAGTAATAAAAGTAAATCAGATGGTTTGATGGCAAAACCAAAAGATTTCCGCTTCCTTTGCGGATGTTACATCTCTGGTTTTCCAAAATGAGTATTCAGAAAAAACTTTAGGAATGCTGTGGGGCTATAAGTTGTCAACAAAAGTCTTCTGCCATGGGAAGGTAGGACAGAATGCACTGGTGTCGTTCTTGTTAATTAAAGTTGATCCATTGAATAGTCTTTCGACTGTTTGCAAAGGGGGGGGGGGGGGGTGGGATCACAAACAAAGGATTCCAAGAGCAGATCTGATTACAAAATGCAGCAGGGCTGGGAAGAAGCGATGGGGGAAGTTAGAGTATTTCTTCCGGCAACTGCTTGTCCCCCAACTCCTTTCATTTAGCCAAATTTACGAGAGCGCTCCGTAAATTTACGGAGATTTCAAATCCCCCCCCCACCGCTGGAAATCCCCCCAGAAATGTGGCACCTAGGGCGGGTGAGGCGGCCAATTGCAACCTCATTGGGACTTTCTCGCAGATCAGTGGGTCGAATTTGCCCAGGGCTTTGGAACCAGAGCCGGCAGATCTGTTCCCAAAGCCAACTTCTGAGGACAACTTTGCAGACTGGTATCTCGGATCCACGGTTGCATAGGCAAAGCCGTTCCAGTACCGTCGGACTCCTCTCAGAGGCCTTGACCTCTGTTGGTCCAGCAAGACGGATAATCCAGAGAGGCTCCGAGACCAAGGATGCCGAAAAATCACCGGTGGACCTGTACCTATGCATGGATTATCTCTCAAAATTCAATGGGCACCAAATGGGCATCAAAATTCAATGGGCACCAGGCGGCACGGTAGAGTTGCTGCCTTACAGCGAATGCAGCGCCGGAGACTCAGGTTCGATCCTGACTACGGGCGCCGTCTGTACGGAGTTTGTACGTTCTCCCCGTGACCTGCGTGGGTTTTCTCCGAGATCTTCGGTTTCCTCCCACACTTCAAAGACGTACAGGTATGTAGGTTAATTGACTGGGTAAATGTAAAAATTGTCCCTAGTGTGTGTAGGATAGTGTTAATGTGCGCGGACTCTGTGGGCCGAAGGGCCTGTTTCCGCGCTGTATCTCTAAAAATCTAAAAAAAATGAAGAATTGGAATGCAGTTAGGCATCCAAAATGTTCATGCTGATTAGCTCCTTCCAAGAACTCTGAGAACAGTACAAAAAGGTGGAGCTGCACTTGAAGAATTATTTATAGTTTTGGTTACAGACCTTGCTACAGGAAATATACATTTAGCTGGAGAGTGTGCAAAGCAGATTTATGGGAATCGAGGCCTGGATTATAGATAGGGAGAGATTGGGCAGGCTATGACTTTATTGCTTGGAATGTAGGAGACTGAGAGGTGAATTTAAAAGGTGTATAAAATCATGATGTGCATACAAAAGATTACTGCACAGCGTCTTTTTCCCAGGGAAGGGGAAACAAAAACTAGAGGGTATAGGTTTAAGGTGAGAGGGAAAAGATTTGAAGGCGAGGGAAACCTCTATACATAAAGGACGAGCTTGCCAGAGGAAGTGTTTGAGGTTGGTTCAATAATGATATTTATAAGGCATTGGATAGGTAGATGGATAGGAAAGGTTTGGAGTGATATGGGCGAAACGTGGCAAATGGGACTAGATGAGATTTGTAGGAAAGAACTGCAGATGCTGGTGTAAATCGAAGCTAGACACAAAATGCTGGAGTAACTCAGCGGGACAGGCAGCATCTCTGGAGAGAAGGAATGGGTAACGTTTCGGGTCGAGACCTTTCTTCAGACTGATCACGGACAGAGGGGAACATCTTCCAAGTAGACATACCTTGAGGAAATTACGCAGTGGAGTGGACAAAATTTGTAGCAAAGAACTGCAGATGCTGGTTTAAATCGAAGGTAGACACAAAATGCTGGAGTAACTCAAGAGGGACAGGCAGCATCTCTGGAAAGTAGGAATGGGTGACGTTTTAGGTCGAGCCCCTTCTTCAGACTGAACGTTTCGGGCTGAGACCTTTCTTCAGACTAGATAAGATGCTGCATCTTGACTGGCACAGATGCGTTGAGCGGAAAGACCAGTTTCTGTGTCGTGTTACTCCATGACTTGGGCAGCACAGTGGTGCAGCGGTAGAGTTGCTGCCTTACAGCGCCAGAAACCTGGGTTCGATCCTGACTACAGGTGCTGACTGTATGGAGTTTCTACGTTCTCCCTTTGACGGAGTGAGTTTCCTCCGGGTGCTCCGGTTTCTCTTACGCTCCAAAGGAGTGCAGGTTTGTAGGTCAATTGGCTTTGGTAAATTGTAAATTGTCCCTAGTGTGTAGCATAGTGCGAGTGTATGAGGTGATCACTGGTTGGCACGTATTCGGTGTGCCATAGGGCCTGTTTCTTCGCTGTATCTCTAAAGACGTTTCATTTGGGGGCAGATGCGAGGAAATAAGAGCTTGCCATTGACAAAATTGGGGGGGGGGGGAAATACCAGGCGAAAATGGAAACACAAAAGTACAGAGCACAATATGAAGTTAAAAAACACAAGAAAGAATAAAGTACAGTGCATCTAGGAGGTTTTATTTTTTTAAATGTTAAAATTTTAGCTAAATTATAACTTGAGTGTAGTTTATTGGAACCGTCCAAAATATTAACTGGGGTTATATATCAGATGTCATTGCTACGAAAAACTGAGATCTAAAAATAGATAAAATAAGTTATTTTAATGTTTTTTATGGATTGTTTTCACAGGCTGGTGAAGCAGCAAAAAGGAATTTCAGATTAATCACTGCAAGGTGGAAATGGGAATGGATGAGAATTGTTCTTACTTAAGAATGATGGATAGTAAATGGACTCCAAGCAGACATAGAAATAGATCCCCAATTTATAATGGAGTAGTTAGATCTTTGAAATTTTAAAAAGATAGGAACTAAATAGATTAGTCAGATCATTCATATGCAGGCATAGCAGACCAACAGTTCTGTGTTGCGATTTCTATGAACCCATGATAGTTGTGGACCTCTTTCTACAGAGTTTCATATTCTGCCAGTCGCAGATTTACTTCATAACCACCAGGTGGTGGCAAATTCATACTGTTGGCAGAATAGTTGCCAGAGCAGCGTACCTAAGCAATTAACTATTTAATATTAAAAAATGACAGTCTAATAAACATACATATTATCACACCAAACATTTAAACTTCTAGTTGGAAAAATAAATTAAGCTCTGTAGCTCAACTGCAGAGATACAACAGGCCCTTCGGCCCACAAAGTCTGTGCCGACCAGCGATCCCCGCTTACTAGCACCATCCTATACACACTAGGGACGATACACACTTATACCAAGTCAATTAACCTGCATACGTCTTTGGAGTGTGAGAGGATACCGAAGATCTGAGAAAACCCAAGCAGGTCACAGGGGGAACGTACAAACTCCGTAGAGGCAGCACCGTAGTCGGGATCGAACCCGGGTCTCCGGCGCTGCAAGCGCTGTAAGGCAGCAACTCTACTGCTGCGCCACCATAGTTGTAGTTAGAAAGCAGTCTACGGTAGTTGACCTACAATTTAAATTTATTCTTGCTTTGCTTTGATCACGACTATGCTGTGCAGTTGCAAGCAAACCAGGGAAGCCTTAGATGATGACTAGATACAATAAATTGCTAAATCATATTATGTTGCAGAAGCTTAAAAATCAGGAGTGCATTTGAGCTTGGAACTTGCGATTAGAATCAATGGCCAAATTGGTTATGTGGCTAATTTCGGAAGAGTACAGTTAAAAAAAAATGCACAACTTACTCATTAAAACTGCAGGTGGACCAGAAACTCCAATCTAATTCAACAAAAATTCAACACACGGATAACCCAGACTTCAAGACAAACTTGGACATCCCTTAGAATATTCTTTTTGGATGTTCCACTAATGGGAGAGTCTAGGACCAGAGGGCACAGCTTCAGAATAAAAGGAAGTACTTTTAGAAAGCAGACGAGGAGGAATTTCTTTAGTCAGAGGGTTGTGAATGTGTGGAATTCATTGCCAGACGGTTGTGGAGGCCGTAATTGGGTAATTTTAAGGCAGAGATTGACAAATTCTTGATTAGTACGGGTGTCAAGGGTTATGAGAAAAAGACAGGAGAATGGGGTTGAAAGGGAAGATAGATCAGCCATGATTAAATGGCTGAGTAGACTCGAAGGGCCGAATGGCCTACTTCTGCCCCGATGATTATTGAACTTTCCATGTTCTCCAAGGATGCAGCCTGACCCGCTGAGTTATTCTAACAGAGAAGATAGACACCAAATGCTGAAGTAACTCTGCAGAGAAGGAATAGGTGATGTTTTGGGTCGAGACCCTTCCTCAGGCTCAGAATCAGGGGAGAGGAAAATTAGAGGTTTAAAAGGTACGGGACAAATCAGAGCTAGCATCGATGGCCAAGGAAAGGTGCTGCACACAAAAGTCCATTATTGGCAATGGAAGAGGTGAGAGTGAAGGGATACAAACAGCAAAACTAGCACGATGACTCGGGTAGGAGAGGGACGGAGAGAGGGGGAATGCAAGGGTAACTTGAAATTAGAGAAATCAATATTCATACCGCTGGGTTGTAAGCTGCCCAAGCAAAACATGAGGTGCTGTTCCTCCAATATGCGTGTGGCCACGGACAGTGGAACTTTGGGCAGCTTACAGCCCAGCTGCATGAATATTGATTTCTCCAACTTCAAGTAACCCTTCCATTCCTTCTCTCTCTGTCCCCCCCACCCCCCACCCTAGTTCTCTTGCCAATTTCACCGTTTGTATTCCTTCGTTATCACCTTGACCCAAGCCAACAATGGACCATTGTGGGCTCCACCTTTCCCGAGTCATTGATGCTGGCTCAGCGTTGTTATGTACCGTCCCACACCTCCAGAGTCCCCTTCCCCGATTTCAGTCTGATGAAGGGTCTCGATCTGAGATGCTGCTTGACCTGCTGAGTTACTCTAGCAATTTGTGTCTATCTTTGGTGTTTAGAAGGATGAGAGGGGATCTTATAGAGACGTATAAAATTATAAAAGGGCTGGACAAGCTAGATACAGGAAAAATGTTCCCAATGTCGGGGGAGTCCAGAACCAGGGGCCACAGTCTAAGAATACAGGGGAGGCCATTTAAAACTGAGGTGAGAAAGAACTTTTTCCCCAGAGAGTTGTGAATTTGTGGAATTCTCTGCCACAGAGGGCAGTGGAGGCCAATTCTCTGGATGAATTTAAAAGAGAGTTAGAGAGAGCTGTGGGGGCTAGTGGAATCAAGGGATATGGGGAGAAGACAGGCACAAGTTATTGATTGTGGACGATCAGCCATGATCACAATGAATGGCGGTGCTGGCTCGAAGCGCCAAATGGCCTCCTCCTGCACCTATTTTCTATGTTTCTAAACCAGCATGTGCAGTTCCTTCCTACACAAGCTGTTTTGAATGTTTTTTTTGTCTCTTTCATGTTTCTTTGTTTAAGATCTCACTCTCCTATTGCCCTTGTTTTATAACTCATGTCCCTTTTTTTTAAGAACGGAGATGAGGAAAAACTTTTTCCGTCAGAGTTGTAAATCTGTGGAATTCTCTGCCTCAGAAGGCAGTGGAGGCGAATTCTCTGCACGTAACCCTTGCTTTCCCTCTCTCTCCAAAGGTGGAAGAGAGAGGTGTGTGCTTGGCACCCCCTCCCCAGATACTTTCCCCTGCAACCGCAGGAGATGCAACACCTATCCCTTTACCTCCCCCCCTCGACTCCTTCCAAAGACCCCAACACGCTTTTCAGGTGAGGCAGAGGTTCACTTGCACCTCCTCCAACCTCATCTACTGTATCCGCTGTTCCAGGTGTGGACTTCTGTTTAACGGTGAAGACAAGCGCAGGCTCAGCGATCGTTTCACTGAACACCTCGGCTCAGTCCGCCTACACCTCCCTGATCTTCCGGATGCTAAACACTTTAACTCCCCATCCCATTCCCACACTGACCTTTCTGTCCCGGGCCTCCTCCGTTGTCAGAGTGAGGCCCAGCGCAAATTACAGGAACAGCATCTCATATTTCGCTTGGGCAGCTTACACCCCAGCGGTATGAACAGTGACTTCTCTAACTTCAAGTAACCCTTGCTTTCACCCTCTCTCCATCCCTCCCCCTTCCCAGTTCTCTGACCAGTCTTACTGTCTCCAACTACATTTTATCTCTGTTTGCTTTGCTGTCGTTACCTTCTCCTAGCTAACAACGATCTATTCTACAGTCTCCTTGATCTCCATTACCTTTGTCCTATTTTCACATCTTATACTTCCTTATCTATGTATCTCCCACTCCCCTGACATCAGTCTGAAGAAGGGTCTCGACCCGAAACGTCACCCATCCCTCCTATCCAGAGATGTTGCCATGTGGAGGCCAATTCTCTGAATGCATTCAAGAGAGAGCTAGATAGAGCTCTTAATAATAGCGGAGTCAGGGGGTATGGGGAGAAGGCAGGAACTGGGAACTGATTGAGAATGATCAGCCATGATCACATTGAATGGTGGTGCTGGCTCGAAGGGTCGAATGGCCTACTCCTGCACCTATTGTCTACTGTTCACTCTCTCTCCTTCATGCTGTCCTCAAGAGTCTATTCTACAGTTTACCCCCAGTGTTACTTTGGCCTCACTGCAGAGATATTCCCTTTTCCTATCCATCTCCTTCCCCATCTCAACCCTTTCTGCAACTTAGAGTCATAGAGTCAAACAGCGTGGAAATAGGCCCTTCAGCCCAACTTGCCCACACTGGCCAACATGTACCAGCTATACTAATCTCACCTGCCTGCATTTGGCCCATATCACTCCAAACCTATCCTATCCATGTACCTGTCCAACAGTTTCTTAAACATTACGATAGTCCCTGCTTCAACTACCTCCTCTGACATGTCATTCCATACACCCATCTTCCTTTGTGTGAAAAGGTTACCCATCAGATTCCTATTACATTTTTTCCCCTTCCCTTAAACCTATGTCCTCTGGTCCTCGATTCCCCTACTCTGGGCAAGAGATTCTGTGCATCTACCAGATCTATTCCCCTCAAGATTTTATAAACTTCTCTAAGACCCTCCTGCACGCCAAGGAATCGAGTCCCAGCCTACACAACCTCACTCTCAGACCCTCGAGTCCAGGCAACATCCTTGAAAATCTTCTCTGTACCCTTTCCAGCTTGACAATATCTTTCCTATTGCATGGTGCCCAGAACTGAACACAATACTCTAAATGCGGCCTCACCAACTTCTCATACAACTACAACACGACCTTCCAACGTCTGACCTTAATACTCTGACTGATGAAGGCCAATGTGCCAAAAGCCTTTTTGACCACCCTATCTACCTGTGACTCTACCTTCAAGGAACTATGTACCTGCACTCCTGGATTCCTCTGCTCTACAACAACCCCCAGAGCTTTACTGTACACTGCGTAGGTCCTGCCCATGTTAGACTTCCCAAAATGCAACACCCTAACATTTCTCTGTATTAAATCTATATACTAAAACTCTCGTTTGTTTGTTTATTTGTTCCTGAACAACAGCCAAAACTGTACATGATAGCGCACCAATTTTAGGCCCACCTTACCCACCGTCGTCCCTTTGGTGCTAATGGAAGAAGTTTCATTGAAATCGGTGTTATATTTTTAAAGTAATTCACATTTTAAAGTTTAAATCTATCTCCTGGGAGGGAGGGGGGTGGAGGGAGGAAAAGGAGGGGTTGAGGGGGATGGAGTGGGGGGGGGGAAGGGAAAGGGGAGAGGAAGTGGGGAGGGGAAGGGGGAGGGGAGGAGAGGGTGCTGCACCAATGCAGGAGAGGTTTGGGCCCAACTGGTCCACTTAGTCTAGTTCCAATTAAAACTTAAAATCAAATTGCCTTTTTCCTCTTTCCAAGTTCTGATATGGGCCTTAAGCCCAAAGTTTCTCTTACCACAAACGCTGCTGAGCATTTCCAACATTTTCTGATTTTTATTTCAATATTCCATCATCTGCAATTTTGTTTTTAAATCCAACCTTTTAAATGTTTTGATGCATAGTTTATTTTTGATCGAGCTTTAGCAAAAGAATAGAATGTAGATAGCTCTCTCTCGCCATTGCCACATATGGTAGCGCAGCGGTAGAGTTGCTGCTTTACAGCGAATGCAGCGCCGGAGACTCAGGTTCGATCCTGACTACGGGTGCTGCACTGTAAGGAGTTTGTACGTTCTCCCCGTGACCTGCGTGGGTTTTCTCCGAGATCTTCGGTTTCCTCCCACACTCCAAAGACGTACAGGTATGTAGGTTAATTGGCTGGGTAAATGTAAATGTAAAAATTGTCCCTAGGATAGTGTTAATGTACGGGGATCACTGGGCGGCACGGACTTGGAGGGCCGAAAAGGCCTGTTTCCGGCTGTATATATATGATATGATATGATATGCTGGTAACATTAGTGATAATTTTGGCTTGGTTGGCAGTCAAATATGGACAAAAAATTTTCAGCGTTCAGCATTTCCAGACTAGAACCTAACATTTTTCTTTCTGGGTCTGTGGAACAGTGTACAAGATGGTGCCCCTTATTCCCAATGCTACCATGTTCTCGTCCTTTCACAAGATGGTGCCCCTTATTCCAATGCTACCATGTTCTCGGCCTTTCACTAAAGGTTGGTTGAAATCTGTTTTTGTACAATTAGAAATAAATTCTGCTCACCTGTTGAATTAATGAAAAGTGGCAGGTGTTTCAAATGCCTCACGGAACGGTACAGTGCCAGATAGCCCCTGCTTCTGACTTTGGAGTGCTGAGCTTGCAAGTAAAATTCAAAGACAGCATGCAGGATCCAAAGGACAATTTTGGCGATTACTATAATAGTCACAGGTTTGAAAGACCAGAGGACATTTTTGCAAATGTCAGATGATGTCACACATAAAAAACCCAAAGTGAAAGCCAGAGCCACAAAGGCAACCTAGAACAAAGAAGATAAATCGATTATTTTTTTTAAAAAAAGGATATCATCAGCAGTGCCAATTTATCACATCAATGAATCCATATGTTACGTTAGGATCAGATCCTCATCACAGAGCACGTTCATGCATTAGATAGAAACAAGGAACTACAGATGCTGGTTTGTACAAAAGTACATAGAGTGCAGGAGTAACTCAGACTGAAGAAGAGTCATAAGATCATGTGTAGGAAGGAACTGCAGATGCTGGTTTCAACTGAAGATAGCCCGGTACTCTGCAGCTTCGCCCTTGCTCCCCCTCCTCCTAGTCGCAACAGGGACAGAGTCCTTCTGGTCCTCACCTTTCACTCCATCAGCCGTCGCACACAAAATATGGTTCTCCGACATTTTTGCCACTCCCACCACGTCACATTTTCCCATCTCCACCACCCTGGCCGTCCACCGCAACTCCCTGATTTAACATCCCTCCCCACCCAAACAACCCCCTCCCCAGGTACCTTCCCCAGCAACCGCAACACCTGCCCCTACCTCGTCCCTCGACTTTGTCCACGGACCACGACAATCCTTTCAGGTTAGGCAGAGCACCTCCTCCAACCTCATCTACTGTATCTGTTGTTCAAGATCAGCGAGACCAAACGTAAACTGGGCGATCGTTTTGCTGAACACCTTCGCTCAGTCTGCCTGGACCTACCTGATCTCCCGGTTGCTAGACACTTTAATTGTTTAAACCCCTGCATTCCCTCTCTCTCCATCCCTCCCCCACCCAAGTCACGCCAGCTTCTCGTTCTCACCTAGTTACAGCTAACAATGACCATCCCTTTATCAGTTACTTTTTTGAATATCTTTCGTGCATTTGTTCTATATCTCTCAACATCACCGTCTATATCTCTCGTTTCCCTTTCCCGTGACTTTCAGTCTGAAGAAGGGTCTCTACCCGAAACGTCACCCATTCCTTCTCTCCAGAGATTCTGCCTGTCCTGCTGAGTTACTCCAGCCTTATGTGTCTATATAAGATCATAAGTGACACGAACAGAATTAGACCATTCGGCCCATCAAGTCTGCTCCGCCATTCAATCACGACTGATCAATCTCTCCCTCCTAACCCATTCTCCTGCCTTCTTCCCACAACCCGACACCCGTACTGATCAAGAATCTATCTATCTCTGCCTTAAAAATATCCATTGACTTGGCCTCCACAGCTTTCTGTGGAAAAGAATTTCACAGATTCACCACCCTCTGACTAAAGAAATTCCTCCTCATCTCCTTCCTAATGGAACGTCCTTTAATTCTGAGGCTATGACCTCTCGTGCTGGACTCTCCCACTAGTGGAAACATCCTCTCCACATCTACTCTATCCAAACCTTTCACTATTCTGTATGTTTCATTGAGGTCCCCCCTCATCCTTCTAAACTCCAGCGAGTACAGGCCCAGTGCCAACAAACGCTCATCATATGTTAACCCACTCATTCCTGGGATCTTCCTTGTAAACCTCCTCTGGACCCCTTCCAGAGCCAGCACATCCATCCTCAGATATGGCATTCAAAAGTGCACCCGACCCAAAACGTCACCTAATCTTGTTCCCCGGAGATGCTGGTTGATCCACTGAGTTACTCCAGCAATGTGTGTCCTTTTGTGTTCATATGTTGAATGATTTTAGATGCAAAAATCATGCATTACATGGTCTTAAACTTAATGAGTCAAGCTGAAAAAAAAGGTTGAGAGGCACCATTAGAGTGGGACATAATGAGCGCAAGGTCAAAGTGTCCAACAGTGACCAACAATGATGAATGCTTGCTGCCATTTTAGTGGCAAGCATTGATTCATCACAGTGAAAGATTCCACAACTGTTTCAGCCACCATTTTGACTTCAAATGCAACAGAGAAATAAACATCGGCAAGACCAAACGTAGACAGGCGATTGTTTCGCTGAACACCTTGACTCAGTCCGCCTGGGCCTCCCTACCTGATCTCCCCTTTAATTCCCCTTCCCATTCCCACACTGACCTTTCTGTCCTGGGCCTCCTCCACTGTCAGAGTGAGGACAAACACAAATTGGAGGAACAGCACCTCATATTTTGCTTGGGCATCTTACAACCCAGCGGTATCTAACTTCAAGTAACCCTTGCATCCCCTCTCTCTCCGTCCCTCCCCCACCCTAAATGTTGTAGTAGTTTCACTGTCGTCCTGGTGAGTTTCATTGTCTGTAACCCATTTTCACCTAGCCCACAGCTAACAATGGCCTGTTTCCTTTATCATCGTTACCTTTTTGCACATCTCTCATTCATTTGTTCTATATTTCTCTACATCACCGTCTACCTCTCGTTTTCCATTCCCCTAACTCTCAGTCTGAAGAAGGGTCTCCACCTGAAACGTCACCTATTCCTTTTCTCCAGAGATGTGTCTGACCTGCGAAATTACTCCAGCATTTTGTGTCTGTCTTCGGTTTAAACCAGCATCTGCAGTTCCGTCCTACGCATTAAAATATGTTCCAGTTTTTCCCAAAATATTCTTATATTTGAAAAATTGTTCTACAGATCTGAAAGATAATTTCTGTTGCTAACATTCTTTCCAATTCTGTAAATGCCGTTTTCAATGGAAAATAATATTTAACAAAATACTTGATTAAAAAAATTATCATGCAGTCCATTAGCAAATATCTTATAGTACAAAAAGCTGACCTATCCAATTGATCACAATCAAAATTATACTTTATTAGCCAAGTATGTTTTGCAACATAAGAGGAATGTCATTTGCCATACAGTCATACCAATAATAAGCAACAGGGCACACAAAACACATTTTAACATGAACATTCACCACAGTGACTCCTCCGCATTCCTCACTGTGATGGAAGGTGAAAATAATTAAAAACTCAAGTATGGTTGGAAATTCAGGAAGCTCATACCAAATAAGTATTAAAATAGTTTTCTAATGCAGTTCAAATAATGTCTATTTAGAGATATCCATGTAGGAAATCCAACACTCACATGCAGAAATGTTAACAGAATTCCCCACCACACTGTTGGCACACCTTTAAAGTAAGGTCTCACATCACCAACCAAGGCATCAGCATATAGAAGGGGGTGGTCTAGTGGTACATCCTCTTCAACACTTTGAGTCACATCAATGGAAGAATTCTGGCGGAATAGAAACAATGCATGAAGGATCTACGACTCCCAAAACGTATCTTTCATCTGAGAGCAGCATCCGCAAGATGTTTACCTATGCAAGTCAGGCTAATTAGTGTAGCTCTGTTAGCCTGCAATTTTCAGCTCTGCATCCAAAGGCACAAAGGAAACTTTCAGTGGTAAAAAAAAACTTCACATCCTGCCATTCCACATTAAACCTCTCCACACACATCTCACAAGGGACACACAGACACAAAGGAACACAAGTGCATCCATCATGTGTCACATCTGATCAGGGTATGGGTTGCTTCTGAAGTGATGTTAAGAAACATACAGTGTAAGAAAATAACTGCAGGTGCTGGTACAAATCGAAGGTATTTATTCACAAAATGCTGGAGTAACTCAGCAGGTCAGGCAGCATCTCAGCAGAGAAGGAATAGGCGACGTTTCAGGTCTCGACCCGAAACGTCGCCCATTCCTTCTCTCCTGAGATGCTGCCTGACCTGCTGAGTTACTCCAGCATTTTGTGAATAAATACCGTAAGAAACATACAAGTAGGTTGACAATAACACTGCAAATTAAGATCTCGAGAACAAAAAGGTTTCGCTTTCATTGCCAAGTTCGAGAAAAAGAAACAATTGACGAGTGAACGCAGCAGCTGGACAAGTTACGCAATAAAATATTTTGATGAATATATTGCTAAAAAGGCAGGACACACACTCAAACGCAACAAACAAACTTTGTTTTAAAATGTAGTTGGAAAATAGCAGATACACTATTAACATCTTCTGAATGGTAACATTTAAACTGCAGTTTAATTGTTAAGTTTTTTTATGAACTATTTAGAAATAAATTTCAGCTGAAAACATAACATGCTCAAATCGCCTATTATTTTCAAAGTCAAAGCCAGTAGTCTTTCTTGCAAAAACTAAGGATTGCCAAGAGCTTTCACACACAATTCTCAAAACACTTACGTTTTTAGTTATTTTAAAATCAGTGGCTTTCATACCTTTATCCTCCCTCCCAGAAATCCCACTTTAGCCAAATTCTTCACCCTTATGACCCTTGTGCAACTACACGGTAGAACGACGTGGGCGGCACGGTGGTGCAGCGGTAGAGTTGCTGCCTTACAGCGAATGCAGCGCCGGAGACTCAGGTTCGATCCTGACTACGGCCGCCGTCTGTACGGAGTTTGTACGTTCTCCCCGTGACCTGCGTGGGTTTTCTCCGAGATCTTCGGTTTCCTCCCACACTCCAAAGACGTACAGGTATGTAGGTTAATTGGCTGGGTAAATGTAAAAATTGTCCCTAGTGGGTGTAGGATAGTGTTAATGTGCGGGGATCGCTGGGCGGCGCAGACTCGGTGGGCCGAAGGGCCTGTTTCTGCGCTGTATCTCTAAATCTAAAAACAATCTAAACTAGAAATATTATTAACTAGACCAAGTGGACCTGTTGGGCCCAAACCTCCTCTCCCCTCTCCCCTCCCCCTCCCCCTCCTCCTCCTCCTCCCCCCCACTCCATCTCCCTCAACCCCCTTATCCTCCCTCCCTCCCCCCTCCCAAGGAGATAGATTTAAACTTTAAAATGTGAATAACTTAAAAAACATAACACCGATTTCAATGAAACTTCTTCCATGAGCACCAAAAGGACGACGGTGAGTAAGGTGGGCCAAAAATTGTCGCGCTGTCGTGTACCGTTTTGGCTGTAGTTCAGGAACAAATAAACAAACAAACAAATGAGAGTTTTAGTATATAGATGCAGTATTACCAGTATTTCATAGTCATACAGCATGGAAACTTGCCCACAATGACCAACATGCCCCATCTACACTAGTCCCAACTGCCTGCATTTGGCCCCATATCCCTCTAAATCTATCCTATTCATGTACCTGTCCAAATGTTTTTTTAAATGTTGTGATAGTACCTGCCTCAACCACCTCCTCCTGCAACTCATTCCATATACCCACCACTCTTTGAGTAAAATAATTGCCCCTCAAGTCCCTGTTAAATCTTTCCCTCCTCACCTTAAAACTATGCCCTCGAGTTCTCGATTTCCCCTAATCTGGGTAAAAGACTCTGTGCATTTACGCTATCTATTCTTCAGCTGATCTTGTACACCTATGTAAAAATCACCCCTCATCCTCCTGCACTCCAAGGAATAAAGTCCTAGCTTGCTCAACCTTTCCCTCCAGCTCAAGCCCTTAAGTCCTGGCAATATCCTCGGAAATTTTTGCACCCTTTCCAGCTTACCAAATCTTTCCTGCAACAGGGTGATCAAAACTGAACACAAAACGCATAATGTGGCTTCACAAATGTCTTGTACAACTGTAACATAACCCCCCAACTTCCAATGTGCCGAAAACTTTCCGCGCATTAACACTATCCCACACACATTAGGGACA
This sequence comes from Rhinoraja longicauda, assembly GCF_053455715.1. Lineage (NCBI taxonomy): Eukaryota > Metazoa > Chordata > Chondrichthyes > Rajiformes > Arhynchobatidae > Rhinoraja > Rhinoraja longicauda. The sequence goes on along the minus strand of NC_135953.1, from coordinate 137,135,471 downwards.
ATTTACACATACACCAAGCCAATTAACCTACATACCTGTACTTCTTTGGAGTGTGGGAGGAAACAGAAGATCTCGGAGAAAACCCAAGCGGTCACAAGGAGAACGTACAAACTCCATACAGACGGCACCCGTAGTCGGGATCGAACCTGAGTCTCCAGCGCTGCAAGCGCTGTAAGGCAGCAACTCTACCGCTGCGCCACCCGTGAAACTGGAGGCATCTTCTACTGTGCACGAACTCAGTTTGTGGCTCTGATGGAAGGTTGGGATCACTGTACATGTTTCAACTTCATGTAATAACATAAATAAAACCAAACAGTCCTTTATACAAGTCCTTCATCAGTCTGAAGAAGGGTCTCAACCCGAAACGTCACCCATTCCTTCTCTCCCGAGATGCTGCCTGACCTGCTGAGTTACTCCAGCATTTTGTGAATAAGTCCTTTATACAATACAGTACCAACATTGCAGAGTATGGATAATAATTTTCATGCAACAATATTTTGTATTAGGATATCAGATATATTATGGTGAAGGTGTTATTCTGGTTGGAGTCCATTACCAGTGGTGTTCAGCAGTGATTTGTGCTGGGACACTTATACAAGAATGCAATTTGTCTGGTTACTAATTTTGGCAGATAACACAGAAATTGGTGGAGTTGCTGACATTGAGGAAGGCTGTCCAAAGATACAATAGGATAAAGATATTAATATGGGCGAAAAGAAATGGCAGATGGAGTTTAATTCAAGCAAGCACGAGGTGTTGCACTTTGTGAGGTTGAAAGCAAGAGGAAAATATAAGAAAATATAAAAATAAAAGACTCTTAACAGGATTGTTGTAGACAGATCTTGGGGTCCAAAATCTGTAATTCCCTGAAAATAACAACACATTGAGATAGAATGGCATGCTTGCCTTCTGCTGTTGGGGCATCGAGTATAAGGGTCACAAAATCACCTTGCAGCTCTATAAAACTCCAGTTAGGCCGCATCTGAAACATTGTGTGCAGTTCTGCTCACCCCATTGCAGGAGATTTTGGAAAATGCGCAGATGCGGAGGTTTGCCAGGATGCTGCCTGGATTAGAGGGTATTGGCTACAAGGAAAGATTGGACAAGCTTGGAATGTTGTCTTTGAAAGATTGGACAAGCTTGGGATGGTGTCTTTGATGTGCCGGAAGATGAGGGGGAGATCTAAAATGAGTATATAAAATGATGAGAGATATAGACAGGGTAGACAGTCAGAACCCTTTTCCCAAGGAGGAATTGTCAAAGAGAGGGCACAGCTTTAAGGTCCGAGGGGGAAAGTTTAAGTGGGATGTGCGGATTTTTTTTTTTTTTTAAATTACAGATAGAATTCGGGTGCCTGGAAAGCATTGGCAAGGGTGGTGAAAGCAGACTGAGATTAGTTTAATTTGATATCATAGGCCTAAGGGCCGGTTCCTGCGATGTATTGTCTTTCTTTCTTTACTAATTGTCCTTTCTTTCTTTGATGCTGATCTGCCAAGTGCTTCCAATATTTCCCTACTTTTGATTGCAACACTCTAATCAAATATGCTTTATGGAGTAAATTTCCATGTTCTATAAATGAATGGATTAGTGATAATACAGGTCAGTGATAGCAGGACCGGTGATAATAAAGTTGAAAATTAAGCTGGAGAAAGTGCAGAGAAGATTTACGAGGATGTTGCCAAGACTAGAAGGCCAGAGCTATCGGGAGAGGTTCAGGCTAGGACCTCATTCCATAGAGCACAGGAGGTTGAGGGGTGATCTTATAGAGATGTACAAGATCATGAGAGAAATAGATAAGGTAAACGCAAAGTCTTTTACCCAGAGTAGGGGAAATCGAGAACCAGAGGTGATAAGTTTAAGGTGAGAGGCGAATTTAATAGGGGCAACTTTTTTTTACATAAAGTGTGGTCGGTGTATGGAACAAGCTGCCAGAGGAAGTAGTTGAGACAGGTGCTATGACAACATTTAAAAAACATTTGGACAAATACATGGAAAGGTTCATAGGGATATGGGTCAAATGCAGGCAGGTGGGACTAATGTAGCTGGGGCGCGTTGGTCCAATGAACAAGTTGGGCTAAAGGGCCTGTTTCCACATTGTATGACTGTCTATTTTTAATCATCAGCATTTGATTTTTAGTCGACTTAGCAGAGCGTCTACATTTAGTATCAAAAGAAAAGTGACTGCAGTATTTTGCAACTGATGTGGATCACATTTTACCAGTGCAATACAGGACCTATTGAATTGCATGCATTGCAAAGTGGCCCTTTGTAAACAGTTGAAAAGATACCACAGAGATGTGTTATTTAATTAATTGTGGTACATTGCCCGGCGTAATGATTTTTCTTTGAGATTTCAGATCTCTAGCACCTGCAGTTATTTTGTCTTTGCATTCTATTTGATTCCTTATTTCTTCTCTATCAGGAAAACTTGAAGCAGGCAAAATGTGTAGGAAGGATCTGCAGATGCTGGTTTAAACCGAAGATGAACACAAAATGGAGTAACTCAGCGGGACAGGCAGCATCTCTTGAGAGAAGGAATGGGCAACGTTTTGGGTTGGGACCCTTCTTCAGAAGCAGAATTTTGTTTCCATTCGATTTCCTCATGTTCTTTAATCCATTTACTACCATTGCCTTTCTATTTCCTTATGTTTGTAAACTTATTTGAACTTTGAATTCCCTAGTGCCAGGTTACCATTACCATATCATTGCCAATGATTCTACTGCCCCCTGCCTTCCACTCAACCACCATTCCTCTGTTTCTCCTCCCCACCTCTGACCTCAACTTCCAATTAAAATCTGCCACCTGTAACATCTTTCAGCTTGACAAATGTTCACTGCCGAAATGTTCGCAATTTCTCTCAGTGCACTTTCTCTCAGTGCACAAGTTATTTTTTTAAACTCCTTACATCGAATGCATTAGGTTACAATAACAGTCAAATTATTGGCTCAAGTGCCAGTTCTGTTTGACGGAAAACTATGGAGATTCAATGTGAGTGGTCGAGCAATATTAATTGATGCTGCTGATGCAGAACTGAAGACAAAGTATAGACTGTCAAAAAAGGGCTTTTATCGATGTGGAACTAGTGTTTAATGTACAAACAATCACTCATGTGCAAACAAAATTTTCAATATGACTCAGCATTGAAAAGGGCCCTCCATGGTTTATTGCACATAAATAATGAGTGATATTCGACACAAAACGCTGGTGTAACTCAGCAGCACAGGCAGCATCTCTGGAAAGAAGTAATGGGTGACGTTTCAGGTCGAGACCAGTCTTCAGACTACATTGAATCATAGAAAATAGGTGCAGGAGGCCGCCATTTGGCCCTTCGGGCCAGCACCGCCATTCATTGTGGTCATGGCTGATCATCTACAATCAGTAACCTGTGCCTGCCTTCTCCCCATACACTGTCAGGAGTTATGGGGAGAAGGCAGGAGAATGGGGTTAGGAGGGAGAGATAGATTAGCCATGATTGAATAGCGGAGTGGACTTGATGGGCCGAATGGCATAATTCTGCTCCTATCACTTATGACCTTATACGGGTCTCAACCCAAAACATCACCCATTCCTTCTCTCCAGAGATGCTGCCTGTCCCACTGAGTTACTCCAGCACTTTGTGTCTGTCTTTAGTGTAAACCAGCATTTACAGTTCCTTCCTACAGAATGAGTGATATTACTTATACAGGTGTACAGGATGAAGTTAGCAATGTAGAAATTGGAGGTTGATGGAATTGGAAATTTATGCTTTTGTTTCACAACCCAGTGATATCTTGTACTTGTACTGCACATGCAGATTGTACACCCATGCAGCAGACTCATTTGTCTTGCTCTCAACTTGCCACTGGACCAACACCTTGCCCCATCAACCCCTCACGGTGGTTGGTGCCTTACAAGCTACACCACTGTAGATTAAATCACACAAAGGCAACTGCCACTCCACAACGTGAAGTTTTAGAATTGGAGAGTCAGGGCATTTGTGAACAGCACAAACAGCGACAGAACCAAACTCTACTCTGCTACCATAGCATGGGATCTCTGATGCTTTTGTCATTAGCATCATTGTCCGAGTGAGATTATAACAGCTGACCGGCACATCAAAGAACAGAGTGCAAGGACTAACCAGAAAAGGAATGCCATTTTCATGGGATGGGCTTCATCATCAAGAGTGAATTACTCTGCTATCCCATTGACTCCCATATGGAACAAGTGCATGGCACATGACACTTCAACACATGACACTTCAAAACATGTTTAATCATGTGAGGGACTGCCGTGAGGGACGGTGGGAGAACGGGGACCGCACACTGGTTTAGAATCCTCTGCCCAGGGGATAAGTCTGTGTTCGTTTGTTTGTTTGTTTGTTTGTTTGTTTGTTCCGGTGAAGGCGCTGTGCACACAGCAGCCAGACAACAGTTGCTTGTCTTTTTTTTTTGGTTTCACTTTTAATTTCAAGTTTTTGCGTACCTTATTGTGTGTTATGACTGTCGGCAGACCAATTTCCCTCAGGGGATGAATATAGTTTTATCGTATCGCATCGTATTGTTTTAATCATGTATTGTCTTTCTGCCGACTGGTTGGCACGCAACAAAAGCTTTTCACTGTACCTCGGTGCACGTGACAATAAACTAAACTGGAACCACCATGTTACAAAAACAGCACGTACGCTCCTCCCAAGGAAGTTATGGTGGAGGTCAATGAGTTCTACTCCAATCTTGGAATAAACCTTGGGAAGAGATAAGCATTCAGTAAGGTGCGATTGGCAAGGAGGGAGTAGGGAAAATTAAAAACTAATTCCAGCCGAATCGACCTCCTGGATAAGTTCCCAGAAAACAGCCTTAGCAAACACTTTGTATTGTCCGAGACAGGTACAACAACTAATGGGAATGATTAGGAGCCAGCATGGATATGTGCAGGGGAGATCAAGTCTCGCAAATTTGATTAGTCTTTTTTTTTAGGTAACTAAGATAGTCAATGAAGGCAGTGCAGTAGATGTGGTTTACATGGACTTCAGTAAGAAGTGGTTATTGCTAATGTCCTGCATGGTGGGCTGGTCTTGAAGTTTAATACACAGGAAAACTTGGCAAACTGGATCCAAAATCAGCTTGGTGAAGCACAGCGAGGGAAATGGTGTGTGGGTGTTTTTCCTGACTGGGGTTGTGGGGGTGAAGTGAACACAAGAGAGAAATTTTATTCCCATAGATTACCTGCCTGGGACTGTGGGAGTGTTGATGGAAAGAGGGATCTTGGGGAGAGAACTGTGAAATAGGCCTTTAGTGTATTTTGCAAGGCCGAGGCATTGAGTTGGGGCGTCATACTGCAGCTGGACGATACATTGGTTAGACTGCACTTCAGATATTGTGTATAGTTCCAGACACCACACCATAGAAAGGATATGGTAACAACAGAGAGAGTGATGAAGAGATTCTCCACAAAGTTGCCTGGAGAGGGGGGAAGAATTGCATACACTGGATTTATTCTCCCTGGAATATAGGAGGCTAAGTGACAACCTGAGAGAAGTTAATAAAATAATGAAGGGGATAGATATCCAATCTTTTTCCCATGACAGGCAAGTCTCGAACTAGGTCAAAGGTGAGAGAGATGAAATTTAAAGGAGATCTAAGGGGCAAGTTAATGGGCAGTAGTCAGCTGGAATGACTTGCCAGAGGAGGTGGTAGAAGCAGATACAATTGCAATGATTAAAAGGGATTTGGATAGGAAATTAGAATAGATAACGAGAGGATTTGAGTATGGGAGCAAAGAGGTCCTTCTGCAGCTGTACAGGGCCCTGGTGAGACCGCACCTGGAGTATTGTGTGCAGTTTTGGTCTCCTAATTTGAGGAAGGATGTCCTTGCTATTGAGGCAGTGCAGCATAGGTTCACGAGGTTAATCGCTGAGATGGAGAAACTGTAATATGAGGGAAGATTGGAAAGACTGGGCTTGTATTCACTTGAGTTTAGAAGGATGAGAGGTGATCTTATAGAGACGCATGAAATTATAAAAGGACTGAACAAGCTAGATGCAGGAAAAATGTTCCCAATGTTGGGGGAGTCCAGAACCAGGGGCCACAGTCTTAGAATAAAGGGGAGGCCATTTAAAACTTTTTCACCCAGAGAGTTGTGAATTTGTGGAATTCTCTGCCCCAGAAGGCAGTGGAGGCCAATTCACTAGATGAATTTAAAAGAGAGTTAGGTAGAGCTCAAGGGGCTAGTGAAATCTAGGGAAATGGGGATTAGGCAGGCACAGGTTACTGATTGTGGATGATCAGCCATGATCACAATGAGTGGCGGTGCTGGCTCAAAGGGCCAAATGGCCTCCTCCTGCACCGATTTTCAATGTTTCTATAAGGTGTAACGAGACAAGGACATAATGAGATTAGTATAGATAGGCATCATGGTTAGCAAGGACAGGAGGATCACAAAAGAGGCCCATGTGTGTGCTGTACGATCCTTCGATTCCACGTGCTGGCTGGCACCTAGTAATTTGTCAAAATCAAAGCAAGGAAGCACAAGGAAGACAATATCATCCGAGTCATGATAGGTAATGACAATCTAAACTGCCCTTTTCTCATGAAACCCAAGTCCAAAAAAAAATGACAACAGAAATGGTGCAACTACAAAAATCAATGTTGAAGCTCTTAAAACAACAATATCCGTCAACGATAGCTTAGAGAACGTGTCACAGACAACCTGTTAACTCCCATCCAACACCAGTGTCCACTGTATTTGGATTGCCCTAGAGTCCACCACAACATGCAGCTATAAAGACACTCAGCTTCCATATCAGAAAAACACCTAGAGATTCAATGGGAATGACTCGGAGAACCAAGATATAATTAACAGCAAACAGAAACTCTGCCCTGCAGAAACCAGGGGTGTAAGTAGACTAACTCGCCCCTCAAACTGCATGGATAATTGACATGATCATGGCGGATCCCTCTACAGGCCTTAACTCCTCTATTGTGCCAGTGACCCAGAGCTTTGAATGCCCCAATCTTTCCAACATTTATATACCTCCTTTTACATTTTTTCTTATGACTTCGAGGCCTCACAACCCTCCAGGGTATAGATTGCCAGCATTTCAAAGATAGTTGTGCCTAGGGGGGGGGGGGGGGGACGAGAGCAAAGCTACAGGACTCCGAGGGTGAGAGATCCATCCATGACAGAAGAGGAAAACCACATTTACTAAATAAAGAGGACATCTTGGGTGTTCATCCTGGGAGCAGATGCAGCAGAGACGGAGGAATTGAGAATACGGGATAGAGTCTTTGCAAGATGGTACATGGTTAGGAAAGGTTGAGAGTGATATGAGTAAAACACTGAGAAATGGGGCTAACTTAGACGGTACATTTTTGTCAACTTTAGATGAGCTACACCAAAGGCCTTGTTTCAATACTATGACATTGGTTTGGTCACAACTGGACTATAGCGCGCAATATTGGTCACCACACAATTTCATTTGCCTCTGTGGAAAAATTACATACGCGCCCAAGTTTCATATGACTGCCCCTTTGATCTTGTATCTTTTACCATTTAAGACTTCCATTAGTGTAAACCTTGCAACGTCTAACCCATTAGGGCGGCACAGTGACGTAGCGGTAGAGCTACTGCCTTACAGCGCCAGAGACCCGAGTTCGATCCTGACCACGGGTGCTTGTCTGTTCAGGGTTTATACGTTCTCCCCATGACCTGCGTGGGTTTTCTCCAAGATCTTCGGTTTCCTCCCACACCCCAAAGACGTACAGGTTTGTAGGTTAATTGGCTTGGCGTAAATGTAAAATTGTCCCGAGTGTGTGTTCTAGGGTAGTGGTAATGTGGGGGTTCGCTGGTTGGTGCGGACTTAGTGGGCCGAAGGGCCTGTTTCCGCACCGTATCTCTAAACTAAACTATTATCTTCCCTTAAGATCATACATGTTTCAGTAAGATCATTCTTCTAAACTCCAAGCCACTTTTAATAGGACAACCTTATCATGAACTAGGCCCACCGAATATTGGAGGACCAGCACCTCATATTTTGCCTGGGCAGCTTACAGCCCAGCGGTATGAACATTGACTTCTCTAACTTTAGATAGTTCCTCTGTCCCTCTCTTCCCCTCCCCTTCCCAGTCCTCCCAGTCTTCCTGTCTCCACCTATATCCTTTCTTTGTCCCGTCCCCTCTGACATCAGTCTGAAGAAGGGTCTCGACCCAAAACGTCACCCATTCCTTCTCTCCAAGATGCTGCCTGACCTGCTGAGTTACTCCAGCATTTTGTGATACCTTTGATTTGTACCAGCATCTGCAGTTACTTTCCTACACGACCTGCGTACTAAATCGCTTTTGCACAACTTCAATGCTTGTATATGCTTTCTTAAGTAAGAGGACCAATGCTGTGCACAAACAAATGGTGGTGTAAAGCAGGAGGTACAAGAACACGTTGAGAACTGATGGTGACATGCAAGGATTAATTAGTGCTGGCAAGGCCTCTGTACCTCAAAGACCCAGGTCCACCTTGTTGAGAGCCAAGAATTAAGTCAACTCCAGCTTTCCTCATGGAATCAAAGGACCTTTTCAAGAAACTACCTTCTTAATCACTTTTTTTCTTAATCCAAATTGTTCAAGAAACCCATGGTCTACATTATCAATCAAAGATTGTGATCATACTTTCACATGCCCCTGCTACTTCGCTCCCATCCTCTAAGCTCTCCTCTCCCTTAACCCAGCAAACTAACTTCCCACAAACATATTTCCAGTACTGTATTCACAAGTTCATAAGACAAAGGCACAGAAGTAGGCCATTCAGCCCATCAAGTGTACTTCACCATTTAATCACGGCTGATCTATCTTTCCCTCTCAACCCCATTCTCCTGCCGTCTCCCCATAACTATTGACACCCTTACTAATTAAGTATCTGTCAATCTCTGCCTTAAAAATACCAAATGACTCGGGCCACTGAACCTCTAGAGACAATATCTCAATGATATTTAACTTTAGGCAGTTGGGGTTGCAGGTGGATGCAGAGCATTATTAGCAAGGCCGAGACCATTCCTGAGTTCAATAGTCCGGAGGTTGCACCCGACCAGCTCGGTGATCTCCAGGCGGTGACCATCATCAGCCTAGAAAGCACCCAGGTATCCCAGCCCCCCAAACACGTCTTCCTCCCTCCATGCCCTCTCTCCATCCCTCCCCTCTCCACAAACCCCATCCCTCCACCCCCTCTAACCCCCCTCTCCCTCCTCTACTACCCCCTCCCGCCCTTCCAACGCCCTCCCTCTCCCTCCTCTGCTCCCCCTCCCTTCCAACCCCATCCCTCATCTACTCCCGCCTCCCTCCTCTCCAACCCCCTTCTCTCCCTCCCTTCCCTACAACCCCCCACCCTCCCCTCTACTCCCCCCTCCCTCCCCCTCGACTCCCTCCCTCCTTTCCAACCCCCCTCCTTCCTCTATTGCCCCTTCCCTTCCACAGCCTTCCCTCCCTCCTCTACTCCCCCCTACAACCCCTCCTCCCTCTGCTCCCCCCATACCACCCCGCCCCCTACTCTACCCCTCCCCTCCCCAACACCCTTCCACTCCCTACCTCCCACCACTCCATCCACCTCCCTCTCCAACCTCTACTTCCCCTCCCTTCCAACCCCCTCCCTCTCTCCCTCCTCTACTCCCCATCCAACCCCCCTCCCCTGTACAGCCCCCCCTCCCTCCCCTCTATTCCCCCTCTCCCTCCATACCATACCTCCTACCCCCCTCCCCTACACCCTTCCATTCCCTACCCCAATCCCATCCCTCCACCCCACTTCCTCCCTCCCTTCTAAGTTCTACCCCCACCCTCCAGCTCCCTACTCCCCCCTCCCCTCCTCTCCAACCCCCTCCCCCTCCCTCACCCTCCAACCCCTTCCCTCCCCACCCCTCCAGCCCCCTCCTCCAACCCCCTCCCCTCCCTACTCCCTCCAACCCCCTCCCCGGCCGCCGACTCACCTCCCCCTCCCCCTCCTCCTCCTCCTCCTGCCGCCGCTGCCGCCGCCCGGCCTCCGAGCTCATCTTCAGCGGGAGAGGCGGCAAACGCAGCCGACACCTGCGCGGTTTGAACTGTCTACGCAGGGAGGGAGGCTGCACAGGCCCCGCCGCACCGCGCTCGCGCTCCCCCGGTCCCCCGGTCCCCGGTCCCCCACTGCCCGGTCCCCCCTCTCTGGCTCGTCCCCCCACTGGCACCGGTCCCCTCGACTCCCTCCGGCCGCCACGACCGTTCCGCCTTCAGAGCGCCGCACACTGGTCCGCATGGAGACTGCAGAGAGGGATAGGTGGGGAGGAGAGGAGAGGGGAGAGGAAGATATAGGGAGGGGGAGATATAGAGAAGGGGAGATATAGGGAGAGGGAGATATAGGGAAGGGGAGATATAGAGAAGGGGAGATATAGAGAAGGGGAGATATAGAGAAGGGGGAGATATAGAGAAGGGGGAGATATAGAGAGGGGGAGATATAGGGAGGGGGGGATATAGGGAAGGGGAGATATAGGGAGGGGGGGATATAGGGAAGGGGAGATATATAGAGAGGAGGGGAGATATATAGAGAGAAGGGGAGATATATAGAGAGAAGGGGAGATATATAGAGAGAAGGGGAGATATATAGAGAGAAGGGGAGATATACAGAGAAGGGGAGATATAGAGAAGGGGAGATATAGAAAGGGGAGATATAGGGAGAGGGAGATATAGGGAGGGGGAGATATAGGGAGGGGAAGATATAGAGAGGGGAAGATATAGGGAGAGATAGGGAGCGGAGATATAGGGAGAGGGAGATATTGGGAGGGGGAGATATAGAGAAGGGTATATAAAGGGAGAGGGAGATATAGATAGATAGATAGATAGCTTTATTTGTCATCCAATATTGGACGAAATTCGGTCACCCACAGTCCAACAATAAAAGCATTAAATATGCATTCAAATTACACAACCCCAAAACCCCCAAAACACAGTCCAACAATAAAAGCATTAAATAGGCATTAAAATTACCCAACCCCAAAAACACACAAAAAAAGAAACATCCATCAAAGAAACATCCATCACAGTGAGTCTCCTCCAGTCCTCTCTCTCCTCACTGTGATGGAAGGCCACAATGTCTTTCCCTTCTCCCGCTGTCCTCGCCCGCAGTCAGGTTGTTGTGGTTGCAGGCCGCACCGGACGGTCCACAGCGGGCCAAGCCCAAGGCGCGTCGCGTCGCAGCCGCTCCCGCAGCCTCCGAAAACGGCCGGCTCCGCCGATGATAAGTCCGATAGAGAAGGGAGATATACAGAAAGGGAGAAATAGAGAGGGGGAGATATATAGAGAAGGAGAGATATAGAGAAGGGGAGAGATAGAGAAGGGGAGAGATAGAGAAGGGGAGATATAAGGAAGGGGAGATATAGGGAGGGGAACTATAGGGATGGCTGGTGATGGAGAGAGAGGGCAGGAGATGGAGAGGGTTGAAGAGGGATAGGTATAGGGAGGAGGGAGAGGTATTGGGAGGAGGGAGATGGAGATATAGGGAAGGGGAGACAGAGGGAGGAGAAGAGGGAGAGGGTTGGTGATGGAGAGTGAGGGCAGGAGAAGGAGAGTGTGTTAAAAGTATGTTTTAGTGTTCCTTGGTTTGATTTATGTGGGGGTGGGGGGAGTTGGGGGAAACTTTTTTCAATCTTTTACCTCGACAGAAATGCGCTTTTTTTTCCATATCGTATCTCCGTCCCCACTGCGGCCTAGCATCGAGGAGTTGGCAGCCTTTCCTGGAGACCGACCCGGCGCTTCATGCCGCGGGCGCGGCGCAGACTTTAACATCGTGGAGCTGCGATCCTTTGCCGGGGATTGACTGTGGAGAGCTCCAACGGCGGGGCCCGTGGACTTTAACATCGTGAAGCCCGCGGTCTCTGGTAAGAAGAGGCCTACTCGGGAGCTCCATGCCGCGGAGAGTTGTTTCAACTTTCCCGATGCGGGGAGTCTCGATCATCCCGATGCGAGAGCTTCGGACCGTCGGCAGCGGCGACTGCAGATGGTTCAACAGCCCCGACCGTGGGTGAACACAAAGAGGAAGAAGTTGGAACTTTATTACCTTCCATCACAGTGAGGAATGTGGAATCCACTGTGGTGGATGTTTATGTTAAATTTTATTTTATTTTATGCGCTGTGAGTCTTGTTGCTTTTCACTTAGTATGGCTGTATGGTAACTCAAATTTCACTGTACCTTAATTGGTACACGTGACAATAAATTGATCTTGAAATCTTGAAATCTTGAATGGGAAGGGGAATTAAATAATTGGCTTGGTGTAAATGTAAATTGTCTCTAGTATGTGTAGGATTGAGCTAGTGTGCGGGAATCGCTGGTCGGCGCGGACTCGGTGGGCCGAAGGGCCTGTTTCTACCCGATATCTCTAAACTAAAACTAAACTAAATAGAATTGACTCAGCAAGGGAAGGTGGGTCAGTCATGTCACAGGTGGAAACACATTAAGGAGAATGAGGAGGGGTAGTCTGTAATGATCACCTTCAAAGGGAGTGCCGCTTCAGAGCTTGGTATATAAAATTAAGATATAACAATGGGATAAGACGGTCCTATAAGAAGGAGATGAGGAATTACTTTAGTCAGAGGGTGGCAAATTCTTTGCTGCAGAAAGGCTGTGGAGGCCATCAATCGATATTTTTAAGGCAGTGATAGATAGATTCTTGATTAGTATGGGTGTCCGGGGTTATGGGGAGAAGACAGGATAATGGGGTTAGGAGGGAGAGATATATAGTATAACAAAATAACTGCAGATGCTGGTACAAATAGAAGGTATTTATTCACAAAATGCTGGAGAAACTCAGCAGGTCAGGCAGCATCTCAGGAGAGAAGGGATGGGTGACGTTTCGGGTCGAGACCCTTCTTCAGACTCCTTCAGACTTCTTCAGGAGGGAGAGATAAATCTACTCCACATTGAATGGTGGAGTAGACTTGAATGGGCCGGTTGGCTTAATTCTGCTCCTATTACTGATGACCACGTGAAATAATAGTGCAGTAAACAAGAATGATAATGAAGGGACTGTAATCTATAAAGCTGGCGTTCGGCCTTGTTGTGAGTTTATGGTCGGTGGGGAAGTCAGTTGCCTTTTACACACTTCCACATAGAGTCTGTGTTACAAACGGTTTATGCCTGACACACTATTTATAGTCTTGCCAACCCGCAATGTTTTTGCAGAAGTAGTCAGTGCAACGTGAACATTGTCTGGAAAAAAAAGATTGGATTTAAAAAAACAACAACAAAAGTGCGAGTGTAACTCAGCATCTCTGGTTCAGACACCAGTGTGAGGATGGATCTTGATCTGAAACGTCCCACATCCACCATCCCACAGCCAAGATGCTGCCTGACCTGCTGAGTTTTGTTTATTTCTATAAACCAGCATTTGTAGTTCCTTGTTATGCTGTCAGTGCCTTTTTAAAAACTAGTTATTTATTAATTAATTTTAAATACAGTGGACAGCACTCATTGTTCATTCCCCACTGTTTTTTGAGCAGCTTCAATTGTTTTGCATTCTCAACGGATATTTTTTAATGCAGAGATAGATAGATTCTTGATTAGTACGGGTGTCGAGGTGTTTTGGGGAGAAGGCAGGAGAATGGGGTTAGGTGGGGGGGATAGACCAGCCATGCTTGAATGGCGGAGTAGACCTGATGGGCCGAATGGCCTAATTCTGCTCCTATCACTTATGAAGGTATCTTCGTAGTACTGTTGGGCAGTAAGTTCCAGGAATTGAAACCAGTGACAATGAAGGAACAGCAGTATATATTTCCGAGAGAGGATGGGTGTGTAGCTCGGAGAGAGGCAATTGCAAGGTGTGTTGCTCCTCTCACCAACTAGCCTTGCCGTTCTTGGTGGTGGTTATTGCAGATGTGGGAGGTGCTGTTGGAGTAGCCGGGGTGAATAACTGCTGTGCGTGTCATTGCTAGTTCACAATATGTGCTGTGGTGAAGGGAATGAAGGTCCAGAGTTGTTGAAAGGATGCCAGTTATAGAGTCATAGAGTGATACAGCGTGGAAACAGGCCCTTAGGCCCAACTTGCCCACACCGGCCAACATGTCCCAGCTACGCTAGTCCCACCGGCCTGCGCTCCAAGGAATAGAGTCCCAACGTACTCAACCTCTCCCTATAGTTCAGACCCTATAGTCTTGGCCACATCCTCGTAAATCTTCTCTGCACCCTCTCCGGCTTGACAACATTTTCCCTTTAACATGGTGCCCAGAACTGAACACAATACTCTAAATGCGGCCTAACCAGTGTCTTATACAACTGCAACATGGCCTCCCAACTTCAATACTCAATACTCTGACTGATGAAGGCCAATGTGCCTATAGCCTTTTTGACCACCCTATCTACCTGTGACTCCACCTTCAAGGAACCATGCACCTGCACTCCTTGATCCCTCTGCCCTACAACACTCCCCAGAGCCCTACCATTCACTATGTAGGTCCCGCCCATGTTAGACATCCCAAAATACCAAAACACCTCACATTTCTTTGTATTAAATTCCATCAACCATTCCTCAGCCTACCTGGCCAATCCATCAAGATCCTGCTGCAATTTTTCACAACCATCTTCACTATCTTCAAAACCACCCACTTTTGTATCATCTGCAAACTTGTTAATCTTGCCATGTATGTTCTCATCCAAATCATTGATATAGATGACAAACAGTAATGGACCCATCACCGAACCATGAGGCACACTGCTAGTCATTGCCCTCCAGTTCGAGAAGCAACCTTCCACCATCACCCTCTGCTTTCTTCCGTGAAGCGATCTAACCTTCCAGAGCAGCCTTGCGGAAACTTGTCTAATGTTTTGCCCTCATCAACCTTTTCGGTCACGTCTTCAAAATATCTCAATTAGATTCAATCAGTCAAATGGGCAGTTTCATCTTGGGGATGCTGTTGAGTTGTTGGAGCTATGCACATCCAGGCAATTTAAAGTATAATCATTATGCTTCTAACTTATGCATTGGAGATGGCAGAAAAGACATGGGTATCAGGAGTTGATTGACTTGCTGGTATACACAGACACTGACCCACTCTATAGCTGGTTTTATATAACAGGTATAACAGGTATAACAGAGCTTTATTTGTCGTTCGGTACCGAAGTACCGAACGAAACTACATAGCAGTCATAGAAAAAAAAAAGAACACAAGACACATAACCCCAACACAAACGTCCATCACAGTGACTCCAAACACCCCCTCACTGTGATGGAGGCAACAAAACTTCCCCTCTCTTCCCCACGCCCACGGACAGACAGCTCGTCCCCGACATACCCGCACAGTCCCCGCACCGGGCGCTGAAACGTCTCGCGGCCGAACCGGGCGATGAAAGGCCCGCGACCAAGCCTTGCGCAGCTAAGTCCCGCAGCCGAGCCGCACCAGCGGTGAAAAGTCCCGCAGCCGAGCCACACCGGGCGGTGTTAAGTCCCGCAGCCGAGCCACGCCAGCGGTGAAAAGTCCCGCAGCCGAGCCGCACCGGGCGGTGTTAAGTCCCGCAGCCGAGTTGCACCGGGTGGTGTTAAGCCCCGCAGCCGAGCTGCACCGGGCGGTGTTAAGCCCCGCAGCCGAGCTGCACCGGGCGATGTAAAGTCCCGCAGCCGAGTTGCACCGGGCGGTGTTAAGCCCCGCAGCCGAGCTGCACCGGGCGATGTAAGTCCAGCGGCCAAGCCGCACCGGGATGTAAAGTCCAGCGGCCAAGCCGCACCGGGATGTAAAGTCCAGCGGCCGAGCCGCACCGGGGGATGTTAGGCCCCGCAGCCGAGCCGCACCCCGCGCCGTGAGGAAGAGAAAAGTTCCCCACACCCACCCACCCACACCCACCCCCCACACACCACCACCCCCTCCCACACATACACAACCAAAAAATATATATATAAAAATCATCCCAACACCGACACTCAACAAAAAAAAGACGGACAGACTGCTAGTCAGCCGCTGTAACTGATTTTCCGGTCAAAGGTGATGATCGTGATATTTATGTGGGGTACTCAATAGACAATAGACAATAGGTGCAGGAGTAGGCCATTCACCCCTTCGAGTCAGCACCGCCATTCAATGGCTGATCATCCACAATCAGTACCCCGTTCCTGCCCTCTCCCCATACCCCCTGACTCTGCTATCCTTAAGAGCTCTATCTAACTCAGTGAAGGTAGAGCAATTGAATGCTATGGGTTAGCAACGGAACTCAGTGGGTCGAGCAGTTAGAGAGGGACTACGCGCTGTCCACGGGCATCATGGGGGATTTCGGGGACCGCTGGTCACCGCGGGTAGTTGAATGCATCCTTGATAAGGATTGTAACATAGTTGTATAATAGTTCATTTAGTACATTTGTTTGTCTTGAATTATGGTGTTGAATTCTGTTTTGTTTTATTGTATTGTAAATATTATTTTTAATAATTGAATAAATGTTTTGATAATAGTTTAAAAAAAAGGCTACCTCTGCTAGAATCTGTTAAGTAATGAAAGTGATACTGGGCAGACACAAAATGGTGGAGTAACTCAGCGGGCCAGGCAGCATCTCTGGAGAGGAGGCATGGGTGACGTTTCGGGTCGAGATCCTTCTTCAGACTGATGTCAGGGGAGGGGGCGGGACAAAGATAGGATGTAGTAGGAGACAGGAAGACTAGTGGGAGAACTGGGCAGGGGGAGGGGATAGAGAGGGAGAGCAGGGACTACCTGAAGTTAGAGAAGTCAACGTTCATACCGCTGGGGTGTAAACTGCCCAAGCGAAATATGAGGCGCTGTTCCTTCAATTTGCGTTGGGCCTCACTCTGACAATGGAGGAGGCCCAGCACAGAAAGGTCAGATTGGGAATGGGAGGGGGAGTTGAAGTGCTGAGCCATCGGGAGATCAGGTTGGTAGAGATGGACTGAGCGGAGGTGTTCAGCGAAACGATCGCCGAGCCTGCGCTTGGTCTCGAAGTGATACTGAGATCATTAAGGGGGAGATGAGGGGCAACTGAAAGATGGGAGGACAGTTCTGTTGGCTGGAATGTGGATTTTGTGGGTGGATGGAACCAGGCAAGATGGGGTGAGAATGGGAGATGCAAAGCTGGAGGGTGGGGATATGGGAAAGGCAATACAAATGGGAGTGCCTGAGGTGGATGGCAAGCAGGGAGAAAGGGGAACGGAGGAGACAAGGGTTAAATGAAATTGTAAAATTAAATGTTTAATCCATTTTTAATTGAAGACTACACAGCAGAACTTGTGGTAAAAATTAAAGTGCTGGAGGAACTCAGCAGGTCAGGCAGCATCTGTGAAGGGATCAATCAGTCAAATCAGTTTCATCTTAGACAATAGACAATAGGTGCAGGAGGAGGCCATTCGGCCCTTCGAGCCAGCACCGCCATTCAATGTGATCATGGCTGATCATTCTCAATCAGTACCCGTTCCTGCCTTCTCCCCATACCCCCTGACTCCGCTATCCTTAAGAGCTCTATCTCGCTCTCTCTTGAATGTATTCAGAGAATTGGCCTCCACTGCCTTCTGAGGCAGAGAATTCTACAGATTCACAACTCTCTGACTGAAAAAGTTTTTCCTCATCTCAGTTCTAAATGGCCTACCCCTTATTCTTAAACTGTGGCCCCTTGTTCTGGACTCCCCCAACATTGGGAACATGTGTCCTGCCTCTAACGTGTCCAACCTCTTAATAATCTTATACGTTTCGATAAGATTTAATAATCTTATACGTTTTGGGGATGCTGTTAAGTTTCTTGAATTGTTGGAGCTATACACATCCAGGCAATTTAAAGTATAATCATTATGCTTCTAACTTATGCATTGGAGATGGCAGAAAAGACATGGGTATCAGGAGTTGATTGACTTGCTAGGATACACAGACACTGACCCACTCTATAGCTGGTTTTATATGGTGGTATAACTGATTTTCCGGTCAACGGTGATGATCGTGATATTTATGTGGGGTACTCAATAGGCAATAGACAATAGACAATAGACAATAGGTGCAGGAGGAGGCCATTCACCCCTTCGAGTGAATCATCACTCCCTGTGCATCATCACCTTCGAGTCAGCACCGCTATTCAATGTGATCATGGCTGATCATCCGCAATCAGTCCTCCGTTCCTGCCCTCTCCCCATACCCCCTGACTCTGCTATCATTAAAAGCTCTATCTAACTCAGTGATGGTAGTACAATTGAATGCTATGGGTTAGCAACGGAACTCAGTGGGTCGAGCAGCAACATTCCTTTCTGTGAAAGGAATCGTTGACATTTTGGATCACCTCCACTCGACTCCATTCAGTGGACCCATCTCCACTCAGTCAGCCTAAACCTACATGATCCCCCGGTGTAGATTTTTAAATTTATTTTAGATTTAGAGATACAGCGCGGAAACACACCCTTCGGCCCACCGAGTCCGTGCCGCCCAGCGATCCCCGCACATTAACACTATCCTACACACACTAGGGACAATTTTTACATTTGACCCAATCAATTAACCTACAAACCTGTACGTCTTTGGAGTGTGGGAGGAAACCGAAGATCTCGGAGAAAACCCACGCAGGTCACGGGGAGAACGTACAAACTCCGTACAGACGGCGCCCGTAGTCAGGATCGAATCTGAGTCTCCAAAGCTGCATTCGCTGTAAGGCAGCAACTCTACCGCTGCGCCACCGTGCCGGTAACACTTTAACACTTTAACTCCCCCTCCCACATTGACCTTCCTGTCCTGGGCCTCTTCCACTTTCAGATTGAGGCCCAACGCAAATTGGAGGAACAGCATCTCATATTTCGCTCGGGAAGCTTCCAACCCAATATTGACTTTTCTAACTTCAAGTAACCCTTGCTTTCCCTCTCAATCCCTCCTTCCAGGTGGCGAGAGGGAGGTGAGGGTGAAGGTTAAGGCAGATGCTGGAGGGTGATAAGCAACAACACCAAGGCTACCTCGGCTATGTCCACGCCCGGGTGGTGTTAGAGAGGGACTACGCGCTGTCCACGGGCATCATGGGGGATTTCAGGGACCGCTGGTCACCGCGGGTAGTTGAATGCATCCTTGATAAGGATTGTAACATAGTTGTATAATAGTTCATTTAGTACATTTGTTTGGCTTGAATTATGGTGTTGAATTCTGTTTTGTTTTATTGTATTGTAAATATTATTTTTAATAATTGAATAAATGTTTTGATAATAGTTTAAAAAAAAGGCTAACTCTGCTAGAATCTGTTAAGTAATGAAAGTGATACTGGGCAGACACAAAATGGTGGAGCAACTCAGCGGGCCAGGCAGCATCTCTGGAGAGGAGGAATGGATGACGTTTCGGGTCGAGACCCTTCTTCAGACTGATGTCAGGGGAGGGGGCAGGACAAAGGTAGGATGTAGTAGGAGACAGGAAGACTAGTGGGAGAACTGGGAAGGGGAGGGGATAGAGAGGGAGAGCAGGGACTACCTGAAGTTAGAGAAGTCAACGTTCATACCGCTGGGGTGTAAACTGCCCAAGCGAAATATGAGGCGCTGTTCCTTCAATTTGCGCTGGGCCTCACTCTGACAATGGAGGAGGCCCAGGACAGAAAGGTCAGATTGGGAATGGGAGGGGGAGTTGAGGTGCTGAGCCACTGGGAGATCAGGTTGGTAGAGATGGACTGAGCGGAGGTGTTCAGCGAAACGATCGCCGAGCCTGCGCTTGGTCTCGAAGTGATACTGGGAATCATTAATTGATACGGGGCGGCACGGTAGCGCAGCGGTAGAGTTGCTGCTTTACAGCGAATGCAGCGCCGGAGACTCAGGTTCGATCCTGACTACGGGTGCTGCACTGTAAGGAGTTTGTACGTTCTCCCCGTGACCTGCGTGGGTTTTCTCCGAGATCTTCGGTTTCCTCCCACACTCCAAAGACGTACAGGTATGTAGGTTAATGGGCTGGGTAAATGTAAAAAAAATTGTCCCTAGTGGGTGTAGGATAGTGTTAATGTATGGGGATCGCTGGGCGGCACGGACTTGGTGGGCCGAAAAGGCCTGTTTCCGGCTGTATATATATGATATGATATGATATGATATGATTAAGGGGGAGATGAGGGGCAACTGAAAGATGGGAGAACAGTTCTGTTGGCTGAAATGTGGAGGTTGTGGGTGGATGGAACCAGGCAAGATGGGGTGAGAATGGGAGATGCAAAGCTGGAGGGTGGGGATATGGGAAAGGCAATACAAATGGGAGTGCCTGAGGTGGATGGCAAGCAGGGAGAAGGGAACGCAGGAGACAAGGGTCAACTGAAATTGTAAAATTAAATATTTAATCCATTTTAATTGAAGACTACACAGCAGAACTTGTGGTAAAAAGTAAAGTGCTGGAGGAACTCAGCAGGTCAGGCAGCATCTGTGAAGGGAATGGACGGTACGGTAGCGCAGCGGTAGAGTTGCTGCTTTACAGCGAATGCAGCGCCGGAGACTCAGGTTCGATCCTGACTACGGGTGCTGCACTGTAAGGAGTTTGTACGTTCTCCCCGTGACCTGCGTGGGTTTACTCCGAGATCTTCGGTTTCCTCCCACACTCCAAAGACGTACAGGTATGTAGGTTAATTGGCTGGGTAAATGTAAAAAATTGTCCCTAGTGGGTGTAGGATAGTGTTAATGTACGGGGATCACTGGGCGGCACGGACTTGGTGGGCCGAAAAGGCCTGTTTCCGGCTGTATATATATGATATGATATGATATGATATGACAGTTTGGGTCAGGACCCTTCTTCAGAGAAGAGGGAGTGGCCAGGGTGTCACTCTGGATCCAACAGTGGCCTTGCCAATCCTTGAACCCAAAAAGTGGAAACAAGTTACCCTTGGTCGTGAGGCATTGCCTCAGAGGGAAGGTGGAAAAATATAAAGAGAATGGGGCTTGGAGTGGGATGAGCATTTGGAGGACAGTTGTGAGATGGGAGAGAAACTGGGGAATGATATATTCAGGGTTAGGATATGTAGAAATCTAATTTCCAGATCCAAAATCCACCTCCTTTTGTGGCAGAATTTCAGAGCTTATTTGTCATAAGGTCATTTGTGATAGGAGTAGAATTAGGCCATTCGGCCCATCAAGTCCAAAGACTGGAACGAATAGGCTTGCATACACTGGAATTTAGAAGGATGAGAGGGGATCTTATCGAAACATATAAGATTATTAAGGGGTTTTGGACACATTAGAGGCAGGAAACATGTTCCCAATGTTGGAGGAGTCTAGAACCAGGGGCCACAGTTTAAGAATAAGGGGTAGGCCATTTAGAACAGAGATGATGAAAAACACTTTCAGTCAGAGAGTTGTAAATCTGTGGAATTCTCTGCCTCACAAAGCAGCAGAGGCCAATTCTCTGAATGCATTCAAGAAAGAGCTCGATAGAGCTCTTAAGGATAGCGGGGTCAGAGGTATGGGGAGAAGGCAGGAACGGGGTACTGATTGAGAATGATCAGCCATGATCACATTGAATGGCTCGAAGGGCCGAATGGCCTACTCCTGCACCTATTGTCTATTGTCTATTGCCATTCAATCATGGCTGACCGATCTCTCCTTCCAAACCCCATTCTCCTGCTTTCTCCCCATAACCTCTGACACCCGTGCTAATGAAGAATCTATCCATCTCGGCATTAGAAATATCCACTGACTTGGCGTCTGCAGCCTTCTGTGGCAAAGAATTCCACAGATTCACCACCCTCTGACTCAAGAAATTCCACCTCATCTCCTTCCTAAAAGAACGTCCTTTAATTCCGAGGCTATGGCCTGTGGTCCTAGACTCTCCCACTAGTGGAAGCATCCTCTCCACATCCACTCTGTCCAAACCTTTCACTATTCTGTACGTTTCAATGAGGTCCTCCCTCATTCTTCTGAACTCCAGCGAGTACAGGCCCAGTGCCGACAAACGCTCATCGTAGGTTAACCTATGCAATTGTTTTAAAACAAAAACATATTTTACAGGCCTGTAATGCTGTAAGATAATCTTTGAATTACAATATAATGTAATCTTTGAATTACATTATAATTTTTCTATATTACAAGGGGCATACATATGACAATAGACAATAGGTGCAGGAGGAGGCTGTGTATGTGGCTGTGTGTCTTGTTGCTTTTCACTTAGTATGGCTGTATGGTAACTCAAATTTAGATAATAGACAATAGACAATATTGGAGGAGGAGGAGGCCATTCGGCCCTTCGAGCCAGCACCGCCATTCAATGTGATCATGGCTGATCATTCTCAATCAGTACCCCGTTCCTGCCTTCTCCCCATACCCCCTGACTCCGCTATCCTTAAGAGCTCTATCTAGCTCTCTCATGAGACAAAATATATGGCAAATGAGGAATGATGATGTATTTTCAAGCAGGGTATTTTCAAGCACTGTATCTAATAAGATGGTCACCTGGCTGTTAATATTTTTGCCAGCTGGGAATTGTCGCTGGCTCGCTGGCTCAGTTTTAAATAGAAATACTATGACACTAAGTATAAAAGTATGACATGAAATATTTAAACATTTCGGCATTATATCATCAATTAAAATTGTAAGTTACTGCAGTATCAAAGACTTTTACAGACAACGAACAACTAAATAGGTGACAAATCTAGACACTGAACAAATAAAAATATTACATATTACCCAGAAAATCTGTTCAGGAGGCAGTGTCATTTTGACTGTATCCCTGCTATAATTTCCACTCATGCAACATCAAGTAAGGTGTGCCAAAATCTCATCTTCAGATGAGAACACCTATTTGGATGATGAGGCTGTTCAGGTACCTAATGTGTAATTCCTCTAAATAACAGAGGCCTTGCCAAATTATTATTTGTTAACATCAGGGATGAGATAACTGAGACTTAAATAGACCCGCTTGATGCTGAAGTGTAATCTCCAGAATTGGAACAAGCAGTTAGTTTTGTAGAACAAGATCATCCTACTGTGTAGGAAGGAACTGCAGATGCTGGTTTGAACCGAAGATAGACACAAAATGCTGGAGTAACTCAGCAGGACAGACAGCGTCTCTGGAGCGAAGGAATGGGTGACGTTTCGGGTCGAGACCCCTCTCCAGCATTTTGTGTCTGTCTAAGATCATCATATCTGCCATAGTAGAGGATGTAGTTTACAAAAGTTAGTCCAAATAAATGTAGGAGTGAGCAGTAGTCCAAGTTGTGTATTTGGTATTTTAGCGATTTAATCTTTTTAAATCATACATTGGGGAGAAGAATTATGATTTTGTTAGTTTCAATGTGTAGGCAAAATACGGCAGCACGGTGGCGCAGTGGTAGAGTTGCTGCCTTACAGCGAATGCAATGCCTGAGACTCAGGTTCGATCCTGACTACGGGCGCCGTCTGTACGGAGTTTGTACGTTCTCCCCGTGACCTGCGTGGGTTTTCTCCGAGATCTTCAGTTTCCTCCCACACTCCAAAGACGTACAATTGACTGGTTAATTGACTGGGTAAATGTAAAAATTGTCCCTAGTGTGTGTAGGATAGTGTTAGTGTGCGGGGCTCGCAGGGCGGCGCGGACTCGGTGGGCCGAAGGGCCTGTTTCCGCGCTGTATCTCTAAAAAAAAATCCAAAAAAAACAGCAGGTGCTGGTTCAAATCGAAGGTAGACACAAAATGCTGGAGGAGCTTAGCGGGTCAGGCAGCATCTCAGGAGAAAAGGTATGGGTGACGTTTCGGGTCGAGACACTTCTTTCTGTGTCTGCCTTGTTAGTCTCAATGTTCTTTTCAGCAACATAATATTGTTTGGTTTTGTGATACTTTAACATGCAAAAAAACATGAGGTCAATGTCATAAACACAAAATGCTGGCGTAACTCAGCAGGTCGGACAGCATCTCTGGAGAAAAGGAATACGTGACGTTTCGGGTCGAGACCCTTCTTCAGACTGATCTTCAGACTTCAGTTTCCTCCCACACTCCAAAGACGTACAGGTATGTAGGTTAATTGGCTGGGTAAATGTAAAAATTGTCCCTAGTGGGTGTAGGATAGTGTTAATGTACGGGGATCACTGGGCGGCACGGACATGGAGGGCCGAAAAGGCCTGTTTCCGGCTGTATATATATGATATGATATGATATACAGATGCTCCCCGACTTACGATGCTTCGACTTACGATAGTTCGACTTTACGATGGTGCAAATGGCAGCGACCCGTTGTGAGTCGCAGATTGCTTCCAGTCACATGATCAAGTGTATTCAAAGCATTTTGGACTTACGATATTTTCGGTTTACGATGGGTTTCTCGGAATGTAATCCCATTGTAAGTTCTTGGTTCCAGGTCCTCCAAAATATTCCAAATGGAATTTAAACTGGAGGTGAGCGGAGTATGGACTTAAGCAAGAAGGGCATCTTGGAGAAGAGCTGCCTTAAATTTAGTTGCGTCTGGTTGAATAACTACAGTAGGGTGAAGACTATTCCATGCTTTAATTGTGCGAGGGAAGAATGATTTGCTATACACATCTGTCTTGATAGCTGGTATCTCAAATTGAATCGAATGCCCTCGTCTACTCCTGATAGGGTTTGGGTTTGGTGTAGATGTGGTAATCTCTGTCGAGCTGATCATTTAACATTTTGTAAAAACAGGTCAAACGGTGGGTTTTACGTCTGTCTTGGAGAGTGTTCCACCCCAATGAATTTAGAAGTTCGGGAACACTCGCTTCTCTCTCATTGGTATTTGTAACAAAACCAGCTGCCTGTCTTTGGACACGTTCGATGGAAGAAATGTTTTTATTTGTGTATGGGTCCCATGCTGCAACTGCGTAGTCCAAATGTGGTCTAACAAGGGTGAAGTATAACTTCTCCTTGATAGAAGTTGAACAATGATAAAAGTTGCGTCTCAGAAAATTTAGGACACCTATTGCTTTCACCGTTGCGTGATCAGTTGAGGAGCACCTGCACTGTTGTGCTGCTGCAAGTGAGAATTTCATTGTTCTATTTGGAACATCTACATACTAAAACTCTTGTTTGTTTGTTTGTTCCTGAACTACAGCCAAAACGGTACACGATAGTGCGACAATTTTAGGCCCACCTTACTCACCGTCGTCCCTTTGGTGCTAATGGAAGAAGTTTCATTGAAATCGGTGTTATATTTTTAAAGTTATTCACATTTTAAAGTTTAAATTTATCTCCTAGGGAGGGAGGGAGGGAGGGAGGGGAAGGAGAGGAGGAGGGGGGGAAGGGGGGAGCGGGGAGGGAGGGGGGAAGGGGTGGGGGATGAGGGGAGGAGGAGAGGGGAGGGGGAGGGGGAGGGGGAGGGGGAGGGGGAGGGGGAGGGGGAGGGGGAGGGGGAGGGGGAGGGGGAGGGGGAGGGGGAGGGGGGGGAGGAGAGGGTGCTGCACCAATGCAGGAGAGGTTTGGGCCCAACGGGTCCACTTGGTCTAGTGTGACAAAATACTCTTGACTTTTTTTTTTCACTTAAGTTTTTATTGAGTTTTCACAGAGATATAGACAGAACAGTACAACAACATCAATATAAATAAAATAAGAAAAATAATAAATTAAAAAAAAATTATAATAAAACAATGAGGTACACTTACCAAATAAAAAATAAAAAAGTAACAATTACCGGTTGGAAATATTTCAATATTCATACAAACATATTATCTAGTTCTATATAATACAATCTTCTAATATCCAGTTAGGTTCATTTAGTTGGTGTCGTGTCTCAAATAAATGATCCATTTTTTCCAGTTCTTTTCAAATGTATTCTCTTTGACTCTCAAAAGGTATGTCAACTTTTCCACAGCAAAGATGCCTTGCACAATTTCCAGCCACTGTTCCTGTTTTGGGCTGCTTTCATTAAGCCAATGTCCGGCAACGGCTTTCTTACCTGCTGCAAGTAGAACCTTAGTCAGGTAGATATCTTCTCTCATCACAACATCTTTAATGCTCCCAAGATACATCACAGGGCAGGTCATTGGGATTTTAAAACCCAAAATATTTTTAACAGCTGCAGCTAACATTTTCCCAGTATGGCCTTATCTTTGCCCAGTTTCAGAAAATATGCGAGTGGTCAGCCTCCATACTCCCGCGCAGCCTCCAACAGTGTTGTTGAGCTGCAAGTTGCCTGCTTTTTATTTTGGGTGTTATAAAAAAAAAGCGAGTTAAATTCTTCCAGCAGAATTCTCTCCATACTAGTGAGTTTGTGGATGCACATAATGTCTCACACATTTGATCCCATTCTTCTGTTATTTGAATCTATAAACTCTGCTTCCCATTTTGTTTGTATGTAGAGCGTTGATTCCCCCCTGCTACCTCCCAGAGCTTGGTAGAAAGCAGAGACGACCCAAGGCCCCTCTGCTTGCATGCATCCACAATCACCTCAATCATATTATGTGAAGTTTCATCTAGTTCCGGCCTTATCTCTTTTGTAAAGTAGTCTCTTAATTGTAAGTATCTAAAAAAAATCTTTGTTTCAGAGACCATACTTTGCCTTCATATCTTGGAAGCTCATAAACTGAAGTATCCAAGGAGTTTCAAGATGTTAAAAAATTATTTTGTTGCAGGCGCAATTTCCGTCCGAAAGTATCTGAATACTAGCTGTTCGGATCGGAGATGATAACATTATATCTCATGCCAAAGTTGCTGCTTGATCTGATGAGTACTTCCAGCATTTCCTATATTATTTTGGTGCTCCTCGGGTTCACGCCCTCATGAATGCATTTATACCACGGGACTATTATACGATGGAACATTGGTACCAGTAACTTTAAAGCAACTTTAAATAAGACAGAATGTGAATTGAAGAAAATGATGAGGTAAAGTCCTTTCCCTTGAAATATGCAATTAACCCACAGACACAACTTATATCAAGCAAAACACAAAGTGCTGGAGCAACTCAGCGGGTCAGGCAGCATCTGTTGAAGAAATGGATAGGCGACGTTTTGGGTTAGGGCCCTTTTTCCGATTGTAGTAGGGCGGAGAAAGGTGGAAAAGAGAGGTGGGTGCTTGGCACCCCCTCCCCAGATACTTTCCCCTGCAACCGCAGGAGATGCAACACCTGTCCCTTTACTTCCCCCCTCGACTCCATCCATGGACCCCGACAGTCTTTTCAGGTGAGGCAGAGGTTCACTTGCACCTCCTCCAACCTCATCTACTGTATCCGCTGTTCCAGGTGTGGACTCCTGTACATCGGCGAGAACAAGCGCAGGCTCGGCGATCGTTTCGCTGAACACCTCTGCTCAGTCCGCCTAAATCTACTTGATCTCCTGGTTGCTAAACACTAACTCCCCCTCCCATTCCCATACTGACCTTTCTGTCCTGGGCCTCCTCCACTGTCAGAGTGAGACCAAACACAAATTGGAGGAACAGCACCTCATATTTCACTTGGGCAGCTTACAACGCAGCAGTATGAATATTGATTTCTCTAACTTCAAGTAAACCTTGTTTTCCCTCTCTCAACCCCTCCCCCATCCTAGTGCTCCGACTAGTTTTACTGTTCTCTGATTAATTTTACTGTTTGTATGCCTCATTGTCACCTTCCCCTAGTAAACAATGAACCATTCTACATGGCATTGACGTGTAAGAAAATAACTGCAGATGCTGGTACAAATCGAAGGTATTTATTCACAAAATGCTGAAGTAACTCAGCAGGTCAGGCAGCATCTCAGGAGAGAAGGAATGGGTGACGTTTCGGGTCGAGACCCTTCTTCAGACTGATGTCAGGGGGGCGGGACAAAGGAAGGATATAGGTGGAGATAGGAAGACAGTGGGAGATCTGGGAAGGGGGAGGGGAAGAGAGGGACAGAGGAACTATCTAAAGTTGGAGAAGTCAATGTTCATACCGCTGGGCTGCAAGCTGCCCAGGCGAAATATGAGGTGCTGTTCCTCCAATTTCCGGTGGACCTCACTATGTCACTGGAGGAGGCCCATTACAGAAAGGTCAGACTGGGAGTGGGAGGGGGAGTTGAAGTGCTCAGCCACCGGGAGTTCAGGTTGGTTAAGGCGAACTGAGCGAAGGTGTTGAGCGAAGCGATCGCCGAGCCTGCGTTTGGTTTCGCCGATGTAAAGAAGTTGACAACTAGAGCAGCGGATGCAATAGATGAGGTTGGAGGAGGTGCAGGTGAACCTCTGTCTCACCTGGAAAGACTGTTTGGGTCCTTGGATGGAGCTGAGGGGGGAGGAGGGAGGGATGTCCTTGATCATCGTTTGCTTTGATCTGTCATTTTTACCCCTTACATTCTCTTTGTACCCTTCCATATCTCTAGTTTCCCGCTTCCCTGACTCAGTCTGAAGAAGGGTCTCTGCTGAAACGTCACCCATTCCTTCTCTCCAGAGATGCTGCCTGAGTTACTCCAGCATTTTGTGTCTATCTTGGGTGCCTGGCATTTGGGTGGAGTTAGTGACAAAAGCTAGGGGTGAAAAGAAGACAAAAAGAACCCACTGAGTTCTTCACAAGATTTTGCACAAGATTCCAGCATCTGCAGTTCCTTGTGTCTACACAGTTTATAAAATCGGTTTTGCCCGTGAAGCTTCAGAAGTCTGACTTTCCATGGAACGTCTTCTGAGCAGGAACAACATCTTTGGGTCCTAATAAACTCAGAACTCTAACCCACTGCAAATCGATGACAATGGGCTTACTGGGTTAATTGGGAAAGGGTGTGTGACCTTCTTAGAAATAAAATGAACAGTCACAAAGACAATCACAAAAGAAGGGGGTTTGTATTAATCTATTTACCTGGGCATTCAATCAAATCAAATCAAATCAAATCAAAACAAAACAACAGGTACTGGAAATCTAAAACAGAAAATGCTGCAATGTTCATTTGCTTTACTGCCTAGTCAGCTGATTGTTCCTAGCCCGTTACAACTTTAGGTCCTGGGTTGATTCCTTTGTATTAAAAATGAGGGATTTGAGACCAAACATGGGCAGCTTTTGCAGAACAACAGCAGACTAAACACAGTCTGAAGAAGGGTCTGAACCCAAAACGTCACCTATTCCTTCTGCCAGAGATGCTGCCTGACCCTATTGAGTTACCCCAGCATTTTGTATCTATCTTCAGACAAAACACTGAGGTGAGTTGCATGCAGAATCAATTTGGGATCATTACTTGGTAGTCATAATTATAGTTGGTTAAGAGTTAAAAGCTGTGTGAAATTGTTGGGTGGACAAAATAAAAAGCATGATGCTTAATTGTAATTTGCAATGTTTTATTACGATATAATCCAACATCATATGCACGGAATCTCTTGCCCAAAGTAGGTGAATCGATGACCAGAAAACATAAGTTTAAGGTGAAGGGGAAAAGATTTAATAGGAATCTGAGAGGTAACTTTTTCACACAAAGGGTGGTGGGTGTATGGAACAAGCTGCCAGAGGACGTAGTTGAGGCTGGGACTATCTCACTGTTTAGGAAGTAGTTAGACAAGTACTTGGATAGGACAGGTTTGGAGGGATATGGACCAAATGCTGGCAGGCGGGACTGGTGTAGCTGGGACATGTTGGCCAGTGTGGTCAAGTTGGGCCGAAGGACCTGGTTCCAAGAGATTCAAGATTGAAGATTCAATTTAATTGTCACATGTACCAATTAAGGTACAGTGAAATTTGAGTTACCATACAGCCATACTAAGTAAAAAGCAACAAGACACACAGCCACATAAAATAAAATTTAACATAAACATCCACCACAACGGAATCCACATTCTTCACTGTGATGGAGGGGCTCACGTTGTTGACCTCCCCATGGTGAGCCCTGTCAACTGACCTCAGTCAGGGAAACGACAACAAACAAGGGCGGCACGGTGGCGCAGCAGTAGAGTTGCTGCCTTGCAGCGAATGCAGCGCCGGAGACTCAGGTTCGATCCTGACTATGGGCGCCGTCTGTACGGAGTTTGTACGTTCTCCCCGTGACCTGCGTGGGTTTTCTCCGAGATCTCCGGTTTCCTCCCACACTCCAAAGACGTGCAGCAGGTATGTAGGCTAATTGATTGGGTAAATGTAAAAATTGTCCCTAGTGTGTGTAGGATAGTGTTAATGTGCGGGGATCGCTGGGCGGCGCGGACTCGGTGGGCTGAAGGGCCTGTTTCCGCGCTGTATCTCTAAATCAAAAAATCAATATCAAACAGACAGCAGAAGTAGAAGCAGCTTCATAACTTCTGCTGCCTCAAATGCAAGAAGACTGTGATGGAAGGTAATAAAGTTCAATCAACTTCCTCTTTGTCGGGGCTGTTGAACCATCCTTAGTCGCCGCTGCTGACGGTCCAATGTCCGAAGCCCTCACGACGGGATGATCAAAACTCCGATGTCGGGACGGATTGAAACTCTCCGCGGCATTGGAGCTCCCGAGTCGGCCGCTTCTTGCCGCGGGCTTCACGGTGTTAAAGTCCACAGGCAGCGCGGTTGGAGCTCTCCACCGTCGATCCCCGGCAAAGGATCGCAAGCTCCGCGATGTTAAAGTCCGCGACGCGCCCGCGGCATGAAGCGCCGGGCCAGTCTTCATGGAAGGCCGCCAACTCCTCGATGTTAGGCCGCAGTGGGGACGGAGATAGGAAGAAAAATCGCATCTCCGTCGAGGTAAGAGATTGAAAAAAAGTTTAAACGTTTCCCACAATCCCCGCACCAACCCCCCACATAAAACAAACCAAGGAATACTAAAACATACTTTTAACACATTCTTAAAATAATAAAAAACAGTATAGAAGTACAGACGGACTGTTGGCGAGACAGCCAGTGCTGGTGGCGCCACCCGGTGTTCATGTTGTTTCACACCGTACCACTCTCTGACTATGAGTTTTTGGTAGTTTCTTGTAATAGTTTTTCTCATAATATTAATGTTAATTTGTTTTAATTAACTTTAAAATATTCGGAGTAGTGCTGCGCTTGGAGTCTCAGCAAGCTTTACCCAACACAGACTGGTTCGGGGCAGAATACAGATAAAAAGAATCAGGGCAGAATATTCACATATTCAATCCGAAGAAGGGTCTCGACCCGAAACGTCACCCATTCCTTCTCTCCAGAGATGCTGCCTGGCCCACTGAGTTACTCCAGCATTTTGTGTCTACCTTCGATTTAAACCAGCATCAGCAGTTCCTTCCTACACATTTGCATTTTCCATTGCAGCACTCTCTTCTGTTCCAGTGGGATAGGCTTTCCTGAGAAATGAATAAACTGCAATGTTATTCAGGTTCACAATGATGGGGAGGAAGGATTAGTGCCCATTTCCCCTGTGTGTAATACCTTTCCCCAGAACTATTTTGATCAAGAGATGTTCAGAGTTTTCCTTAATTCACATTTGCTTTACTCAGCATCGCATCAATCTTACTCCTGCAAACCCAAGCAAGCTAAATTTAGTCATTTTCTTTCTTTGTCAAAACACCACCTATTGATGACATCAACTACAGATGACTATTTTTGAATCTATCCCCTTGCTTTGATATATTAAAGCCGAATCTCCATCACTTCCTCTGCACTGCTTGGCTGTTTGTCTAACATTCAATTCCTGGATATGTCTTTAAATCATCCAATCCTGAAATGTAATTGACTAATCTTGTGCAGGAAAGAATTGCAGATGCTGGTTGAAATCGAAGGTAGACACAAAATGCTGGAGTAACTCAGCAGGTCAGGCAGCATCTCTGGAGAGAAGGAATGGGTGACGTTTTGGGTCGAGATCCTTCTTCAGACTAATCTTGCACTTTCGTACAACTGGTCCATTCGGATGGCTTGCTTCCACTCCAGTTATAGAGTAGTACAGCGTGGAAACAGGCCCTTCATCCCCCATTGTCCATGCTGACCAACATGACCCATCTACACTTGTCCCACCTGCCTGCAGTTGGATCTTCTACACCTATCCTATCCAAATGTTTTTTACATGTTGTGATAGTACCTGCCTCAACTACCTCCTCTGGCATATACCCACCTCCCTTTGTGCATATACCCACCATCCCGTTCCATATATCCACCACCCTTTGTGTAAAACCCTTGGGTTCCTATTAAACCTTCCCCCTCCTCACCTTAAGCCTTTGACTTCTGGTTCTCTATTCCCCTACTCTGGGGACTCAGTACATTTACTCCATCTATTCCTCTCATGATCTTGTGCACCTCTACAGAAGTGTACAGTCTTAGCCTGTACAGACAGCCTGTTCAACCTCTCCCTACAGCTCAGGCCCCCAGGTCCTGTCAACATCCTCGTAAGCTTCTGGAGATGTCTAACGAGGCCAATGTGGGATATGTTGATTTTTACCACGGGTCGGACAAGGTGGTTATTGATGGACAGGGGCAAGTGGGTAGTTTTGTGCTCCTCCCGCCATCTACCTTCGGTTTCTGAATTCCCGCAATGCTTGCTCCTGTGTTTCTGAAAAGATTGTGAATGCTCTTCTACTACTTTGAGTGGTCATGGTCTCGGGGTTCCCAGAGGTTGATGGGGGATACAACATTTTGATTACGATAATCCTTTATATATGTTTCTGGGGTCCGGATTACTTGCAGAAGACACCGCACAGCACTGGAGGGTTACTTCCAACGATATTGCTACAAAATCATTCAAATCTACTTGCAGGATCAGCAAAGCAACATCAGCTCTTCACCTAAGCCCAAGGGGGCGGCACGGTGGCGCAGCGGTAGAGTTGCTGCCTTACAGCGAATGGAGTTGCGGAGACCCGGGTTCGATCCTGACTACGGGCGCCGTCTCTACGGAGTTTGTGCATTCTCCCCGTGACCTGTGTGGGCTTTCTGCGAGATCTTCCGTTTCCTCCCACACTCCATAGAAGGACAGGTATGTAGGTTAATTGGCTTGGTAAATGTAAAAATTGTCCCTAGTGTGTGTAGGATAGTGTTAATGTGCGGGGATCGTTGGGCGGCGCGGACCTGGTGGGCCGAAGGGGCCTCTTTCCGCGCTGTAGCCCAGAGTGGCTTTGAGAACAGCCTTGAATCTTTTCCTCCGGCAATTCCACAGATTCACCACCCTCTGGCTAAAGAAATTCCTCCTCCTCTCCTTCCTAAAGGAACGTCCTTTAATTCTGAGGCTATGCCCTCTGGTCCTAGACTCTCCCACTAGTGGAAACATCCTCTCTAGTGGAAACATCCTCTCCACATCCACTCTATCCAGGCCTTTCACTATTTGGTAAGTTTCGAGTAAGTAAGGCCCAATCTTCATTGTGAGTGAGCTCAGACAATGAATATTTCAGGAGTCTGATGTCTGGCATGCCCAACAGTGTAAACTGTGTAATCAAATCATCAATGTTGGCTTTATTTATTTATTTATTTATTAGATTTAGTGATACAGGGCAGAAACAGGCCCTTTCGGCCCACCGGGTCCGTGCCGACCAGCGATCACCGCACATTAACACTATCCTACACACACTAGGGACAATTTTTACATTTACCCAGTCAATTAACCTACAAACCTAAACGTCTTTGGAGTGTGGGAGGAAAGAACCCACGCAGGTCACGGGGAGAACATACAAACTCTGTACAGACAGTATCAGGAGTTGGGATGGAACCGGATCTCCGACACTGCATTCGCTGTAAGGCAGCAACTCTACCGCTGCGCCACCGTGCAGCCACCCTTGGGCTTGGGCAAAGAGCTGATGTTGTTTTGCTTATCCTGTAAGTAGATTTGAATGATTTTGCAGCAACATCATTGGAAGTAACCCTCCAGTGCTTTGCAGTGTCTTCTGCAAGAATTCCAGACCCCAGAAACATATATAAAGGGTCATGGACATCCAGTACACTGTTAGGTCCGTGCTGGGTTTGAGGTCCTGATCATGAAATATTCTTTCCTCTTGAGCTCAATCTTGAGAAATTTTGGGCCCCATATCTGAGGAAGGATGTGCTGGCACTGGAGAGGGCCCAGAAGAGGTTTACAGGAATGATCCCTGGAATGAGTGGGTTAACATATGATGAGCTGGGCCTCGACACTTTGGTGTTTAGAAGAATGAGGGGGTGGGGGGGACCTCATCAAAACACTGAATAGTGAAAGGCCTAGATAGAGTGGATGTTTCCACAAGTGGGGGAGTCTAGGACCACAGGTCATAGCCTCAGAATAAAAGGACATTCATGGAAGGAGAAGAGAAATAATTTCTTTAGTCAGAGGGTGGTGAATCTGTGGAATTCATTGTCACAGAAGGCTGTAGATACCGTCAATGGATATTTTTAAGGCAGAGATAGATAGATTCTTGATTAGTACGGGTGTCAGAGGTTATGGGGAGAAGGCAGGAGAATGGGGTTAAGAGGGAGAGATAGATCAGCCAAAATTGAATGGCAGAGTAGACTTGATGGGCCGAATGGCCTAATTCTGCTCCTATCACATGAGTTTATGAACTTTTAAAAGCTAGTTGGAACACTAAAGACAATGATAAACTTAAGTTCCTCTCGGATAAGATTCTGAACCTTGGGTGGCACACTTTGTGGCCCTGTTTTAGTTGGAGTATGATTTTTTTGCGTTCTTGTTGGTGAGATGTAGAGTGAAGCTGGATCAGATATGTGGTGGGATGGTGTCCAGGTACCTTGTGGCACGATCAGAATCATTGTTGAGATCTTTTAAGTGTTCCTTCCAGTCGGCGCAGTCTGATGTTCTGCCTTCGATAAATTTATCTCTGTTCTCAACTCTCAGTGGGGTAGGGCCAAAAATGGCCTGGACAGTGCAGACGATCGTGCACATGCTAAGGTTCAGGAGTCAAGAGAGAGAGTCAAGAGTGTTTTATAATGTACCGAAATTAAACTGTGAAATTCCTATTTACAGCAGAACAGTTTTTTTAACACAACGTGCAATAGCCAACATGATAACCAAACAAAAAAAAGTTCCATAAATTTAGAAAAAAACAACTAGACCGAGTGGATCCGTTGGGCCCAAACCTCTTCTGCATTGGTGCAGCACCCTCTCCTCTCCCCTCCCCCTCCCCCTCCCTCCCTCCCATCCCCTTCCTCCCCTCCCCCCTCCCTCCACCTCCCCCCTCACCCCTCCACCCTTCCCCACCCCCCCCACTCTATCCCCCGCTACCCCACTTATCCTCCCCTCTCCCCCCCTCCCTCCACCCCCTCCCTCCCTAGGAGATAGATTTAAACTTTAAAATGTGAATAACTTTAAAAATATAACACCGATTTCAATAAAAACTACTTGCATTATCACTAAAGTGACGATGTTGAGAAAGGTGGGCCTAAAATTGTCGCGCTATCGTGTACCGTTTTGGCTGAAGTTCAGTCACAAACAAGATAACAAACGAGAGTTTTCGTATATAGATGGCTGTATGGTAACTCAAATTTCACTGTACCTTAATTGGTTCATGATGTGACAATAAATTGAATTTTGAATCTTCATCCAACAACAGTGGTATCGTCAGCGACTTTAGGGAACACCACTTTCTTTGAGCCTTTCAGCTGCCAAAGACCACCATGTGACTCCCTTCCCTCCCCTCTCACCCGCCGCTGTCACTTGCTGTCGGTGGTGGCTTTGTTCTCTCTCAGCATGACCACCGCTAGAATCAAACCATTCCTCCAATTTGACGACATTGAAAAAATCATCCGTGCTTTCACTTCCTCCCGCCTAGACTACTGCAACTGCCTATACACTGGGATCAGCCAATCATCCCTGTCCCGCCTGCAATTGGTCCAAAACGTCGCAGCGAGACTCCTGACGGGTACCCGTAAAAGGGACCACATCACCCCAATTCTAGCCTCTCTCCACTGGCTCCCAGTACAGTACAGTGGGTGTAGGATAGTGTTAATGTACGGGGATCACTGGGCGGCACGGACTTGGAGGGCCGAAAAGGCCTGTTTCCGGCTGTATATATATGATATGATATGATATGATATGATATGATATGATACAGAATCAACTTCAAGCTTCTCCTATTCACATACAAAGCCCTAAACGGGCTTCACCCCCCCCCCATATCAAATATCTTCTAGCCCACCACTCTATCTCCAGGTCCCTCAGGTCGGCCGACTTGGGGCTACTGACTATCCCGTGGTCTAGGCTTAAGCTCAGGGGTGACCGCGCTTTTGCAGTTGCAGCTCCTAGACTGTGGAACAGCATCCCTCTCCCCATCAGAACTGCCCCCTCCATCGACTCCTTTAAGTCCAGGCTCAAAACCTATTTCTACTCCCTAGCGTTTGAGGCCCTCTGAGGGGGCGCTGTGAACTGTTTACGTATGTGCTGTTATGTTTGTGTGCCATTGTATGTTCGTTCTTAGTACCTGAATTGATGTACAGCACTTTGGTCAAAGTTGGTTGTTTTTAAATGTGCTGTACAAATAAAATTGACTTGACTTGACATTGTCCCATCGCTCTGTCCGGTCGGCCTCTTTGTGGTTTCGCAAAAACAGTCAGGGGAGAAGATTGAGGAGCACAGTTGAGAGAAACAGGCCCCTTTGGCCCATCGGTTCCGCACCGACCAGCGATCCCCGCACATTAACACTATCCCACACACACAACACACTAGGGACAATTTTTAAAAAACATTTACCAAGCCAATTAACCTACAAACCTGTATGTCTTTGGAGTGTGGGATGAAACGGAAGATCTCAGAGAAAACCCACGCAGGTCACGGGGAGAACGTGCAAACTCCGTACGGACGGCACCCGTAGTCAGGATCGAACCCAGGTCTCCGGCGCTGCATTCGCTGTAAGGCAGCAACTCTACCGCTGCGCCACCGTGCCGACCCAGTTAAAAAGGGATTTCGGGAAGCAGCCTGTTAAAGGTGCCTGGTAAATTAGTGAAGGCTTGACAGGAGGTTCAGAGTTCCAGAGGGTAAGAGGAAAGTTGAACAGGATGGTGGGAGGAGGGGTTGTGGGCTGGTGCTTGGGGGCCAGTCAGAGAGGAAACACAAAAATCTTAAACAGGCAGCGGCAGAGTTGCTGCCTTATAGCGCTTGCAGCGCCGGAGACCTGGGTTCCATCCCGACTAAGGGTGCTGTCTGTACGGAGTTTGTACGTTCTCTCCGTCATCCCCGAGATCTTCGGTTTCCTCCCACACTCCAAAAGCGTACAGTTATGTTGGTAAATTGGCTTGATATAGGCGTAAATTGTCCCTAGTGTGTGCAGGACAGTGTTAATGTGCGGGGATCGCTGGTCGGTGTGGACTCGGGTGGCCGAATGGCCTGTTTATGCGCTGCATCTCTAAACTAAACTTAAAAAAAGAGAGCCAGCAGAGATAGAATTCGGACAGGCTAAGGAGGGATTTCATTGTTTAGATGTAAACAAATAACTATGGTGCATGGAGAGGACAGGTCTGGAGCGATATGGACCAAACGGGGGCATGTGGGACTAGTGTAGCTAGGACATTTTTTAAAAATCAAAAAATACTTTATTCAAGTAATAAATATTTACAAAACATCTTCTTTTCAACAACCCCATCCGAAATTTCCGGAGGTTACACGTTCAATGCAGGTATTCATTTCCAAATTTACACCGAAATTTACACAGAATAGATTATTTTGAAAGGGCGTCTCCACTAGACCCTGCCCCCCATGTCCAGCAGCGGAAGGATCCTAGACTGTGGCCTTCCCCCACAGAGCCTTGGCGTTGGCTGCACCGAGCTACAGTGCATCCCTCAGCACGTACTCCTGCAGTCTGCAGCGAGCCAGTCGGCAACATTCCCCGACGGACAGCTCGCTCCGCTGGGAGGTCAACAAAGCTCGGGCAGACCAAAGAGCGTCTTTCACCGAGTTGATGACCTTCCAGCAGCACTCGATGCCTGTCTCCGAAGTGTAGCTGGGACATGTTGGCCGAATGGCCTGTTTGCACACTGTATCACTCGATGACTCCATGACCCGAAGCAGTGCTCGCGACTTGTGATGCCACCACACTAAGGCCGCGACGAGAATTTCAACTGAGCTCTTGTAATTATTGTTCGGGCTATGGAGGGGAGGTGGAACCATCTGATGGAAAATCAGCGTTTAATCTGTAACACTCTTTAGCACTCTTTCTGATCTTAAACAATGTATTCTGGATATCCCTCTGCATTTACAATGTTCATCTCAATACTTCCTCTTTACAATCCCTCAATATAATATTTTTTTAAAACCTGACTTAGAAATTGCTTCATGTTATTTAATTGGTGTTCAAGGAACACTGGGTGTTATCCTCTTACTGTTTGTAAATAGACAATAGGTGCAGGAGGAGGCCATTCGGCCCTTCGAGCCAGCACCGCCATTCAATGTGATCATGGCTGATCATTCTCAATCAGTACCCCGTTCCTGCCTTCTCCCCATACCCCCTGACTCCGCTATCCTTAAGAGCTCTATCCAGCTCTCTCTTGAATGCATTCAGAGAATTGGCCTCCACTGCCTTCTGAGGCAGAGTAGTTCTAAAAGTAGAACTTCAATTTATAGGATTACAGTGCAGTGCAGTTGGGTTTCCCTGTATAACACTGTGCTGAAAATTACATTCTCACTTTCAAATGCAGTATTCCCTGTAGGTCTGTCGTAGATCCTCACATTTCTCACCAGGAAGCACAACTGGCTCAGTCTCTCGATCATCTCAGCAAACGGTCTATTGAAAAGAGATAAGAATATGCCAGCACTGTCTAAATGCAGGAACATTGGTTAGAGGGTGGCCAAAGGAATCATTACAAATGGGCTATTCACAAAAAGCTGGAGTAACTCAGCAGCTCAGGCAGCATCTCAGGAGAGAAGGAATGGGTGACGTTTCGGGTCGAAACCGTTCTTCAGACTTCTTCAGAAGGGTCTCGCCCGAAACGTCACCCATTCCTTCTCTCCTGAGATGCCGCCTGACCTGCTGAGTTACTCCAGCATTTTGTGAATAAATACCTTCGATTTGTACCAGCATCTGCAGTTATTTTCTTACATCACTGTCTCTGTGTGCTTTGTTGTTATCTTCTCCCAGCTGACAATAATCTATTCTACATTACCTTTGATCTTCATTCCATTTGGCCTGTGCAAGGCCGGAGACTCGGGTTCAATCCCGACCAAGGGTGCTGTCTGTACGGAGTTTGTACGTTCTCCCCGTGACCACGTGAGTTTTCTCCGGGATCATCGGTTTCATCCCGCATTCCAAAGACACACAGGTTTGTAGATAAATTGGCTTGGTACAAGTGTAAATTGTCCCTCGTGTGTGTAGGATAGTATTAATGTGCTGGTTGGTGTGGACTCGGTGGTCCGAAGGGCCTGTTTATGCGATTTATCTAAACTAAACTAAAACAAAATTGAGCCAGCAGAGATAGAATTAGAAAAGGCCAGGGAGGGATTTCATTGTTTAGATGTAAACAAATAACTGGTACACGGATAGGACACCTTTGGACGTCTGTCTGAAGAAGGGTCACCTTTTATTCTTCTGAAAAGAGAGTGCCAGACTGCATAATATCTTTCTAAACATACTCTACCTTCCAGGACTCAAGCCATATTCTCTAGTCCATGCTAAAGCTTTTTTTCTGCAGGGAGAAAAGATCTGTACATAACGTTCCAGGTCCTGTATAACTTTGCTCTTAAGGACAAATCCTCCTAGAATAAAGACTCTCGCGGTGCCTCCTCCTGGCAACACATGGTAACTGCGGCCACCTTCAGTCCCAGGCTAAACTGTGCGGGGTTCTGGGAGGAACTCTGGCCCCCAGGGATGCGACGTGCAGGCCCACCGGCGTGTGGACACGTCCGGACGCCCATCAACCAGGTCCCAACTATGGGTTGACCAGCACCCCACCCGCTGCCTTGTGGGTAAGGCTCAGGAGAGCCAAAGGCACCGGAGCTGGAGTCCCCTAGAGACGGTCGGCTGGCCCCTCGTGCGTCCTCCTTCCGGCAACTCCTGCAACCGAGTAGGCCCCAAACGTAGCAGCCACACCGTTCCTCTGGAATCAGCCTACCCGGTGGAGAGGGGAATGCAGATAGACAATAGACAATAGGTGCAGGTGGAGGCCATTCGGCCCTTCGAGCCAGCACCGCCATTCAATGTGATCATCGCTGATCATTCTCAATCAGTATCCCGTTCCTGCCTTCTCCCCATATCCCCTGACTCCGCTATCCTTAAGAGCTCTATCTAGCTCTCTCTTGAATGCATTCA
Source organism: Rhinoraja longicauda (assembly GCF_053455715.1). Taxonomy (NCBI): domain Eukaryota; kingdom Metazoa; phylum Chordata; class Chondrichthyes; order Rajiformes; family Arhynchobatidae; genus Rhinoraja; species Rhinoraja longicauda. Next base: position 137,095,584 of record NC_135953.1, on the reverse strand, counting down.
AAGAATTGGCCTCCACTGCCTTCCGAGGCAGAGAATTCCACAGATTCACAACTCTCTGACTGAAAAAGTTTTTCCTCATCTCCGTTCTAAATGGCCTACCCCTTATTCTTAAACTGTGGTCCCTGGTTCTGGACTCCCCCAACATTGGGAACATGTTTCCTGCCTCTAGCGTGTCCAACCCCTTAATAATCGTATATGTTTCAATAAGATCCCCTCTCATCCTTCTAAATTTGTATTCCCATTCCCATTCACCTGCCCAGGCTCAGCGGCCAAATCAAATGGAGAGGACACTGAAAGATCTCCATTTGGCAGGATGGTGCCAAGCCGCACCATCATCTCCCGCAGATGGACGGATGCCAGAGAAAAACAAAAGTCTGGAGATGAGAAAAGACAGATGAATGAGGATGGAGCGAGCTTTTCTTTTGTGCGGTGGCACAGCTGGTGGAGCCTCACAGCGACAGAAACAAGAGTTTGATCCTGATCCCGGGTGCTGTCTATGTGGAGTTTGCACATTCTCTCTGTATCCACATGCGGATTTCCTCTGGGTTCTCCGTTTTCCCCCCGCATCAGAAAGCCATGCTGGTTCGTAGGTTAATTTGCCCCCCTGTAAATTGCCCCCTCGCGTGCAGGGAGTGGATACGAAAGTGGGATTACATAGAACTGGTGTGAATGGGTGATCAATGATCGGCGTGGATTCACTGGGCCACGGGGGCTGTTTCCAAGCTGCAACTTCTAAATTAATAAACTAAAGCCTCTGTTGGGGCCATTTATGTTTATTGTTGGCACATCATATTATTTTGCTGAGATACACCATACAGTGTGGCCCGTTAACTGAGCTTGCCAATTAGCAAATATTCCAGGAGAACATATCACAAGGTTCAATATTTCAGGATCCGCATTAAGTGTGGTTTGGATGATCATCGTTCGTGTTTTGTAACTTGCAGATTTCATTAGATAGATTGAGGTGGACTATTATGAGCTGTTAGACTAAACACTCCTTGATATTGTGACTGGTAGCCCAGTTAATTGGACATCACAGCTGCAGTGTGGAAGCAAGGCTTGATAGAAAACATAATAAAGAACCAGACAGCATAGGTGACAGTGTAGCGAACATAGAGAATGGTCCGGGTCGTCGAACCCTCAGATTGGCCAGCAAGGTCACGTGTGAGCGCGACCGTAGGGATTGGTCCAGAGAGCGACATCGCTGATTGGCCAGCGTGGTCATGTGTGCTTTTGGCGCCCGATATGTTCAGTTCGGCGAAGTCTTCGAAGAAGACAGTAAGTTTTTGATGGTTGTCCTTTACCTTGTTGTTTAACTTTGTATTCGAATATTGCGGCTGCAATAAACTTCTTCTACAACCAACAAGTTTTCGGACTCGCCATATTGGTGACCCCGACGTGATCTGGACGATCACCGACTATGCAGGAACACGACGCCTCGTTGTTGATTGCCGCGCCTGGCACACCAGAGTTAAGCGCGGTAAGCGTTCACCTTCCGTTGTTTTGGACACATTCACCGCAATCTTGGTTTGTCCACACCGAAGCCCAATTTCATATAAAGAACATATCGGCCGACTCGACGAAGTATTACTACCTCGTCAGCGCTCTATCACCGGAGACGACCACACGCGTGATGCGGTTCATCGTTAATCCGCCTGCGGAAAGCAAGTACGAGGCAATGAAGAAAGTGTTACTGCGAACCTTCGGGTTTAATAGGCATGATTGCGCTGAAAGACTTCTGCACCTACCGGACCTCGGAGATCGACGGCCGTCTGTTCTCATAGCCGAAATGATGATGCTAGCCGGTGAGGATACGGATTGCCTTATGTTCGAACAGGCATTCCGAGAGAAGCTTCCTGAGGATGTCCGACTGCTGCTCACGGATTGTTCTTTTAAGGACCCCGAAGCATATGCAGCGAAAGCGGACGCGCTCATAGCGGCTAAAAACAAGGCAAGCGGTTCGATCAACAAGGTCTCGACATCGGTGGCCACGCCACAGCGACATCAAGATGGCGCCGTGTCTCCCGCCAGTTCTCCGAAAGCCCGCCAAAAAGATCCGCACAAGCGCGGCTGGTGCTATTATCACCTACGATGGGGTAGAGAATCCCGCAACTGCCGCTCACCTTGTACCTTCGCGGGAAATGCCTCGGCCGATCGTACATAGGGGCAGTTGCGATTGGCCAGAACCGACGCCTCTACGTCCACGATCGATTCACGGACACAGAATTTTTGGTAGACACGGGAGCCATCGTCAGTATAGTGCCGCCGACCGACCTCTAAACCAGAACGGGTAAGACAGGTCCCACCCTCATCGCGGTTAATGGCAGCCCCATTCGCACTTTCGGTATACGGAAGATGTCCCTTGTGTTAGGCCTCCGCACGTACGAATGGCCATTCATCATAGCAGACGTCAGACAAGCGATCCTAGGCGCAGATTTTCTCTGGGCTTTTTCACTGGTCCCTGATGTCCGCGGTAACGACCTCCGACCCTCCGCCAGCGAGGAGCCCGTCGCTCCGACAATCGCCTCCCCGCCCAGCCCTACTGTCCAGGCCGTCGTCGCATCCCCTGACTCGTATGCTGAGATCCTGGCGGAGTTTCCAGAGCTGCTCATTCAACGTTTTGACACGCCTTCGGCCAAGCACGGCGTGGTCCATCACATCCGAGGGCCCTCCCGTTTTCGCTCGGGCCAGGAGACTACCGCCAGACAAACTGGTGGTGGCACGGGCGGAATTTAGGAAGATGGAGGAAATGGGCATTGTCCGTCAGTCCGACAGCCCGTGGGCCTCGCCGTTGCATATGGTCTCCAAGGCATCTGGGGGGTGGAGACCATGTGGCGATTATCGGCGTCTCAATGCTGTCACCACGGCTGATCGCTACCCCATACCGCACCTACAGGACTATTCGTCTGGGCTGGAAGGAGCGGTGGTGTTCTCCAAAATCGATTTGGTGCGAGGATACCACCAGATTCCGGTGCGTCCGGAGGACATACAGAAAACTGCCACGATTACTCCGTTCGGGTTGTTTGAATGGTTGCGTATGCCTTTCGGTTTAAAGAACGCGGCACAGGCTTTCCAACGACTGATGGACCGTGTGGGTCGGGGTTTACCCTTTTTGTTTATTTATTTAGACGACATCCTGGTCGCCAGCCCCTCAGTGCAGGAACACCAGGTCCACTTGCGGACGGTGTTCCAGCGGCTCCAAGACCACGGGCTCATTATCCAACCCTCCAAGTGTCAATTCGGCCTCCCTTCTCTTGATTTTTTAGGGCACAGAATTACCCCTGCCGGCGCCTCCCCTTTGCCCGAGAAGGTGGAGGCTATCCGGGCATTTCCCAGGCCCACCACAGTAAAAGGACTACAGGAGTTTGTAGGCATGGTTAACTTCTACCATAGGTTCGTTCCGGCAGCAGCGCGGGTCATGCGCCCGCTCTTCCAGTGCCTTGCGGGAAAACCGGTAGAGTTGATATGGTCCCCGGCCACAGAGTCGGCTTTTACAGCAGCTAATGCAGCATTAGCAGACGCCACCATGTTGGTCCACCCGAGCCCCTCCGCCCCCACGGCCCTGACGGTTGACGCCTCTGACGTGGCGGTGGGCGGGGTCTTGGAGCAGCAGGTCGGTGGCCGTTAGCAGCCCTTGGCGTTTTTCAGCCGGCAACTAAATTCGGCTGAGCTGAAGTACAGCGCATTTGACCGAGAGCTTCTGGCCCTCTATTTAGCTGTTCGTCATTTCAGGTATTTCCTTGAGGACCGCCCATTTGTGGCCTTTACGGACCACAAACCATTAACATTTGCATTTTTCAAATTGTCTGACCCATGGTCGGCCCGCCAGCAGCGGCACCTGACTGCTATCTCCGAATTTACCACCGATATCCGTCATGTCGCGGGTAAGCTTAATGCCGTTGCTGTCGCCCTGTCTAGACCTGCTGTTTCCCCTATTTCGGCGGTGGACTGCGAGGTGGATCCCCAGGAGCTTGCGGAGGCACAGCTTCTAGCGGATACCGCCTCGGCATACCAGTCCACCACTTCGGGATTGAAGTTGGCTCAGGTAGCCTGCGGGTCGGAAGGCACGAAAGTCTGGTGTGATGTTTCCCTTCCCCGTCCCAGACCGGTAGTACCGCCCTCCCTTCAGCGCCGGGTTTTTGATGCCATTCATGGGCTGGCGCACCCGTCCATCCACTCCACCTCTGCTTTGGTAGCAGCTCGGTTTGTCTGGCATGGCCTACGGAAACAGGTAGCGGGTTGGGCGCGTTCCTGCGTTCCCTGTCAGACCGCTAAAGTCCAGCGCCATGTCCAGCCCCCCGTACAGGAGTTCGAGGTCCCAGCAGTTTGTTTTTTCCACATCCACGTGGATTTAGTCGGGCCTTTGCCTTCCTCCCGGGGCTACACCCACCTCCTCACGATGGTGGATCAGTTCACCCGGTGGCCAGAGGCTTTCCCATTGTCTGATATTTCGTCAGCGTCTTGTGCCAGGACTTTGGCCCTCCATTGGGTAGCTCGTTTCGGGGTCCCGGCAGTTATTACCACTGACAGGGGGCCGCAGTTCACTTCGTCCCTCTGGGCCGCGCTCGCAGAACTGTACGGTTCCAAGTTACAGCCCACTACTGCATATCACCCCCAGGCAAATGGACTTGTAGAAAGGTTCCACCGTCAACTTAAGGCGTCCCTCAGTGCAAGGTTTGAAGGCCCGGACTGGGTAGACCAACTCCCCTGGGTTCTTCTGGGCATCCGGACTGCTCCTAAGCTAGATCTCGGTGCGTCGTCCGCGGAGCTAGTATATGGCTCGACACTTCGAGTACCCGGAGATTTGTTTCCGGACCCCTCAGACCAGCTGCCTCCAGTCCCATCAGTCTTAGCATCTCTCCGGGCACGGGTGGGTTCCCTGGCTCCAGTCCCGACTTCACGTCATGGGTGTCCCATGGTACATGAACCGCCTTCCCTGAAGGACTGTGAGTTTGTGTTTCTGCGAAAAGATTCCCATCGTGCCCCGTTGCAGAGGGTCTATCAAGGGCCGTTCCGGGTTTTGCGTAAGGGAACGGCTACCTTCACCTTAGACATGTGCGGCAGGAGTGAGCTCGTCTCGGTGTCCCGGCTCAAACCTGCACACTTGGATCCGGATCAACCAGTCCTGGTCGGCCAAACCCCTAGGAGAGGCCGACCTCCGTTAGTTCCGCTCAGTCCAGGACCCCCCGTTCCGGCAGTTCCTCCAGGACCCCCCGTTCCGGCAGTTCCTCCAAGTCCGGAACCCCCGGCTCCTGTGGTTCAGGCTGCCCCTATCCGTACTCGTTATGGTCGCGAAATCCGGCTCCCTGCTAGGTTCCGTACCTCGGGTTCTGGGGGGGGTCATGTAGCGACCATAGAGAATGGTCCGGGTCGTCGAACCCTCAGATTGGCCAGCAAGGTCACGTGTGAGCGCGACCGTAGGGATTGGTCCAGAGAGCGACATCGCTGATTGGCCAGCGTGGTCATGTGCGCTTTTGGCGCCCGATATGTTCAGTTCGGCGAAGTCTTCGAAGAAGACAATAAGTTTTTGATGGTTGTCCTTTACCTTGTTGTTTAACTTTGTATTCGAATATTGCGGCTGCAATAAACTTCTTCTACAACCAACAAGTTTTCGGACTCGCCATAACAGGACAGGGAGGCACAGGGAGAGGGAATATTACAGTTCCCACCAGACCAGGGACTGAGAAACCAGCTGCAACTTGCATGCAGAATTTGGAAAACCTGGTACGTTCTTCTCTCTGTTTGTACAACTACCCCAATAAACAACCAAGTAAATGGGAAATAACGACTGGAAGATCTGTTCTATTGGGTCTGTGCAAGATCATTCCTACTCTCCCTGTGTGTTGATGGCAACTGGAAAAGAGGACACTAGAAAAGTTGAAAATCTGACATTACAGTCTCATTTCACAGCATCTCATATTTCGCTTGGGCAGCTGACAACCCATGGGCCTCTCTAACGTCAAGTAACCCCTGCATTCCCTCTCTCTCCATTCCTTCGCAGCCCAAGGCGTAGCAGCTTGAAAGTCGTTTTGTTGAGTCTCATTGCCTGTACTCGTTCTCACCTAGCCCACAGCTAACAGTGGCCTTGTTTCCTTTATTGTGGTTACTTTTTTCGCATGTCTTTCATTTATTTTGTTCGACATCTCTCCACATCACCGTCTATATCTCTCGTCTCCCTTTCACCCGACTCTCAGTCTGAAGAAGGGTTTCGACCTGAAACACCGTCACCTGTTCTTTTCCTCCAAGTCCCGCCGAGCTACTCCAGCTACTCCTTTGCCTGTCCCGCTGAGCCACTCCAGCTTTTTGTGTCTATCTTCGGTTTACACCAGCATCCGCAGTTACCTTCCTTACACACTTCTCGCTTTTGAATGTTTGGTTTCTGATTGATCCAGAACTGAACCAAGACTTCAAGGCAGAGTATGAACACAGTACTGGTATAATTTATCCCTGATGCGCCATTCCATCAGAACATTGCTGGAAATCCACTTCCCTGCCAAATCTCCCCTGACTTACCTTTATTTATTCTGGAGAACATCCTATACATGGCTTTGATTCCTAGTTCTACACAGTATGGACATATTTACCGCTGAATCTGCTAAACCTTTTGAATCTCTTCCTGCATCATTCTTAACTATGTTTCTTCACAGCATTTGCTCATTCATCCATTATTATTTCCCGATGAAAGAAACAATCAGTCTGAAATGTCAACCAATAAAAATGTAAATAACGTTCTGAACAGAATGCCAATGAAGATAAAACTGCTTAATTCCCAGTGGTTACCATAGTAATTCATTTTCAGCGTTTTGAATTGTAAAGGATATGATATTTTATCATTAAATCAACATGGTTTATATAAGATGATGGTACTTGCGAAGAATTCTTTTTCTTCTATTAAATGAAAATGGTTTCAGTGTAAATAATTCACACTTCTAACTGAAATCTAATCAATATAATTCAAGAAATGCTCACAGTTGCAGCAAAATAAATGCACCATGAAACAAGTAATTGAAGCAACAATACTCTGCACTGCCCTGCCCTGCCCTTTGGTCTGCCAGCCAAACAGGACGTAATTGAACATTGCCAGCAATCCGCTTCCCTGCCATATATCTTTAGCCCTGAATGCCCTGTAGTCTAATCCTCCATCTCAGGCCCTGAGCATACTTAATGATCGTTCTGGAGATTGTAGGGGGGGGGGGGGGCAGTCAATAGTGGAGAGTTTGGATTGTGAGATCGAATGGGCTACGTCTACAATTGGCACGGCTGGCGCAGCGGTAGAGTTGCTGCCATACAGCGCTTGCAGCGCCGGAGACCCGGGTTCGATCCCGACTATACGGAGTTTGTACGTTCTCCCCGTGACCTGCGTGGGTTTTCTCCGAGATCTTCGGTTTCCTCCCACATCCCAAAGACGCACAGGTTTGTCGGTTAATGGGTTTGGTAAATGTAAAGATTGTCCCGAGTGTGTGTAGGATAGTGAAAAAATGTGCGGGGATCGCTAGTCGGCACGGGCCCGGTGGGCCGAAGGGCCTGTTTCCGCACCCTATCTCTCAACTAAACTAAACTAAATCTTTAAAAATCTTGTTGTCTTGGGCAAATGAGTTCCCAAACCAAACTGTGGTGTACGTATGTCCGTGGTACGTATGTCGAAGTTTGTATGAATCGTTGGAAACCTGCCAAATTTCCTCAGCATTGGTGTTCTTCCTTGGATGTCACTTGAGTGTGGTTGGATAATGTTAGATCATTAGTAATATTTACGTCAAGGAGCTTGAAGCTCACAACCATTTCCATTGAAGGCTGATTAGGGCATGGAATCAACCACGATCCCTGATGTTAATAACCAGCTCCTTCGTCTTGCTGACATTGAGAGAGAAAGGTGGTCATCCTGAAATCATGTTATTAAATTCTATATCTCCCTCCGGTATTCCGAATCATCATTATTCGCGATCAGGCCCACCACTGTGGTATCATCTGCCACTTGGATTTCACCTGAGTGTGGATCTTATGGTTCGTCCATGGTTTCTGATTGGGGAACACATGTATTGTCTTCTTTGGTGTGCAGTCCTCTACACACTTGCTGATGAGGACTGAGCAACTGCATCTGCGATTCCCTGCTCCAGTCTGAAGAAGGCTCCTCACCTGAAACATCGCCTGTCCACGTTCTCCAGAGATGCTGCTTGACACGCTCTGTTACTCACGCACTTTGTGTCTATTTATGTAAACTAGCAACTGCCGTTCATTGTTAAAACTAACATGCTGTTAATTGCTCTAATTATATTCGCTCTACCTGCATATGAGCCTTTTTTTGAACCACACACCAAGTTGCCTAATCCAAATCCATGTCAGGCCTCTGCTATCAGTCATCTTTCAGATAAGATGCTTCTTCTATGGGTGGCATGGTGGCGCAGCGGTAGAGTTGCTGCCTGACAGCGCTCACAGCGCCGAAGACCCGGGTTCAATCCCAACTACGGGTGCTGCCTGTACGGAGTTTGTACGTTCTCCCCGTGACCTGCGTGGGTTTTCTCCGAGAACTTCGGTTTCCTCCGACACTCCAAAGAAGTACAGGTTTGTAGGTTAATTGGCTCAGGTTTGTATACTTGGTATAATTGTAAATTTTCCCTAGTGGGTGTAGGATAGTGTTAATCTGCAGGAATCGCTGGTCGGTGCAGACCCGATGGGCCGAAGGGCCTGTTTCCGCGCTGTATCTCTAAACTGAACTAAACTATATTTTTCTTGCCAAAACCCACAATTTCATACTTTCCCACTTCATACTCTATCTCTGCCCACTTCTTTCACAACCTAATTTCCTATCTACCAATGTGTCATCAGTAAATTTAGTAACCATCTTTTTGGTGCATTCATTCGTCATTTCTATAATTGTAAAACGTTGTGACTCCTCACACTGTTTGCTGTGGCACTTCCTTCATCTTGCCAACCGACAAAGACACATTCAAATATTGGAATAACTCAGAGGGACTGGAGCGAAGGAACGGGTGACATTTCGGATCGGGACCCTTCTTCAGACTGAGAGTCAGGGGAAATTGTGTTTCCTTTATCATCATTACTTTTTTTTGCATATCTTTCATTCATTGTTCTATATCTCTCTACATCATCGTCTATATCTCTCGTTTTCCTTTCCCGCGACTTTCAGTCTGAACAAGGGTCTCGAAATGTCAGGGGGGGAGGATGCACTAATGCAGGTTTGGGCCCAATGGGTTCACTTGGTCTAGTATTTTCTAAAGTGAGAACTAATGTTGCTTCATTGTTTTCCAACATTCGTTCTATAGGATTAATGTTCACTTTGCCAATTATTTTCTTATATATAGTCTTGCAATTTATTTTTATAATTTCTAGTAACTTTAATTTGCGCCACTTCTCCGTGGATTGTCACCTTGTCGCGGTGGAGAAGCTTGTGTGGTCCTGAGATCCTGAGAGCGATGCCGTCTGGAGTCACGCTCCTGGTAGGGTCACCCATGGCGGTAAGGTCGAGGGGGAGGTCCCTGACAAGGAGCAATCCAACCAAGACCTCAACGGTGGAACTCATGATCATGCGGAATGTTTCAATGCTAGAAAGAGAAAGCAATCAGCGAATACATTGAATTTGAGAGACCGAGTGAAGGAACTATAATTTTGAAATGTTCCTGATACTAAGAGATAGATTAGTGTGCAGGTCAGGCAGCATCTCGGGAGAGAAGGAATGGGTGACGTTTCGGGTCGAGACCCTTCTTCAGACTGAGGGGCTGAAGAAGGGTCTGAAGAGGGGTCTCGACCCGAAACATCACCCATTCCTTCTCTCCCGAGATGTTGCCTGACCTGCTGAGTTACTCCAGCATTTTGTGAATAAATACCTTCGATTTGTACCAGCATCTGCAGTTATCTTCTTATACTACTGGGAAATGAGAGATACAGACGATGATGTAGAGAGATAGAGAACAATGAATGAAAGATATGCAAAAAAGTTACAATGATAAAGGAAACAGGTCATTGTTAGCTGTTTGTTAGGTGAAAACGAGAAACTGGTGCAACTTGGATGGGGGAAGGATAGAGAGAGAGGGAATGCCGGGGTTACTTGAAGTTTGGAGAAATCAAAATTCATGCCACTGGGCTGTAAGCTGCCCAAGCGAAAAATGAGATACTGTTCCTCCAATTTGCGTTTAATCTCACTCTGACAATGGAGGAGACTTAGGGCAGAAAGGTCTGTGTGGGAATGGGAAGGAGAATTAAAGTGTTTAGCAACCGGGAGATCAGGTAGGTTCAGGCATTGTCAAGTGTGTCTTCTTTATTGTGACCCAGTCATGTGAAAGTCACGGAGAATTACACAAGAAACTAGTTAGCCACACATGCCGAAAGATGGGAAACCTGCAGGTCACGAGTGCAAAAATTGAGAGGCCAGGCTGTTAATACCTGGAATATCTTGCAACCTTGATGTTTCAATTCAAAACTGCAGATTGCTGTAATAAAAAAAAACATTTTCTCTAGCCACAGGGAATTGGAGAATAGCCAATGTTGTTCCGTTGATTAAGAAGGAATGTAAAAATAATCCAGGGAATTTTAGGCCGGTGAACCTCACGTCAGTGGTAGGGAAGTTATTGGAGAGATTCTTCTGTTTAGGATTTACTTCCATTTGGAAGGGAATGGGCTAAATAGCGACGGTCAGCATGACTTTGCACACAGTCCACGTCTTACTAAATGGAACAAGTATGTTGAGAAGTGACTGAGGTGATTGCTGAGGATGTTGTCGTCATGATATTAGTAGAACATTTGAAAAAGTTTTCCAGAACTGCAGAAGATTAAGATGCATGATGGCATTCACAGTGACTTGGTCGTTTGCATTCAGGACTGACTTACTCATAAAAGACAGAGGTTGTGGTTAGGGTTGCCAACTGTCCCGTATTAGCCGGGACATCCCGTATATTGGGCTAAATTGGTTTGGTCCATATGGGACCGCCCTTGTCCCGCGGAGCGCTGTAGGCCCGGACACTGTAGGCCTGGGGGCCGCTGTAGGCCTGGAGGCACGGGCGCTGCCTAATGGAGGTTGCATAGCAACCCGCCTCCCGGCCCTAGCGTCCGCCATTGGTGGAGTGGGAGCATGTGGCCGCTGGCTGGATGAGGTCACGTGGGGCGCGGGCAGTGACTTCACCTTTTGTCCCTTATTTGGGAGTGAGAAAGTTGGCAACCCTTGTTATGGTGGAAGGGCATCATTCTGACTGGAGGTCTGTGACCAATGGAGTTCTGCAAGGATCTGTGCTGGGACCTCCGCTGTTTGTGATACACGTATATAAATGACTTGGACGTCATTGCAGATGGGTTGGTCAGTAAATTTGCAGACAAAATCAAGATTGTTGGAATGTGTAGAAAGGAACTGCAGATGGTGGTTTCAACTGAAGATAGACACAAAAAGCTGGAGTAACCCAGAGGGTCAGACAGCATCTCTGGAGAAAAAGAATAGGGGACATTTTGGGTTGAGACCGTTCTTCACTCTCGACCCGAAACGTTGAGCATAGGAGCAAAGAGGTCCTTCTGCAGTTGTACAGGGCCCCAGTGAGACCGCACCTGGAGTACTGTGTGCAGTTTTGGTCTCTAAATTTGAGGAAGGATATTCTTGCTATTGAGGGCATGCAGCGTAGGTTTACTAGGTTAATTCCCGGATTGGCGGGACTGTCATATGTTGAAAGACTGGAGCAATTAGGCTTGTATATATTGGAATTTAGAAGGATGAGAGGGGATCTTATCGAAACATATAAGAGTATTAAGGGGTTGGACACGTTAGAGGCAGGAAACATGTTCCCAATGTTGGGGGAGTCCAGAACAATGGGCCACAGTTTAAGAATAACGGGTAGGCCATTTAGAACGGAGATGAGGAATGGTGGTGCTGGCTCGAAGGGCCGAATGGCCTACTCCTGCACCTATTGTCTATTGTCTAATTTCACTCCACATACCTTAGGCGGCATGTGATAATGTTGACAATGCCTGAAGAAGGGTCTCAACCCGAAACATCACCCATTCCTTCTCTCCAGTGATGCTGCCTGACCCGCTGAGTTACTCAGCATGTTGTGTCTATCTTTGCCTTAGGGCGGTCAGGGCACCTAACTCTGGAATTCCCTCATCATCTCCTTATAGAAACATAGAAAATAGGTGCAGGAGGAGGCCATTTGGCCCTTCGAGCCAGCACCACCATTCATTGTGATCATGGCTGATCATCCACAATCAGTAACCCATGCCTGCCTTCTCCCCATATCCCTTGATTCCACTAGCCCCTAGAGCTCTATCTAACTCTCTTTTAAATTAATCCGGTGGATTGGCATCCTTTGCCTTCTGTGGCAAAGAATTCCACAAATTCACAACTCTCTGGGTTAAAAGGTTTCTTCTCACCTCAGTTTTAAATGGCCTCCCCTTTATTCTTAGACTGTGTGGCCCCTGGTTTTGGGCTCCCCCAACATTGAGAACATTTTTCCTGCATCTAGCTTGTCCAGTCCTTTAATGATTTTATACGTCTCTATAAGATCCCCTCTCATCCTTCTAAACTCCAGTGAATACAAGCCTAGTCTTTCCAATCTTTCCTCATCTCACAGTCCCTCCATCCCAGGGATTAACCTCGTGAACCTACGCTGCACTGCCTCAATAGCAAGGACGTCCTTCCTCAAATTAGGAGACCAAAACTGCACACGATACTCCAGATGTGGTCTCACCAAGGCCCTATACAACTGCAGGACTTCTTTGCTCCTGTACTCAAATCCTCTCGTTATGAAGGCCATCATGCCATTAGCTTTCTTCACTGCCTGCTGTACCTGCACGCTTACTTTCCAGTGCACTTATCTTTCTTCCTCTGTCTTTCTTCAAGTCTACATCATAAAATCTACGTAGCCAGCAAGATATTGTCTACCTGCTCTAATATCTCTTTATATGGCTGTGGTTGGATGACGATGCTCCGGTAGAACACAAAGGGATGAGATATTAGTTTAAACGCGCAAAATCAGTGCAAGCAGTCACCGCTATCAATAGCATCAATAAAAAAATAGTTGCTACGGAAACAGGGTCAATAGCATTGGGAGTAACAACTGAGTTGATGAAATTGCACACGTAACGAGAAAAGACGTTGAACACAGGGACAGGCAAATCCTCAGAGTGGAAAACTGGGTGATCTCACTCGATCACTGCGGTGCATGTATTTCAGGGAATGCGGTGTTGCATCTTTGTTGTAAGGTACACACAGATTCAAATATTGGGCACAGCTCGCCACTGAGTGCCAAAAATGCCCGAGAGGCAGAGATTTACTTTTACAGATCGCGATTGCTTTTCTTTCCTCAGCCGCCAACGCAGAAGGAGTTACTGAATATTATCCCATTACCTGTGTGTGTGTGTGGGTGGGTGTTTGTGTGTGTGTTTGTGTGTGTTTGTATGTGGGTGTGTTTGTTTGTGTTTGTGTGGGTGTGTGTGTGTGTGTTTGTGGGTGGGTGGGTGTGTTTGTGTGTGGTTGTGTGTGTGTGTTTGTGTGTGTGTGTGTGTGTGTGTGTTTGTGGGTGGGTGGGTGTGTTTGTGTGTGGGTGTGTGTTTGTGTGGGTGTGTGTGTGTGTGTTTGTGGGTGGGTGGGTGTGTTTGTGTGTGGGTGTGTGTGTTTGTGTGTGTGTGTGGGTGTGTGTGTGTGTTTGTGTGGGTGTGTGTGTGTTTGTGAGTGAGTGTGTGTGTGTGAGTGTGTTTGTGAGTGAGTGTGTGTGAGTGTGTTTGTTTGTGAGTGTGTGTGAGTGTGTGTGTGTGTGTGTGTGTGTGTGAGTGTGTGTGAGTGTGTGTGTGTGTGCATGAAGAAATAAATCACTTTCGATTTCGAGGAGCAGATTAGGAAATAAAAGTTGTGACCGGGGAAACTGTCTGGGCGGAGATGGTGGAGGAGGAGGGTTGTGGGGCGTTTGCACTAGGAGGAGGAGGAGGAGGAGGAGGAGGTTGTTTGCAGGATGCGCCGCCCTCCTCTTGCCTTCCACGTTGGAGAGAGCTGCCTTGGGAGGGAGGGTCGCCGGTGAGAGTGGTTGGCAGTCGGCAGCAGAGAGCAGCGAGCAGCAGTAGCAGCAGCTGAGAGCCGGCGACAACCGTGTGTAGGGCAGGTGGGTGGACAACGGGAGGGCGCTGACAATGGACAACAATCCAGCTCGTCCCTGAGCAGAACGGAGGACAATGGAGTAGAAGGGAGGACAGTCGAGTAGAAGGGGGGACAATGGAATAGAAGGGAGGACAGTCGAGTAGGAGGACAATCGAGTAGAAGAGAGGACAATGGAGTAGAAGGGGGGACAATCGAGTAGAAGGGGGGACAATCGAGTAGAAGGGGGGACAATCGAGTAGAAGGGGGGACAATCGAGTAGAAGGGGGGACAATCGAGTAGGAGGACAATCGAGTAGAAGAGAGGACAATGGAGTAGAAGGGGGGACATTCGAGTAGAAGGGGGGACAATCGAGTAGAAAGGGGGACATTCGAGTAGAAGGGGGGACAATCGAGTAGAAAGGAGGACAATGGAGTAGAAAGGAGGACAATGGAGTAGAAGGGAGGACAATTGAGGTCGTCCCCGAGAACAATGGACAGCGACCGAGCTCGTTCTTGAGCGGAATGGAGACCAGTCGAGTTAACTCGCCGAGCAGAATGGACGACAGTCGGGGTCGTTCCTGAGCAGCGGGGTCGGGCAGCGATCGCCTCCGCTTTCGCTTCCACACACTGGAATGGTGCAGGGAGCCGTGTTCGCTTTGCGCACTCGGCAACAGGCGGAGACAATGGAGATACAGCAGATGTGAGTCTGTCTGGGACTGTCTGGGTCTGTCTGTCTGGGTCTGTCTGTCTGGGTCTGTCTGTCTGTCTGGGTCTGTCTGTCTGGGTCTGTCTGTCTGGGTCTGTCTGTCTGGGTCTGTCTGTCTGGGTCTGTCTGTCTGGGTCTGTCTGTCTGGGTCTGTCTGTCTGGGTCTGTCTGTCTGGGTCTGTCTGTCTGGGTCTGTCTGTCTGGGTCTGTCTGTCTGGGTCTGTCTGTCTGGGTCTGTCTGCTGTAGCCGGGACCACCTCGGGGTTGTAACAGGTGGCTGGCTCCTCCAGCCGGGGAGAGGGAGGGAGGGAGTTAGATGTGGCCCTTGTGGCTAAAGGGATCAGGGGGTATGGAGAGAAGGCAGGTACAAGTTACTGAGTTGGATGATCAGCCATGATCATATTGAATGGTGGTGCGTACAGGCTCGAAGGGCCGAATGGCCTCCTCCTGCACCTATTTTCTATTTCTCTATGACAACCCCGGTCACTCTGGCTGCAAAGAAAGGAAGCCCCCTCCTCCCCTCCCCTCCCCTTTTAAATGCGAAGAAGAGCCGGAGGAGGGGGGAGGTGAGGTGAGGTGGGGTTTGGGGGGAGATGGTTGCAACACCACAATGGATGGGGGTCGTCCAAGGATTTAGAAAATGCCTCCTTTAAAACGCAGGCGAGAAAGTAGTAAAGCGAAGGTGAACCGAGGAAGGGCTGTCAATGACACTGGAGATTTGTGTGGGGGTGGGTGGGAGGGAGGGAGGGAGAGAGAGAGAGACCTCCAGAGATGTGTAGCAGCTGTTGCTATGGCGAGCACTCTGTTGCTCTTGTCTCTTTCATACAGTACTTGCGGATTAAGAATTGAAATCTTGGTTGAGTGTGGGAGATGTTTGTTTTAAAATAAAACGAATGTGAGAAGACACTGACGTCTGTGTTAAAAGGCACAGCTTTTTTGGGGGGGGCAGAAGATTATTATTTTACACAGTGTGTTTTAACATCATACAGTATTTGCGGATTAAGAATTTGAAATCTTGGTCGAGTGTGGGAGATGTTTGTTTTTTAAAATAAATCGAATGACAAGAGACTCACAAGAGAAGAGACACTGACGTTTGTGTGAAAAGGCACACCCTTTTTTTTTGGCAGAAGTTTATTATTTTACACAGTGTGTTTTAACAATTGTGGGGTTTTTTTTTCAACCCAGCATTTGATAATGTTTAAAATCTGATGCAATTGGACTTTGAATCTTCGCCCTGAATTTCAGTATGATTTGATTTACATCGTCCTTTTGAGCCACCAGAGAAAGAAACACATGTGTAACCTGAACTTTTGAGGAATTGGTGGGGGCAAGCAAGCAGTTTGACTAGTTATGATAAACCTGGAAGACTATTGACATTATTATCTCAATTGGACGAATTTTGTTCCCCTGTACCATGTGGTGCGCTTCATATGATAGCAAATATCTTTTGCCATCTGAATATCTGGCTGTCTTGTGGAAAAAATGTAGGATTGTGGTTAAATATATATTGCATACATACATTCAGCCATGGTTGGGCTTTGATCTCTGAATTGAGTCACATGGCCCATTGTTGAAGGGAGTGGGGAGAATGTGGATGATTTATTTTTGCGTGATCTTCACGAAAGGGCAAATCTATAGAGTTTCTATTCCCGAACACTGGCCCTTTTAACCTTGGATGGAAGTACTTTCAGTCAGAGAGTTGTAAATCTGTGGAATTCTCTGCCTCAGAAGGCAGTGGAGGCCAGTTCTCTGAATGCTTTCAGGAGAGAGCTAGATCGAGCTCTTAATGATAGCGGAGTCAGTGGGTATGGGGAGAAGGCAGGAACGGGGTACTGATTGAGAATGATCGGCCATGATCACATTGAATGGCGGTGCTGGCTCGAAAGGCTGAATGGCCTGCTCCTGCACCTATTGTCTATTGTCTATTGAAACGATTTCACCTCCCATGAGGGGGTTTGGGATGTCGATCTGTGTGTCTGCATGGCTCTCCATGATCTTGCCAATAATGTTGGCTTTATTTCGGAATATGACTGAATATCTGACTGTTTTCATTCTTCCTTCACACCCTGGTTGCTAGTTAGTGCCTTAGCACCACACTATTTTCCTTGCCATTTCTATAAGATCAAATAATTGAAAAGTGCAGGTTGAGTATCAAACATGTAATCATTCTGAAGAAGGGCCTCGACCCGAAACGTCACCCATTCCTTCTCTCCACAGATGCTGCCCGTCCCGCTGAGTTGCTCCAGCATTTTGTTCCTATCCTCGGTGCAAACCAGCATCTGCACTTCCTTCCTACACATGTAATCATTCTTTCTGCTTGTCCTGAAGCTATTCCATTACACGTCATCGGGAAACGTTTTTACATTATAGGTTTGACTGATGAATGGTATTTAAGATGCTATTAATTTACTATGAATTGATTTTGGGAGCGCAGGCTCGGCGATCGTTTCGCTGAACACCTCTGCTCAGTCCACCTAAACCTACCTGATCTCCCGGTTGCTAAACACTTTAACTCCCCCTCCCATTCCCACGCTGACCTTTCTGCCCTAGGCCTCCTCCATTGTCAGAGTGAGGCCCAGAGCAAATTGAAGGAACAACACCTCATATTTCGCTTGGGCAGCTTACACCCCAGTGGGTATGAATATTGAACTTCAGGTAATCCTTGCTTTCCCTCTCTCTCCATCCCTCCCCCTTCTTAGTTCTCCGACCAGTCCGAATGTTAAATTTTATCTCTGTATGCTTCGTTGTCATCTTTTCCCAGCTGACAATGATCTATTCTACATTTTCCTTGAGTTTCGTCCCTTTTGATGTCTCGTTTTCACACCTTACACTTCCTTATCTCTGTTTGTCCCTCTCCCCTGAGCCTCAGTCTGAAGAATGGTCTCGACCCAAAACGTCACCCATTCCTTCTCTCCAGAAATGCTGCCTGTCTCGCTGAGTTACTCCAGCATTTTATGTCACTCCCATAGATGAAATGCATCTTCAGATAAATATATATCATCATAAAAAAACCCAACTCTTGCTTGTTTGTTTGTTCCTGAATGGTACACGATAGCGCGACAATCTTAGGCCCACCTTACTCACCGTTGTGCTTTTGGTGCTAATGGAAGAAGTTTCATTGAAATCGGTGTTATATTTTTTAAGTTATTCACATTTTAAAGTTTAAATCTATCTCCTAGGGAGGGAGTAGGGGAGGGAGTGAGGGGGTGGAGTGGAGGGAGGGGAGGAAGGGAGGGGGAGGAGGATAAGGGGGGATGGAGTGGGGGGGAGGGGAGGGGGAGGAGAGGGTGCTGCACCAATGCAGGAGAGGTTTGGGCCCAACGGGTCCACTTGGTCTAGTATGACTTAATAGGTAAGGATTCTGAAGGAGGGGTTATTAGATTTTGTTTCCTAAAAGAGAGTTTGAAATCGTAAATACAATCCAGCTGTCAAATTTGAACATTTTCCTATATTAATGTAATTCTGAGAAAATATTTAAAAAAAATTATTGGGTGTATTCTTTGTTTGACAGTGGCACAATTAGTAGAGGTGTGGCCTCAGCACCGAAAACCAATAGGTTTAATCCTGAGTAGAAATAAGGAACTGCACGTATAAAATTATAAAAGGACTGGACAAGCAAGATGCAGAAAAAATGTTCCCAATGTTGGGGGAGTCCAGAACCAGGGGGCCACAGTCTAAGAATAAAGGGGAGGTCATTTAAAACTGAGGTGAGAAAAAACATTTCCACCCAGAGAGTTGTGAATTTGTGGAATTCTCTGCCATAGAGGGCAGTGGAGGCCAATACACTGGATGAATTTAAAAGAGAGTTAGATGGAGCTCTAGGGGCTAGCGGAATCAGGGGATATGGGGAGAAGGCAGGCACGGGTTACTGATTGTGGATGATCAGCCATGATCACATTGAATGGCGGTGCTGGCTCAAATGGCCTCCTCCTCCACCTATTTTCTATGTTTCTATGCTGATTTATATAAAAAGACACAGTGCTGGAGTAACTCAACGGGCCATGAGCGGCGCAGCGGTAGAATTGCTGTCTTTCAGCGCCAGAGACCCTGGTTCGATCCTGACTACAGGCGCCGTCTACATGGAGTTTGTACGTTCTCCCTATGACCGTCTAGGTTTTCTCCGAGATCTTCGGTTTCCTCCCACACTCTAGTTATGTAGGTTAATTGGCTTGGTGTATGTGCAAATTGTCCCTACTGTGTGTAGGATAGTGTTAATGTGCGGGGATCACTGGTTGGCATGGACTCGGTGGGCCGAAGGGCCTGTTTTCTGTGCTGTATCTCTAATGTATAAAGTAAAGTCAGGCAGCAACTCTGGAGAACATGGATAGATAATATTCTTGGTCAGGACTCTTTTCCATACTGATTGTAAGGAGGGTGGGTTGAGGGGGGGGAGAAAGCAGGAATAAAGCCTGGCTGGTAATAGCTTGATACAGGTGAGGTGGTGGTGGGGTTGATAGGCAGATGGTGGATAAAGGCCAAAGCTAAAAAGACGGGTAAGCCAAAAAATATTGAAGAGGCGCTGGAGGAAGGAATGGAAGGGGACGAGAGGAAATAGATGCGACCCGATGTGGGAAAGGGGGGGAAGAAGGATAAATGAAGGGGGGAGGGTTTTGAAGTTAGCAAAAATTGGGGAATTTGGTGTTCATACCATTGGGTTTTGTGGAATGTGAGGTGTTGCTCCTCCAGTGTGACCTCACTCAGGCAATGGAGGAGGCCTTGGACTGGAAGGTCGCTATGGGAATGGGTAGAGGAGTTTAAATGGTTAAAAAAAGGGAGATCCAGCTGGCCTTTAGCGAACTGGTTGCTGAGTCTGCGCTTTGTCTCACCGATGTGCAAGAGCCCACATTGGGAACACCGGATGCAGTAGATGAGGTGAGATAAGATTCATGTTAACCTCTGTTACACCTGGGAGGACTACTTGGATCCCTGGATCGAGGTGAGGGAGGAGGTATTGCATCTTCTCCAGTTGCTGGGGAAGGTACTCGGAGGGGCAGTTTGGGTGGGAAGGGATGAGTGTTGCGGAGGAACTGGTCTGTTGAAAGAGATGTTAAATGGTCAGCTCGACATAGATTACCACATCTACACCAAACCCAAACCCTATCAGGAGTAGACGCGGGCATTCGATTCAATTTGAGATACCAGCTATCAAGACAGATGTGTCTGTCTTTTTTCTTCCCTCTTTAATTCTTCCCTCGCACAATTAAAGCATGGAATAGTCTTCACCCTACTATAGTTATTCAACCAGACGCAACTAAATTTAAGGCAGCTCTTCTCCAAGAAGCCCTTCTTGCTTACGTCCATACTCCGCCACCTCCAGTTTAAATTCCATTTGGAATATTTTGGAGGACCAAGAACCAAGAACCAAGATGGAAGATGTCACTGGTGGTGGGATCATGTTGGAGGTGATGGAAATGTCAGGGAATGATGTGATGGGTGCGGAGGCTGGCAGGGTTGAAGGTGAGGTCCAGAGGAACTCTTGTTCCATCTGGCGTGAGGAGGAGCGAGAGCAGAACTTATCGAAACGTATAAGATTATTAAGGGGTTGGACACATTAGAGGCAGGAAACATGTTCCCAATGTTGGGGGAGTCCAGAACCAGGGGCCACAGTTTAAGAATAAGGGGTAGGCCATTTAGAACTGAGATGAGGAAAAACTTTTTCAGTCAGAGAGTTGTGAATCTGTGGAATTCTCTGCCTCAGAAGGCAGTGGAGGCCAATTCTCTGAATGCATTCAAGAGAGAGCTAGATAGAGCTCTTAAGGATAGCGGAGTCAGGGGGTATGGGGAGAAGGCAGGAACGGGGTACTGATTGAGAATGATCAGCCATGATCACATTGAATGGCGGTGCTGGCTCGAAGGGCCGAATGGCCTCCTCCTGCACCTATTGTCTATTGTCTAACTCTGGGACACGTGGGTGAGGTATCCAACTATGACAGCAATGGGTGAACAATGCTGAAACCTGACCTTGGGGTGCTGTCTGTGTGGAGTTCTCATTCTCCCTATGTGTTTATTCCTAGGTGTTTTTGACTTCCTTGCCTAATGTCGTGAGATAACAAATGGGATTAATGTAAATGGCCGGTTGATATAGTAAGTGCAGGAACTCTGTGGGCACAAAGAGCTTGCTTTTGTGCTAGATTTCTTTATGACTGGTGCTTGAACACACCCTCCCCCTCTCCCTTCCTCCCCCTCTCTCCCCCCCACCCCCCTCTGTTCTCAGTGGTCCAGTGGTCATGGTTTAATTATACCCATGTTTTTACAACTTGCAGTAACACACAATCAATTGGTGAGTGATGATATTTGCATCTTGATTCAGTGTTTTGCTTTAAATGCTCTTTCTCCTTTTGGGGGCTTGGGGATTTGCCATGTAGCTTCCCACATTTATACTTGAATTGATGTATTTGCATTCAAATATGAGTAATTTTTCAACAGATCTTGCATCTGATTCAGAGCGTTATAATGCTCCAACCCACTCCATGACTTGTATTTTCAATGTAACGTGAGTTCTTTACTAGTTGTCAACCTTTTTGGTTTGGGATGTTCGACCGAGGCTTGGTTTGAATCAATGTTTATGTAGAAATAATTTAATTATGTAGGAAGGAACTGCAGATGCTGGTTTAAACCGAAGATAGTCACAAAATGCTGGAGTAACTCAGCGGGACAGGCAACAATAGACAATAGACAATAGGTGCAGGAGGAGGCCATTCGGCCCTTCGAGCCAGCACCGCCATTCAATGTGATCATGGCTTATCATTCTCAATCAGTACCCCGTTCCTGCCTTCTCCCCATACCCCCTGACTCCGCTATCCTTAAGAGCTCAATCTAGCTCTCTCTTGAATGCATTCAGAGAATTGGCCTCCACATGGCAACATCTCTGGATAGGAGGGATGGGTGACGTTTCGGGTCGAGACCCTTCTTCAGACTGATGTCAGGGGAGTGGGAGATACATAGATAAGGAAGTATAAGATGTGAAAATAGGACAAAGGTAATGGAGATCAAGGAGACTGTAGAATAGATCGTCGTTAGCTAGGAGAAGGTAACGACAGCAAAGCAAACAGAGATAAAATGTAGTTGGAGACAGTAAGACTGGTCAGAGAACTGGGAAGGGGAGGGATGGAGAGAGGGTGAAAGCAAGGGTTACTTGAAGTTAGAGAAGTCACTGTTCATACCGCTGGGGTGTAAGCTGCCCAAGCGAAATATGAGATGCTGTTCCTGTAATTTGCGCTGGGCCTCACTCTGACAATGGAGGAGGCCCGGGACAGAAAGGTCAGTGTGGGAATGGGATGGGGAGTTAAAGTGTTTAGCATCCGGAAGATCAGGGAGGTGTAGGCGGACTGAGCCGAGGTGTTCAGTGAAACGATCGCTGAGCCTGCGCTTGTCCTCACCGTTAAACAGAAGTCCACACCTGGAACAGCGGATACAGTAGATGAGGTTGGAGGAGGTGCAAGTGAACCTCTGCCTCACCTGAAAAGCGTGTTGGGGTCTTTGGAAGGAGTCGAGGGGGGGAGGTAAAGGGATAGGTGTTGCATCTCCTGCGGTTGCAGGGGAAAGTATCTGGGGAGGGGGTGCCAAGCACACACCTCTCTCTTCCACCTTTGGAGAGAGAGGGAAAGCAAGGATTACCTGAAGTTCAATATTCAAACCCGCTGGGGTGTAAGCTGCCCAAGTGAAATATGAGGTGTTGTTCTTCAAATTTGCTCTGGGCCTCACTCTGACAGTGGAGGAGGCCCAGGGCAGAAAGGTCAGTGTGGGAATGGGAGGGGGAGTTAAAGTGTTTGGCAACCGGGAGATCAGGTAGGTTGAGGTGGACTGAGCGGGGGCGTTCAGCGAAACGATCGCTGAGCCTGCGTGTGCTCTCGTCGATATATAGGAATCCACACCTGGAACAGGTGATGATGTTCCCAGGTACAAGTGAACCGCTGCCTTACCTGAAATGACTGTTGGAGTCCTTGGACGGAGTCGAGGGAGGAGGTACAGGGACAGGTGTTGCATCTCCTGCGGTTGCAGGGGAAAGTACCTGGGGAGGGGGTGGTTTGGGTGGGAATGGATGAGTTGACCAGGGAGTTGCGGAGGGAACAGTCTCTGCGGAAAGCAGAAAGTGGTGGAGGTGGGAACGTAATTTAAAATTTGGGGTGGAATTAATTAGTACCAAGTAAAACTTGCCTCCCCCCCCCCCCCCCCCCCCACACACACACATACTCCATATACCTTGAAAACAGATTTGGCATCAAAATGATGCAAGGATGAATTGTTTGTCACCCGTTAATCATGACAGAAAAGGTTGAGGCGGGTGCAGATATATTCAGGTAAAGGTGAATTTGAAATGCTAATTAAAAACCGCCCTTAGCAGCAATAAATCTTTGTAGCTGCTTTAAATGTCTGTCAGTTTGAAATTTAACAAAAAATATTCTGCTCTGTAATCTTTGGTACAAACGGTCTTTCATTGGCAATAATTTCTTGCTCATCTGTAATTTTGTACGTTCTACTCGATCTACCCGAGTGTGGGCAGTTTGGCCGTTGTGGGATGCTTGTAAAGGGAGAGCACATCCATTTACAATATTTCAATTGGCCACTTCTAATATGCGTGTTACGAGAGAGTTTAAAGTTTTCACGTTGTTGCCTCACTTCTCACTTAGATTAATAGATAAATGACTATGTGGAAGTGAGCCAAATCATTGTAGACCTTTAAAAGTTCAAAAGCATTGAAACTTCAAAAGCATTGAAAGTATTTCAGTTTCGTTTATGTAGGAAAACAACTGCAGATGCTGGTTTAAATTGAAGGTGGACACAAGGTGGACACAAAATGCTAGAGTAACTCAGTGGGTCAGGCAGCATCTCTGGAGAGAAGGAATGGGTGACGTTTCAGGTCGAGGCCATTCTTCAGACTGATCAGCATGTGCAGTTCCTTACTACGGTGAAAAGCCTTTTGCTGCGTGCTAACCAGTCAGCAGAAAGACAATACTTGATTACAATCGATCCATTTACAGTGTGTAGATACGTGATAAGGGAATAACGCTTAGTGCAAGGTAAAGCCAGCAAAGTCCAATCAAGGATAGTCCGAGGATCACCAAAGAGGTAGATAATAGTACAGCACTGATCTCTGGTTGTGGTAGGATGATGATTCAGTCACCTGATTTAGTTTCAGTACAATCTCGGCACGGTGGCGCAGCAGTAGAGTTGCTGCCTTACAGCGAATGAAGTGCTGGAGACCCGGGTTCGATTCCAACTATGGGTGCTGTCTGTACAGAATTTGTACGTTCTCCCCGTGACCCGCGTGGGGTTTCTCCGAGATCTTCGGTTTCCTCCCACACTCCAAAGACGGACATGTTTGTAGGTTAATTGGCTGGGAAAATATAAAAATTTGTCCTGAATGGGTATAAGATAGTGTTAATGTGCGGGGATCGCGGGTTGGCGCGGACCCGGTGGGCTGAAAGGGCCTGTTTTCACGCTGTATCTCTAAACTAATCTGATTTGCAGTGGCAATGGCAGTGCAAATGGCAATTATTTACAAAGCAAGTGCGAACATGCTACAAGATATTCTTCAGTTTCTAAAACTAAAGCCAAGTACATCAATTTTAATATTTTGATCTTAAAAGCTTGGATATACTTGGCAGGTCAAGTGGTATCTGTAGAGATTGAGCTGTTTCAACTGAGTGCCATTTCAAGCTGAAGCGGAAACAAGTTTGTGGTTGTAACAGTTTCAGCAGTACGGACATAGCGATGAGAACTATGGAAGGCAAGACTGATTAAATAAGTAATGGATAATTATGCAAAATGAAGAGTGGCGATAGAACAAATAAAATCAGGACGATTGTCAGAAAGTGCAGTCCGTGCATGCGTACGCACACAATATACTGTGAAGAGTGGGATGGAGTGGGACCGAATTCGTGGCAAGAACAATTGGATGTTTGCAGTCATACTTGTGGGCTGAACTCAATGTTCAACAAAGTGGTTGCCTATTCTTTGAGGGTAAATCACAAGAGCAACCACTGGAGAGAAGGAACGAGTGACCTTTCAGGTCGAGGCCCTTCTTCAGTCTCGACCCGAAACGTCGCTCATCCCTTCTCTCCAGAGATTGTGGCCTGTGAGTTACTCCAGCATTTTGTGCCTATCTTCGGTTTAAACCAGCACCTGCAGTTCCTGCCTTCGCAAGAGCAACCTGTTCAGTAAATGCAGCAGTTTTCGTGAGAGGATCAGTGTCACTGTCACCATCAACATTGCCTCGATGGATATTCTTAATAGAAACGTGCTCAATAGTGAAATCATGATTGCCACAGAAAAGGGCTTGGAGGTGGCTGTTCACAAACAGCGACCTTCATCAGCACATGAGGCTTCAGTAAATAAGTTGTCATCTCACCAATTGCTACACAGATATAAAATCATGCCATCAAGAACGAGCCAGTCTGGTGTCTCAGCAACTCTGCCCCAATCGTTTGTGGTAGATAGCGGCACGGTGGCGCAGCGGTAGAGTTGCTGCCTTACAGCGAATACAGCGCCGGAGACTCAGGTTCGATCCTGACTACGGGCGCCGTCTGTACGGAGTTTGTACGTTCTCCCCGTGACCTGCATGGGTTTTCTCCGAGATCTTCGGCTTCCTCCCACACTCCAAAGACGTACAGGTATGTAGGTTAATTGGCTGGGCAAATGTAAAAATTGTCCCTAGTGGGTGTAGGATAGTGTTAGTGTGCGGGGATCGCTGGGCGGCCGAAGGGCTTGTTTCTGCGCTGTATCTCTAAATCTAAAAAATCTCGAATGCTCCATGGCTCACTCTAGCATTGGCTTGGGCTGTGATGGGATTCTTTGACCTTGGTGGAACTCAATAAAGGACTCGTCATGCGATTGGTGAATTTACTGGCATTTGACGGTGCTGTTCACAATAGCTTTCATCATTTTCTTGAGTTAAGTAAATCGATGAGGTGGTAATTGGCTAAAATTGATTTGCCGTGCATTTTGTGGAGATCATGGAAACGGACAATCTCTGCCTGTTATCTCGTAGGCAGGTCGAGTTTCTTGTCATGGTGAGGTACAGGTACAATTTTGAACATCTTGCTTGCACCAGCATCACCGACGTAAAGACTCATACAAAACATGAATGGTGCATAAATTGTGCATGTTGCAAGAAAGTGAAAAGAAAAAGACTGCAGAATAGCACTGCTTGTTTTTATAACACAAACAAAAACAAGTTTGTGAGATGCTAGTAGGTGATCTGTGTAGTTCTGTTGCTGATGGAGGATTAGGGATGTGCAAGTTGGTTCAAGAACTATAGCTCTGCTTTCAACACCATAATTCCAACTAAACTTGTCCTCCAACTCTCTTGACATCCCTCTCTGTAAGTGTAGCCTCAATTTCCTGACCCATAGACTGTAATTGGTAAGGATAAGCAATAAAAAGTCCTCCACGATAATTCTCAACACCAGTCCTGGTGCCCTGCAAGACTGCATTTTCAACCCTTTACTATGTCAGCAAAATGACTGAGCTGGTCATTGAATTCAGGAAGTGGGGTGACCTCCACACCACAGTCTGTAGCAGTGCTGAAAATGGAGATGGTCAAAAGCTTTAATTTGCCAGATATAAATATCGCCAGCAATTCGTCCTGGCACAAACACATTGACGCTCTGGCCAACAGAGCACACTAAAGCCTCTACGTTCTCAGAGAAACCGAATAACATTCGGCATGTCTCTAATCACTCTCATCAGATTACGCAGATCTTGAGTCGAGTCAAGAGTGTTTTATTGTGAACTGGACCAAGTGGACCCGTTGGGCCCAAACCTCTCCTGCATTGGTGCAGCACCCTCTCCTCCCCCCTCCCCTTCCCCTCTCCCCCCCCTCTACCCCCCTCCCCCATCTCCCTCCTCCCCCCCCCCCTCACCCCCTCTTCCCATTTATTCCATGCTTTAATTGTGCGAGGGAAGAATGAATTGCTACACACATCTGTCTTGGTAGCTGGTATCTCAAATTGAATCGAATGCCCTCGTCTACTACTGATAGGTTTGGGTTTGGTGTAGATGTAGTAATCTATGTGTTGAGCTGACCATTTAACATTTTGTAAAAACAGGTCAAACAGGTCAAAAGGTTTGATGGGACGAATGGTCTAATTCTGCTCCTATCACTTATGAGATGGAAGATGAAGTCCCTCAAGGATGCAGGACGTTGCCTTAATGTTTCCACTCTTCCAACGTGCTCTCACCTAGAGCAAATAATCACTTTCTCCAGATCAAGAATGTCGCTGTGGACACTTGCATGGGTTAAAGCTATCCCTGCCTTTGTAGGATGCGTGGAACAGTCTTTGTTTCATCCCAGCTCTTCTCGCACATTGGTGACTTCTATGGAGCCATGCCCTGCACTTGTGCAGAACCTGAACTTGCACTTGTGCAGAACTCACTCGAGATCTGGGTGTCCTAGTGCATCAGTCACTGAAAGGAAGCATGCAGGTACAGCAGGCAGTGAAGAAAGCCAATGGAATGTTGGCCTTCATAACAAGAGGAATTGAGTATAAGAGCAAAGAGGTCCTTCTGCAGTTGTACAGGGCCCTAGTGAGACCGCACCTGGAGTACTGTGTGCAGTTTTGGGCCCCAAATTTGAGGAAGGATATTCTTGCTATTGAGGGCGTGCAGCGTAGGTTTACTAGGTTCATTCCCGGAATGGCGGGACTGTCGTATGTTGAAAGACTGGAGCGGCTAGGCTTGTATACACTGGAATTTAGAAAGATGAGAGGGGATCTTATCGAAACATATAAGATTATTAAGGGGTTGGACACGTTAGAGGCAGGAAACATGTTCCCAATGTTGGGGGAGTCCAGAACCAGGGGCCACAGTTTAAGAATAAGGGGTAGGCCATTTAGAACTGAGATGAGGAAAAACTTTTTCAGTCAGAGAGTTGTGAATCTGTGGAATTCTCTGCCTCAGAAGGCAGTGGAGGCCAATTCTCTGAATGCATTCACGAGAGAGCTAGATAGAGCTCTTAAGGATAGCGGAGTCAGGGGGTATGGGGAGAAGGCAGGAACGGGGTACTGATTGAGAATGATCAGCCATGATCACATTGAATGGTGGTGCTGGCTCGAAGGGCCGAATGGCCTACTCCTGGGATGGCAGAACTTTCATATGAAGGAAGACTGGATAGACTCGGCTTGTACTCGCTGGAATTTAGAAGATTGAGGGGGGATCTTATAGAAACTTACAAAATTCTTAAGGGGTTGGACAGGCTAGATGCAGGAAGATTGTTCCCAATGTTGGGGAAGTCCAGAACAAGGGGTCACAGTTTAAAGATAAGGGGGAAGTCTTTTAGGACCGAGATGAGAACGTTTTTTTTCACACAGAGAGTGGTGAATCTGTGGAATTCACTGCCACAGAAGGTAGTTGAGGCCAGTTCATTGGCTATATTTAAGAGGGAGTTAGATGTGGCCCTTGTGACTAAAGGGATCAGGGGGTATGGAGAGAAGGCAGGTACGGGATACTGAGTTGGATGATCAGCCATGATCATATTGAATGGCGGTGCAGGCTCGAAGGGCCGAATGGCCTACTCCTGCACCTACTTTCTATGTTTCCTGCACCTATTGTCTATTGTCTATTGAAAAGTCATCACGTACTTCTAATTTCCAACTTGGTCTCACTTTCCCATTGTCCATCTCAGGGGGTTAGCTAGCTACCGACAAGCCCACAGATTCCCACAACCTTCTTGATAATGTCTCATCCCACTCCGCCCTTCTACGCATTCAATTCTGTTCTCTCAGTTCTGCCTCTAAAATGCTTCCCTCCTGAAACGTTACTGTTATAGATGAAGTATTTGACTGCATGATGTCTATTTTTCGACACCTCTGCTCTCACCCATTTTGCACAGAGAAAATATTGCCCTTAACTGTCACTTCAGGTCACCCAATGTCACCCTACTGTTGATGTTACCCAATGTTCCCACTCATCCCTCTTTCTCCACCTACTCTGCCACCGAAGCTCCTTTTTTAACTTGTCGTGTTAAAGGCTCCCAGACTTGAAATGTTAATGTTTTCCTTTCCAGAGATGTCGCCTGACCGCAAACAAAACATAACATTTCGGACAAATTTGCTGCTCGGCTGTCAAGCAGAATCTGTGGAAAGAGAAGCCCATTAATGCTTTGGATCAATGACCTTCCTTGGTACTGGGGCAAGAATGGCAGGTGTACATGGTTCAAAATGGAGTTGGGGGGAGAGGAGGGAGTTGACAGGCAAAAAGCTTACCTGGAGATTGGTTAGCACTGATCAGGTAATAAAGATTGGCAGGGCAATTGACAGTGAGGCATTTTAAGGAAACAGGATTGGAACAGGACAAATAGGGCATGATAGTGGGAAATGTTGAAAGAGCAATTCACCTGAAGTTGGGGGAAACTTAATTCCAAAAGTCGCAAGGTTCCTCAATGGAACATAAGATGTTGTTGTAATTCAAGTTGGGCCTGAATATAGCACTGGAGGAGCCACCGACAGAACGAGGGTAGGATTGTGCATTTAAGTGGCGTGCCAGAGGAAGCACAGGATCACCCTGCAGTTTCAGCACAGTGCTCTGCTGAGTAATCGTTCCTATCTGTGTTTGTCTGAAGAAGGGTCTCGACCCATTCCTTCTCTCCAGAGATGCTGCCTGTCCCGCTGAGTTACTCCAGTATTTCGTGTCTATCTTCGGTTTAAACCAGCATCTGCAGTTCCTTTCGACACGTTTCAGGAAATGCCTTTGCCTCCTAACTAGGGGTTGCCAACTATCTCACTCCCAAATACGGGACAAGGTGACATCACCGCCCTGCGCCCCACGTGACCTCACCCAGCCAGTGGCCACGTGCTCCCGCTCCACCGATGGCAGCCGCCCAGGCTGGGAGGCGGGTTGCTATGCAACGTCTGTTAGGCGGCGCCCGGGCCTCCGGAACTCGACTGTCCGGAGCTAAAATGGCGGAATCCTAGTGTCAGGACCGACAGCGTCGGGACCTACAGCCAGATCTCCCAACCCTTCCGAAGTTGGCGGAAAGTTTCCGCTTTCTTATTTCATTTCCGCCATTCCGATTTGACCTCACATTTTTCCACAAAACACATACCTCGCCGCTCGCCCTGCCTCTCGCCCCGCCATTTGCCTCACGCCGCTGGTCTCGCCCGGTCTCGCCTCGTCACTGGCCCGGTCTCGCCTCGTCACTGGCCTCGACTCACCTCGCTGCTGGCCCGGCCTCGCCTCGCACCTGGCCCGGCCTCGCCTCGCCGCTGGCCCGGCCTCGCCTCGTTGTTGGCTCGGTCTCGTCGCTGGCTCGGTCTCGCCTCGTCGCTGGCTCGGTCTCGCCTCGTTGTTGGCTCGGACTCGCCTCGTTGCTGGCCTCGCCTCGTCGCTGGCTCGGTCTTGCCTCGTTGCTGGCCTCGCCTTGCCGCTGGCCCGGCCTCGCCTCGCCGCTGGCCCCGACTCGCCTTCCCGCTGCCCTGACTCGCCGCTTGACTCGCCTCACCGCTGGCCTACAGCGTCCGGGCCTACAGTGTCTGGGCCTACAGTGTCGGGGCCAACAACGTCTGGGCCTACAGCGTCCGGGCCTACAATGTTCGGGCCTACAGCGTCCGGGCCTACAGTGTGGGGGCCTACAACGCCCGGGCCAACAGCGTCCGGGCCTACAGCGTCCCCCAGGCCTAATACGGGACAAGGGCGGTCCCATATGGGACAAACCAATTTAACCCAAAATACGGTATGGCCTGGCTAATACGGGACAGTTGGCAACTGAACTCCTAACCTGCTTGACTGTTTACAGCTCATTCTCCATCTCAGAGCAAGGGTTGATTTTCTTTTTCTAAGAGATGATAAATGTAATTCATGTTGAAGAAATTGGTTTGTGGCTTTTATGGCGGTGATCTTACTAGGCTGGTATTCTGAGGCCTCATCTGGGCCCACTGTAATATCTGAGGAATTGAAATACTGTCCATTAACGGGTTTGGAACAAACAGCCTGGCATTATTAATTGTGACAGTGAAATTCCCAACTGGGCAAAAGCCCACTGGGTTTATTAATCTAAAATGCACACCTCCAGATTCAGGGACAGTATCTTCCCAGCTGTTATCAGGCAACTTAGCATAACGAGAGGGCAGTCCTGAACTACTATCTACCTCTTTGGAGACCCTCGGACTATGATCGGAATTTACTAGCTTTATCACGGGCGGCACGGTGGCGCAGCGGTAGAGTTGCTGCCTTACAGCGAATGCAGCATCGGAGACTCAGGTTCGATCCTGACTACGGGCGCCGTCTGTACGGAGTTTGTACGTTCTCCCCGTGACCTGCGTGGGTTTTCTCCGAGATCTTCGGTTTCCTCCCACACTCCAAAGACGTACAGGTATTACGTTAATTCACAAAATGCTGGAGTAACTCAGCAGGTCAGGCAGCATCTCGGGAGAGAAGGAATGGGTGACGTTTCGGGTCGAGACCATTCTTCAGACTGGGTAAATGTTTTTTTTTAAATTGTCCCTAGTGTGTGTAGGATAGTGTTAATGTGCGGGGAGCGCTGGGCGGCGCGGACTCGGTGGGCCGAAGGGCCTGTTTCCGCGCTGTATCTCTAATTCTAAAAAAAATCTAAATCTAAAAATCTAAACGTTATTCCCTTATCATGTATCAATACACTGTAAATGGCTCGATTGTAATCAAGTTTTGTCTTTCCGGTGACTGGATAGCATTTCATTGTGCCTCGGTACACGTGACAATAAACTTAACTGAAATTGAAACGATTTGGGAAAGGAGATGCACCCTTTTAAATTGGTGTAAAGTTTCTTCAAACCCACAACTATGTAATTTATCCTTAATTGCCCACTGAAATGACCTGCAGCTCTGCGGAAGTAAATGTAGGTCTTTATGGTGATATATTTTGGTTTATTATTCTCTTACATGATGCAAGCTGTTTCTCATATTGCAAGTACTAAAGTGGAAAAAAGCATGTCCCCTAACAAGATTGGTTACTTGAAGCTTCTCGTACAATTTTGTTACACAGGTGTCTTAGATAACTATCAGGATTCTACCAAGATAATGCTGACCATAGAGTGTGGAAACAGGCCCTTCGGCCCAACTAGTCACAACGACCAACATGTCCAATCTACACTGGTCCCTTAAGCCTGCGTTTGGCCTACAACACCATCTAAACCTGTCCTATCCATGTACCTGTCCAAATGTTTCCAAAGAGTTCCATAGTGAGGCCCACCGGAAATTGGAGGAACAGCACCTCATATTTCGCTTGGGCAGCTTGCAGCCGTCTGTACGGAGTTTGTACGTTCTCCCCGTGACCTGGGGCCACGCCCCCCCTGACATCAGTCTGAAGAAGGGTCTCGACCCGTAACGTCGCCCATTCCTTCTATCCTGAGATGCTGCCTGACCTGCTAAGTTACTCCAGCATTTTGTGAATAAATACCTTTGATTTGTACCAGCATCTGCAGTTATTTTCTTACACTATCTCCTCCGGCAACTCTTTCCATATACCCATCACCCTGTGTGTGAAAAAGTTACTCCTCGGGTTCCAATTAAATTTCCCCCCTCACCTTAAACCCATATCCTTTGCTTCTTGATTCCCCTACTCTGGGCAAGAGACTGTGCGTCTATCCAATCTATTCATCTCATGATTTTGGGCACCTCTATAAGATCGCCCCTCATTCTCATGCGCTCCATGGAATGGAGTCCTAGTCTGCTTGACCTCTCCCTACAGCTCAGGCAATATCCTCGTAAATCTTCTCTGCACTCTTCTTTCCATCTTGACAACATCTTTCCAAAACATGGTGCCCAGACTGAACACAATTCTCTAAATGCAGCCTCACCAACATCTTATACAACTGCAACATGAATTTCCAACTTCTATAGTCAGTACTCTGACGGATGAAGGCCAATGTGCCAAAATTCTTTTTGATCACCCTGTGGTGCCACTTTCAAGGAATGATGTACCTGCACTCCTAGATCCCTCTCTAGATCCCTACCAATCACTGTGTAGGCCATGCCCATGTTTAGGGATCCCAAAATGTAACGCCTCACATTTCTCAGTATTAAGTTCCATCAACCATTGCTCAGGCCATCAGCCCAACCGGTCAAGATCCTGCTGTAATTTTTGGCAACCATCTTCATTATCTACAATACCACCCACTTTCGTGTCATCTGCAAACTTGCTAATTATGCCAGGTAGTGTAAGAAAATAACTGCAGATGCTGGTACAAATCGAAGGTATTTATTTCACAAAATGCTGGAGTAACTCAGCAGGTCAGGCAGCATCTCAGGAGAGAAGGAATGGGTGACGTTTCAGGTCGAGACCCTTCTTCAGTCTGAAGAAGGGTCTCGACCCGAAACGTCACCCATTCCTTCTCTCCTGAGATTGTGCTAATTATGCCATGTGCATTCTCATCCAAATCATTGACAAACAGTAATGGGCTCACCACCAAAACCCTGAGGAACACCATTCGTCACAGGCCTCCAGTTCGAAAAGTAACCTTCCACCATCACCCTCTGCTTCCTTCCATGAAGTCAATTTTCTATCCATTCAGCTGCCTCTCCTTGGATCCCACGCGATCTAACCTTCCAGAGCAGCCTACCGTGTGGAACCTTGTCGAATGCCTTGCTGAAATCCATATATACAACATCTAGTGTAAGAACAACATCTACAACAACATCTATGTACAACATCTACAGCTCTGCTTCCATTGCAGATCTTTTCTTCAACGGGGAAATAGTATCTTTTGAAAATATTTAGAACAAGTTGATTTTTGCTTGATCAGTAAGGTTACCACAGATAGCCTAGAATGTGAGTTCCATAGTGAGGCCCACCGGAAATTGGAGGAACAGCACCTCATATTTCACTTGGGCAGCTTGCAGCCGTCTGTACGGAGTTTGTACGTTCTCCCCGTGACCTGGGGCCACGCCCCCCCTGACCAGTCACTATTCTTATTATGAGGTGGAGAAAGCCTGAAGGGACCAAGTGATTGCTCCTCTCTGATTTTATATGTTCGGAATCCTAGAGGAAATTGTGAAACATTACGGGTCTTAACTTTAACTTTCACGGCTGCATTGGGAGTATTGTATGAAGCTCTGGTCTCTCATTACGCAGAGAATGCGGAGGCTGTGGAGAGGGAGCAGAGCAGATTTACGGAACGACGCGTGGATTAGAGGGTTTTAGCTACAAAGAGAGGTTGTACAGACTTGGATTGTTTTCTCAAAAACGCTTGAAGTCGTGGAGGCATCTGATTAAAGCACATAAAATTACGCGAGGCACTGAATTGGATTGAATTGGAATGGAATACTTTATTGTCACGTGGGACAAGTCACGGTGAAATTCTTTGCTTGCATAACCCAGGGTATGCAAATAGTCGCCACCTAAAGGGCGCCGACAAAGTTACAAAGTATCCGTTGATCTCCCCCTTCCCCGAAGCCGGGTCCTCCTTTGTTCTTCTCCCCCCCCCCCCCTGCTCACAGCGGTTCCCCCTTCCCTCCAGGTCCACCTTTGTTCTCCCCCCCCCACCACACGGCGTTGCCCCCAGGCGGGGTCCTCTTTTATTCCCGGCAGCGCACCCTCCGTAGACCCTGGCTCCATTTGACATAGCTCCGTCGACCCAGGCTGATAGATAAGGTAGACGGTGAGAACCTTTTTTTCACCAGGGTTGGAAATGCCAGCCCAGAGAGCACAGCTTTAAGGTGAGAGGGGTCAAGTTGAAAGGAGGGTGTGCAGGGTAAGTATTTTACTATACATCAGGAGGTGCAGATCCAGAGCCAGCAACATTATGGGGGACCCCAACCACCCCAGCAATGGACTGTTCCAGCTGCTCCGGTCAGGCAAACGCCTCCGCTGTCACGCTGTGAAAACGGAGAGGATGAGACGGAGTTTCTTCCCACAGGCCATCAGGACTGTTAACTCTCATATCACCAGGGACTAATTTAATTTACTGTATTAATTTATTTTTTGTGTTAAATTTTTTTTTTTTTTCTCTATTCTGTTTTGTAGTTTAGCACAATCCGCAGGCATTGCCACTTTCATTTCACTGCACATCTTGTATATGTATGTGACAAATAAACTAGACTTGACTTGGGATGGTGGGTGCTGGTAGCCTTGCTGACAGGGGATGGTGGAAGTAGATGTGATAACAGCATCTTGGAGGCCTTTGGATAGGCGCCTGGAAATGATGGAAATGGATGGATATGGATCATATGCAGAGGAAGATGCTGTGCGGTAGTTTTCCATGTTCCAACAAACAATGAATCCCAAAGCGGAATTTAGGGAGCCAGCAGCAGGCAGGAAGAGGAGTAATTGCAAAGGTAGTTTAATTGCAGGGATAAATGTCGCATTTCAGGTTTTATGTACTATTTTAAAAAATAAGGGTGATTGTTTTCAGTTTGAAATGTTTTGTGTAACAGATGCCAACACAGACAAGTGTTACTGGGCGTGCGTGCATTACGATGGTTGCTTTGTTTTTGCTTGCAAACTTGTAAATAGTGGAGTTTGGGCAGAATAGCTTGTGAATGGTTAAGTGTGAAAAGTGTCTGAGTCTTTTAGTGATGGTTTCAGTCGGTCTGAAGAAGGGTCTTGATTTTAGATTTTAGTTTTAGAGATACAGCGAGGAAACAGGCCCTTCGGCCCACCGAGTCCGCGCCGCCCAGCGATCCCCGCACATTAACACTATCCTACACACACTAGGGACAATTTTTACACACCCAGTCAATTAACCTACATACCTGTACGTCTTTGGAGTGTGGGAGGAAACCAAAGATCTCGGAGAAAACCCACTCAGGTCACGGGGAGAACGTACAAATTCTGTACAGACGGCGCCCACCCGTAGTCAGGATCGAACCTGAGTCTCAGGCACTGCGTTCACTGTAAGGCAGCAACTCTATCGCTGCGCCACCGTGCCGCCACGGTGACCCGAAACGTCACCCATTCCTTCTCTCCAGAGATGCTGCCTGTCCCGCTGAGTTACTCCAGCATTTTGTGTCTATCTTCGGTGTAAACCAGCATCTGCAGTTCCTTCCTACACATGGTTCGTCTGTGCTCAGGCAGAGATGGCAATGGCTTGAGGTGAAAGTAGCAGTCTTGGTTCTGATGAAAAAAATGGATTTGGTAGATCTGCCTCGGGTTCAGAATGAAGCAGCACTAATGAAACTCTGGTTAAAGCCAGACGCAGAAGGGTAGTAGCATCAACGGTAAGATATGGTTTGGTGTGGAGCGCATGGGTAATACCTAGGGTTGCCAACTTCCTCACTCCCAAATAAGGGACAAGGTGACATCACCGCCCCACGCCCCACGTGACCTCCCCAGCCAGCGGCCACGTGCTCCCGCTCCACCAATGGCGGCCACCCGGGCTGGGAGGCGGGTTGCTAAGCAACCTCCGCTAGGTGGCGCCCGTGCCTCCGGACCTGCAGTGTCCGGGCCTAGACTGTCTGGGCCTACAGTGTCCGGGCCTACAGCGTCCGGGCCTACAGCGCCCCCCGGGCCTAATACGGGATAAGGGCGGTCCCGTATGGGACAAACCAATTTAGCCCAATATCCGGGATGTCCCGGCTAATACGGGACAGTTGGCAACCCTAGCAATACCACAGTGGTAAGAAATTCCAGTAGAAAGGATGTCTGGTAAGCAGACCAATATCGAACTGGAACTTAAGTTTCTTCAGCAGACTCAACAATTGTGGGAGAGTCTGGGACTAGAGGTCATAGCCTCAGAATTAAAGGACGTTCATTTAGGAAGGAAATGAGGAGGAAATGCTTTAGTCAGAGGGTGGTGAATCTGTGGAATCCTTTGCCAAAGAAGGCTGTGGAGGCCTAGTCAGTGGATATATTTAATGCAGAGATAGATAGATTCTTGATTAGTATGGGTATCAGAGGTTATGGGGAGAAGGCAGGAGAATGGGGTTAGGAGGAAGAGATAGATTAGCCATGATTGAATGGCGGAGTAGACTCAATGGGATGAATTGCCTAATTCTGCTCCCATCACCTATGACCTTATGATTTATGAAAGGGAAATCACAATAAACAAAGGTGAGGTTAGAATGAGCAGAGTAGACCAGTGAACTGGTGTATTTAAATTTACAGAGATTGTTGCACAAATGTCAGCGTACTTTATGGAGGGTAATACACTAGTGGATGGAGGATTGATTAATAGACAGACACAATATTTGATATTTGGAATGTATGGGCCATTTTCATGTTGGAGTGTCGTGGTTAATGATGTACCGTAGGGATTGGCCGGGCCTCCAGACGTTCCTAATATACGTCAATGATTTGGATGGGGGGGATTTGGTGCAATCTATATACTGAAACTCTTGCTTGTTTGTTTGTTTGTTTGTTCCTGAACTACAGCCAAAACGGTACACGATAACGCGTAAATTTTAGGCCCACCTTACTCACCGTCGTCCCTTTGGTGCTAATGGAAGACGTTTCATTGAAATCGGTTATATTTTTAAAGTTACTCACATTTTAAAGTATAAATCTTCTCCGAGGGAGGGAGGGGGTGGAGAGAGGGGGAGAGGAAGGAGGATAAGGGGGGTTGAGGGGAATGGAGTGGGGGGGAGGAGAAGGGGAGTGGGAGGGAAGGTGGAGGGGGGGAGGAGAGGGTGCTGCACCAATGCAGGAGAAGTTTGGGCCCAACGGGTCCACTTGGTCTAGTATAAACTAATTTGCAGAATATGCACAGCTAGGTAGTATAAGAAAATAACTGCAGATGCTGGTACAAATCGATTTATTCACAAAATGCTGGAGTAACTCAGCAGTAATGCACAGCTAGGTGGCAGTGCGGATGCAGAGGAGAATACAGAGAGACTTTGGAGGGATATAGATGGGTTAGTGAATGGGCAAGCATCGGCAGACAGCACAGGTTAAAAAACGAACTCATCCATGCTTTGTAGAAGAATTGGGAAGGTGAGTTACATTTTTAACAGCGAGCAGAGAGAGTTTAGTATCCCTGGTGTGAATCGCTGGGAGTTAACTCGCAGATGTAGCAAGCAGTTCAGTCTTTCAGCTTTAATTGCAAGAGGATTTGAGGGATGAGAGTAAAGATGTCTTGCTGCAATTGTACTGGACACTGGGGAAACCAGATATGGAATATTGTGTAGACATCTTTTGTCCACCTGGGAAAAGATAAACAAACAAGAATGGAAGAAGTGCAATGAATTTTCAGTAGATTGATCCCTGGTGGTTTTTCAGAGGAGCTTAGCTTGAATGTACATACACTTCGTGTTCAGAAGAATGAGAAATGATTTCATTTAAACACACAGGGCTCGGTAAGGTAGATGTAGAATTGGTTTCCCATGGTTAAGGTGCCTAGAATCAGGAGTCAATCTCAAAATGAGGACAGCACAGAATTGAGAAGAGGTTTCTTCACGCAAAGCAGAGTAAATCTTTAAAATTCTGTACCCAAGGCCACTGATTCTTTAGTCATTAAATACCTCAGGAATGAGATTGCTGGATTTTTAGATTTTAATTTTGCAAGGAATAAGGGGTTAATGCAGGAAAGAGGTATCGGGATGAACGACCTTGTTGAATAACGGAGTAGGCAGAAGAAGCTGAGTGCCTTATTTCCATTTTTGTTCCTTTCCTCTATCTGGATGGTCACTTCTGTGAATATTATATTCATTTCACAATGGTAGCGGTAAAGTTCTGGGAGATAGTTAGTTCATATGTTTATATGGTCTTGGGTGGAAGAGCAATAAACTTTGTGTATGTGTTTTAAGGGCTGAGATTCTCTTCTATTCCTTCTGGTCCTCGGCAAAGAAATTGAAAAATGAAATAAATGCAATTTTATGGTTTATAGCAATACTTACAAATGGCGCAGTGGTAGAGTTGCTGCCTTACAGCGCTGGAGACCAGGGTTCCATCCCGACTATGAGCGCTTGTCTAAACGGAGTTTGTACGTTCTCCCCGTGACCTGTGTGGGTTTTCTCCGAGATCTTCGGTTTCCTCCCACACTCCAAAGACGTACAGGTATGTAGGTTAATTGGCTGGGTAAAATGTAAAAAATTGTCCCTAGTGGGTGTAGGATAGTGTTAATGTACGGGGATCGCTGGGCGGCACGGACTTGGAGGGCCGAAAAAGGCCTGTTTCCGGCTGTATATATATGATATGATATGATATGTGCAGGGATTGCTGGTTCGTGCGGACTTGGTGGGCTGATGGGCCTGTTTCCGCGCTGTATCTCTAAACCAAACTAAACACTGAACTGGGAATACTACATCCAAAGAGAACAGTATCTATGCAACTAAATCCAAATAATTTGATTAGAAGATAAACATTGGTTTTCTTTTTGCCAGGTACTACGACACTTACGTTTGTACAATGTCACCAACATTGTAGGGATGTCCCAGGATAATTCCCTTAACTAACGTGAGACAAAATACAATATTGACCCAAGTAGATGTATTGGGCTGCTTGGTCAAAGTGGCATTTAAAAAACAAACTTGGTGGAAGCATGTTCCTTGGGCAGATTGGACATGACCACCGTGGATGACAGAAACATTAGGGATGGACGACAATGTAAAAAATGTACAAAATGCCCAGAAAAATGTACAAGAGACTGAAACTTGTGAAGACCAGTGATCACATAGAGTTGTGCATCCACTAAATAATTGTGTGATATTTACATTTTTGCTGATATTTGCTTTTTGAAATTTTTTTAGACACCTTTCAGAGTTCAGGTTTCTGCCGGGCCGTTATGGCGATAAAGATGATCAATTTTAATATTTTCAGCTGAATCTAGCAATATGTAAAAAGGCAGTGGTCCTAACATTTGAACTTTTTTTGCACTGTCGTGCATCCGCTTTTTGCCTGTGATTGTCACGAGTTGCTTTGCTAAGGTACCACCAAGCATTTATTTTAGGTGTCTTAGTTTAATTTTGTTTTGAAATGCAAGGTATTGGGGCAGGGCCTTTACACTGAACAGTTGGGCCCAGTATGTTGAGCAAAGGGATCGAAAAGTACGAGCACACAGTACCCTGAAAGTGGTGTTGCAGGTAGATGGGGTGGTGAAGAAGACTTTTGACATGCTGACCTCAATCAGTCATGGAATTTAAGTATTGAAGTTGGGATGTTATATTACAGTTGTACAAGGCGAAGGTATTTATTTACAAAATGCTGGAGTAACTCAGCAGGTCAGGCAGCATCTCGGGAGAGAAGGAATGGGTGACGTTTCGGGTCGAGACCCTTCTTCAGACTGATGTCAGGGGGGCGGGACAGAGGAAGGGTATAGGTGGAGACAGGAAGATAGAGGGAGATCTGGGAAGGAGGAGGGGAAGAGAGGGACAGAGGAACTATCTAAAGTTGCAGAAGTCGATGTTCATACCACTGGGCTGCAAGCTGCCCAGGCGAAATATGAGGTGCTGTTCCTCCAATTTCCGGTGGGCCTCACTATGGTGTTGGAGGAGGCCCATGACAGAAAGGTCAGACTGGGAATGGGAGGGGGAGTTGAAGTGCTCGGCCACCGGGAGATCAGTTTGGTCAATGCGGACCGAGCGCAGGTGTTGAGCGAAGCGATCGCCGAGCCTGCGATTGGTTTTCGCCGATGTAAATAAGTTGACATCTAGAGCAGCGGATGCAATAGATGAGGTTGGAGGAGGTGCAGGTGAATCTTTGTCTCACCTGGAAAGACAAAGGTTACTCCAGCATTTTGTGAATAAATACCTTCAATTTGTACCAGCGTCTGCAGTTATTTTCTTATACTACAGTTGTACAATGTGTCGGTGAGGCTACACTTTCAGTATTGTGTTCAGTTTTAGTCACCCAACTACAGATGCTCCTCGACTTACGATGCTTCAACTTATGATATTTTGACTTTATGATGGTGCAAAAGCGATACTCATTCGGTACGGTAGAGTTGCTGCCTTCCAGTGAATGCAGCGCCAGAGACCTGGGTTCGATCCCGACTACGGGTGCTGTGTACGGAGTTTGTACGTTCTCCCCGTGACCTGCGTGGGTTTTCTCCGAGATCTTTGGGGTTTTCTCCCATACTCCAAAGACGTACAGGTGTGTAGGTTAATTGGCTTGGTAAATGTAAAAATTGTCCCTAGTGGGTATAGGATGGTGTTAATGTGCGGGGATCGCTGGTCGGCGTGGACCTGGTGGGCCGAAAGGGCCTGTTTCCGTGCTGTATCCCTAAACTAAGCTAAACTAAACTAAACATTCAGTAGAATCCGTAGGTTAGGTGGCTATGATCGGAAGGTAGGTTAGGTGTATTAAATGCATTTTCGACTTATGATATTTTCGATTTACGATGGGTTTATCGGAACGTAACCCCATCATAAGTCGAGGAGCATCTGTATTGGAAAGAAGGCGTTAAGCTGGAAAACGTGCAGACAATTTGCAAGGATGGACTCAAGGGCCTGAGGGTGACGTTGGCAGGCTAGGACATTCATTTGAGTGCAGGACACTGAGACATGATCTTACTGAGGTTTATAAATTCATAGGGGTCAGAGAAAGGGTGAATGCACAAATTCTTTTTCCCAAGGTGGAGGAATCAAGGACTGGAGAGCATAGATTTAAGATGAGAGGGGAAAAGTCTAATAGGAACCTGAGGGACTGCTTTTTAACATGGAAGGTTGTGGGTGTGTGGAACCAGCTGCCAGTGGTAGGTGGCAGGTCCAGTAACAGCATTTAAAAAACACGGACCGATTTGGAGGAATATGGGCCAAACGTGGACAAATGGGACTAGCTTAAATGGGGTATCTTGGTTGGCAAGGATAGGTTGGACTGAATGGCCTATTTCCGTACTGTATTACTCTATTTCAGGAGCTTTGAACTACTTGGTAGATCTAGAGGCACCGCATTAATGTGTAGGAAAGAACTGCAGATGCTAGTTTGCACTGAAGATAGACACAAAATGCTGGAGTAACTCAGCGGGACAGGCAGCATCTCTGGAGAAAAGGAATAGGTGGCGTTTCGGGTCAAGACCCTTCTTCAGTCTGAGAGACAGGAGCGAGGGAAACCAGAGGCATAAAAAGGTACAGAATAAATCACAACCGATACCGATGACGAAAGAAAGGTGGAGCCCATAATGGTCCATTGTTGGCTGTTGAAGAGGTGATAATGAAGGTGATAACAAATAGTGAAACTAGCAGGATGCCGAGGGTGAGAGAGGGACAGAGAGAGAGAGAGTTGCAAGGGTTACTTGAAATGAGAGAAATCATGAATCATACCCGCTGCTGTGTTGTAAGCTTGCCCAAGCGAGATATGAGGTGCTGTCCCTCCAATTTGCGAGTGGCATTACTCTTGACAGTGGAGGAGGCCCAGGAAAGAAAGGTCAGTATGGGAAGGTGAGTTGAAAGGTTTGCAACTGGGAGATCACGTGGGCCGAGGTGGACTGAGCGTAAGGCGTTCATCAAAACGATCGCCCAGTCTGTGCTGATATATAGGAGTCTCGCTGATATATAGGAGTCCACACCTGGATAGGAAATATAGGAGTCCACAGTGGATACAGTAGATGAGGTTGGAAGAGGTGCAAGTGCACGACTGCCTCACCTAAAAGGACGATCGGGTTCCTTGGATGGAGTCAAGGGAGGAGCTATAGGGACAGGGGCTGCATCTCCTGCGGTTAGGGGTTAGACACGTTAGAGGCAGGAAACATGTTCCCACTGTTGGGGGAGTCCAGAACCAGGGGCCACAGTTTAAGAATAAGGGGTAGGCCATTTAGAACGGAGATGAGGAAAAACCTTTTCAGTCAGAGAGTTGTGAATCTGTGGAATTCTCTGCCCCAGAGGGCAGTGGAGGCCAATTCTCTGAATGCATTCAAGAGAGAGCTAGATAGAGCTCTTAAGGATAGCGGAGTCAGGGGGTATGGGGAGAAGGCAGGAACGGGGTACTGATTGAGAATGATCAGCCATGATCACATTGAATGGTGGTGCTGGCTCGAAGGGCCGAATGGCCTCCTCCTGCACCTATTGTCTATTGTGGTTGCAGAGGAAGGTACCTGGGGAGGGGATGGCTTGGGTGGGAAGGGATGAGTCAAACTGGGAGGGAACGTTCTCTGCGGAAAGTGGTTGGGATGGGACGACGTGACTCGTGGAGAGATCCTGTTGGAGGTGACGAAAATGTCGGAGGGTTATTGTGCTGTGTGCGACGGCTGATGGGGTGGACGCTGAGGACCAGGGGGACTCTGTCCATGTTGCGACTGGGGAAAGGGGGAGCAAGAGCAGAGCTGCGGGATACCGAGGGGAGGTGCGAGGGCCTCATCTATCTATGATGGACCAGAAGAACTTCCGTTCCCTAAAGAATGAAGACATCTCGGATGTCCTGGTATGGAACACCTCATCTTGAACGCAGATGCGATGGAGACGGAGAAGTTGGGAGCAGGCGATAGAGATTATCACCACATGAATGCTTTTATTTTTAATGCATTGTGATGTCTTGAGAGGTCGGGAGCTTTTCTCTTGAAGGTTGGGAGGTGTGGGTGCCGGAAATGAAGACAGAAAAGTTCTTGTTTTCAAACTTAAATTCCATATATTTAGTCTTTTCCAAAAACAGGTAAACTTAATTGTTTGCAGACAGGTACACAAAACCAAAACAGGTAGTTAAATCAAAACTGTAGCTTGCTGCCTTCTTACAAAATATAACTCAAACACTGCTTCTCTCCCTCTCGGCTTCTCTCCCTCTCTGCCTCTCTGCCTCTCTGCCTCTCTGCCTCTCTCTCCCTCTCTGCCCCTCTCTCCCTCTCTCCCTCTCTCCCTCTCTCCCTCTCTCCCTCTCTCCCTCTCTCCCTCTCTCCCTCTCTCCCTCTCTCCCTCTCTCCCTCTCTCCCTCTCTCCCTCTCTCCCTCTCTCCCTCTCTCCCTCTCTGCTCCAGTCGTTGTCTCTCTTTTTAAATACACTGCTTCTCTTCCCTTTTAGCTCTCTCACTGAGGCAATCAGCTCATCTGGTTCAGCTGGGCAGCAATCAGTGTCAGCAGCAATCAGTGTCAGTAGCAATCAGTGTCAGCAGGGCAGGCAGCCCTGCTGACTATGGGTTTTGTAATCTTTTGCTGGCAGCCATGATGGTTTGTAGTCCTTGTTGCATCTACCTGGAGGAAATGTATCTCCCCTCTATGACTCTACCTCTCATGATATCACAGCATTTAAACATTTCTTGAGATTTCTTTTTAACAAAATGATTATTTTTAACTCCATATGAAAACATAGCTGTGGCACCATTGTCAAGGCAGCATTTATTAATCAACTAGACCAAGTGGACCCGTTGGGCCCAAACCTCTCCTGCATTGGTGCAGCACCCTCTCTTCCCTCCCTCCCCTCCTCCCCTCCCCACTTCCCCTTCTCCATCCCCCTCAACCCCCCTATCCACCTTCCTCCCCCTTTCCCTCCCTAGGAGATAGATTTAAACTTTAAAATGTGAATAACTAAAAATATAACACCGATTTCAATAAAACGACTTGCTTTACCATTAAAGTGATGACGGTGAGTAATGTGGGCCTAAAATTGTCAAGCTACCATGTATCGTTTTGGCTGTAGTTCGATCACAAATAAACAAACAAACCAGAGTTTTAGTATATAGATTTTAACCAGAGTGGTTGTTGGCCAGTCTTATTAGGAGCTGAAGCTGGCTGAATAGTCATGCAAGTGTCATCTGTGAACAGGTCTGCTCCCAACAGATAGTTAATCTTGCCTTTTGCTTACAGGTGCACAAAATTATGCCAACATAAACGCCACGATCTGAAGGATGATGTTTCTGAGAAACAGTGTCCAGTTACTGTGAATCCTCGTCATATGAAAAAAGCCTTTAAAGTCATGAATGAACTGAGAAGGTATGAACTAATTCTTCTCCGTGGCAGCCTGTCTCTGGATATCTATTGTGGTGCTGGAGGTTGAACTAAATTGTAATGACTGCAAAAAGCAATTTACAATCCTATCTTCCGGAAATCTGCTTCCAGGTTTAGTATTGAAGGTAGACGCAAAATGCTGTCGTAACTCAGCGGGACAGGCAGCATCTCTGGAGAAAAGTAATAGGTGACGTTTCGGGTCGAGACCCTTCTTCAGACCATGGCAGCCTGTCCCTGAAGAAGGGTCTCGACCCAAAACGTCACCTATTCCTTTTCTCCAGAGTTGCTGTCTGACCCGCTGAGTTACTCCAGCTTTTTGCGCCTATCTTCGGTTTAAACCAGCACCTGCAGTTCCATCCTACACATCTAGGTTTAGTATTGTCATGCAGTCATGGAGGTGTCTGTTTGTACTTGTTTGTTCCCTGCTTATGGTGA
Organism: Rhinoraja longicauda; assembly: GCF_053455715.1. Taxonomy (NCBI): domain Eukaryota; kingdom Metazoa; phylum Chordata; class Chondrichthyes; order Rajiformes; family Arhynchobatidae; genus Rhinoraja; species Rhinoraja longicauda. The sequence continues at coordinate 137,050,665 of NC_135953.1, read as the reverse complement.
CATCCACTCTGATCCGGTGGAGTTTTGTGGGGAATTAAGAGAATGAGCTCATTCTGTGCTGCATAGTAGTAATATTTGTACTCTGAACAATTGCCTTGCAAAGATTGTTGTTTATCAGGAATCTAAAATCTTATGTAGTTTGTGTAATCCAACATGAACTAGTTTTGTGGTGGTGGTTTTCAACAGATCATTATTCCCTAGATCTCTATCACGTGAAGGAGCGTTTACAGCAACAAAATGAACCAGTTTGCATCAAACAAAGGCCATCCGACCTTCTTCATGACCTTATCGCTATGTTCCTGTTTCTTACCCCTCTGATCTTACCTAAATCCTGTTTGAAAGCAAACACGATGCTGAGTTTCATGATATAACACTCAATGGGGATACAAGCTTCTTTGCCATTTACTGTTGGATTTATTCTGTGATGATCTAATATGATATATTATTCAGTGTATTCACAGAAGATTGTATTGATATAAAGTAAAGTTGGGGTGCTAGGTGAGAACGAAAAGCTGGTGTGACTTGGGTGGGGGAGGGATGGAGAGAGAGGGAATGCAGGGGTTACTTGAAGTTAGAGAAATCAATGGGTTGTTAGCCGCCCAAGCGAAATATGAGGTGTTGTTCCTCCAATTTGCATTTGGCCTCACTCTGACAATGGAGGAGGCCTAGGACAGACAGGTCAGTGTGGGAATAGGAGGGATTTTCATTCTCACCCAGCAAACAGCTAACAATGGCCTGTTTTCTTTATCATCGTTACTTTTTTGCATATCTTTCATTCATTCGTTCTATATTTCCCTGCATTAACGTCTATATCTCTCGTTTCCCTTTCCCGTGACTTTCAGTCCAAAGAAGGGCCTCGACCCGAAACGTCACCCAATCCTTCTCTGCAGAGATGCTGCCTGTCCCCGCTGAGTTACTTCAGCAATTTGTGTCTATCTTGATTGTGTCGATAAATGGCTTGATTGTCTTTATATATAGTATTATCTTATTTGATAGGGTAGCATACAAAACAAAGCTTCTCACTGCACCCCAGTACATGTGCCAGTAATAAACACCTAAACCTTACGGCAGCTAAACTTAATCAATATTGGCGCCCGATTCTGGCCTCGACAATGTGAAATCCTCTTCATGACGCTTGCAGTATTTAAATCGTTTTAGTAACCTCCAAAAGATTTCTATTAGCTGAACCATCAAATAGTATCCTTTTTGAGTCAATACACCAGAGCTCTATATCGTGCCCTTGTGTAAAACCTTGGGTTCGGTATCATTCTCATCACTACTGCTTCTTTTAAAACAATCGACCGATTTGCAATCACTTTTGCCGTTTATTTATGGGAGAGAAGGCTGGATGGAAGAGGTGACTCTTCTGAGCTGCAGACTGCAGTAACATTTCTCTGGCTATTCTCAGCCTTTGTAGTTCTTTTTCCTGCGCTGCGTATTGTTAAATAAACGGCAACTGTACCTCCATAGCGGCTCCTACTTGCACATGACAAAGGAACCATCTCAATGACGATAATCAAAACTGCGTCTTGAGTGGGAGAATTTAAATAAAAAAATTCTTGGTGACTCATTGACAAAACATGCTTTCCTGGTCGATGTTTTAAATGTTCAGATTCCTTCTATTTCTGTCCCGCTCTTTAGGGAAAATTTGAATTCTTAATGTAACAAAATATATTCTTAATGTATTGAGTATAGAAGTTGGGAGGTCATGTTGCAGTTGTATAAGACGTTTGTGAGATTGCATTTAGAGTATTGTGTTCAGTTCTGGGCACCGTGTTATAGGAAAGATGTTGTCAAGCTGGAAAGGGTACGGGGAAGATTTACGAGGATGTTGCCAGGACGAGAGGGTGTGAGCTCTAGGGAGAGGTTGAGTAGGCTGGGACTCTATTCTTTGGAGTGCAGGAGGATGAGGGGTGAACTTATGGAGGTTTATAAAATCATGAGACGAATAGATCGGGTAGAGTCTCTTGCCCAGAGTAGGTGAATCGAGGACCAGAGGACGTAGGTTTAAGGTGAAGGGGAAAAGATTTAATAGGAATCCGAGGGGTAACTTTTTCACACAAAGGGTGGTGGGTGTATGGAACAAGCTGCAGAGGAGGTACAATAGTTGAGACTGGGACTATCCCAACGTTTAAGAAACAGTTAGACAGGCACATGGATAGGACAGATTTGGAGGATATGGACCAAACACAGGCAAGTGGGACCAGTGTAGCTGGGACATTATTGGCCGGTGTGGGCAAGTTGGGCCGAAGGGCCTGTTTCCACACCGTATCACTATGACTCGAGAAACAAAAGCAAAAAAAAAAGCATTATTCTTGTTGCTTAATAGAACCATTGGTGATATTTCAAATTTGTGCTATTAAACTGCATGTCATGCGAATGTCCCCTTAATGTTCCAGATCTAATTAAACAGTGGCGTGTATCTGGGGTTATAGCAGTGAGGATTCCTTTTGATTTGAATTCTAGTTGTTTTAATATGAACCAAAAAGCAGGTTTTATGCCATGTGTGAATTGAGAACTGCTTTGTCAAATCAGAAAATGCTGGATATACTCAGCAGGCCAGGCAGCATTCGAGAAGAGACCAATCGAATTGGTGGAAGATAGACGCAAAAAGCTGGAGTAACTCAGCGGGACAGGCAGCATCCCAGGAGAAAAGGATTAGGAGACGTTTCGGGTCGAGACTCTTCTCCAGACTGAGAGTCAGCGGGAAGCGAGAGATAGAGAAAGTAAATAGAACAAATAAATGAAAGATAATGCAAAAAGCTACAATGATCACCTTCGCTCAGTCCGTCTGGGCCTACGTGATCTCCTGGTTGCCAAACACTTTTAACTCCCCTTCCCATTCCCACACTGACCTTTCTGTGCTGGGCCTCCTCCATTGTTAGAGGGAGGCCAGATACAAATTGGAGGAACAGCACCTCATATTTCACTTGGACGGCTTATAGCCCGGCGGTATGAATATTGATTTCTCTAAGTAACACTTGCATCCCCTTTCTCTACGTCCCTCCCCCACCCTGGCCGCCCGCCCTACTAGTTTCACTGACGTCCTGTTGAAATTGACTGTCTGTGTAACTCGTTATCACCTAGCCCACAGCCAACAATCAACCATTGTGGGCTTCACCTTTCCTTGATCATTGTTGCTTGTTGCATATCTTTCATTCATTTGTGCTGCTAACCTTTTATATCTCTTGTGCCCCTTTCCCCGACTCTCAGTCTGAAGAGGGTCTCGACCGGAAACGTCACCTATTCCCTTTCTCCAGAGATGCTGCCTGAGGTGCTGAGTTACTCCAGCCTTTATAGGCAATAGACAATAGACAATAGGTGCAGGAGTAGGCCATTCGGCCCTTCGAGCCAGCACCGCCATTCATGGCTGATCATTCTCAATCAGTATCCCGTTCCTGCCTTCTCCCCATACCCCCTGACTCCGCTATCCTTAAGAGCTCTATCTAGCTTTCTCTTGAAGCATTCAGAGAATTGGCCTCCACTGCCTTCTGAGGCAGAGAATTCCACAGATTCACAACTCTCTGACTGAAAAAGTTTTTCCTCATCTCCGTTCTAAATGGCCTACCCCTTATTCTTAAACTGTAAACCAGCATCTGCAGTTCTTTCCTACCCAATAGAATCGGTGATTTTTTGGCACTTTGTAAAATACTAACAAGATAGTAGTAATTAATCCATGTTTTTACATGCAGAGAATGGATATAAACTGACATGAGCTCCATGTCGTCTTGTTTTAGTTTAGTTTAGTTTGGAGATATAGCCTTCGGCCTACCGATCCCTGCACATTAACACAAGCCTACACACACCTGGGACAATTTTTGCACTTCTGCCAAGTATACAACCCCAAGCCGATTAACCTACAAGTTTGTATGTCTTTGGAGTGTGGGAGGAAACCGAAAATCTTGTAGAAAACCCACGCAGTCACGGGGAAAATGTATAAACTCTGTGTAGACAGCACCCGTAGTCAGGATCGAACCCTGGTCACTGGCTTTGCAAGCGCTGTAAGGCAGCAACTCTACCGCTGTGTCACCGTGCCACTGTGCTCTACTGTACCTCTTGAAAACATGTGGGACTGAAAAAAATCACATTGTCCCCTGCTATGTTTTTGACATAACATTCTCTTTAGACATATTGCAATCACCAACTTATGCAGACCAAGCTCTAGGTTAATTCCCGGAATGGCGGGACTGTCATATGTTGAAAGACTGGAGCGACTAGGCTTGTATACACTGGAATTTAGAAGGATGAGAGGGGATCTTATTGAAACGTATAAGATTATTAAGGGGTTGGACACGTTGGAGGCAGGAAACATGTTCCCAATGTTGCGGGAGTCCAGAACAAGGGGCCACAGTTTAAGAATAAGGGGTAGGCCATTTAGAACGGAGATGGGGAAAAACTTTTTCAGTCAGAGAGTTGTAAATCTGTGGAATTCTCTGCCTCAGAAGGCAGTGGAGGCCAATTCTCTGAATGCATTCAAGAGAGAGCTAGATAGAGCTCTTAAGGATAGCGGAGTCAGGGGGTATGGGGAGAAGGCAGCAACGGGGTACTGATTGAGAATGATCAGCCATGATCACATTGAATGGCGGTGCTGGCTCGAAGGGCCGAATGGCCTCCTCCTGCACCTATTGTCTATTGTCTATAAACCCTCCAACTATGGGTTTTTCCACACTTGCTGGTGGGCCTTATCCAAGAAGCTGCAGCCGCAGAGGTTGGAATTGACTATGGCATTGGGTTTAATGTTGAGCGTTTTCTTCAAATAACCTGCGTTCTGCTCTCTTACAGTCAGAATCTTTTGTGTGATGTAACACTTGTAGCTGACGATACCGAGATACCAGCGCACAAAGTCGTTCTGGCGGCCTGCAGTCCATACTTTCACGCAATGTTTACAGGTATTGTAGCACCAAAGTTGTTTTGTGTGTGATTTATACGGTCAGCCCTGCGGACTTGGGAACTCGGTCCTCTTGCATATACGTTCACACAGTCGTTCCTTTGGCTTTTTTTTCTCTCTCATAGTGAAACACTTTGGATGACAGTGTGGTCTTTAGATGTTTCCCCATAAGTATAAAATATTTGAAGGCAAAACAGTGTAAACTGCTCTGCTTCTTCTTGGCCATTGCTTCAGAAGTAACGAGGACCAATATTTGATATTGTCTGAAGATGCCGTCCATAATAAATCAACCTGTGTATGCATTTTGTCCTCTCCATCTCCCCTGTCCCGGATGTGAATCATGAACTAATATTAGCCCAACTCAAACACGTGATTTAATCGTTATGCAGAACAGTGGCTCTGTAGTAGAGTTGCTTCCTTACAGTGCTTTCTGCACCAGAGACCCGGGTTCGATCCCGACTGCGGGTGCTGTCCGGACGGAGTTCGTATGTTCTCCCCGTGACCGCATGGGTTTTCTTGTTCAGTCTGAAGAAGGGTCTCGACCCGAAACGTCACCCATTCCTTCTCTCCCGAGATGCTGCCTGACCTGCTGAGTTACTCCACCATTTTGTGAATAAATACCTTGGGTTTTCTTGTTTGCAGGTTAATTGGCTTTTTCAGGTTTGTAGGTTAATTGGCTTTCTATAAATATAAATTGTCCCTGGTGTGTGTTTAGGGTAGTGTTAATGTGCGGGGATCACTGGTCGGCACGGCCTCGGTGGGCCAAAGGGCCTATTTCCGTGTTATATATCTCCAAACTAAACTAAATATTCAAGAGTAACGAGTGATGGTAAAGTCATTAAAATAAATTCGGATATTTGGTTTCATGATTAAATGCTGAGAGGTCCTTTTCTGAATTACAGAAGTAATGTTTATCTTCATTGGTGAGTATGGTTTCAGACATTTTGAGCAGTGTTTTTCAGTTATCAAAGACAAGGTCATGCCAGTTGCCTGAAGGGTTGACTGAATTGGTATCAATGTAGCTTAAAACTTATTCTGGAAGCTATGTCTGCTTTTAGAGAATCTGTCTTGAATAATGAAAAAAGAATATACTCCTGGTTGTACCCTAGGGCTGTAATTCATCTGGGAAATGGAAAAATAATTGTGTTCATTCTTTGCTATCTTGGAGGCATTTATGTGCTCACTATTTTGTTGTAAATCTGGGGATGGGATCTTGCGCCAAAGCACACATAGTACCAGTGAAGCTGCATTGGAACAAGAAGCCCAGAGTTTGAGAGCACTGATTTCTTGTATGAATGTTCAATGGCAGTTTCTCGGAGCCCTTCGACATTCGCAGTGGCGTCAAACAAGGCTGCGTCCTCGCTCCCACACTCTTTGGGATTTTCTTCGCTCTGCTCCTGAAACATGCCTTCGGCACCGCAACAGAGGGGATCTACCTGCGTACTAGGTCAGACGGCAGGCTCTTCAACCTTACCCACCTCCGAGCCAAGACAAAAGTACGTGAAGCTCTCAACAGAGACATGTTGTTCGCCGATGACGCAGCAGTTGTGTCCCACACCCAGCAGGAACTACAGTCACTGATGGACCGCTTCTATCGGGCTTGCAAGGACTTTGGGCTGACCATCAGCCTGAAGAAGACGAACGTCCTGGGGCAGGATGCAGAGGCACCGCCTGTCATCACCATCGACGACTACGAACTTGAGGCCGTCCATCAGTTCACGTACCTTGGCTCCACCATCACCGACAACCTCTCCTTGGACACAGAGATTGACAAGAGGATCGGGAAGGCAGTTACAACTCTCGCTCGCCTCACAACTCGAGTGTGGACCAATCCAAAGCTGACAGTGAAGACAAAGATAGCAGTCTACAACGCCTGTGTCAACAGCACGCTGCTGTACGGCAGTGAGACATGGACTACATATCATATCATCATATCATATATATACAGCCGGAAACAGGCCTTTTCGACCCACCAAGTCCGTGCCGCCCAGTGATCCCCGTACATTAACACTATCCTACACCCACTAGGGACAATTTTTACATTTACCCAGCCAATTAACCTACATACCTGTACGTCTTTGGAGTGTGGGAGGAAACCGAAGATCTCGGAGAAAACCCACGCAGGTCACGGGGAGAACGTACAAACTCCGTACAGTGCAGCACCCGTAGTCAGGATCGAACCTGAGTCGACGGCGCTGCATTCGCTGTAAAGCAGCAACTCTACCGCTGCGCTACCGTGCCGCCCAATATGCCAGACTGGAGAGAAGACTCAACACCTTCCGCCTTAGAAGCATCCACCGTATCCTGGGTATTTCCAGGCAAGACAGAGTGTCCAACGCTGAGATTCTGTCTGGCGCTGGCCTTCCGAGTATGTACACTCTACTCAGGCAGCGCAGGCTGCGGTGGATGGGCCATGTCCACCGCATGGAGGATGGCCGTATTCCACAAGACATCCTCTATGGAGAGCTGACATCTGGGAGGAGAACCATCGGCCGCCCCCAGCTACGTTACAAGGATGTCTGCAAGAGAGATTTGAAGGCGCTCGACATCGATGTGGAATCCTGGGAGAGCCTTGCAGCTGACCGCACGAGGTGGAGAGGTACCCTGAACCAACATCTCAAAACGGGGGAAGAGAAACTGATGAACGCAGCGGCAGACAAGTGGGCACGCAGAGAGGAACGCAGCGCCTTCAACAGACAAGAGACCGCACACAAATGTGACCTTTGCCACAGAGACTGTCACTCCCGCATTGGTCTCTTCAGCCACAAGCGACGCTGCTCTAGCTGAGGTGTGGAGCAAGCAGCCAACTAGGATGCATCGCCCATGGTCAGCCATGACCGAGGAGGCCTAAGAAGAACTCAATTATACAACACAGAGGTATAGTTACTTGCTTACTAGGGGTGAAAAAAAAGAAAGGCGAGCTGCAATAGGTGATCCTTTGTATATCTGGTGACTTTCTATAAAGTTTTGTGAAAAGACCCAGAGGAAAAACACAGAGAAAATGTCATAAGGTCATAAGTGATAGGAGTCGAGTTAGGCCATTTGGCCCATCAAGTCTACTCCGCCATTCAATCATGGCTGCTCTATCTCTCCCTCCTAACCCCATTCTCCTGCCTTCTCCCCATAACCTCTGACACCTGTACATCAAAAATCTCTGCCTTAAAAATATCCACTGACTTGGCCTCGACAGTCTTCTATGGCAAAGAATTCCACAGATTCACCACCCTCTGACTCAAGAAGTTCCAATCAGTATTTTGACTTGGAATGATAGTTTAGGATAATGCATGTGTAGCATAATTGTTCTTCACTGAATAATTGCAGTTGGATATATCCAATTTATTTTATGTAAATTGTTTTTGTTATTTAAGGATTTGGATACTGAAGCCTATTAAATAACTGTAATGGCATTAGTTTGGTCACAATGTTGTTGCTTCCCAATTTAATAACCATATTCCCATTTGGCTAACTTTACATTATTCAGCACTCACTACAGCAGTTTTGTTTTCTCAGTTGTTACTGTAAAACTCAATGTCCACTTGTTAGTTTAGTACTGTCGATTGTTATGAAGAATCTAACTATGGAGTTGAGTCGTCAAGATGTTGGATGCGGAAAGTCATTTAGATGAAAATGCTATTTCAAATTGTTGAACGCGTGTCTTCAAACAATCACCCTTTACCGTAAACTCTTAACATCTTGGCAAGTATTCTTCTAACTGATTGAATGGGTCTCGACACAAAACGTCACCCAATGCTTCGCTCCGGAGATGCTGCCTGCCCCGTTGAGTTACTCCAGCATTTTGTGTCTCTCTTCGGGGTAACTTTTTCAGAGCAACCATTTTAAGTGTGGGGAGGGAAATTATCAAGATGAATGGATGACTTTTAAAATTCGGTTTTGTGGTTATTCCTGTGTGATTTGATTGTTAAAATAAATGGTTTAAAGTGGTTTCAAGGGTTTCTTTTCTAATATAATATTCTTATGTTTTAGTATACATCCTTCTGGGTGGGGCTGGAGGAGGGGTGGGGAGAAGAGAAGAGGAGCAGTATTAGTTTAGTTTAGAGATACAGTGATGGCAGCTGCTACCTCAGCTTCCCCTTCGGTTGCTTGTCTCATTAACACGTTCAATGGTCAACTCTATGCAGGACAGGGGATCACTCCAGGATTTTACGCACAAGAGCGCACAACCCATTTTTTGGGGTGGGGGTATGTCTAGAATTTGTAACGAAGGATACGATATTAATTCACGTGGAAAACAATTGAGAAGAGGCAATATTGGTTTGTGGAAGAGAAATCGCACTTGACTCATTTCTTGGTGTTCTTTGAGGGTGAATGGCTGGTGGTTAAGGTTGGTGAAGAAGAATCTTGCGGTTGTGATTATGTGGAATTTTGGAAGACTTCGAGTAAAGTTCCACTCGAAGTTAAAAGTTACGAATGCATGGAATTGGTGGGAATGTACCAGTGTAGGTTGACAATTTGTCAATGGATAGAAAATAAAGAATAGGAATAAACACCTCAGGTTGGTAACCTGGGAGATATTATGGGGATCAGTGCTCCCCCCCCTCCCTCACAGTACTTGCCACCATCCCCCAGCACTTGTACTTTATACAAAATATTTAGGTTTATTGTTGTCATATGTGCCGAGGTACAGCAAAAAGCTTTGCTTTGCATGCTCTCCAATCAGATAACACTATGCATAAATACAATCAAACCATATATCAAAACACAATCATATATCCAGTCGCCAAACTCAAGAACAATAGATAGAGCAAAGGGGGAGATACAGAGTGCAGAATACAGTTCTCAGTATTGTCCCACACACATTCTTTAGACAAAGTCCAATGGTGGCTATGGGTAGAGGTAAATTGGACAGTACCCGAGCTTGTGGAAGGTCTGTTTAGAAGCCTGATATCAGAGGGGAAGAAGCTGTTCTTGAGTCTGGTGGTGTGTGCTTTCAAGCTCCTGTATCTTCTGCCCAATGGGTGTGAAGAAACGTGGAAAAGATTGGGGTGGAACAAGCCTTTGATTATGGTTGCTGCTTTCCTGAGGCAGCGTGGGGTGTGGATGGAATCAATTGTGGGAAGTCTGGTGTGTGTGATGGACGAAGCTACATCTATAACTCTGCAATTTAATGTGTTCATGGGCAGAACTGTTGCCAAACCAAGCTGTGATGTAGCCCGACAGTGTGCTTTGTATGGTGCATCCGTAGAAACATAGAAACATAGAAAATAGGTGCAGGAGTAGGCCATTCGGCCCTTCGAGCCTGCACCGCCATTCAATATGATCATGGCTGATCATTCAGCTCAGTAGCCTGTACCTGCCTTCTCTCCATACCCCCTGATCCCTTTAGCAAAAAGGGCCACATCTAACTCCCTCTTAAATATAGCCAATGAACTGGCCTCAACTACCTTCTGTGGCAGAGAATTCCACAGACTCACCACTCTCTGTGTGAAGAAATGTTTTCTCATCTCGGTCCTAAAAGACTTCCCCCTTATCCTTAAGCTGTGACCCCTGGTTCTGGACTCCCCCAACATCGGGAACAATCTTCCCGCATCTAGCCTCTCCAACCCCTTAAGAATTTTATATGTTTCTATAAGATCCCCCCTCAGTCTTCTAAATTCCAGTGAGTACAAGCCCAGTCTATCCAGTCTTTCCTCATATGTAAGTCCCGCCATCCCAGGGATCAATCTGGTGAACCTTCTCTGTACTCCCTCTAAGGCAAGAAGTTTGTAAGAGTCATTGGAGCTGGATATCCCAGGTCTCATCAGGACGTAGAGGTGCTGGTGTGCCTTCTTGGATGCCACCACAGTGTTTAGCTGCAGGGACCAAGTATTACATTGTCAACCTCAATGTTGCATGACCTATTGGGAGTGCAAATAGTGGTCAAGAACGCAAAGAAGCTTTGAGAATGTATGCAAGCCCAGCAAAAATGAATGCAATATGAAAAATGTGTAACCTTTGCATCGAGTAAAATTAGAAATGCTGAGTCTGTTTTTTTTATGCAGTAAGAGTTTTGGAAATGCTGATGTCCAGAGAGACTTGAGTATTCTCGTGCCCAAGTCATTGAAAACTAATGTGCAGGTGCAGGAAACAATTAGGAATTTGTGTTGAGAATTTATTGTTTGAGGATTTGTGTGCAAGATGTCGAAATACAATTAAATAGAGTCTTGGTGAGACTACACCTGTGGTGTTGTGTGCAGTTTTATTCTCTTTATCTAATTGAAATTATACTTTATAGAAAGAATGTTGTGAAGATTCATAGAGTAGGTCTGAGGGTGGTCGGTTAATCACACCGGGAGGGATTGGGTAGACAAGGCCTTTGTTGTTTAGGGTTTAAAAGAATTAATGGTGACTTCATTGAAGTGTATAAAATTTAAATGGCCTAGCAGGGTATATATGGATAAGTTGTTCCCCCAAGCTGAGGACTCTTAAGCTTTGGAGTCATTATCAAAATAAGGCCTTGGCCATTAATGACTGAAGTGGGGAAAAAAAATATTTTATAATGCTCCACCCATTCACAGATTGCATTCAAAACTGAGATTAATATGTTTCTGGTTTCGAGGAATCAAGGAATATGAAAATAGGGCAGGAAAATAGTATCTGGGGTAAAGGATGACCGTGGTCTTGGTGTGAGGGCAAATGGGCTTGAACCAAATGGGAGCCCCCCCTGTGTCTAGGTAGAAATCAAACGTGTCTAGTTGTACTGTGGAAGATCAGAGAATTCAATGGATTTCAGTGTGTGGAGTGTTGGCACCAGTGGGATCTATTGTGTCAGAATAAACTGCACCTGAATCCTGATTGATTTTGTGCCCAAGAGCTGAGCATTTTAAATACTGCTTACTATTTTAAAACTATAACTACCGTGTCATAGCAAAGAACATGTTTAATTTCAAAACAATTTTATTTTCTGAGATTAAATTGCATGTCTTAAGGGTTAATGTATGGAAAATATTCCTCCTGTACTTTGGTAGGAGGTTTAAAGCACTGTGATATTTGTGCTTTTGGACTGTTGTTTGTATTTCCAGTTTAAATAAGATTTTAAAAAAGGCCAAGAAATCGCTCCAGCCTAGTCTTTGTCAATTGCTCATGCTGTGTGTAACCTGGATATGTGCCCAATGGTCTTGTTACCTAAGAAATGGAGGATAAGATAAATATATAACACCCTAATTGACGAGAGGAAAAAGTGTGTAAATTACTTTTCGAATTAGTTTGACTGAAGTTGATAAACTATCCAACGCAAATGTTATGAAGAATATGTGCGTTAATCTCATCCTCCAGTGAAGAATGGAGCAAAGAAAACTTCTTGGCCGCAGATTAAATCATGATGTGATTTAACAACTTGCACCAGATTGTCTGTACAGCAGTCTGAAGTCTAGATTCTTTTATTGAACCTCACTAATTTAGTTGCAGAGTCAGTGGATTAATTAACTTGCTGCAAACCAGACATTTTGCTATCTCAATGTTGTAACATCTCACTGAATAAACATTGTGATACATCAGTGCGCCCATCACACACCCACACACGCTTGTCCTACCACCTTACTCCCCCCTCCCAACACCACTCCCCCAGCTTAGGATTTTGCAGAGGAAGGAAATCTTCACAAACTACTTTCAGCAGAATTGTCACAAGTGTTGTAAATACAATCCTCTTGTTGGAGACAGAAGATAAATGTAACTGCAACCCAAATGAAGAGGATATCTGGAAAAGGGTGGAGAGTATTTTTCTGTGTGGGAAGGAACTGCAGATGCTGGTTTACACCAAAGATGGACACAAAATGCTGGAGCAACTCAGCGGGACAGGCAGCATCTCTGGAGAGAAGGAATGGGTGATGTTTCGGGTTGAGATCTCTACTTCAGTCTGACCCGAAATGTCACCCATTCCTTTTATCCAGAGACGCTGCCTGTCCCGCTGAGTTACTCCAGCATTCTGTGTCGACCTAGAGTATTTTTCTAGTTGATCCAGTCGGAAATCCTCGTCCACGGGAAGTAAGATGCTTTTAATGAAGATAAACCTTGAGGTTTGAGGACACATTATCACATGTGCAAAGTAGACAAAGTTGTCGCGATGGGGGGAAATAAAGTATTAATTATGATGAACCTTTTTGCTTTCCAGGTGAAATGAGTGAGAGCAAAGCAAAGAGAGTTCGCATCAAGGAAGTGGACAAATGGACATTGAACATCCTTATTGACTATGTTTACACAGCTGAAATTCAGGTCACAGAAGATAATGTTCAGGTACTGTCAACACATTGTACGGTTTGATAGCAAATGAAAATAATTAGAAGAGGTCTGTAGACTTGCATCTTTAATGGGATCTGAAACATTGGCTGTTTAATGGGCCTAAGCTCGCACCCGAACAGGCCCCTTAGCCCGCGATGTCAGTGCAAACCATGATATTAATTTAACCTGATCCCATCCAACTGCATATGGCATAAATTCATTTTATTCCCTGCTTGTTTGCATGGGTGTCTAAATGCTTCTTAAACATTGCAGTGGTATCTGCTTGCACTACCTCTCATACACCTACCTTTAGGGTTGCCAACTTTCTAACTCCCAAATAAGGGACAAAATGTGACGTCACCGCCTGCACCCCATGTGACCTCACCCAGCCAGTGGCCACGTGCTCCCGCTACACCGATGAGGCTGGTTGATACGCAACCTCCGTTAGGCGGACACACTAGGCCCCGCTCCCCGAACACACACCGTTAGTCTACACTCCCCGGACCTACAGTGTCCGGGCCTACAGCTTTCCCCGGGCCCAATATGGGACAAGGCCAGTCTCGTACGGGGCAAACAAATTTAGCCCAAAATACGGGATGCCCCAGCTAAATCGGGACAGTTGACTACCCTACCGACCATCCACTGTATATATTTAAAACAAAAACTTGCCTTGTAAATTTATTTTAAAGTTTCTCCCCCGTATCTTAAATCCTGTAGTATTGCTGAATAGGTTTACAGAAATCCTAGTTAGTCGATGGCTAATCTAAAATAAATATTTGATGCATATGCAAATATATATGTATGTTAATTTAGGTAGGTATGTCCAGCTGTGTGACAAAACTTGAACAAATGATGAAATCTAGATTATGCTTTGGTGCTGTCCCCAGAAATCAAATTAATTGTGCTAAAGTCTAAATGTTTTGCTTCCGCTGTGACTTTCTGCTAAATTGTGCCTAAATCCCAGACCTATGCTCAACTAGCTGATTCCATTTGGACACTGTATGGTGGCCACGGTGGCGCAGCAGTAGAGTTGCTGCCTTACAGCGAATGCAGCGCCGGAGACCCGGGTTCCATCCCGACTACGGGCGCTGTCTGTATGGAGTTTGTACGTTCTCCAGAGATGCTGCCCGACCCTCTGAGTTACTCCAGCATTTTGTGTCTATCTTCGATGTAAATTAGCATCTGCAGTTTCTTCCTACACAAGGATGTTTGAGTGTTGATTGTGGACTACTCGTTTGTGATATTTTTGTCCAACCTGGTAATCAAACACACACCATTGTGGGGCTATGCAATTCGCTTCAGCAGATTGGTCAAGCGGTCTTATTTCCAGAGCAGTGATGTTGAATAGAAATTGCTGACCAACCTCCAGTGATGCTCTGGTGATGTTGTTTTGATTAAATAGCAATTTTAGTAGAAATCGCTTTGCTAACATATAATGTGTAATGTACTTCACCTTTACTTAGTTATTTTTTTATGTACTAATGTTACCAGCTAGATTCAGATTCCTAATTAGCTCTTGTGGTGAATGTGTTGGTGATTTCTCATCCAGAGAGCTTGGGACTGGTGGTTAAGCGGTCAAATATAGATTTTTAAAAGATTTTTAGATTTAGAGATACAGCACAGAAACAGGCCCTTCGGCCCACCGGGTCCGCGCCGCCCAGCGATCCCCGCACATTAACACGATCCTACACCCACGAGGGACAATTTATACATTTGCACAGCCAATTAACCTACAAACCTGTACATCTTTGGAGTGTGGGAGGAAACCGAAGATCTCGGAGAAAACCCACGCAGGTCACGGGGAGAACGTACAAACTCCGTACAGACAGCACCCATAGTCGGGGATCGAACCCGAGTCTCCGGCGCTGCATTCGCTGTAAGGCAGCAACTCTACCGCTGCGCCACCGTGCCGAAGAGGATACCACAATGCAGAAAGTCGTGCCTTGGTACTGCCAGACCATTTAATAATCTCATGGCTGAGCCATTTAAAAAAAAACCCAATGTCCATATTCTATGATGGACATTTTCTATGGGGCGGCATAGTCAGGGTCAGCATGAACGTGTTGGGCCGAAGGGCCTGTTTCCATGCTGTAAGACTCCACAAAACACCAGGATACTTTTCCTTTGTGGCCGTCCACAACCTTTTGTCGGGATTTTAAGTCAGCAGAAAGGTTTGCAAGAATTTAAGTCAGCATGTAGTCTTACACTGCAACTTCGATGGGCTGACACCTCATCAATTATAAGTATGCCCTTCTGCATTCCGCATTGAAGCAGGGCTGCTAACAATAGTAGGTTGAGGGATGCAAGGTTGCAGATTACAGAAACATATATTTCTGCTTCTGATGAACCTGAGTGCCTCTATTTGGAGCTGCTGGACCTCTGACAACTGAGTACGGCAAAGAAATGCAGATGCTGGTTTAAATAGAAGGTCGACACAAAATGCTGGAGTAACTCAGCGGGTCAGGCAGCATCTCTGGAGAGAAGGAATGGGTGACGTCTCGGGTCGACGTTTGCTTTCAAGAGAGAGCTAGATAGAGCTCTTAATGATAGCGGAGTCAGGGGGTATGGGGAGAAGGCAGGAACGGGGTATTGATTGTGAATGATCAACCATGATCATATTGGCTCAAAGGGCCGAATGGCCTATTCCTGCACCTATTGTCTATTGTCTATTGAGACCCTCTTCAGTCTGAAGAAGGGTCTCGACCCGCAACGTCACCCATTCCTTCTCTCCAGAGATGCTGCCTGTCCCGTTGAGTTACTCCAGCATTTTGTGTCCACCTTGTACTGCGGTGTCCTATCGCACAGTGGAGGACGTTCCCAGAGTGAAAATCGGGGTTTCTCCACAAAGATTAGGCAGTGGTCGCTTCTACCAATGTTGCCATAGAGGGATGCATCCAGCCAATGGTAGGTTGGGCCAGACAAGGTCAAGAAGATTTGTCCATCATATTGGTTTACTCACTCTCTGGTGCAGTCCTTTAGCATCGGCCAACTCCCCGGTGGTGCCAGAAAGGAATTATTGATGAAGGGCACCGGAATCCCCCATTCAATGTCGATTTTGTGCTGTTGCTTTCTGTGATGCTTTCAATTATTAGAGTCATAGAGTCATAGATTGATACAGTGTGGAAACAGGCCCTTCGGCCCAACTCGCCCACACCGGCCAACAATGTCCCTGCCTCCCTAGTCCCATTTGCCTGCGCTTGGTCCATGACCCTCCAAACCTGTCCTATCCATGTACCTGTCCAACTGTTTCTTAAACGATGGGATAGTCCCAGCCTCAACTACCTCCTCCGGCTGCTTGTTCCACACACCCACCACCCTCTGTGTGAAAAGGTTACTCCTCGGATTCCTATTAAATCTTTTCCCCTTCACCTTGAACCTATGTCTTCTGGTCCTCGATTCCCCTACTCTGGGTAAAAGACTCTGTTCATCTACCCGATCTATTCCTCTCATGATTTTGTATACCTCTATAAGATCTCCCCTCATCCTCCTACGCTCCATGGAATAGAGACCCAGCCTGCTCAACCTCTCCCTATAGCTCACACCCTCTAGTAGACAATAGACAATAGGTGCAGGAGGAGACCATTCAGCCCTTCGAGCCAGCACCACCATTCAATGTGATCATGGCTGATCATTCTCAATCAGTACCCCGTTCCTGCCTTCTCCCCATACCCCCTGACTCCGCTATCCTTAAGAGCTCTATCTAGCTCTCTCTTGAATGCATTCAGAGAATTGGCCTCCACTTCCTTCTGAGGCAGAGAATTCCACAGATTTACAACTCTCTGACTGAAAAAGTTTTTCCTCATCTCCGTTCTAAATGGCCTACCCCTTATTCGTAAACTGTGGCCCCTGGTTCTGGACTCCCCCAACATTGGGAACATGTTTCCTGCCACTAACGTGTCCAACCCCTTAATAATCTTATATGTTTCGATAAGATCCCCTCTCCTGGCAACATCCTTGTAAATCTAAATCTATTGTTCAGCTTGGTAGAGCACTGATTCGTCAGCTCTGGAAAATTGACAGGCAGTGTGCAGAAGTATCCTGACCCGAAATGTCACCTATCCTTTTTCTCCAGTGATGCTGCCCGTCCCGCCAAGTGACTCCAGAACTTTGTGTCTATCATTAGTGATGGTCCTTGCCCACGTTTGACCTGATGCCATGAAACTTTCAGGTGACGTGGGTTCTAAATTGAAGATGTGAAGGATTGATTGCTCCCTTCTGCTTTTTTAACCCCTGTGCCACCAAATTTAATGGGTCTCTTCTGCTGGTGGGAAAGGATGTTCATAAGTGATAGGAGCAGAATTAGGCCATCAAATCTACTCCGCCATTCAATCATGGCTGATCTATCTTCCCTCCAAACTCCATTCTCCCGCCTTCTCCCCATAACCTCTGACACCCGCACTAATCAAGAATCTTATCTATCTCTTTTTTTTAATTTAAATTTTTAATTTAATTAATTACAGTGCATATAACAACAACAACAGTAAACCCCCATCCCTCCCCTTCCCTACATAATCATGAAAACAAACAAACAAAAACAAACAAATATATAAATAAAAATAAATTTAAAAATATATAACTACAATGTGACAAAAAAGACAAAAGGACAAAAACATGAGTCAAGGTAATTTTCACGTCCAATATTTCAGTATTTTCACTGCTGGATTCAAAGAAGGTACAAAGGCATGTGGCATTGAGGGGATAGTTTTACTTGTCCTTAATATGCTGCAGCACTGGGTTCCATATGTTGAAGAACGTTTGAGGGTTGCCAGACAATTCATATCTCAGCCTCTCTACGTGCAAGATGCCCATTAATTCTCTTAACCAAGTCTCAAACTGAGGAGCAGAGTCTGATTTCCATAGTTTCAAAATACATCTGTTGGCAATTACCATACCATAAACCAAGATTGTGCGAGCATGTTGGTCTAGCTTCTCGAGCGTTGTGGAATACCCGAATAGAGCAGTTTCAGGGTCTGGAGTTAAAGTGATGTTTAAAACAGTAGAGTACCATTGAAATAAAAGACACCAAAAGTTGTGAAGTTTTGGACAAGTCCAAAAGTGGTGAGTGAGTGTACCCTCAGCTGTCTTGCATCTATTACACAAAGGTGAGAGATCAGGATCTCTGCCGTCAAAAATATCCATTGACTTGGCCTCCACAGCCTTCTGTGGCAAAGAAATTCCGCAGATTCACCACCTACCAGAAGAACAGAATCTTGGGGTCAAACAGCATTGGTGGAGAATTGATACCCTGCCTCAGGATTGAGAGGGATGAAGAAAAATTGCCGGTAGATAGTAGTATGAATGATATGGGGAAGGGGAGTGGGGAGGTGGGTGGGCCGGAGGCTTGTAGGTGGAACCAGGTGGGGCGGGGAGAGAACGGGGGAATGGGAGACGTGAGCAAAAGGAGAAAACTGGGCGGAGACACGAGATGGAGAAGTCACTGCAGAGACGGAGAAGGTCTCCACAGCCTTCTGTGGCAATGAATTCCACAGATTCACCACCAGTGATTATAATGGAGATGCCTGGCAAGTTGCCCTGTTGCTACAATCTTGGAGCATACCAATGTAAAGCTATTTTTGGGCTAATTTGTGGGATAGCTATCAATTCGTACCATTTTTGCGGATGACTTCACAAGGTCAACTTGGCTAGGAGCAGTTTTGCCTTGTCCGGACATGGTGCCCAAGTCAATTGCAAGTGAGATTTACTGATTTGGTTTTTGAAAGTTATGGTGTTAGAACAAATGAGTGGTTTGTTACTCTATTTCTGAGGACAATTCACCGCCATCTTTCCAAAGGAAATTAGTTTACTTTAGTTTATAGTCACGTGTATCGAGGAGGTACAGTGAAAAGCTTTTGTTGTGTGCAATCAAGCAATCCAGAGTGTACAGATGCATGATAAGGGAATAACGTTTAGTGCAAGGTAAAGCCAGTAACGTCCGATCAAAGATAGTCCCAAGGGTCTCCAATGAGGTAGATCATCGTTCAGCACTGCTCTCTGGTTGTGGTAGGATGGTTCAGTTGCCTGATAACAGCTGGGAAGAAACTTCCTGAATCTGGAGGTGTGCGTTTTCACACTTCTATACTTGTTGCCTGAAGGAAGAGGGAGTGGCCAGGGTGCGACTCGTCTTTGATTATGCTGCTGGCCTTACCGAGGCAGCGTGAGGTATAAATGGAGTCAATGGGAGGTCGGTTTGTGTGGTAAAATGCTTTCTAAGGCGCATCTGTGGAAGTTGGTGAGAGTTGTTGGGGACATGCCGAACTTCCAGAGCCTTCTAAAGAAGTAGAAGCTTTGGTGTGCTTTCTTGGTTGTTGCTTCAACATGGGTGGTCCAGGTGAAGTTGTTGTTGGTGAAATTTACTCCTAGTAATCTGAACATTTCAACCATCTCAATTCGGCGCCATCGATGCAAACTGGGGTATGTGTACCGATCGCTTCATTTCGATCACTATCTCCTTTGTATACTCTTGACATTGAGAGAGAGAATGTTGTCTCCACACCAGGACACGAGGTTCTCGATCTCCTTCCTCGACCCTCAAATTTTTTTAAGGGCAATAAATGTTGGCCTAACCAGCAACACCCAGATTTCAAGGGTTAACCAAATGAAGGTCCCGCGTGAATGTCGCTAGACCCCAACTGTGGCACTCTGTCTTGCTAGGGGAAGCAAGACAATCTGCACAGGGTATTTGCCTCTCTGTTAACATGCCTGTTATAAACTTGGTAGAGGATTGGAGCCATTAGTTCATAAGTGATAGGAATAGAATTAGGCCGTTCGGCCCATCAAGTCCACTCCGCCATTCAATCATGGCTGACCTATCTCTTCCCCCCTAACCCCATTCTCCTGCCTTCTCCCCATAACCCCTGGCACTCCCTGAGTCCCTATTTGTTTTAATTATCTGTTTAGTTCAAATTTAATTTTCTATTCTATTTATTTAAAGCAATTGTAACAGATTTAGGAATGAATTGGCTGTCAATGAGCTGATTCCTGCTGTTGAACCTTCCCATGCAAAATTTTACTTCTTCCCTTCGAAAGTCAAACACTGAATCTCAATCTAATTGATTGTGTAAGAAGTTTGGGAAAAATGATGTTATTCTAATTGAATATTTAAGAATATATGAATGAATATTTAGGGACTTTGGAGTGCTGCTGCAAGATTCCCAAAAGAGTTAATCTGCAAGTCGAATCAGTGGTAAAGAAAGCAAACTCAATCCTAGTATTTATTTCAAGAGGACTTGTATACAAAAACAGGGATGCAATGCTGAGGCTCCATAAGGCGCTGGTAAGGTCGTATTTGGAATATTGTGAGCAATTTTGCGCACCATATCTGTGGAAGGATGTGCTGGCACTGGAGAGGGTCCAGAGGAGGTTTACAAGAATAATCCCAGGAATGAGTAGGTTAACCTATGATGAGCGTTTGTCAGCACTGGGCCTGTACTCACTGGAGTTCAGAAGAATGAGGGGGGACCTCATTGAAACATACAGAATAGTGAAAGGCTTGGATAGAGTGGATGTGGGGATGATGTTTCCATTAGTTGGAGAGTCTAGGACCAGAGTTCACAGCCTCAGAATTAAAGGATATTCTTTTAGGAAGGAGATGAGGAGGAATTTCTTTAGCCAGAGGGTGGTGAATCTGTGGAATTCTTTGCCACAGAAGGCTGTAGAGGCCAAGTCAGTGGATATTTTTAAGGTAGAAATAGATTCTTGATTAGTGCAGGTTTCAGAGGTTATGGGGAGAAGGCAGGAGAATGGGGTTAGGAAGGAGAGATAGATCAGCCATGATTGAATGGCGGAGTAGACTTGATGGGTCGAATGGCCTAATTCTACTCCTATTCCTTGTGACCTTTTGACCTAATATTCCCTTTCGTTGAGTGCCAATGAGCTCAGTAGCTTTTCACTTGTGAACTAGGACAGATGACCGGACGTTGATCTCAGTTCCTCTAGCAATCTTGTGTGAACTTCAGGTACATGTACATCCTATGCACGTAGTCACTGCTTGAGAATCCCCCGGTGATTGTCAATTGCGTCAGCATGAACTGAGATTGTAATGGGAATCCCTTAGTTGGTCAGCATTTCCGAATGTTACTTTTATCCATTTGTTGGTATGGCGAATAGCTTGATGAAAAGCACATTGATGTCTAACGGTTTATTTTGTTTTCTCTATTGATTTTTAAAGTGGTTGTTGTCAGCATATGATTTACCTTTTTGTCTGTGTTGCTGGTAGTGAAAAGAACATTGTAGCTTGTTACTTTTTTGATGCCTGGGTAATCAGTGATGAAGAAGTGTGTTCTGATTTTTGCAGGGTTTTTTAGGGTGGGTATGTGAGGGGGATATAATTCTTTCCCTGTGGGTTTTTTCGTTAGTAAACCTGCCAGTATAACTGCAACGCAGTTGAGGGTGAGGCTATGTATAATAGAAGAGGTGGAAAGACCGTTGAAAGACTGGAGCGACTAGGCATGTATACACTGGAATTTAGAAGGATGAGAGGGGATCTTATCGAAACATATAAGATTATTAAGGGGTTGGACACGTTAGAGGCAGGAAACATGTTCCCAATGTTGGGGGAGTCCAGAACAAGGGGCCACAGTTTAAGAATAAGGGGTAGGCCATTTAGAACTGAGATGAGGAAAAAAAATTCAGTCAGAGAGTTGTGAATCTGTGGAATTCTCTGCCTCAGAAGGCAGTGGAGGCCAATTCTCTGAATGCATTCAAGAGAGAGCTAGGTAGAGCTCTTAAGGATAGTGGAGTCATGGGGTATGGGGAGAAGGCAGGAACGGGGTACTGATTGAGAATGATCAGCCATGATCACATTGAATGGTGGTGCTGGCTCGAAGGGCCAAATGGCCTTCTCCTGCACCTATTGTCTATTGTCTATTGAAATGAAAAAGTACAAAAAGAAAAGAACGCCTGGCCTTTTGGAGGGATTAAGGGCGGTGAAGTTGGCGCAGCGGTAGAGTTGCTGCCTTGCAGCGAATGCAGCGCCAGAGTCCCGGGTTCGATCCCGACTGCAGATGCTGTGTATACGGAGTTTGTACGTTCTCCCCGTGACCTGCGTGGGTTTTCTCCTGAGATCTTCGGTTTCCTCCCACACTCCAAAGACGTACTGGTACGTAGGTTAATTGGCTTGGTAAATGTGTTAAAAAAAAATTGTCCCTCGTGGGTAAAGGATAGCGTTAATGTGCGGGGATCGCTGGTCGGCGTGGAACCGGTGGGCCGAAAGGGCATGTTTCCGCCCTGTATCTCTAAACTAAAATTTGAGATTAAAGGATGCATAGCAATGAGACCTGCATTCTTCGGATCTGTATTGTATCTGTGTACAAGAGTTTGAATGTGGTGGTTGCCTTGACGTTTGGCAAAATAATCTGTGTCACTGTGTTTTGGATGTTCTGCCAAGTTGCTGATAGATGCCAGTGTTCCAGAGAGGCTTTGAGCTTTTCCGCTGACTTGAAATCAACACAAAAGGTAGTGAATGGCCATGTAGAAGAAACATCAAGTGACTTTTTTTTCTCTCCACAAATGTTTTGTGACCTGCATTTTCAATTTTTCCCCTCAGCAACTGCTGTAAATCGTAATTTTAAACGTTGATTTCCTAACGAACCAAGTGTGGCTGACTTTTAATACAAACTAGACCATGTGGACCCGTTGGGCCCAAACCTCTCCTGCATTGGTGCAGCACCCTCTCCTCTTCCCTCTCTCCTCAACCCCCCCCTCCCCTCTCCCCCTCCCTCCCCCCTCTCCCCCCTCCCCCCCTCCCCTCCTTTTAAACTTTAAAATGTGAACAACTTAAAAAATATAACACCGATTTCAATAAAACTACTTGCATTATCACTAAAGTGACAATGGTGAGTAAGGTGGGCCTAAAATTGTTGCGCTATCGTGTACCGTTTTGGCTGAAGTTCAGTCATAAACAAGATAACAAACGAGAGTTTTAGTATCTAGATTATGTAGGAAAATAACTGCAGATGCTGGTACAAATCGAAGGTATCTCAAAATGCTGGAGTAACTCAGCAGGTCAGGCAGCATCTTGGAGAGAAGGAATGGGTGACGTTTCGGGTCGAGACCCTTCTTCAGTCTGCCTGACCTGCTGAGTTACTCCAGCATTTTGTGATACCTTTAATACAAATTAAGTATCTTTGTAGGTAGACACAAAATACTGGAGTAACTCAGTGGGACAGGCAGCATTTCTGGAAAGAAGGAATGGGTGACGTTTCGGGCCGAGACCCTTCTTCAGACATGGTCTCGTCCCGAAATGTCACCCATTCCTTCTCTCCAGAGATGCTGCCTGTCCCGTTGAGTTACTCCAGCATTTTGTGTCTACCTACAAAGATACTTAATTTAATTAAATTTAATTTAATTTCAATTTAAACCAGCATCTGCAGTTCTTTCCTACACACTAAGTATCTTTGTAGTGTAGCTTCTGACAGCTGCTCCTTTGTTGTTCTAAAGATCCAATTCCTGCACTGTATATCGAGGTTGCTAATCATTAGTTGGCCAAATCAGATTTCGTATAAAGAATATTTATTTTCAGATGAACCATATTGAAACACCAGAGCTAATGTTCTATGTATTGCTACTATTTTTAAAAAAAACTATTTTTCAGTTACGCAACCTCTGTTAGGCGAACACACTGGGCCCCACTCCCCGAACACACTCCGTTAGCCTACACTGTCCGAGCGTACAGCGGCCCCCGGGCCTACAGTGTCCGGGACTACAGCGCCCCCCCTGGGCCTAATACGGGACAAGGGCGGTCCCATACGGGACAAACAAATTTAGTCCAAAATACGGGATGTCCCGGCTAATATGGGATAGTTGGCAACCTTAGATATGGTGCCCAAAATTCCTCACACTACTGCAAATGTGGTAGTGGGTATGTTAGCCTGGGAGAGGACACTTCTATTAGTTTGCTTATGCCTTTGTTTAGTTTAGTTTAGAGATACAGCGTGGAAACAGGCCCTTCGGCCCACCGAGTCTGCACCGACCAGCGATCCCCACACATCAACACTGTCCTACACACACTAGGGACAATTTACACTGATACCAAGCCAATTAACCTGCAAACCTGTACGTTTTTGGAGCGCGGGAGGAAACCGAAGATCTCGGAGAAAACCCACGCGGTCACGGGGAGAATGTACAAACTCCGTACAGACAGCACCTGTAGTCGGGATGGAACCCGGGTCTCTGGTGCTGCAAGCGCTGTAAGGCAGCAACTCTACCGCTGCACCACCAAGGCCGCCCTTTTGGTAAATTTGATGATTTTTGCAGTATCATTCGTGTGCCTTGCAGCGCCTATTGCAGGTTATCCTGACCTCAGAAGCATGCGTTTTGTACAACATCTTAATCCTTAAAGTCTTGATATTTATCCCTCAAATCAACATTTCGAAGAACAGTTATTAAGTCACTGTGACTTAACAGTTTATTAAGTCATTGTGGGAGCTTGCCAAATAGAGGTTAGTCCCATTCTAACAGTAACCATTAACTCTAAAGCAATTCACTCAGTGTGAAGCACTTTTGTCAGTCTGAAGAAGGGTCTTGACCCGCAACGTCACCCATACCTTCTCTCCAGCGATGTTGCCTGCCCCACTGAGTTACTCCAGCATTTTGTGTCTTATCTTTGATCTTTGAACACGAGCAAAGATGGTGCTCTGCATATTAATGTTTACTTTAGCTGAGTGGCTGAGATTTGGCATGAACTTTCACTGCCAGAAATCAGATCTATACTGTGAGGGCAAGTTGCCGGAAGAGCTTTTTGCCTTGCAGATGTTAAGTGCAAGGTCTGACGTCATAAATATTTTGGTGGACGAGTCCCCCATCACTTGGAGAATGCTGTGCAACTGCAAGGAGGTGGATGAATTTGGTTAGGGACTGGGTAAAATTCTGGAGTGCCACTAACCCATGCATATAAAAACTAGTCAAGCTCATCAGTTGTCACACACTTGGTGGACATGGCAGGTTGAATCCATTCAATCCATGTTCACAATGCCAATTTCCAGGGAGTCTTTCAAAAGCAGTTTGTGTAAGAAAGTAACTGCAGATGCTGGTACAAATCGAAGGTATTTATTCACAAAATGCTGGAGTAACTCAGCTGGTCAGGCAGCATCTCAGGAGAGAAGGAATGGGTGACTTTTCGGGTCGAGGGTCTCGATTTCGCACCTCATATTTCGCCTGGGCAGTTTGCAGCCCAGTGGTATGAACATCGACTTCTCCAACTTTAGATAGTTCCTCTGTCCCTCCCTTGCCCTCCTCCTTCCCAGATCTCCCTCTATCTTCCTGTCTCCACCTATATCCTTCCTTTGCCCCGCCCCCCTGACATCAGTCTGAGGAAGGGTCTTGACCCGAAACGTCACCCATTCCTTCTCTCCTGAGATGCTGCCTGACCCGCTGAGTTACTCCAGCATTTTGTGAATAAATACCTTCAAAAGCAGTTGGCTAATTTCAAGAGAACCTCTCCAATCTCCCCTAATATGTAAAGCCATAAAAGAAGCTTGTTACCACATTGGTCTTAACTGTGCTTTTTTGTTGTTTTAGCCATCTTATAATAATAATAATAATAATATATTTATTTTATATAGCGCCTTAACACATGCACAAAGCGCTTTACAAATACAATTAACATAGAAACAAACAGACAAACAGACAAACTATCCTGACGGAAAAGCGGCGAATACTCAACGCCAGCGTCCTCTCACGTCAGGGTCCGGCAGTAGACATTAAAGAACACAAGACACACAGATACAATTTTTTACACAAAACAGCCATCACAGTGATTGCTCTAGGCATACCCTCACTGTGATGGAAGGCAAAGTCTTATCTCCTCCTCGTTCTTCTCCCGTGGCGCCACGAGGCGATCGAGGCTCCCAACCCCTTGAAGCCCCCACCGGGCGATGGAAAGTCCCAGGGTCGAGCCGAGCAGGCCGATGAAAGTCCTGAGCCCCCACCGGGCGATGGAAAATGCCGCGGCCGAGCCACGCAGGGCGATGAGAGTCCTGAGCCCCCACCGGGCGATGTAAAGTGCCGCGGCCGAGCCACGCAGGGCGATGAAGGGCCTGCGGGCGGGTTGATCGTGCCTCGTGCTTCGGGGCGGTCAAAGCTGCTACGGCTGGAGCTCCCAAAAGCCGGTCGCCAGCCAGGGACCTGCGAGCTCCCGATGTTGCGGTCTGCAGGGCCCACGGCCGAAGCCTCCGAGATGGTAAGTCCAGGCCCTGCGACCGGAGTCTTCGAGGTCGATCCCAGCTGGAGGCCGCCGACTCCACGATGTTAGGCCGTAGCGCGAACGGAGATACGACATATGATATGATATGATATGATATGATATTTCCCTGTCAAAGTCTCGGGTTATTTAAAATGCACACAACATTTCAGTTTCAGTTTAGCTTATTGTCATGCACACTGAAGTACAGTGAAAAGCTTTTGTTGCGTGCTAACCAGTCAGCAGAAAGACAATACATGATTACAATCGATCCATTTACAGCGATAAGGGAATACCGTTTAGTGCGAGGTAAAGCCAGCAGAGTCCGGTCAAGGATAGTCCGAGGGTCACCGAAGAGGTAGATAGTAGTTCAGTACTGCTCTCTGGTTTATGGTAGGATGATTCAGTTGCCTGATAATAGCTGGGAAGAAACTGAATGCTGAATAACAGATTTCAATGTGCTTCTGTTCTTCGACAGGTGTTGCTTCCAGCTGCAGGACTTCTGCAACTACAGGACGTGAGAAAGAGCTGTTGTGATTTCCTGGAGTCTCAGCTTCATCCAACCAATTGTTTAGGAATTCGAGCTTTTGCTGATATGCATGCCTGCACTGAACTCTTGAATCAAGCCAACACGTATGCAGGCAAGTGCTGACCAAAAGAGTTTGACTTCTTTTAGCCCCAATAATTGACAAGTAATTTAACTTGTAACAGGTATTTATTCACAAAATGCTGGAGTAACTCAGCAGGTCAGGCAGCATCTCAGGAGAGAAGGAATGGGTGACGTTTCGGGTCGAGACCCTTCTTCAGTCTGAAAAAGGGTCTCGACCCGAAACATCACCCTTCTTCAGTCTGAAGAAGGGTCTCGACCCGAAACGTCACCCATTCCTTCTCTCCTGAGATGCTGCCTGACCTGCTGGGTTACTCTAGCATTTTGTGACCCTTCTTCAGTCTGAAG
This sequence comes from Rhinoraja longicauda, assembly GCF_053455715.1. NCBI lineage: Eukaryota > Metazoa > Chordata > Chondrichthyes > Rajiformes > Arhynchobatidae > Rhinoraja > Rhinoraja longicauda. Next base: position 137,023,431 of record NC_135953.1, on the reverse strand, counting down.
AAGGGTCTCGGCCCGAAACGTCACCCATTCCTTCTCTCCTGAGATGCTGCCTGACCTGCTGAGTTACTCCAGCATTTTGTGAATAAATACCTTCGATTTGTACCAGCACTAACTTGTAACAGGCATCTTTTAGGGAGTTTGTACAGGTGTTCCTCAGCTTACGATGGGGTTGCGTTCCGAGAAACCCATCGGAAACCGAAAATATCGCGAGTCGAAATGCATTTAATGCACCTGATCACGTGGCCGGAAGCGAGCAGCGGGTCGCTGACGTTTGCACCATCGCTAAGTCGAAATATCGCAAGTCAAAGCATCGTAGGTCGGGGAGCACCTGTATAATATTATTACATTTATAGATTTAAAATTGCCTGATCTATATTAATGTGAAGGAACAAAATTTACTTGTCAACTGAATGGGGTATTTCCTGTAAACATAAATTGAAAGTAGAAACAAAAAATTCCAGTCCATAGAATGGAAATGTATTTCTGTTTTAAAGGTGTAATTTCTTCCTTACAGATATTTACTGACCAAAGTACTTGCTTTAATACAAGCCACTGTGTCCTGTGTTCAATGGTATGTTGGCATTCATAGCGAGGGGATTTGAGTATAGGAGTAGGAAGGTTCTGCTGCAGTTGTACAGGGCATTGGTGAGACCACACCTGGAGTATTGCGTACAGTTTTGGTCTCCTAATCTGAGGAAAGACATTCTTGCCACAGAGGGAGCACAGAGAAGGTTCACCAGATTGATTCCTGGGATGGCAGTACTTTCATATGAAGAAAGACTGGATAGACTCGGCTTGTACGCGCTGGAATTTAGAGGATTGAGGGGGAACTTATAGAAATTACAAAATTCTTAAGGGGTTGGACAGGCTAGATGCAGGAAGATTGTTCCCGATGTTGGGGAAGTCCAGAACAAGGGGTCACAGTTTAAGGATAAGGGGGAAGTCTTTTAGGACCGAGATGAGAAAGTTTTTTTTCACACAGAGAGTGGTGAATCTGTGGAATTCTCTGCCACAGAAGGTAGTTGAGGCCAGTTCATTGGCTATATTTAAGAGGGAGTTGGATGTGGCCCTTGTGGCTAAAGGGGTCAGGGGGTATGGAGAGAAGGCAGGTACAGGATACTGAGTTGGATAATCAGCCATGATCATATTGAATGGCGGTGCAGGCTCGAAGGGCCGAATGGTCTACTCCTGCACCTATTTTCTATGCTTCTATGTTTCTAAACTGGTGGCTGGGAAGAGAGATTTCAATGGGTAATATGTTAAAGGAAATTGCCTAGCAACTGAATGATCATATCTTGTGGAGATGTGAGCACAGTTACAAGTGTGCGTTGAATGGAAACTTACAATTGTTGTGTTGCCATGAGTGTTTCAAGATGACAGATGAAGGTGAGTGTTTTTTTGTGGGAGAATAACTGTTTTAAGACCTTATTTAGTTTCGTTTAGAGATACAGCGCAGAAACAGGCCCTTCGCCCCACGTACATTAACACTATCCTACACACACTACGGACAGTTTACATTTATACCACGTCAATTAACCTACAAGCCAGTAGTATGTCTTTGGAGTGTGGGTTGGAAACCGAAGATCTCGGAGGAAACCCACGCGGTCACGGGGAGAACGTACAAACTCCGTACAGACAGCACCCGTAGTCGGGATCGAACCTGGGTCTCCGGCGCTACATTCGCTGTAAGGCAGCAACTCTACCGCTGCGCCACCTTAAGAGATTTACCAAATTAATTTTTAAAATTTGCGGTGCTGCAGTATTTTGTTCTGAAATATTACAAAATGATGTTGAAGATGTATCTTTTTAAGCAGGATATTGATGTAATTTCTCCTCTCTCTCTCTCTCTCTCACCTCCCCTCCCCCTCCCTGTACTCTCTGTCACCTTGGAAACCAGCAAAGATTGCAGGAAAAGCATATCAAAGGCTTATTGCGTTGTTTTCCATTTGGCAACTGGGTGCAAATTAGTTCATAATAAATTAATAACTTTCAGTTTTTTTGAGTCAGTTGGTTTATTTACTGTGTTACCACCCCACACACCACGATTCAATTTATCTTGGTATGGCTGGTTGCCTTGTCACTCAGTGATGGTTATAGATTCATGTTATTGTCTGGCTAATCTTGGTGATGCACATCTTTTGCTTTTTCTATAGTCTTCCCATTTCGACCAATTCAATTTATTCATGCGGAAAAGTCTAATAAAAAGAATCTAAAAACAGACACATGGAAAGGGAATTAATGAGGCAAGCATTTTTCTGTCCAAATTGACACTGATTCATGATGTTCCTTTTCAATAAAACAATGCTTCAGTAAGATCATTTTTGACTGCAGAACCAATATTAAGCCCCCAAATGAGGGCATGCAAATAACTTTTGTGTTTCTTTACACTGTATCCATTTTTGTGCTAATAAGCTTTGATGAAATGCCTTAACCTTTTTATTGTGAAATGGTAATAAGTCATGCCGAGATTATTTATTGGCCTTCTCTAGTTTGGAAAAAGTTATTATGTTGTGTAAGCCACTGCAGAAAACACTTCTAGGTTTATAACATTGGTTTATAGAGGATTAAATGAAATTTTTGAAATTGATCTTATATGATCTCAATATTTTTGTACTCTGAACAATGAACTGTTCAGTAACTGTAAATGCATTCAGTTAACTACCGCTTGCTGTTATAAGTGAATTGGTGATCCAATTATTAATTTATCTGTAAAGGAACTAAAACCCCTGTCCCATTTAGGCGACTACAGGCGACTAGGCTGTTGCCACACGGTTGCCGGGGTGTCGCCTGTACGGTCGTGAGTCGTCTCCAAAGAGTCGTAGCGTTTTTCTGGTCGCCGCTGGATTTTGAAATGTTTAAGATTTTTCGGCGACTGTTGGTTTGACGCCAATGATCGTCGCTTGACGTCTCCTGACGGGGGCGCTGTCGTAGGTTGTCGCCAGGTTGTCGCCAGGTGAAGTAGGTTGTCACCGGTGCTGACTTCGTTGAATTCGATTGGCGACTACCGACGTCAACCGGCGACAGGTACCGGCGTCAAAACCGGAGGCCAAAATGATGTGAATTGTCTTCAGATGTCGCCGACACGGTCGTAACTTGTCGTAGCTTGTCGCGGGTAGACATAAGTTGACCTCGGTTATCATCATCATCATATCATATCATATCATATATATACAGCCGGAAACAGGCCTTTTCGGCCCTCCAAGTCCGTGCCGCCCAGCGATCCCCGTACATTAACACTATCCTACACCCACTAGGGACAATTTTTACATTTACCCAGCCAATTAACCTACATACCTGTACGTCTTTGGAGTGTGGGAGGAAACCGAAGATCTCGGAGAAAACCCACGCAGGTCACGGGGAGAACGTACAAACTCCTTACAGTGCAGCACCCGTAGTCAGGATCGAACCTGAGTCTCCGGCGCTGCATTCGCTGGTAAAGCAGCAACTCTACCGCTGCGCTACCGTGCCGCCCTGTTGTTGTAGGTTGCCGCCTGTGTGGTCGTAGGTGCGGTCGTAGGTGGACGTCCTAAGTCGCGACGATTGGGTCGCCGGTTGTCGGTAGCTTGCCGTAGCTTGACGTCGACTAGGTGGTAGGTTGTTGTAGCTTGTCGTGGACATTGTCGTGGGGGAGGGGGAATCAGGTCGCCGTTTTTTCAACGAACTGCTACGACTGTGACAGTCGCCGGCAGTCGCCTAAAAGTTGGGCGTTTCTGCAAGTATCCAAGCAGCTGATGTGACTGTTGGCAAAAAAATGGATCACACTGATGTATTGCAGATTGTTTTTTTGGCTGAAAGAGCTTTTACACTTTGACATAGACAGAGCTTTGCTCTGCATGTAATCATTCTGAAAAAGACTTGTGGAGATGTCAAAATTCATATGTGCATCTAACACCTTTCATCTTAAGCATGAAAATCGTCCCTTTGAGAAGAAGTGGTCGAGGGATTAGTTTGTGCTTTATATAGTTAAGTAAAATATTCTTCCTACCCATTCATAAGATCATTGATATTTTAGCGTCTACGGTTTGATACGTTTGGTTTGAAGTTAATTTGCAATGAATTTTTAAATGTATTTGGCCAGAAATTACAGTGTACTGATTAGGCCTTTGCTGGAGATGAGGAAGGGGAGAAATGGACTGGCTTAGTTTGATGGGAGAGCGGAAAGATCTACCATTGTTTATGGAGGGAGGGGGAGAATTAAAGGTCAAGACCATTATAAAGACTAATCAGGTACTGGTTTATGGAATGAAGAACAGAATGTGAGAAGATCATAAGTAATAGGAGCAGAACTCGGCCATTCGGCCCGTCAAGTCTACTCCACCATTCAATCATGGCTGATCTATCTCTCCCTCCTAACCCCATTCTCCTGCCTTCTCCCCGTAGCCCCTGACACCCGTACTAACCAAGAATCTGTCTATCTCTGCCATAAAAATATCCATTGATTTGGCCTCCACAGCCTTCTGTGTCAAAGAAATTTGACAGATTCGCCACCAGCAGAAGAGCAGAATCTTGGAATCTTGTACGGTGTACATGTTGTTCTTTGAATTTTTCATTTCCTCTCTCCATAGTAAGTATGTTGCCACTTGGAGGGATTGGAAACTGAACCTGACCAGTTGGATTGTGTGAATTTTGGACTGTAAAAGGCAGGTGGCCAGTTTGTTTGGGGGAACTTGGAGCTCTGGGTTTTCGCTGCAGGAAATCTTGAGTTTGGCATCTGGCTAGAGAACAGAGGCAGTAAGGGCATGTCCCACTTAGGCGATTCTTTAGGCGACTGCTGGCGTCTGTCGTAGTCGTAGCAGTTCGCCGAAAAACCGGCGACTGGACCCCTCCGACGACATTGTCCACGACAAGATACAACAAACTACCACCTAGTCGACGTCAAGCTACGGCAAGCTACCGGCAACCGGCGACCCAATCGTCGTGAGTAGGACGTCCACCTACGGCCGCACCTACGACCGCACAGGCGACAACCTACGACAACCGAAGTCAACCTACGTCTACCAGCGACAAGCTACGACCCTGTCAGTGACAGCTGAAGACAATTCACGTCATTTTCGCCTCCGGTTTTGACGCCGGTACCTGTCGCCGGTTGATGTAGGTTGACGTAGGTAGTCGCCAATGGAATTGGCCGAAGTCAGCACCGGCGACAACCTAGGTCACCTGGCGACAACCTACGACAGCGCCCCCGTCAGGACACGTCAAGCTACACTCATTGGCGTCAAACCCACTGTCGCGGAAATTTTTTCAACATTCTGAAAATCCAGAGGTGACCAGAAAGACACGATGACCCTTTGGAGACGACTCACGACCGTACAGGCGACACCCCGGCGACAGCCTAGTCGCCTGTAGTCGCCTAAAAAAATCGCCTAAGTGGGACAGGCCCTGAAGGGTTTTAGGGGCTTGGTACTGTTGGGGGTTTCAAAAGATGTCGGTAGAACTGGAAAATTGTCTTAAATACAACTTTCCCCTGTGGAGCAGAGGCGGATGAAGAAAGCTATGGAAAACTACCCCGGGCTTGTACAAAGAGGAAGGAACAATTTTTCTTAGTTGAGAGATCCTGTCTGGAGTTTCCCTCAGTTTAGGGATGCAAAGCTGAAGTACCATAGATTTAAGCTAATTGCTGGAAGTATGAGATGGGAAATTCAGAAAAATGTTTATGCTCTGCGAAGGCCAGGGATCTGGAAACAGAAATCCTTGGGTGTTTACCTTGAAAGAAAATGTCTTATTGGCTTGGTGCTGCAATTTGGGATTAGGTTGGGCAGTTTTTTAAAAAAATTGGTGCAGGCACAATGGGCCTAATGGCACCTTTTTGAATCTAAATGTTTGATGCTTCTCAAAAAAATGTGAGGCTTCAAATAAATTCTGTATTGCACAAGTTAAACCGCCTGTGATCAACCAGAATTGCAATCTCTTGCTATTTGATGCCCTTACTAATCAAGAACCTGTCAATCTCCACTTTAAAAATCCCCAACCACTAGGCCTCAACAGCCTTCTGTGGCAATGAATTCCACAGATTTTCCACCCCCTGACTGAAGAAATTCCTGCTCATCTCCATTCCAAAGGTACGTCCTATTATTCTGTCATCTGGTTCTCGACTCTCCCCATCACTGGAAACATTCCCTCCACATCCACTCGATCCAAGCCTTTCATCGTTCGGTCGGTTTCAATGATATCCCCTCTCATCCTTCGAAACTCTAGCAAGTACAGGCCTAGAGCCGTGAAATGCTCCTGATACGTTAACTCAATCATCCCCAGCACCATTTTCATAAACCTCCTCTGGACCCTCTCCAAAGCCAACGTATCCTTCCTCAGATATGAAGCCCCCAAACGGCTCACAATATCCCAAATGTGGCTTGACCAGCATCTTATAAAGCCTCAGCAGTACATCCTTGCTTTTATATTCTAGTTCTCACAAAATGAATGCTAACATTGCATTTGCCTTCCATACTACTGACTCCATCTGTAAATTAAGCTTTTGAGAACTTTCCTCCCAAGTCCATTTGCACCTCTGATTTCTGGAACCTATCCCCAGTTAGAAAATAGTCTACACATTTATTCCTTGTAGTGCTGTGGAGGTCAAGTCAGTGGATACTTTTAAGGCAGAAATAAATAGATTCTTGGTTAGTACAGGCATCAGAGGTTATGGGGAGAAGGCAGGAGAATGGGGTTGACAATAGACAATAGGTGCAGGAGGAGGCCATTCGGCCGTTCGAGCCAGCACCGCCATTCAATGTGATCATGGCTGATCATTCTCAATCTGTACCCCGTTCCTGCCTTCTCCCCATACCCCCTGATTCTACTATCCTTAAGAGCTCTATCCAGCTCTCTCTTGAATGCATTTAGAGAATTGGCCTCCACTGCCTTTTGAGGCAGAGAATTCCACAGATTGACAACTCTGAATGAAAAAGCTTTTCCTCATCTCAGTTCTAAATGGCCTACCCCTTATTCTTAAACTGTGGCCCCTTGTTCTGGACTCCCCCAACATTGGGAACATGTTTCCTGCCTCTAGCGTGTCCAACCCCTTAATAATCTTATACGTTTCGATAAGATCTCCTCTCATCCTTCTAAATTCCAGTGTATACAAGCCTAGTCGCTCCAGTCTTTCAACATATGACAGTCCCGCCATTCCGGGAATTAACCTAGTAAACCTACGCTGCACGCCCTAACTCTGAACAGTTTCCTTTATCATCGTTACTTTTTTGGGGTGGGAGCTGCTTCACGTCCTCATCATCCACCCTGGGTAGTTCTACGGAAATGGCAAAATTTGCACCAACATTGGGAACATGTTTCCTGCCTCTAACGTGTCCAACCCCTTAATAATCTTAGATGAGCCATGACTGAATGGCAGAGCAGATTTAATGGGCCAATTAACCTAATTCTTCTTGTTTGAGTTCCATGCGGATTTGTTTGTTCAATTGCTTGTTCAGTTGTGATCTTGAAGCATTTCCCTTCCACCGGATCAGTCTTTGTGGGTGTATGATCCCATGGGTGTAGATTAATGCTATTTGTATCATGGAATAATGTTTCACTGAGCTTCAAGTGTTACTTAATGGAATAAACGAGAACAAGCCACCAGCCCCAATCTGCACATCACAGCAGAAATGTTGTAGCTGATGCTGGTTTTCCAGCATTTCGATTATTCGGAAGCAAACATTTGCCAAATGCTAGTTGCAGATAGTTGTGGAGGGATACAGCACAGGAAAGAGGTCTTTGTCCTGCTGAGTCCATACCAAGCAATAATCACTCATGATCACTAATCACTAAATGTTAATACCGTTTTTATTCTCCCCACATTCTCATCAACACCCTCCAATTATGGTGGCAGTCACGGCGGTGGAGTTGCTGCCTTACAGTGAATGCAGCGCCGGAGACCCGGGTTCGATCCCGACTACGGGTGCTGTCTGTGCGGAGTTCGCACGTTCTCCCCAATGACCTGCGTGCGTTTTCTCCGAGATCTTCGGTTTCCTTCCACACTCCAAAGATGTGCGGGTTTGTAGGTAAATTGGCTTGGTAAATGTAACAAATTGTCCATAGTGGGTGTAGAATAGTGTTAATGTGCGGGTCGGCACGGACCCGGTGGGCCGAAGGGTCTGATCCTGCGCTGTATCTCTAAACTAAATGATTCTATCACTCGCTTACACATACAACAGAGAAGGTTCACCAGATTAATCCCTGGGATGGCGGGACTTGCATATGAGGAAAGACTGGATAGACTGGGCTTGTACTCGCTGGAATTTAGAAGACTGAGGGGGGATCTTATAGAAACATATAAAATTCTTAAGGGGTTGGAGAGGCTAGATGCGGGAAGATTGTTCCTGATGTTGGGGGAGTCCAGAACCAGGGGTCACAGCTTAAGGATAAGGGGGAAATCTTTTAGGACCGAGATGAGAAAACATTTCTTCACGCAGAGAGTGGTGAGTCTGTGGAATTCTCTGCCACAGAAGGTAGTTGAGGCCAGTTCATTGGCTATATTTAAGAGGGAGTTAGATGTGGCCCTTTTTGCTAAAGGGATCAGGGGGTATGGAGAGAGGGCAGGTACAGGCTACTGAGCTGGATGATCAGCCATGATCATATTGAATGGCGGTGCAGGCTCGAAGGGCCGAATGGCCTACTCCTGCACCTATTTTCTATGTTTCTATGTTTCTATTCAGGGCAATTTATGGTGGCCAGTTAACCTGTCAGCCCACACACCTATGGGGTGTGGGGGGGAAACTGGAGCATTTGTGGAGGAGACCCCTGTGGTTACAAGGAGCGTATACAACTTCTACTAAGACAGCACCAGAGGAAAGGATTGAACATGGGTCTCTGGTGCTGTGAGGCAGTGGTTGTGCGAACTGTGTCGTTATAAGGCCCAAAATATATTTTATTTTCTCTCGCAGGAAACAAATTTGATAGTCTGGTAGCAAGATCAATATGCTGGAGAGATCTGTGGAGGACTTTATTGACGAGTGTCCTTGTTGCAGTGTTATTTCATTGTACAAGAGTGCGGCAGTAAGCACTTCAGTGCATAACAGCACAAATCAAGAAAAATATCAAATGTCATAGTAAAAGACCAGTGCAGGGGTTATTCATCATGTGCTGGTCATTGTCGTATTTGACCTCTTGGTTAACTTTGAACCTTGCACTGTGTTAAGATTATCCGTAACCTCGCCTGATGTTGCCCACCTGTTCACGATGCCCTCGTGCCTGTGCATGCTTCCTGTGAGCTTGACTATTCCAACACACTCCTATCCGGCCACTCTCAGTCTGAAGAAGGGTCTCGAGCCGAAACGTCACCCGTTCCTTCTCTCCAGAGATGCCGCCTGTCCCGCTGAGTTACTCCAACATTTTGTGTTCTATCTTCGGTTTCTGAATCTGAATCTGAATCTGAATTACCTTTATTGTCATTCAAAATGAATTGAACGAAAATCATTTGCCACGCAGCCACAACAGTACAGAGTAAAAGACACAAGACACACAATTTTAACGCAAACACCCATCACAGTGACTCCTCCAGACACCCCCTCACTGTGATGGAAGGCAAAAAAAACGTCTTCTCTCTTCCCCCATGCTTCTCCCACGGACAGATAGTTCGACCGAGGAGACCGAGGCTCCCGACTCGCGCATCCCCCGCAAGGAGATGGAAGGTCCCACGGCCGAGCCGTGCCGGGCGATAGAAGGCCCCACAGCCGAGCCGTGCCGGGCGATGGAAGGTCCCGCGGCCGAGCCGTGCCGGGCGATGGAAGGCCCCGCGGCCAAACCGGGCAATGGAAGGGCCCGCGGCCGAACCGGGCGATGGAAGGTCCCACGGCCGAGCCGTGCGATGGAAGGCCCGGCACGATGCGGCGCAGATGTTTAAACCAACATCTGCAGTTCCTTCCTATACACTCTCATTCTACGTTCCATGATATTAAAAGTCACACAGCCCTCTGCTGCCTTTGTTTAAAACGTGCCACGTTCCCTTTGCTGTCATCTCGTGTCGCTAACCTAATTTGGATCCTGATTAATAGCACCGATTTTTTTTAATTCTCCTCTATTTGTTTTGCAATTTAGTCCATTGTTCTGGCCTTGTGGACCCCTGGTATATCTCCCAGATGTATAATCTTTAGAGCTACCTGAACTTTAAGTTGGAACTTGTTCATTCCCAAATTTAATTCCTCTTGTGGCAACTAAACTCACGCAGTCACGGGGAGAACGTACAAACTCCGTACAGACAGCACCCGTAGTCGGGATCGAACTCGGGACTCTGGCGCTGTGAGGCAACAACTCTACCGCTGCGCCACCGTGCTGCAGTGGTTGTGTCCATGGAGGGGTGAAGGACTGCGGGCATATGGAGCCAGGTAGGACAAGGGGATGGGTGAAGTTGGGAAGCAGAGGCAGGTCAGCGATGGATGGAGGCAAGTAGAAGCGCAAAAGGAGGCAGTGCAAGGTTTAAGATGAAGCTAGAGTCATTTGCTCAAAGATGAGAAAGCGGAGCACAAAGGCTACCGACGATGGAGTCTGATGTAAAGAGGTGATAATGGCATTCATTAGGCAAATCGGTGAATGGAGATGGCACCAGAAGCAGATGAGGGAGGCGTTGAGGGGGTTGGGAAGGATGTGGTTTAGTGAGCCTGTGTGAGCAGAGGAATATAGAATCAGGACATGGAGGGAGATGAAAATGCGTGGTGGGCAGGGGGCAAAAGGGGGAAAAAATTGGTAGGACAGGGAAGGATTGGGGGGTGGGGGAAGGGAACCCACTGGACGGGGGGGGGGGGGGTGTCATAAGATCATAAGCGATAGGAGGAGAATTAGGCCTTTCGACCCATCAAGTCTATGTCATTCAACCATGGCTGACCTATCTCTTCATCCAAACCCCATTCTCTTGCCTTCTCCCCAAAAAACTCTGACACCCGTACTAATCAAGAATCATGTGGGTTTTGTGAATCAAGAAGGTTCCTAACGTTGGACAGTTCATTATTTGTACCATTGTGTTGTCTACTACACAGGCAGAATACAAGGTATTGTAGCGACCATAGAGAATGGTCCGGGTCGTCGAACCCTCAGATTGGCCAGCAAGGTCACGTGTGAGCGCGACCGTAGGGATTGGTCCAGAGAGCGACATCGCTGATTGGCCAGCGTTGTCATGTGCGCTTTTGGCGCCTGAAATGTTCAGTTCGCAGAAGTCTTCGAAGAAGACAGTGAGTTTTTGATGGTTGTCCTTTACCTTGTTGTTTAACTTTGTATTCGAATATTGCTGCTGCAATAAACTTCTTCTACAACCAACAAGTTTCCGGACTCGCCATATTGGTGACCCCGACGTGATCTGGACGATCACCGACTATGCAGGAACACGACGCCTCGTTGTTGAATGCCGCGCCTGGCACACCGGAGTTAAGCGCGGTAAGCGTTCACCTTCCGTTGTTTTGGACACATTCACCGCAATCTTGGTTTGTCCACACCGAAGCCCAATTTCATATAAAGAACATATCGGCCGACTCGACGAAGTATTACTATCTCGTCAGCGCTCTATCACCGGAGACGACCACACGCGTGATGCGGTTCATCGTTAATCCGCCTGCGGAAAGCAAGTACGAGGCAGTGAAGAAATTGTTACTGCGAACCTTCGGGTTTAATAGGCATGATTGCGCTGAAAGACTTCTGCACCTACCGGACCTCGGAGATCGACGGCCGTCCGTTCTCATGGCCGAGATGATGATGCTAGCCGGTGAGCATACGGATTGCCTCATGTTCGAACAGGCATTCCGAGAGAAGCTTCCCGAGGATGTCCGACTGCTGCACACGGATTGTTCTTTTAAGGACCCCGAAGCATATGCAGAGAAAGCGGACGCGCTCATAGCGGCTAAATCGAAGGCAAGCGGTTCGATCAACAAGGTCTCGACATCGGTGGCCACGCCACAGCGACATCAAGATGGCGCTGCGTCTCCCGCCAGTTCTCCGAAAGCCCGCCAAAAAGATCCGCACAAGCGCGGCTGGTGCTATTATCACCTACGATGGGGTAGAGAATCCCGCAACTGCCGCTCACCTTGTACCTTCGCGGGAAATGCCTCGGCCGATCGTACATAGGGGCAGTTGCGATTGGCCAGAACCGACGCCTCTACGTCCACGATCGATTCACGGACACAGAATTTTTGGTGGACACGGGAGCCATCGTCAGTATAGTGCCGCCGACCGACCTCGAAACCAGAACGGGTAAGACAGGTCCCACCCTCATCGCGGTTAATGGCAGCCCCATTCGCACTTTCGGTATACGGAAGATGTCCCTTGTGTTAGGCCTCCGCACGTACGAATGGCCATTCATCATAGCAGACGTCAGACAAGCGATCCTAGGCGCAGATTTTCTCTGGGCTTTTTCACTGGTCCCTGATGTCCGCGGTAACGACCTCCGACCCTCCGCCAGCGAGGAGCCCGTCGCTCCGACAATCGCCTCCCCGCCCAGCCCTACTGTCCAGGCCGTCGTCGCGGCCCCTGACTCGTATGCTGAGATCCTGGCGGAGTTTCCAGAGCTGCTCATCCAACGTTTTGACACGCCTTCGGCCAAGCACGGCGTGGTCCATCACATCCGCACCGAGGGCCCTCCCGTGTTCGCTCGGGCCAGGAGACTACCGCCAGACAAACTGGTGGTGGCACGGGCGGAATTTAGGAAGATGGAGGAAATGGGCATTGTCCGTCAGTCCGACAGTCCGTGGGCCTCGCCGTTGCATATGGTCTCCAAGGCATCTGGGGGGTGGAGACCATGTGGCGATTATCGGCGTCTCAATGCTGTCACCACGGCTGATCGCTACCCCATACCGCACCTACAGGACTTTTCGTCTGGGCTGGAAGGAGCGGTGGTGTTCTCCAAAATCGATTTGGTGCGAGGATACCACCAGATTCCGGTGCGGCCGGAGGACATACAGAAAACTGCCACGATTACTCCGTTCGGGTTGTTCGAATGGTTGCGTATGCCTTTCGGTTTAAAGAACGCGGCACAGGCTTTCCAACGACTGATGGACCGTGTGGGTCGGGGTTTACCCTTTTTGTTTATTTATTTAGACGACATCCTGGTCACCAGCCCCTCAGTGCAGGAACACCAGGTCCACTTGCGGACTGTGTTCCAGCGGCTCCAAGACCACGGGCTCATTATCCAACTCTCCAAGTGTCAATTCGGCCTCCCTTCTCTTGATTTTTTAGGGCACAGAATCACCCCTGCCGGCGCCTCCCCTTTGCCCGAGAAGGTGGAGGCTATCCGGGCATTTCCCAGGCCCACCACAGTAAAAGGACTACAGGAGTTCGTAGGTATGGTTAACTTCTACCATAGGTTCGTTCCGGCAGCTGCGCGGGTCATGCGCCCGCTCTTCCAGTGCCTTGCGGGAAAACCGGTAGAGTTGATATGGTCCCCGGCCGCGGAGTCGGCTTTTACAGCAGCTAAGGCAGCATTAGCAGACGCCACCATGTTGGTCCACCCGAGCCCCTCCGCCCCCACGGCCCTGACGGTTGACGCCTCTGACGTGGCGGTGGGCGGGGTTTTGGAGCAGCAGGTCGGTGGCCGTTGGCAGCCCTTGGCGTTTTTCAGCCGGCAACTAAATTCGGCTGAGCTGAAGTATAGCGCATTTGACCGAGAGCTTCTGGCCCTCTATTCAGCTGTTCGTCATTTCAGGTATTTCCTTGAGGGCCGCCCATTTGTGGCCTTTACGGACCACAAACCATTAACATTTGCATTTTTCAAATTGTCTGACCCATGGTCGGGCCGCCAGCAGCGGCACCTGACTGCTATCTCCGAATTTACCACCGATGTCCGTCATGTCGCGGGTAAGCTTAATGCCGTTGCTGACGCCCTGTCTAGACCTGCTTTTTCCCCTATTTCGGCGGTGGACTGCGAGGTGGATCCCCAGGAGCTTGCGGAGGCACAGCTTCTAGCGGATACCGCCTCGGCATACCAGTCCACCACTTCGGGATTGAAGTTGGCTCAGGTAGCCTGCGGGTCGGAAGGCACAAAAGTCTGGTGTGATGTTTCCCTTCCCCGTCCCAGGCCGGTAGTACCGCCCTCCCTTCAGCGCCGGGTTTTTGATGCCATTCACGGGCTGGCGCACCCGTCCATCCGCTCCACCTCTGCTTTAGTAGCAGCTCGGTTTGTCTGGCATGGCCTTCGGAAACAGGTAGCGGGTTGGGCGCGTTCCTGCGTTCCCTGTCAGACCGCTAAAGTCCAGCGCCATGTCCAGCCCCCCGTACAGGAGTTCGAGGTCCCAGTAGTTCGTTTTCTCCACATCCACGTGGCTTTAGTCGGGCCTTTGCCTTCCTCCCGGGGCTACACCCACCTCCTCACGGTGGTGGATCGGTTCACCCGGTGGCCAGAGGCTTTCCCATTGTCTGATATCTCGGCAGCCTCTTGTGCCAGGACTTTGGCCCTCCATTGGGTAGCTCGTTTCGGGGTCCCGGCAGTTATTACCACTGACAGGGGGCCGCAGTTCACTTCGTCCCTCTGGGCCGCGCTCGCAGAACTGTACGGTTCCAAGTTACAACCCACTACTGCATACCACCCCCAGGCAAATGGACTTGTAGAAAGGTTCCACCGTCAACTTAAGGCGTCCCTCAGTGCAAGGCTTGAAGGCCCGGACTGGGTAGACCAACTCCCCTGGGTTCTTCTGGGCATCCGGACTGCTCCTAAGCAAGATCTCGGTGCGTCGTCCGCGGAGCTAGTATATGGCTCGACACTTCGAGTACCCGGAGATTTGTTTCCGGACCCCTCAGACCAGCTGCCTACAGTCCCATCAGTGTTAGCATCTCTCCGGGCACGGGTGGGCTCCCTGGCTCCAGTTCCGACTTCACGTCATGGGTGTCCCATGGTACATGAACCGCCTTCCCTGAAGGACTGTGAGTTTGTGTTTCTGCGAAAAGATTCCCATCGTGCCCCGTTGCAGAGGGTCTATCAAGGGCCGTTCCGGGTTTTGCGTAAGGGAACGGCTACCTTCACCTTAGACATGTGCGGCAGGAGTGAGCTCGTCTCGGTGTCCCGGCTCAAACCTGCACACTTGGATCCGGATCAACCAGTCCTGGTCGGCCAAACCCCTAGGAGAGGCCGGCCTCCGTCAGTTCCGCTCAGTCCAGGACCCCCCGTTCCGTCAGTTCCTCCAAGTCCGGAATCCCCTGCTCCTGTGGTTCAGGCTGCCCCTCTCCTTACTCGTTATGGTCGCGAAATCCGGCTCCCTGCTAGGTTCCGTACCTCGGGTTCTGGGGGGGGTCATGTAGCGACCATAGAGAATGGTCCGGGTCGTCGAACCCTGAGATTGGCCAGCAAGGTCACGTGTGAGCGCGACCGTAGGGATTGGTCCAGAGAGCGACATCGCTGATTGGCCAGCGTTGTCATGTGCGCTTTTGGCGCCCGAAATGTTCAGTTCGCAGAAGTCTTCGAAGAAGACAGTGAGTTTTTGATGGTTGTCCTTTACCTTGTTGTTTAACTTTGTATTCGAATATTGCTGCTGCAATAAACTTCTTCTACAACCAACAAGTTTCCGGACTCGCCATACTATGCTTCTTCTTGTTTCCAATTTCCTTTATAAATCCGGTCACTGTTTTACATCCTTTCTAATTTGCCTTTGACTAAGTGTTTTGTTAGCATCAATCCCAATATCCCACCTTGCAGCAAAAATCTTTTTTTTTAGTTGTCCTTTCCTTCTCTGAAGTATTTTTCCAAAAAAATCAATTTGTAAATGGAAATTGTTGTTATTGATTTGGCAGCTCTTGCTATTGTTCTACTTGGAGTAATATTTTTTCCAAGTAATTGAGATGAATGGAATTTATAAAGGAATATAAAAATGCTGTTTTGACCAAAATGCTTCATAGTGTGTCCCTGAAGTTTTACCACATTAGATTTGGTTGGAGGAAGGAAATGCTACTTCAAGTAGATCCGTCTTGTTTCGTGAAAGTTGTAGTTCGAAGCTGTGAGCAGTTAGAAATCTTGTGCACATAAGATCTAATGCCTTGTTTTTGTTTTGTGGAATAAACTCTTTCGGCCTGCGCTTCATTTGTATAAACCAAATTGTGAAGAAATATCATGCAGGCATTCCTTGAAGTGGGCGGCACGGTAGCGCAGCGGTAGAGTTGCTGCTTTACAGCGAATGCAGCGCCGGAGACTCAGGTTCGATCCTGACTACGGGTGCTGCACTGTAAGGAGTTTGTACGTTCTCCCCGTGACCTGCGTGGGTTTACTCCGAGATCTTCGGTTTCCTCCCACACTCCAAAGACGTACAGGTATGTAGGTTAATTGGCTGGGTAAATGTAAAAATTGTCCCTAGTGGGTGTAGGATAGTGTTAATGTACGGGGATCGCTGGGCGGCACGGACTTGGAGGGCCGAAAAGGCCTGTTTCCGGCTGTATGTATATGATATGATGATAACATCAAGATGCTGCAGATGTTCTACCAGTCGGTGGTAGCCATCTTCTTCACTGCCGTGCCCCGGGGCAGCAGGGCGAAGGCCGCGGACGCCAACAGGATCAACAAACTCATCAGGAAGGCTGGCTCCGTCCTGGGGGCGGAGTTGGATTCATGGGAGGGGGTCTTGGAGGGGAGGATGCTCCTCAAACTGCGGAGCATCCTGGACAATACAGCTCACCCCCTCCATGACACACTGGCCAACCTGAGGAGCACCTTCAGCAACAGACCGGTTCCACCAAGATGCAGCACAGAACGCCACAGGAGATCCTTCTTCCCTGTGGCTGTCAAACTGTACAACTCCTCCCCCTTCTGTCGTGGGGTAGACTGAGACTGAGACTGACCCCCCTTTCCCCCCCCACCCACCCACCCCCCATCTCAATCTTTGCACATCCCCCAAGCCTTTCCACTCATCACTTTAATTTCATTTTTCATATATTTTGTGTTTTTTATGACTATTGGCAGATCAATCCCCCCTCCTGGGATAAATAAAGTTTTATCGTATCGTATCGGAATGAAGCAATCTTAATAATAATAATAATAATCCATTTATTTTATATAGCGCCTTATCACATGCTCAAAGCGCTTTACAAATACAATTAACATAGAAACAAACAGACAAACTATCTTGCGCTGTTCTCAAACAATACATATAGAAACTCCTATTTACATCCTTTGCATTGCATTTCCACAATCTCTTTTAAAGTAATACTGCAATAATACTGCATTGTGCTGTTTTTCTTTGGCCCCTTCTTCAGAGTCAATAGACAATAGGTGCAGGAGGAGGCCATTCGGCCCTTCGAGCTAGCACCGCCATTCAATGTGATCATGGCTGATCATTCTCAATCAGTACCCCGTTCCTGCCTTCTCCCCATACCCCCTGAGTCGTAAGAAGTATTTGGTTCTGTTGAGATAATCCTAGTTTGCATCCGACCTGATTGTTTAAAAACAATCGGCATGGTGGCGTAGTGGTAGAGCTACTGCCTTACAACGCCAGAGACCCTGGTTCGATCCTGACTACGGGTGCTGCCTGTGCGGAGTTTGTACGTTCTCCCCGTGACCTGCTTGGGTTTTCTCCGAGATCTTCGGTTTCCTCCCACGACCCAAAGCCGTACAGGTTTGTAGGTTAATTGGCTTGGTGTAAGTGTAAAAATTGTCCCCAGTGTATGTGGAGGATAGTGTTAGTGTGCGGGGATCGCTGGTCGGCCTGGACTCGGTGGGTCGAAGGGCCTGTTTCCACGCTGCATCTCTAAACTAAACTAAACTAAAATAACATGTACAGTGACATTTTTTTTCTTTTTGCATTGTTTTTTTGAACAGAGCAGCACTTCTCGGAGGTCGTGTTAGGAGAGGAATTTCTCAACCTTGGTATAGATCAAGTATGCAGCCTGATAGCCAGTGATATGCTCACCATCTCTTCCGAAGAAAAGGTAAAATGACATTAGAATGAGAATTCAATGTTGAAAGCCATGTCCATGCTCGCAAGGAGGGTTGAATTATAGGAATTCATTCCTGTTCCGGGCCACATTCCAGATATGGCAGAATGGCAGAAACTTTTGCTCGTTATTTGTCATGTTGCCTGTTTGCAAAAGAAAATATGACGCAGATCCAACATTGAAGAAAAACATACTTTCTCTTCTATATTTTTATTGTGAAGGTTTTCAGATTATTTATTGAATAGGATTGAAATGTTTTGTTTGGCTGTTTCCTGGTCAGATTTGTATGAAACTCCAAGTAGTCAGGACTGGCAGAATAAGTCTCGCAAACAAACATATGATTCATCAGCCTTTCAACAAGCATCAATGTCCCTCAATGATCTGTATCTTCCCACTCTGCTGGTTTGTGATCTTGGATAATAGGCAGCCATTCAGATTCGGATTATATTTCAACCGAAGACAATAGACAATAGACGATAGGTGCAGGAGTAGGCCATTCAGCCCTTCGAGCCAGCACCGCCATTCAATGTGATCATGGCTGATCATCCACAATCAGTACCCCGTTCCTGCCCTCTCTCCATACCCCCTGGCTCCGCTATCATTAAGAGCTCTATCTAACTCTCTCTTGAAAGCATCCAGAGAATTGGCCTCCATTGCCTTCTGAGACAGAGAATTCCACAGATTTACAACTGAGTGAAAATGTTTTTCTTCGAAGAGTGAAGACAAACCTTCTATCCTCTGAACGATTAGATCACCTGTCTCTCTGTAACCAATTATTCTGTAGAAATACACAAAACTCTGGAGTAACTCAGTGGGTCAAGGCAGTATCTCCGCAGAACATGGATAGGTGATGCTTCAAATCGGGACCCATCTTCAGATTGAAGGACGGTCCCGACCCGATCACCCATCCGTGTTCTTCGGAGATGCTGCCTGATCCGCTGAATTTCCTCAGCATTTTGTGTCTTTCTTTGGTAAACCAGCATCCGCCGTTCCTTGTTAGTACATAATTACTCGACGGTTTGTTATGGGATTCCCTTCTTGGAATGTGCTTCGTCTCCCCCACTTTTCCTTCCATATGATCCAAGAAAACCAGTGTACATCAATCACATCGATGGCATTGATAAAGATGCTGAATTCTTTTTCACTTAACTCGTACATTGAATCCCCAGCTTGGAGGGAGTGAAGGTGGAATAAATATAAAGGGGCAATAATAACGAAAGTGAAGGATATAGGGCTGATTTGAGAGAGCTGATCACCTCTATTGCAGAGGTAATGAGGGAAGAGAACAAGCAAGGCTGTCATCATTTTAACTGCAAAGAAGGACACAGGTTCAGGTTAATGATGTGAATTGTGTGCATTTGGATATCCAGCAGTCATTTTCAAAATGACAAAGTTCTTGATGAGTAAGACTGTCAGGGGAGAAGGCAGAGCCTAGTCTCACATTCCTCTCCGTTCAGCAACACAACAGCACAATTGTTACCTCCCAGAATATTTGATGTGATATTTTCTGGGCTCTGTTGTGAATACAACTCTCACCAACTTCTACAGATGCACCGTACAAAGCATTTTATCAGGATGCATCACAGCTTGGTTTGGAACCAGCTCCATCCAAGACCGACCACAAGATATTGCAGCTCATTGTGGACGCAGCCCAGACCATCACACAAGCCAACCTCCCTTCGGTTGACTCCATTTACACCTCACGCTGCCTGGGCAAAGCCAGCAGCATAATCAAGGACGAGTCGCACCCTGGCCACTCCCTCTCCTCCCCTCTCCCATCAGGCAAAAGGTATAGAAGTGTGAAAACGCACACCTCCAGATTCAGGGACATTTTTATTCCCAGCTGTTATCAGGCAACTGAATCATCCTACCACAACCAGAGAGCAGTGCCGAACTACTATCTACCTCTTTGATGACCCTCGGACTATCCTTGCTGGCTTTACCTTGCACTAAACGTTTTTCCCTTGTAATGTACAGTATCTGCATACTGAATGGCTTGATCGTAATCATGTATTGTCTTTCCGCCGACAGTTTAGCACGCAACAAAGGCTTTTCACTGAATCTCGATACATGTAACAAAAAACTAAACTGAAACTCATGATTTCAAAATTACAATTTAATAATGATAAAATATTTATGCATTGAAAATAGTATTTTGATTTCCATTACAAATTGAATGTTCCTTGGATACGTTATGTATGTCCTTTATATTTTCCTTTAAGAGGTTGTAAATTTGCACATTTGGTTCACACAGTCAACATGTTAATAATCTAGGGTCGACACAAAATGCTGGAGTAACTCAGCGGGTCAGGCAGCATCTCAGGAGAGAAGGAATGGGTGACGTTTCGGGTCGAGACCCTTGCCTCCTGAGATGCTGCCTATCCCGCTGAGTTACTCCGGTATTTTGCCTCCAGAGATGCTCCCTGACCCGCTGAGTTACTCCAGCATTTTGCCTCCTGAGATGCTGCCTGACCCACTGAGTTATTCCAGCATTTTGTGTCTATTTTCGATTTGAACCAGCATCTGCAGATATTTTCCTAGGCATCCTGTTAATAATCTGGTATCAGATTTGCTGAAAGGTTCACATTTTTCATTTATTCTACAAAACTTAATTTCTATAATTTTTGAGTATTTCTTTCGAATTTAAGAATGTTAAAATCCAATCTTCGACTGTTCATGTACAACATCATGGCAGATGAATTGCACATAAAAAACGTGTAGGAAAAAAACTGCAGATGCTGGTCTAAATCGAAGGTAGACACAAAATGCTGGACGATTTTTTACAGAGTGTTTTTTCGTCAAGATTGTCCAGGTGTCACGTGATGCTCTGGAAGGAAATAGTGAAGAGCTTAAACCTTATGCTCAACTTTACTTTTGGTCTGTGTTCAATTTAAATTGGTTTATTTTTCTCCACATGTGCTACATTCTTGGTATTGAGGGAGTGCAGCGTAGGTTCACGAGGTTAATTCCCGGAATGGCGGGACTGTCTTACGTTGAATGACTGGAGCGACTGGGCTTGTATACACTGGAATTTAGAAGGATGAGAGGGAATCTTATTGAAACACATAAGATTATTAAGGGATGGGACACGCTAGAGGCAGGAAACATGTTCCCGATGTTGGGGGAAGTCCCGAACCAGGGGCCACAGTTTAAGAATAATGGGTAGGCCATTTAGAACGGAGATGAGGAAAAACTTTTTCACTCAGAGAGTTGTGAAGCTGTGGAATTCTCTGCCTCAGAAGGCAGTGGAGGCCAATTCTCTGGATGCATTCAAGAGAGAGTTAGATAGAGCTCTTAAAGATAGCGGAGTTAAGGGATATGGGGAGAAGGCAGGAACGGGGTACTGATTGTGGATGATCAGCCATGATCATGGTAAATGGCGGTGCTGGCTCAAAGGGCTGAATGGCCTACTCCTGCACCTATTGTCTATTGTCTACCTAATCCATTGAGTTGTTCCCGCACTTTTTTTTTTTTTTCTTGCTCAGTATTCCAGCATCTACGGTATCATGTCTTGAATTAAATCGCAATGTTGAGGTCCAGCATTTACGCTTAAGTTAAAGAGTGAAATTGGGTACAGTTGCAACCACATTTGAGTCTGCACTGTATAAACACTGCGTACCAGAAAGTTTTGTGTTATCTCTTTCATAACCTCTGGGCAGATAATGTGCAGACCTTGGCAAGGAAACTAACTGATGTCTTGTGTCCAATTTGTCTTTTGTGCAATTCCTACAAATTACCCCTGACAGTCAAGCCATGGGAATATACAAGATGTACAAGATTTTTTCTTTTTTTTTCTTTTTGGTGAAGCAGTTTTTAAGAATTGGTTCTTATTTTAGAACAAGTTAGCTATTTTTATCCCTGCGCGAAGGAAAGAGGAAAAAATGTAGGATTAAGTCAAGAATAAAAGAAAATTGGGACTGAGATTCACTGTCAACAAACGGTGCCAAGGACCTGACCCGCTTCTCCTTGAAGTTGGGTAGAAAAGAAATATCTGTCATTCCTGGAGATAGACACAAAGAAGGAGAAGGAATGGGTGACATTTCGGGCTGTGACCCTTCTTCAGGTTGGAAGCTGCCCAAGTGAAATGTGAGGTGCTATCTTCTTCCTCGCTGCCTCAGCCTCGCCGCCATGTTTTTTTAAAAACCAAAACACAGATTTATTCAAGTATCTACAATACTATTTACATTACTAAATAATTCAAAACAAAGTAAAACAACAATTTCACAAGAGGAGGCGTCTCAATCTGAAACGTCACCCACTCGTTCTCTCCAGAGATGCTGCCTGTCCCACTAAGTCACTCCAGCTTCGTGTGTCTATCTTCGGTTGAAACCAGCATCTGCAGTTCCTTCCTACACATCCTTCCTACACATCTGTCATTCTGGAATGAACGTGACTGACACCTAACTCAGCGGGTCAGGCAGCATCTCAGGAGAGAAGGTATGGGTGACATTTCGGGTCAAGACCCTTCTTCAGACTGACAAAAGTGCTTCACACTGAGTGAATTGCTTTAGAGTTAATGGTTACTGTTAGAATGGGACTAACCTCCATTTGGCAAGCTCCCACAATGACTTTGACTTTGTGACTTAATAAACTGTTAAGTCACAGTGACTTAATAACTGTTCTTTGAAATGTTGATTTGAGGGATAAATATTGACCAGGACCCTAGGGATAAATTCTGTATCTCCACACTAGTGCCTTAGAAGAACATGCATAGCAGATATCTTTTGTGGAGAATGTGAGTAAGTTGGTCATTTAAACATTACTTTCACAGGTTCAGGAACAGCTTCGCCCCAACGACTATCAGGTTATTGAACACTATAAACACCAACTAAACTCTGAACTACAAACTTTCTTGGGTGCACTAGGGATTTAGGGTTTTTGTTTTGTTTTGCACTAATAATGTTTCTTTATTTCTTGATTTTTTTTTCTGTTTGGTTATTTTGGGAATTACTAGGTTAATTCCCGGAATGGCGGGACTGTCATATGTTGAAAGACTGGAGCGACTAGGCTTGTATACACTGGAATTTAGAAGGATGAGAGGGGATCTAATCGAAACGTATAAGATTATTAAGGGGTTGGACACGTTAGAGGCAGGAAACATGTTCCCAATGTTGTGGGAGTCCAGAACAAGGGGCCACAGTTTAAGAATAGAACTGAGATGAGGAAATACTTTTTCAGTCAGAGAGTTGTAAATCTGTGGAATTCTCTGCCTCAGAAGGCAGTGGAGGCCAATTCTCTGAATGCATTCAAGAGAGAGCTAGATAGAGCTCTTAAGGATAGCGGAGTCAGGGGAGAAGGCAGGAACGGGGTACTGATTGAGAATGATCAGCCATGATCACATTGAATGGCGGTGCTGGCTCGAAGGGCTGAATGGCCTCCTCCTGCACCTATTGTCTATTGTCTATTTTTATCTATTTAGTGCTGTACAGTAAAATATAATGACATAGATTTTTTTGAAGGAACTGCAATGAACACTCTGCATTCTCACAAAGATCTATTTCTGCACCTCTCCAATGATAATACATCACAATCAATTAAACAGCCTTGACTTTTGACAACTACAAATTGAGAGAACGTGCATTTAAATAAAATTGGGACAGAAAGGTGCAGCTGACCCAGAAAAAGCAGCTTGGATAGAATTGTACACGTTCCTTTTTACACTGGATCGCGCTAATCATTTTGGGAAAGTGAATGATGTGGAGAAATAGACACAAATTAAGCAAGAAAGAATGAGTTTAGTTTATTGTCATGTGCACTCAGGTACACTGAAAAGCTTTTTTGTTGCCTGGTATCCAGTCAGCGGAAAGACTACACGGATACAATTGAACTACCATCTACCTCTTTGATGACCCTCGGACTATCCTTGATCGGACTTGGCTGGCTTTACCTTGCATTGTACGTTATTCCCTCAACATGTATCTCTACTCTGTAAATGGATCGATTGTAATCATGTATTGACTTTCTGCTGTCTGGTTAGCACGCAACAAAAGTCTTTCACTGTACCTCGGTACACCTGACAATGAACTAAACTGAAACTAAAATCAACCCATCCATGGTGAACAGTGTACAGAGACAGGATAAAGGGAAAAATGGTTAGTGCTAGTAAAGTCTGATTAAAGATAGTCCGAGGATCTCCAATAAGGTAGAAGGTAGTTCAGGATCGCTCTCGAGTTGGTGATGGGATGGTACAGTTGCCTGATAACAGTCGGGAAGAAACTGTCCCTGAATATGGAGGTGTGCGTTTTCACACTTCTGTACCTCTTGTCTGATGAGAGAGGGGAGAAGAGGGTGGCACGGTGGCGAAGCGGTAGAGTTGCTGCCTTATAGCGCCGGAGACCCGGTTTTGATCCAGACTGCAGTATGGAGTTTGTACATTCTACCCGTGACTGCAGGTTTTCTCCAAGATCTTTGGTTTCTTCCAACATTCCAAAGACATGCAGGTTTGTAGGTTAATTGGCTGGGTATAAATGTAAATTGTCCCTAGTGTTCTACTTAAGAACACTGAAAAAGTCTGGTCTACCCCAACAGCTGCTGACGACCTTCTACCGCTGCACCATAGAGAGCATCCTAACGCATGGCATCCCTGTGTGGTACCTCACCTGCACGGAGGCAGAAAGGAAAGCTCTACAGCGGGTAGTCCATAGAGCTCAGAGGGCCATCGGAACACAGCTACCAGCCTTGGAGGGCATCTACAACACACGATGCCTCAGAAAAGCCACCAGCATCCACAAAGACTCTTCACACCCCTGCAACAGTCTGTTCGAACTCCTTCCATCGGGCAGACGATACAAGGCCTTCTATGCCCGCACCTCCAGACTCAGGAACAGCTTCATCCCCAGGGCCATAGCTGCTATGAACTGGTCCTGCTGAGCCGGATGGCCACAACGCATAGATCAACTTGCACTTTACCCTGTCCAAAACTGTTACAACTGTTTCGTTTCGTTGGGTTGCTGCTGTCTAAATTACCTAAATTATTGCATCTTATGGGAGGCGCATTCCCAATCTCGTTGTACCCCTGGGTACAATGACAATAAAGATATATTGTATTGTGTTTAGGTAAGATAGTCTTAATGTGCGGGGATCACTGGTTGGTGCGGACTAGGTGGGCAGAAGGGCCCGTTTTCGCGCTGTATCTCTACACTAAACTAAGAGGGAATAACCGGACCTAGACTTGTCCTTGATTATGCTTAATTGAATTAATTATTTATTTTTATTTAAGATGCAAGGCTTGTAGACCCAGAAAAAAGAGCAGAAAATCTAGTTGGATATCTAAATTAAGAAAAAAAAGCAGTAAATATTAGGAATCTATGAGCAAAAATCATGCCAGCTGAAGAAAACATTAATATAAACCCTGTGCATGTTGCACATTTTCTGGTTCATTATTACTTTTAGAAAATTGTGTGGGCTTTTTGCTTGAGGTGCAATGTGATGTATTATCATTGGAGAGATGTAGAAATAGATCTTTGTGAAAATGCAGAGTGTTAATTGCAGTTTCTTAAAAAATAATCTATGTCATTATATGTTGAAAGACTGGAGCGGCTCAGCTTGTATACACTGGAATTTAAAAGGATGAGAGGGGATCTTATCGAAACATATAAGATTATTAAGGGGTTGGACGCGTTAGAGGCAGGAAACATGTTCCCAATGTTGGGGGAGTCCAGAACCAGGGGCTGTAGTTTAAGAATAAGGGGTAGGCCATTTAGAACTGAGATGAGGAAAAACGTTTTCAGTCAGAGAGTTGTGAATCTGTGGAATTCTCTGCCTCTCTGAATGCATTCAAGAGAGAGCTGGATAGAGCTCTTAAGGATAGCGGAGTCAGGGGGTATGGGGAGAAGGCAGGAACGGGGTACTGATTGAGAATGATCAGCCATGATCACATTGAATGGTGGTGCTGGCTCCAAGGGCCGAATGGCCTCCTCCTGCACCTATTGTCTATTGTTTATTGCCTATTTTACTGTACAATCTGGCTGGTCTATCAAACCGACGGTTCAGTATGGATTGGGGGATTAAAGGGGAGTTTAATTTAGTTTCGAAATACAGCGCGGAAACAGGCCCTTCGAGTCCGCACTGATTAGCGATCCCCGCACATTAACACTCCCCATCACACACTAATTGTCGATTTACATTTATACAAAGCCAATTCACCTACAAACCTGTAAGTTTTCGGAGTGTGGGAGGAAACCGGAGCACCCGGAGAAAACCCACGCAGGTCACGGGGAGAACTCTGTACGAGACAGCACCCATGGTCAGGATCGAACCCGGGTCTCTGGCGCTGTAAGGCAGCAACTCTACCGCTGCACCATCTAACAAAATGTCCTAAAGCTCAAAAACACTTCATTTTAAAAGAAGTTTTAATTCATTTTGTGTCATCACACAACTGTTTGCCAACAGGGAGCAAATTTTAGTGCCAGGTCGTTGGCCTCTGCAAGATCCTTTACAGTGCGTGTGTCATGCAGCACGTCACAGCTCAGGAGATGTTCCACCGTCTGGAGGCCCCGTCCACACTCGTAGTCTGCCGCATTTTCAGTATATCCCCACTTCAGCACGTTCCATTTGCTCCTCCCCACGCCTGTCCGCAGTCTGTTGAGACGGCGCCAGGTTATCCACGGTGCAGGAGGAGGCCATTTGGCCTTTCGAGCCAGCACCGCCATTCAATGTGATCATGGCTGATCATTCTCAATCAGTATCCCGTTCCTGCCTTCACCCCATACCCCCTGACTCCGCTATCCTTAAGAGCTCTATCTAGTTCTCTCTTGAATGCATTCAGAGAACTGGCCTCCACTGCCTTCTGAGGCAGAGAATTCCACAGATTCACGACTCTCTGACTGAAAATGTTTTTTCTCATCTCGGTTCTAAATGGCCTACCCCATATTCTTAAACTGTGGCCCCTGGTTCTGGGCTCCCCCCAACATTGGGAACATGTTTCCTGCCTCTAACGTGTCCAACCCCTTAATAATCTTATATGTTTCGATAAGATCCCCTCTCATCCTTCTGAATTCCAATGTATATGCTCTCTTATCTTTGTCAATAACCTGGGATAAATCCCATCAGATCCTGGCAATTGAAACATTTTATTGCTCAGAAAAGAGCCCCAACACCTCTTCCTCTTTGATCTCAGGATGTCCTTGCATATTAGTATTCCAATTGGAATATAAAGGAACTGCAGATGCTGATTTATACCAAAGATAGACACAAACTGATGCAGTAACTCATCGGGTCACGCAGCATAACGGTCGTAGTGTCATAAGTGATCGGAGCGAAATGAGGCCATTCAGCCCATCAAGTCTACTCCGCCATTCAATCATGTCTGATCTATCTCCCCCTCCAGACCCCATTCTCCTGCCTTCTCCCCAGAACGCCTGACACCTCATCTCTGGAGAAAAATAGATAGGCAATGTTTCAGTTTGAAGAAAGGTCCCAACCCAAAATGTCAGCTATCCATTCCCCCCCCCCCTGAGATGCTGCCTGACCCGCTGAGTTACTCCAGCATTTTGTGTCTATATTAATATTTGAGTTTGTATTTTAGTTTGAAGTAACTGTTGACTCTCCTGTTAATGATTTCAAAATGGAAGCAACTGTTTGGTGATCACCTCTTCAAAATACCCTTGGTTTAGAATACATGGAGGCAACCAAATCTTGAGTGTATCAGAAATGATATCGGCTAAAGATGCGTTTGTATGAATCCAGTTCTGGGAATGAAATAGGTAGCTCTGATGGATTATGCTTCACCTTCCTAAATACACTTCATACTGTGAGTTTAAAATGCAAGGACTTGTCGGGTGTACATTTTAATTCATGGGTTTAATTCATGCATTTCTGTGCTATTTAAGCAACTGACATAAGAAGAAGTACTTATGAGAATAAATTTATGCAGAATGGCGTGGAATACTCCGGATTTTATATCTTGGTGTTAATAACACTAGTTTCTGCACAAACAGTAATTTACCAATTAACTGAAAAGTCATTCATAATCACATGCAGAGCAAAGCCTGATGTTTTGCGATTGGGGGGAAAAAATGACAGGTTTTATTAAAAAAAAGACAGGTTTGCCAGATGCCAATTAGAAGGAATTTAACAATGTAGATGTGGAATATTGGCTCAGGTGTGATCTATCCATTGTGTGAGCTGTCCATTTATGACTTAAAATGACAGCATTAAAACGGTAACTAAAGTATTAAATGTAAATTTCCTATTTTCAACATGATGGCTGTCAAATTGTCATTGCGTTAGCAATTCTGCAATTTGCTCGCAAGTGGAACATGTATGTCCATATCAACTATTTTTTTGCAGCATAAAAGAATCTGAAACTGAAATGAAAGTTCAGCACATGGGGTTAAATATCCTACAACAATCTAGCAGAGGCTGTTTCATAAAGTAATTTGCCTTTGTTTTGCAAGCGTGGTTTTATGAAGTGCAGTGTAGGTTGGTTGTCGTGTTGCGCTGCTAATTAGTCATTTTGTTGTAGGCCGAGGTTGCTATAGCAACACAGTGGCAGTCAGAATATTAATGCTCTGTAGTACACTTACCTACTCAGCTATAAAAGGTTGAATCTATTTATCAATTTAACTTGGTATTCAAAAGAAGGACACTAATTGCAATGCTAATTAATCAATTCATTCATTTCTTGAAATATACCATTTGGAGGCACAATTAAATTGACTATTGGTCTTTCTCTTTTGTATAAGTGGTAAAGGAATCTTTCTATTTGATATCGGTTTGTAAACATACAATTCTGACCTCCAGGTACAAGAGATCACGCTGTTGCTTATTGTAGCATAGATCATGAAATTCGGCTTCGTGTCCAAAGACGTACAGGTATGTAGGTTAATTGGCTGGGTAAATGTAAAAAACAAATAAATAAATAAATTTAAATTAAAAAAAATAAAATTGTCCCTAGTGGGTGTAGGATAGTGTTAATGTACGGGGATCGCTGGGCGGCGCGGACTTGGTGGGCCGAAAAGGCCTGTTTCCGCGCTGTATATATATGATATGATATGATATGATATTTGTACATTTCGATGTTAATTTTTTTGTGAACATTTGAACAAATTTCAAAACCTCCGTTTGATTTATTTTTAAAATATCACTGCCTAGATACGCAAACCAGAGTAACTTATTTTTACATTGATATTTAAAATTAAATTAAATGCTTTTGACATCCGGTGTACTCATAGACCTTCCAAATACGGTAAGTTAACGTAATTCTTGCCAAAGGTAGACACAAAATTCTGGAGTAACTCAGGGGGACAGGCAGCATCTCTGGAGAGAAGTAATGGGTGACGTTTCGGGTCGAGAACCTTCTTCAGACTGAACTCGGGGCAAAGGGAAATGAGAGATATAGACGGTGATATAGAGAGATATAGAACAAATGAATGAAAGATATGCAAAAAAGTAATGATGATAAAGGAAACGGGCTATTGTTAGTTGTGAGCTAGGTGAAAACGAGTTACAGACAATGAGACTCAACAAGACGACTTTGAAACTAGTACAATGACCCCCCCCAGCAGCTTCGCCCTTGCTCCCCTCCCCCCCAGTCGCAACAGCGACAGTGTCCCCCCCAGTCCTCACCTTTCACCCCATCAGCCGTTGCATACAACACATAATCCTCCAACATTTTTGCCAACTCCAACGGGATCCCCCCCACTAGTTACATCTTCCCATCTTCACCCCTTTCCGTCTTCTGCAGAGACTGTTCCCTCCGCAAAGTCCTGGTTAACTCATCCCTTCCCGCCTCCCTCCTCAGGTACCTTCTCTTGCAACCACAAGAGATGCAACACCTGTCCCTATACGTTCTCCCTCGACTCTGTCCAGGGACCCCGACAGCCCTTGCAGGTTAGGCAGAGGTTCACTTGCACCTCCTCCAACCTCAGCTACTGTATCAAGGTGTAGACTCTTATACATCGGCGAGGCCGAACGTGGACCGGGTGATCATTTCGCTGAAGACCTTTGTTCAGTCCGCCTGAACCTACCTGATCTCCCGGTTGCCAAACACTTTAATTCCCCTTCCCATTCCCACACTGACCTTTCTGTCCTAGGCCTCTTCCATTGTCAGAGTGAGGCCAAATGCAAATTGGAGGAACAACACCTCATATTTTGCTTTGGTATCTTAGTTCCTCTGTCCCTCCCTTCCCAGTTCTCCCTCTATCTTCCTGTCTCCACCTATAATCCTTCCTTTGTCCCGTCCCCTTGACATCAGTCTGAAGAAGGGTCTCGACCCGAAACGTCACCCATTCCTTCTCTCCTGAGATGCTGCCTGACCTGCTGAATTACTCCAGCATTTTGTGAAATAAATACACCCCAGTGATATGAATATTGATTTCTCTAACTTCAAGTGAACCCTGCATTCCCCTCTCTCTCCGTCCCTGCCCACCCAAGTCGTTGTACTAGTTTTAAATGGTCTTATTGCATCCCATTGTCTATAACTCGTTTTCACCAAGCCCACAGCCAACAATAGCAGGTTTCCTTTATCATCGTTACTTTTTTTGCATAGCATTCATTTGTTCCATATCTCTCTAACTCAACAGATTTCAACAGATTTCAACAGAGCTTTATTTGTCATTCGGTACCAAGGTACCGAACGAAATTACATAGCAGTCATACACAAAAAGAACACAAGACACATGACCCCAACACAAACGTCCATCACAGTGACTCCAAACACCCCCTCACTGTGATGGAGGCAACAAAACTTCCACTCTCTTCCCCACGCCCACGGACAGACAGCTCGTCCCCGACCGACCCGCACAGTCCCCGCAAGGGGATGGAAGTCCCCGCGAACTCACTGCCTATATCTCTCGTTTCCCTTTCCCCAGACTCTGTCTGACGAAGGCTCCCAACCCGAAACGTCACCTATTCCTTTTCTCGGAGATGCTGTCTGGCCCGCTGAGTTACTCCAGCTTTTTGTGCCTATCTATGGTTCATTGTTGGCTGAGGGGGAGGTGACAACGAGGCCACACAAACAGTAAAATTAATCTGGAGGACAGTGGAACTATTCGGAGATCTAGGGTGGGGGAGGGACGGAGAGAGAGGGAAAGCAAGGGTTGCTTGAAGTCTGAGAAGAAGGGTCTCGACCCGAAACGTCACCCATTCCTTCTCTCCTGAGATGCTGCCTGACCTGCTGAGTTACTCCAGCATTTTGTGAATAAATACCTTCGATTTGTACCAGCATCTGCAGTTATTTTCCTACACAACTTGAAGTTAGAGAAATCAATATTCATACTGCTGGTTTGTAAACTGCCGATTAATTTATTCTGTTTTGATAAACCTGAGGTACATTTATGTCCAATGGGTGACAAATCTGCACATTTAATGCACTAGGCTCTAAAGAATCAAGGATGGAGCAGACAGGAGAGATTTTGACTATCATTTCATTCCTTAGCACACGCTTATTGCTTTATAAGCTTTTGATGTACGCAATGACTGATCTATCATGGGCCACTGTTGTAGAAAATGAGAGTAGTTTATTACCTGTGAATTAAAACAAAACCTAATCTCCACACTGGATGCCATTTCCACAGCCTGAGACTACATGCCTGGTTTTAAACTCTTCAATTGAAGAAAAGAGACTCTGAGTATTCTGTTCCAATAAATCCTCCCGTCAATTCCAAATTTACTGTGAAATGTTTAAGGTACCTGGCGGCCCATGTCATCAGCACAAGACATTTTAGTTAGCATGAATTTAACATGATGGTTTTTGATCATAATGCAGCTGCTATGGTAAGGCACCAACTGTTCTGTAGATGCATTGTTGGTGTTCTTTGGTTGAACTAAAGCCAATTGCTGCTGCCATGCGGATAGAATCTGTTTAGCACAGAAATACACCGATCAGCCAAAACATTTTGACCCGATGAGCCAAAACATTATGACCACCTGACTAATATGCTGTTGGTCCTCCGTGTGCAGCCCCATATGCAGCAGGGTGCGATGCAGTGTGTATTGTGACACATTCCTCCCATGGTCACCATTAAAGTTTTCCGTGACTTGTGCCACAGTCGACCTTCTGTCGGTTCGGACCAGACGGGATAGCCTTCGTTGCCCTCGCGCATCGATGAGCCTTGGGCACCCAACACCCTGTCGCCGGTTTGTGGTTTGTCCCTCCTCGGACCACTGTCGGTAGGTACTCACCACTGCTGACCGGGAGCACCCCACAAGCCTTGCCGTTTCAGAGATGCTCTGACCCAGTCGTCTGGCCATAACAATTGGGCCCTTGTCAAAGTTGCTCAGATCTTTACTCCTGCCCATTTCTCCTGCATCCAACACATATATGAATTAAACACCACATAACAAAAGAACACTGACTTTGTCCTGATGGATTAAAGTCTTCCTCCACCATTGGCCATTCCACTTGGTTTGGATGGTGATGGGTGTGGGCTGGTAAGAAGCACAGGATAGTTACTAAAACCAAGTCGTCATGACATGAGATAAACAATATCTGCAGCAAAGGATTGTCATGAGTTTGTTTCAGTTTAGTTTATTGTCACGTGTACCGAGGTACAGTAAAAAGCTTTTTGCTGCGTGCTAACCGGTCAGCAGAAAGACAATACATGATTACAATCGATCCATTTACAGTGTATAGATACTGTACATGATAAGGTAGTAACGTTTAGTGCAAGGTAAAGCCAGCAAAGTCTGATCAAGGATAGTCCGAGGGTCTCGAATGAGGTAGATAGTAGTTCAGCACTGCTCTCTGGTTGTGGTAGGATGGTTCAGCTGCCTGATCGTTGAGTTTGGCAGTAGCAGTTCTGGAATTTTCAAAGAGTTCGCTGCAGTAACATTTGAACCCCACTTGAGGTGATCTGACCTGGGTCACAGATAATATTGCCTTGGAAGAAAAAAGAAGGGAATGCAGCAAAGGCCGCATTGTCATACTATTGTCATTAATTCAATCAGGTTTTTGAGGCGGTCATTGCCTGGGTGAAGCATGACAAGGAGCCTCGACAGGAGCACGTGGCACGACTAATGGAGCACGTCCGGCTACCCCTTCTCACACGTGAATATCTGGTGCAGGTAATGTTGCAGAATTAAAGCTAAGCTGTGGCGGGTGGGAGGTTGACTCAAATCGTTGTGGATTTAGATCTGTAAAGTGATTTGTCATCAGCAGAGTCCTGTGGATCACAATTTGCTGCCCTCTGTAATAGCCTAGCAACCCACAGGCTTTTTGAAAGAGTTCACTTCATAGAAACATAGAAACATAGAAAATAGGTGCAGGAGTAGGCCATTCGGCCCTCCGAGCCTGCACCGCCATTCAATATGATCATGGCTGATCATCCAACTCAGTATCCCGTACCTGCCTTCTCTCCATACCCCCTGATCCCTTTAGCCTCAAGGGCCACATCTAACTCCCTCTTAAATATAGCCAATGAACTGGCCTCAACTTCAGCAACAGATTGGGGTATAATATATTTCTGTTGCTGCTGCTGCTGCTGTTGATGGTCGTCAAGGATGCCCAAGGTTACAAATAACTTGTATTTAAATAAGAATTACCAAGTTGGAAAGTTTGTACTGCAGTATTATTGTTGTGTTCTAATTCTTTGTCGGGCTGGAATGTTGAATTTGATCAGATTTACTTTTGTTTATTGACAAAATTACCTTTATCCAGACACCAATAATAATCGATGTCAATTTTTAAAAAAAATGAATGTGCCAAATTTTATAAATGCATCCCTACGATTTTCACTGTTGTTGATTTTATTTAACAGAGAGTAGAAGAGGAAGCCCTGGTCAAAAATAATAATGCATGCAAAGATTATCTCATTGAAGCTATGAAGTACCATTTGCTTCCTGCTGACCAGCGTGCTCTGATGAAAACCACCAGGACAAGATTAAGAACACCAGCCAGTGTCCCAAAGGTAAAAAGATTCTCATAATTGACGCTGTGCAGTCTCACACACATCAACTATTGCCATATCCACACAATTCTGAGCAGATTTTGTAACATTCTTGCTTCAAAGTCCCTCTTTATTTATGCTAGACATAAGTGTGTCAGACAAATGCCATCTTCTTTGAGTATGATACACAGGAATTTATTTAGGAGTGAATCAAATCGTAATAATGTAGATTGCCCGATTGGGTAAATTGATAATATAACTGCTTGCATCTTCTATTACAGAAAGCCATATAAATTTTTGTGACAAAATCAGGCAGGATATTAAGGCAAGTTTCATTAATACCCATTTAGACTCCATATCGAAATAATGTAACATATTGTGTTCTCCTCATTCTAACAAATGACTGGGAGTATTTTTTTTCTCTTCTCTTTTATCGCTCCTTTGCTTTTTGAATAACTGCATGAGTTGAGGGAAGGACACATATGCACAGTATGAGTGTATTGTTTCTCCTTGCAAATGTAAATTAAAGATGCTGATTATTTCTTCTCCAACTGGGGAAGTGACGCAGAACCTGAAATGGGTGTGCTTCCAATTTCAGGTGCTGGTAGTGGTTGGAGGTCAGGCACCAAAAGCTATTCGTAGTGTGGAATGTTATGATTTTGCAGAGGAGCGTTGGTACCAAGTTTCTGAGCTTCCCTCTCGAAGATGCAGAGCAGGTAAATGTACCGAGATTAATCCCCTGCCTTGCATGACCTTCTCTTCTCCAGCTACAAAACTGTACCTGATGATGCCGCAAAGAAGTGATTGACCTCTGACCAAGTTTACGTTTCCCAGTCCAAGTATAATGTTATGTGGCATTGATGTTGAGCATTGATGTCTGAAATACATCTTGGGGCATTTTTACAGTGTGCAATGTAAATCTAAGTTGCGGAAATGGGAGCAGTTGTCAGTGGTGTTATGCGGACTGACACATCTTTCAGCTTCCTAGATGAAGTTTTGAAACAAGATATTTGGTTTAGGTTGTGGTTTTGGTTTAGTTTAATTGTTGTCACGTGTACCAATAGACAATAGGTGCAGGAGTAGGCCATTCGGCCCTTCGAGCCAGCACCGGCATTCAATGTGATCATGGCTGATCATTCACAATCAGTACTCCGTTCCTGCCTTCTCCCCATACCCCCTGACTCCGCTATTTTTAAGAGCTCTATCTCGCTCTCTCTTGAAAGCATCCAGAGAATCTGCCTCTGTGGCAGAGAATTCCACAGATTTACAACTCTCTGAGTGAAAAAGATTTTCCTCTGAGGTTTCAGTGAAAAGCTTTTGTTGCGCGCCAACCAGTCAGCGGAAAGCCAATACATGATTACAATCGAGCCGTCCGCAGTGCACAGATACAGGATAAATGGGCATAATGAACTTCAAGAAATGTTTGTATTTGCATGATGTTTCAGTCGTTATTTACAGTTGTTGTGGATTGTAGTAACGTACTGCAATAGCCAAAGGAGAGCACAAACTCCAATGCCAAATTACTCGTCATCCTACTCAAGCAGTAGGGCTAAGATGATAATCCATTTAAGCTGCGTCTTGAGATCCCAGGAAGTTGCCGTTAGGCCATCAAACTCACTCCATTAATATCAGGAATCAGGCGAACATTAGATCAAGGAAAAGACTGTGGGAACAGGGTACAGCCTGGCATTGGTCCGTCAGATCCAGGCTCCAGAAATAGCTGCACCTCCAGCCAAGATACCTGGCAATTTATTAAACAGGCACCTACCTTCCCAGCAACATGGAAGATTGCCCAGGCATACCCTGCTCATAAGAAGCAAGACAAATCCAATACAGCCAATTACCATTGAATCTATAACCAACAGCAGTGAAACTAGGCACCGCCAACATGATGTCCTGCCTGGTGTCACACAGCCACCTGACACTGCATGCGAACCAGCAGATCCAACCTAAATCAACCCTGCTCCAAATACAAACCAAAGACATAAAGGCAGGGCAAGTGACTGCCCTTAAAGGTGACTGCCCTTAGAACGGAGATGAGGAAAAACCTTTTCAGTCAGAGAGTTGTGAATCTGTGGAATTCTCCGCCTCAGAAGGCAGTGGAGGCCAGTTCTCCGAATGCATTCAAGAGAGAGAGCTAGATAGAGCTCTTAAGGATAGCGGGGTCAGGGGGTATGGGGAGAAGGCAGGAACGGGGTACTGATTGAGAATGGTCAGCCATGATCACATTGAATGGTGGTGCTGGCTCGAAGGGTCGAATGGCCTCCTCCTGCACCTATTGTCTATTGTCTATTGGCATTCGATGAGTAAGACATCAGTGCACAGAACCTTTCACAAAAGATTGAATGTCTTATTACTTATCACATATTCCATATAATTTGCATAGAGATGTGCATGGTGTATCATATGTCACCGAATGTTGGAAAGACAGCATCTGTGGTAGCAATGTTTATTTCGTACTGAACTGAAATATTTTATGTAGATCATATTTCAGATTGAACCTATAACTTGCACTTTAGAATGGTACTCAAAACCAGGTTTTAAGGCAGTTTGTAGAGACAGTCTTAAGGTTGCATCAGATTAATCAGATTTAGATTGGTTTCTTGTGCTAGACACCAGGGTGCAATGAAATTCCTTGTTCAAATGAAGCTTGTGGAGTAAACTGTGCACGGTATACTGATAGATTCAACAATAAATACCATGGCAAATGCAGAACAGCAGAATGGTGCAAAGATTTTAGTACATGTTCGAGGTAATGAAAAAATATATATTAAAGTGCAATAACAGAATAACTACATGAGATCGAGTTAAGAGTAGGTGGCAACATCTCTGGGACCTGTGTGAGTTTTCTCTGAGATCTTCGGTTTCCTCCCACACTCCAAATACGTACAGGTATGTAGGCTAATTGGCCTGGTGTAAATGTAAAAGTTGTCCCTAGTGAGTATAGGATAGTGTTAATGTGCGGGGATCGCTGGTCGGCGCGGAGGGCCTGTTTCCGCACTGTATCTCTAAACTAAACTCAACCAAAGAGGGTGTGGAAAAAGGTGATTTTCTGTTCAGGTGTCTGATAGCATAGAAACATAGAAAATAGGTGCAGGAGTAGGCCATTCGGCCCTTCGAGCCTGCACCGCCATTCAATGTGATCATGGCTGATCATCCAACTCAGTATCCTGTACCTGCCTTCTCTCCATACCCCCTGATCCCTTTAGCCACAAGGGCCACATCTAACTCCCTCTTAAATATAGCCAATGAACTGGCCTCAACTACCTTCTGTGGCAGAGAATTCCTCAGATTCACCATTCTCTGTGTGAAAAAAAACTTTCTCATCTCGGTCCTAAAAGACTTCCCCCTTATCCTTAAACTGTGACCCCCTGTTCTGGACTTCCCCAACATCGGGAACAATGTTCCTGCATCTAGCCTGTCCAACCCCTTAAGAATTTTGTAAGTTTCTATAAGATCCCCCCTCAATCTTCTAAATTCCAGCGAGTACAAGCCGAGTCCATAGCAGTGGTGATGGAGCTGTTATTAAGTCTCTCGTCCGAGGTTTGAAGCTCTTGTATCTTCCGGAAGGTCGGAGAGAGAAAAGGTGATAGTCTGGGGCGCAGGCACTTTGAGGAAATTCCCAGCCTTGCCGACTCAACGCACTGTGGAAGATGGGGTCATAGAGCATTACAGCACGGAAACACGCCCTTAGACCCACTTTTTACAATGCTGCCAAGTTGGCACACAGGGCTAGTCCCATTTAACTGCATTTGGCCCATATCCACCTCAACCTTTCCTTCCATATATCTGTCAAATGTCTCATGTTGCAATTGTATCCGTCTCTATTCATTCTGGCGGCTCAATCCAGATACAGACTACCTTATGAGTGAAAAGTTCCCCTTGAGGTCCCTGTTTAATCTTTCCCCTCTCTCCTTAAGCCTACACCCTGCAGTTGTAGAATCCTCCACTCTGGGGAAAAGACTGAGTGTTCACTTTATCCATGTCCCTCATGATCCTGTGCATGTCAATAAGTGTGCGTAGTGAAAGTTGGTAGAGCTGCTGCCTCACAGCGCCAGAGACAATAGACAATAGACAATAGGTGCAGGAGTAGGCCATTTGGCTCTTCGAGCCAGCACCGCCATTCAATGTGATCATGGCTGATCATTCTCAATCAGTACCCCGTTCCTGCCTTCTCTCCATACCCCCTGACTCCGCTATCCTTAAGAGCTCTATCCAGCTCTCTCTTGAATGCATTCAGAGAATTGGCCTCCATTGCCTTCTGAGGCAGAGAATTCCACAGATTCACAACTCTCTGACTGAAAACGTTTTTCCTCATCTCAGTTCTAAATGGCCTACCCCTTATTCTTAAACTGTGGCCCCTTGTTCTGGACTCCCCCAACATTGGGAACATGTTTCCTGCCTCTAACGTGTCCAACCCCTTAATAATCTTATATGTTTCGATAAGATCCCCTCTCATCGTTCTAAATTCCAGTGTATACATGCCTAGTCACTCCAGTCTTTCAACATATGACAGTCCCGCCATTCCGGGAATTAACCTAGTAAACCTACGGTGCACGCCCTCAAAAGCAAGAATATCCTTCCTCAAATTTGGAGACCAAAACTGCACATAGTACTCCAGGTGCGGTCTCACTAGGGCCCCGTACAACTGCAGGATCGATCCTGACCTCGGGTGCTGTCTGTGTGGAGTTTGTAGGTTTTCCCAGTTGTGATTGCATGGGTTTCCCCAGGGCACTTCAGTTTCCCCCCACATCCCAAAGACGTGTGGGTCTGTCGGTTAATTTGCCTCTGTAAATTGACCTTTGTATGTAGAGAGTGAATGCCAAAATAGGATTACATGGAACTAGTGTGAATGGGTGATCGATGGTCAGTGAGAACTGGATGGGCTGAAGGGCCTGTTTAATGCTGTATCTTTCAATCAGAAAGGTCACCCCTCAGCACCCTAAGTTCCAAAGAAAAAAGTTCCAGTCTATCCAACCTCTCTATGACTCAACCCCGCTATATCCTCGTGAATCTCTTCTGCACCCATTATAAAATAATGACATTGTTTCTCTAGCTGGGTGACCGTAACTGCATACTGGGTAGAAGGAAGTGAAGATCGTGTCTTGGACTAGGCAGAGCTCACCACCCTTTGCAGGTTCAGGCGGTCAGGAGTATAGCAGTCACTAAACCAGGCTGTGATGCATTCCAGACAAACACTTTCTAGAGCGCATCTGCAGAAATTTGAGAGAAATCTCATCGTTGTGCTGAATCTTCTCAACCACCTCAGAAAGTAAATGTGGAGAAATATGCACTTTCTTGATCAATCACCTCATCCGTGTGAAGGGATCAGATTAGGTTGCTGGTGGAATGGATGCCTGAGGCCTTGTGGTGGTCTACCATCTCTACGTGATGAGGACAAAGTTGTGTTCGCCCTCTTACGTTAGCAAAATGAAAGAGTTGGTTGTTGACCTGAGGAGTCAGGTCAACAACCAACTCTTTCATTTTGCTAACGTCAAGGGCTAGTTTATTGTTGTGACACCTTGGTACAAGGCTCCCAATCTGATTCCTGTACTCCTTCTCATCACTGATCACTGGTTTAGGAGAGGCTAACACTGCTTCCGAGGGTTTATTTATCATATGCACTGGGAACAGAACAATTAATTTCTTTATGTCGGAAGGAACTGCAGATGCTGGTTTAAACTGAAGATAGACACAAAAAGCTGGAGTAACTCAGAGGGACAGGGCAGCATCTCTGGAGAGAAGGAATGGGTGACGTTTTGGGTCAAGACCCTTCTTCAGAATTGTTTTACCTTGTGCAGCTTTACAATGGATATAAAATAATAAATAATACAATAAATTATGAATAATGCGAGGTAACCAGATCATAACATCTGAACATCTATATCTGAACTGCTATCTACCTCATTGGTGACTCTCGGACTATCTTTGATCGGACTTTGTGGTGGTCTAAAGTTCACCTTGCACTAAAAGTTATTCTTTTAGCATGTATCTATACACTGTAAATGGAAGGTATTTATTCACAAAATGCTGGAGTAACTCAGCAGGTCAGGCAGCATCTCAGGAGAGAAGGAATGGGCGACGTTTCGGGTCGAGACCCTTCTTCAGACTGATGTCAGGGGGGCGGGACAAAGGAAGGATATAGGTGGAGACAGGAAGATAGAGGGAGAACTGGGAAGGGGGAGGGGAAGAGAGGGACAGAGGAACTATCTAAAGTTGGAGAAGTCAATGTTCATACCGCTGGGCTGCAAGCTGCCCAAGCGAAATATGAGGTGCTGTTCCTCCAATTTGCGGTGGGCCTCACTATGGCACTGGAGGAGGCCCATGACAGAAAGGTCAGACTGGGAGTAGGAGGGGGGCTGGGGTTGAAGTGCTCAGCCACCGGGAGATCAGGTTGGTTAAGGCGGACTGAGCGAAGATGTTGAGCGAAGCGATCGCCGAGCCTGCGTTTGGTTTCGCCGATGTAAAGAAGTTGACATCTAGAGCAGCGGATGCCAGAGATGAGGTTGGAGGAGGTGCAGGTTAACCTCTGTCTCACCTGGAAAGACTGTTTGGGTCCTTGGATGGAGTTGAGGGAGGAGGTAAAGGGACAGGTGTTGCACCTCCTGCGGTTGCAGGGGAAAGTGCCCGGGGATGGGGTGGTTTGGGTGGGAAGGGACGAGTGGACCAGGGAGTTACGGAGGGAACGGTCTCTGCGGAACGCAGAAAGGGGAGGGGATGGGAAGATATGGCCAGTGGTGACAGGTGTTGCATCTCCTGCAGTTTGACAGGTGTTGTGACCTGCTGAGTTACTCCAGCATTTTGTGAATAAATACCTTCGATTTGTACCAGCATCTGCAGTTATTTTCTTACACTACACTGTAAATGGCTCGATTGTAATCATGAATAGTCCTTCCGCTGACTGGATAGCATGCAACAAAAGCTTTTCACTGTACACAAGTGCACGTGAAAATAAACTAAGCTAAACTAAATAATAGAACTTAAAGATTGATTTGATATTGTACATGGCCACACAGTCGTGTATGTATCGGACATGGAGCACAGGATTGAGCATACAATCTTGAGGAGCACCAGTACTAAGGGTCAGGGTTGTGACCAGTTCTAATGGATTGAGATGTGCTGGTCAGAAAGTTTAGAGCTGTGCTGGAAATGCTTGATACTGGATGAAGGAAGTGGAAATATATATTGCTTTTCATGAGGATAAAATTAAAGGCAAAGTTCAGTTCTGCTCATTTCTGTCACTGGGACCATTAACGAGCTGAAATTAATTGAAATCATTCAAATAATGGAAAGCCTGGTTATAATTTCTATTCTTGTCACAGTTGTGTGCAATGGATGTGTTGCGTTCATTCTCAATTAGTAGTACTAATTGTAACAAATCGCCGAATAAACGTGTATTTACACGGCTTCATCAGTTTATCTCTTGAATTGTCTGTTCATGTTTATTTAATAAGAGTAATTAAAAGATATGCGTTTGCATAATGCTTTTTCATTCCTACCCCAACCACATTATAGGTAATCAAGTATTTCTGAAGTTTAGTGAACGGTAACAAGGCATATGAGCTTTTACAAGTAGAATAAAAACAAAATAATGCTGATTTCTAAAAAGCTGAGAAGAATTTAACGATGTGAAGTAATAAAATAGTAGATTTACATGGTCTCCCGGTGGCTCAACACATCAACTCCCCCTCCCATTCCCAATCTGACCTTTCTGTCCTGGGCCTCCTCCAATGTCAGAGTGAGGCCCAGCGCAAATTGGAGGAACAGAACCTCATATTTCGCTTGGGTCGTTTACACCCCAGCGCTATGAACATTGACTTCTCTAACTTCAGATAGCCCTTGCTTTCCCTCTCTATCCCCTCCCCCTTCCCAGTTCTCCCACTAGTCTTCCTGTCTCCGGCTACATTCTATCTTTGTCCCGCCCCCTCCCCTGACATCAGTCTGAAGAAACGTCACCCATTCCTTATCTCCCGAGATGCTGCCTGACCCGCTGAGTTACTCCAGCATTTTGTGTCTACCTGGTAGATTTTAAATGCGCCCACGTTATCTGCCTTCATGGTAGAAGGTGTTTCAAGCATGCCAACATTGGTATGTACAGTG
The DNA here is from genome assembly GCF_053455715.1 of Rhinoraja longicauda. Lineage (NCBI taxonomy): Eukaryota > Metazoa > Chordata > Chondrichthyes > Rajiformes > Arhynchobatidae > Rhinoraja > Rhinoraja longicauda. Next base: position 136,981,681 of record NC_135953.1, on the reverse strand, counting down.
GAACGGGGAATCTGAAATAAGTGATGGTGCAGAATGGCTAGACTGTTGTTTGGGACCATGGGCCGACTGTTTTAATCGATCCAATCTTTCCTGATAACTCAAACCATCCAATCCAGACACCATCCTTCTGAATCTTTTCTGCACCCTCACTAGCTTAATCTCAATCTTCCTACAGTATGATAAACAAAAACACACACAGAACTCCAAGTGTGACCTAACCAATGTTTTGTACAACGGTTAACATAGCAGTCCAACTCTTAAACTCAGTTTCTTGGCTGATGAAGGCAAGCAAGCCACATACCTTCCTCTCTACGTCTTCTACCTGTGACCCCATTTTCAGGAACTTGTGCTCCAAGATGTTGCTATTCAACCACACTCCCCAGGTTCCTCTCTTTCACCGTGTACACTTTGCCCTGGTTAAACTTCCAAAAACGCATCATAGAGTGATACAGCTTGGAAACAGGCCCTTTGGCCCAACCTGCCCACCCCACACCGACCAACATGTCCCATCTACACTAGTGCCACTTGCCTCCGTTTGGCCCATATCCCTCTAAACCTGTCCTATCCATGTACCTGTCTTATTGTTTCTTAAACGTTGCGATAGTACCTGCCTCAACTACCTCCTTTGGCAGCTCGTTTCATACACCCACCACCCTCTGTGTGAAAAAGTTACGCCTCAGGTTCCTATTAAATCTTTCTCCCCTCACCTTATACCTATGTCCTCTGATTCTTGATTACCATACTCTGGATAAGAGACTCTGTGCATCTACCCGCTGGCTCGAAGGGCCGAATGGCCTACTCCTGCACCTATTGTCTATTGTCTACTCGATCTAGTCCTCTCATGATTTTGTACACCTTTATAAGATCACTCCTCGTTCTCCTGCGTTCCAAGGAATAGAATCCTAGCCTGCTTAACCTCTCCCTATAGCTCAGGCCCTTGACTCCTGGTAATATCCTTGTAATGTTCTCTGCACCCTTTCGAGCTTGACAACATCTTTCCTATAACACGGTGCCCAGAACTGAACACAATACTCTGACTGCAGCCTCACCAACGTCTTCCAAAAACTGCAACATGCTCTCCCAATACTCTGACTGTTGGAGGCCAATGTGCCAAAAGTCTTTCTGACCACCCTATCTACCTGTGATGCCACTTTCAATGAACTATGTACCTGCACTCCTTGATCCCTCTGTTCTACAACACTCCCCAGAGCCCTAGCATTCACTGTGTAGGTCCTGCCCATGTTAGTCTTCCCAAAATGCAACACCTCGCATTTCTCTGTATTAAATTGCATCACCCATTCCTCAGCCCACCTGGCCAATCCATCAAGATCCTGTTGTAATTTTTGACAACCATCTTCACTATCTGCAAAACCACCCATTTTAGTGTCATCTGCAAACTCACTGATTATGCCATGAACGTTCTCATCCAAATCATTGATGTAGATGACGAACGGCAATGGGCCCAACACTGAACCCTGAGGCATACCACTAGTCACAGGCTTCCAATCCAAAAAGCAACCTTCCACCTTTGCCCTCTGCTTCCTTCCATGGAGCCAATTTTCTATGCATTCAGCTATCACTCCTCGGACCCCATGCGATCTAACCATGCCTACCATGCGGAACCTCGACAAATATCTTGCTGAAATCCATATACAACATCTACAACTCTGTCTTCATCAACCTCTCTGGTCACATCCTCAAAAATCGCAGTCATTGTTCGTGAGACGTGACCTCCCACGTACAAAACCATGCTGACTATCACTAGTCAGCCCTTGTCCATCTAAAGTGTAGAAATCCTATCCCTCAGGATACTCTGTGGTAACCTTCCAATCACTGATGTTAATCTCCCTGTGCTGTAGTCCCCAGCCTTTTCCCTGCAGCCCTTCTTGATTGGAGGCATAACATTTGCCTCCCTCCAACCTTCCGCCCCCTCACCTTTGTTTAATGAAGACTCGAAAGTCTCAGCCTCCTGTAATTCCCGCTCTCTAGCTTTCCACGGTGTTCTCTGATATATCTGATCTGGCCCGGGAGATTTGTCTACCTTCATCGCTTCATACTTGTCTGCATTAAATTCCATCTGCCATTCCCATGTCCACTTTCCCAGTAGATTTTACATTTTTTTAGATTTAGAGATACAGCGCGGAAACAGGCCCTTCGGCCCACCGGGTCCGCGCCGCCCAGCGATCCCCGCACATTAACACTATCCTACACACACTAGGGACAATTTATTTTTACATTTGCCCAGCCAATTAACCTACAAACCTGTAGGTCTTTGGAGTGTGGGAGGAAACCGAAGATCTCGGAGAAAACCCACACAGGTCACGGGGAGAACGTACAAACTCCATACAGACGGCGCCCGTAGTCAGGATCGAACCTGAGTCTCCGGCGCTGCATTCGCTGTAAGGCAGCAACTCTACCGCTGCGCCACCGTGCCGATCTAAATCCTGCTCTGACCTTGAACAACATTTTTCATAGTGTCCATCACAACGCCAATTTTAATATTATCTGAATGAATGAATACTTTATTGTCACAAGTGACCAGTCACAGTGAAATTCTTTGCCTGATGGGTTTTCAGAGAGACCTTGATGTCCTTTAGAGAAACACAGTTAGGTATAGCAAGTGATTAGGAAGGCAACTGAATACTGGTGTTTATTGAAAGGCGTTCGACTAGAAGGGGGGGTGGGGAAAGAGTTGCTACAATAGACCAGGCAGATGCACAGTCTCTTGCCCAGAGTAGGTGAATCGAGGACCAGAGGACATCGGTTCAAGGTGAAGGGGAAAAGATTTAATAGGAATCTGAGGGGTAACGTTTTCACACAAAGGGTGGTTGGTGTATAGAACAAGCTGTCAGAGGAGGTAGTTGAGGCAGGAATTGTCCCAACATTTAAGAAACAGTTCGAAGGTATCACAAAATGCTGGGGTAACTCAGCGGGTCAGGCAGCATCTCAGGAGAGAGGGAATGGGTGACGTTTCGGGTCGAGACCCTTCTTCAGACTGATGTCAGGAGCGGCAGGACAAAGAAAGGATATAGGTGGAGACAGGAAGACAGTGAGAGAAGGGGGATGGGAAGAGAGGGACAGAGGAGCTATCTAAAGTTAGATAAGTCAATGTTCATACCGCTGGGCTGTAATCTGACCAAGCTAAATATGAGGTGCTGTTCCTCCAATTTGCGGTGGGCCTCACTATGACACTGGAGGAGGCCCATGACAGAAAGGTCAGACTGGGAGTGGGAGGGGGAGTTAAAGTGCTCAGCCACCGGGAGATCAGGTTGGTTAAGGCGGACTGAGCGAAGGTGTTGAGCGAAACGATCGCCAAGCCTATGTTTGGTCTCGCCGATGTAGAGAAGTTGACATCTGGAACAGCGGATACAATAGATGAGGTTGGAGGAGGTGCAGGTAAACCTCTGCCTCACCTGGAAAGACTGTTTGGGTCCTTGGATGGAGTTGAGGGGGGAGGTAAAGGGACAGGTGTTGCATCTCCTGTGGTTGCTAGGGAAAGTGCCCGGGGATGGGGTGGTTTGGGTAGGAAGGGACGAGTGGACCAGGGAGTTACGGAGGAAACGGTCTCTATGGAAAGCAGAAAGGGGAGGAGATGGGAAGATGTGGCCAGTAGTGGGATCCCGTTTAATCAGGTACATGGATAGGACAGGTTTGGAAGGAAATGGACCAAATGCTGGCAGGTTGGACTAGTGCAGCTGGGACATTGTTGGCCGGTGTGGGCAAGTTGGGCTGAAGGGTCTGTTTCCACACTGTGTCACTCCATGACTCTCTATGACTCTTAAGTCAAGCCATGTTAATTATCATATGCAGAAGCACGGTGAGGTTCATGTACAGTGAAAATCCTGCAACAACGCCACAGGTATACAAACTGAGACAACACACAAAACATAAATTTAGAAGGATGAGAGGGGATCTTAGCGAAACATATAAGATTATTAAGGGGTTGGGCACGTTAGAGGCAGGAAGCATGTTCCCAGCGTTGGGGGAGTCCAGAACCAGGGGCCACAGTTTAAGAATAAGGGGTAGGCCATTTAGAACGGAGATGAGGAAAAACTTTTTCACTCAGAGAGTTGTGAAGCTGTGGAATTCTCTGCCTCAGAAGGCAGTGGAGGCCAATTCTCTGAATGCATTCAAGAGAGAACTAGATAGAGCTCTTAAGGATAGCGGAGTCAGGGGGTATGGGGAGAAGGCAGGAACGGGGTACTGATTGAGAATGATCAGCCAAGATCACATTGAATGGTGGTGCTGGCTCGAAGGGCTAAATGGCCTCCTCCTGCACCTATTGACTATTGTCTATAAATTAACCATAAATTCTACAAGACAGTGAAAAGATTTACTGTGCAAAGACAAAATGTTAATTGCAAAACACAATTTACAATTGGTCCATGGTCGTGTAAAAGGTGGTCTCCTATGTTCCGTTGCTGAGATAGCATTTCGTACTGTTGGTTTACAGATTGTGGCATGGTTCAAGTCTTGTAGCCTTGTACTCCTGACGGGTTATGGAGTCGTGCAGTGTAGAAACAGGCCCTTCAGCCTATCTAGTCTGTGGCATACATCTAAAACCCATTTACATTGTGCACTAACACTATTTTAGTCTCCCAACATACCAACTTTCCCCATTTTCAACCCCTCAGTTCGGTTCAGTTTATTGTCACGTGTACCGAGGTACAGTGAAAAGCTCAGTATACGTCACGATAAACTGAGCTGAACTGAGTGGTTGAAAATGAGGGGTTGCTAGATTTACACATCAGGGGCAATGTATTGCGGCAATTAACCTACTGCCTATCATGTATTTGAGAGGTGGGGGAAGCCCATATGGTCACAGGGATAGTGCATCAACTGCACACAGAAAGAATCATGTATAGTGGAAACATTCAGTATATTTTGTATTATATTTTTGTAGTGTTGTAGTGGAGAATCTTGGTGTGTGTCCCCCTGATTGTTATTGTAGTACGTTTTATAACATGGTGGTAGGGTGCGGATAAACGTGGCGGCACGGTGGAGCAGCGGTAGAGTTGCTGCCTTACAGCAAATGCAGCGCCGGAGACTCGGGTCCGATCCTGACTACGGGTGCTGTCTGTATGGAGTTTGTACGTTCTCCCCGTGACCTGCGTGGGTTTTCTCCGAGATCTTCGGTTTCCTCCCACACTCCAAAGACGTACAGGTGTGTAGGTTAATTGGCTGGGCAAATGTAAAAATTGTCCCTAGTAGGTGTAGGATATTGTTAGTGTGCGGGGATCGCTGGGCGGCGCGGACCCGGTGGGCCGAAGGGTCTGTTTCTGCGCTGTATCTCTAAATCTAAATCTAAAATCTAAAGACATCGTTTGGAACCAAGGTTCAGTGAACAAACAGAGTGCTGGATCTTGCAGAAACCTGTCCTGTTAGACTTGAGCCCCAAATTGCCAGAGATCTGCCCAGAAGGTTGTTGGCTGCAACCTTCCCCCCATTGACGAACTGTACACTGCAAGGGCCAGGAAGCGAGCGGGCAAGATCATCTCTGACCCCTCTCACCCTGGCCACAAACTCTTCGAAGCACTTCCCTCTGGAAGGCGACTCCGGACTGTCAAAGCAGCCACAGCCAGACATAAAAACAGCTTTTGTTTCCACGAGTGACAGTTCTACTCAATAACCAAAGTCTGTAGTCTCTTTTTTGCTCTGGTTTATTTTCACCCACATGTTTAGACCGTAATGTTGTATCCTTATTGTTTTGATGTGGTTATGCTTTATTCTTTAATTGTTAACTGTATGTTTGTGTTGTCATTTGTGAGTGGAGCACCAAGGCACATTCCTTGTATCTGCACATACTTGGCCAATAAACTTATTCATTCATTCATTCATTCATTCATTCATTCAATTCATATTAATGCAAATCTAAGCTGATGAAATGGTGAAGTATTGTGATCTGCAGTAATGATAAGGTTTACCCAGAGGTCAGGATTGTACCTAGATCATTGGAGCTGTGCGGCAGTATTTCTAGTGGCTGCTCGCCCCAGCCACCTGTTTCATCTCTTCCTGCTGGCTATCTTCACTTCCCACCCATAATCTTGATGCAGGGTTTCAACCCAAAACATCGACCATTCCGTCTCCCCCACTCATGCAGCTCAACTCACTGAATTCTCCCGGCAGATTGTTTGTTGTTCCAGATTCCAGCAACGGCCGTCTCTTGTGTGACCAAGCTATATATCAGTTGATGGACACAAAATGCCGGAGTAACTCAGCGGACAGGCAGCATCTCTGGGGAGAGGGAATGAATGAAGAGGGGTCATGACCCGAAACATCGCCCAAAAAGCTTTTGTTGCGCGCTAACCAGTAAGCGGAAAGACAATACGTGGTCTGAAGAAGGGTCTCGACCAGAAACGTCACCCATTCCTTCTCTCCAGAGATGCTGCCTGTCCCGCTGAGTTACTCCAGCTTTTTGTGTCTACATGATTACAATTGAGCCATTCACAGTATCTTTTGACTCTGAAGATTACAAACTCAGTACAGGACTGAGGGAGCACTGTACTTTTAGTTTAGTTTAGTTTAGAGATACAGCGCGGAAACAGGCCCTTTGGCCCTCCAACGATCCCCGCACATTAACACGATCCTACACCCACTAGGGAAAATGTTTACATTTACCAAGCCAATTAACCTACAAACCTGTACGTCTTTGGAATGTGGGAGGAAACCGAAGATCTCAGAGAAAACACACGCAGGTCACGGGGAAAAATGTACAAACTCCGTACAGACAACACCCATAGTCGGGATCGAACCTGGGTGTCCGTCGCTGCATTCTCTGTAAGGCAGCAACTCTACCGCTGCGCCACCGTAACCACCCTTGTGCTGTACTGTTGCTATTGCCACCTTTGTTTCCTCTAATGCTCTCGGAAGCCTGTTTAAAATCCCATTGCACTCTTGTGAAGAACAGTAAGGGTTTCCGAGCCAATATTTCTCCCTTTTCCAAGATCACTGAAACAGTCATTATCTCATTGCTGTATATATGACAATTGTTTGCATGTACAAATTAATTGCCTCATTTGCTGCATTACACAGTGATTACACTCCAGATGTACTTTGACTCTAAAATGGCTTAGAACCATCTGTGCAATGCGACTCTGTTTTGATTAGAAGACACGATACCCCAACACAAAATAACGTATGGGGAGGATGGGCTTGGAGCATTGAATGAATGTGTAGGAAGGAACTGCAGATGCTGGTTTGAACAGAAGACAGACACAAAAAACTGGAGTAACTCAGCGGGACAGGCAGCATCTCTGGAGAGATGGAATGGGTGACCTTTCGGGTCGAGACCCTTACTCAGACTGAAAGACACGGGAAAGGGAAACGAGAGATATAGACGATGATGTAGAGAGATGTAGAAGAATGAATGAAAGACGTGCAAGAAAGTAACGATGATAAAGGAAGCAGGCCATTGTTAGCTGCTTGTTGGGTGGGAACGAGAAGCTGGTGCGACTTGGGTGGGGGAGGGATAGAGAGAGAGGGAATGCCAAGGTTACTTGAAGTTAGAGAAATCAATATTCTTTTTACGGCGCTGTAAGCTGCCCAATCGAAATGAATGTACCAGGCTAAGAGCTTCGGTAATTTTTACCTTAAGGTTTTATGGTAGAAACATTAATTATGTTTGGTATTATATTTATGTAGTGTTGCAGTGGAAATTTTTGGTGTATCCAACTGATTATTATTGTAGTACATTTCATAACCTGGTGGTCGGGTGTGGATAAAGACATCGTTTGGAACCAAAGTTCAGTGAACAAACATAGAGCTAGGTATTGCAGAAACGTGTCCTGTTAGACTTCAGCTCCAAATTCATATTGTGTAGGAAAGAACTGCAGATGCTGGTTTAAATCGAAGGTAGACACAAATTGCTGGAGTAACTCAGCGGGACAGGCAGCATCTCTGGAGAGAAGGAATGGGGACAATAGACAATAGGTGCAGGAGCAGGCCATTCGGCCTTTCGAGCCAGCACCACCATTCAATGTGATCATGGCTGATCATTCCCAGTCAGTACCCCGTTCCTGCCTTCTCCCCATACCCCCTTCTCGACATTTCGGGTCGAGATTCATATCAATGCAAATTCATATCAATGCAAATCTGACCTGCTAAAACCATGAGGTATCTGCAGCAAATGACAAGGTTGACAAATTGAAAATATTCAAAAGGACAGTAAAGAAGGAAAGTTAACTGTAAAGTAAAATGGGAAAATTGAAATCAAGTTCTGCACAGAAAGAGAAATAGACATTGAAAGGAAACAATAGAAAAATATTCCATTTTATAAATCTCTGTATCGTCACTAGTAGGGTTTAGCTATTCCTTTCTGAGCCCTAACTCTCTGCATCAAATTTTAAATACTGCTTCATTTGCGTCACGGGTTTCTTGAAGCTACTGGAGGTTGATGGTGAACTAATCTTTTTATTAAGCTAATGGCAGAATGGAAGAAATATGAAAGCAATTTGAGATAATTTGCAACTTGTAGGATATCCCTTCCCTCAGATTAGCTGGGCGTATTAAATATTGTAGAAAGGATACATCAATGCACAAATTAAATGTAAATTTTGCCCAAAGTTCTTTAACTTTTTTTAAAAACCTTTTTTGAGTATGGCATAGTCAATACTTATAGTCAAGAGTGTTTTTAGTATAACTTGCATTATTGAAGAAGGGCCTCAACTCAAAACGTCACCCATTCCTTCTCTCCAGAGATGTTGCCTGTTACTCCTGCATTTTGCCTGTTACTCCTGCTAAGTTACTCCTGCATTTTGTGTCCATCTTCGGTTTAAATCAGCATCCGCAGTTCCTTCCTACAAAATATATTGCATTGTTGAAAAATAGATGCAAGGATAAACATGGAAAAAGTGAGATCTATCCAGCAGTGTTCCTTTCAATGCACCGTTCTTGGATTTTGAGACACAGAGATAATCGGGCTTTCTGCACTCGTCAGACTTATTTAAATCTGCAATACAAAATTAAGTTATTCCAGGGTGACACGGTGGCGCAGCGGTAGAGTTGCTGCCTTACAGTGCTAGCAGCACTGGAGACCCGGGCTCGATCCCGACTACGGGTGCTGCCCTTAAGATGTTTGTACGTTCTCCCCGTGACTGCGTGGGTTTTCTCCGAGATCTTCGGTTTCCCCCCACGCTCCAAAGAAGTACAGGTTTGTAGGTCAATTGGCTTGGTATAAGTGTAAAATTGTCCCATGTGTGTGTAGTATAGCGTTAATGTGTGGGGATCGCTGGGTCGGTGCGGACTAGGTGGGCCGAAGGGCCTGTTTCCGCACTGTATTTCTAAACCAAACTAAACTGAAGTCTGAAGAAGGGTCTCGACCCGAAACGTCACCCATTCCTTCTCTCCCGAGATGCTGCCTGTCCTGCTGAGTTACTCCAGCATTTTGTGACTAAACTAAACATAGGTGGGCACAAGATGCTGGAGTAATTCAGCGGGTCAGGCAGCATCTCTGGAGAGAAGGAATGGGTGGCGTTTTGGGTCGAAACCCTTCTTCAGACCCGAAACTAAACATAGGTGCACTTGATTTGGTAAACTACTGAAATAAGAAGTCAATCTGTCCCTAATTAAATTTTCTGTTCACAAAACACTACGGAATGAAAAGGTCAAAGTTGATTGACCTTTTCACCCTACCCTTCTCCGTCACCTATTCCTATTCCCCAGAGATGCTGCCGTTCCTGCTGATTTACTCCAGCTTTTTGTGTCTTTCTTCGGTTTAAACCAGCATCTGCAGTCCCTTCTTACACATGGCCATATTTTTACCTCAGCCGACATAGAAAGTCCGAGAGATCGCACAGAAGCAAGTATTTTGGCCCAAAAATTTTAAAGCTGACCACAAACCATCCATATATCAGAACGTAACCCAAGTTTTCACGATCAATACCAGTAATGTCTGTGTGGTGAGGATTTTTTAAAAATTAAACAGTACCAAATCTAATGTTTTTTATACAACCATCTCATGTTGAGCAGCGAAGAACCGCTTACTTGAGGAGCTACGTTTTCTTTAGTAGACTTTGATCCCTGACGAATTACTTTTTTTTCTCCTTATTTTCTGCAGGTGTGATGTGTATGGGCGGGTTAGTTTATGCCGTTGGCGGTTTTAATGGATCTTTGAGGGTGAGAACAGTTGATTCGTATGACCCAGTCAAAGACCAGTGGTTCAACAATGCTAACATGCAGGACAGACGCAGCACTCTGGGAGCTGCAGTACTGAATGGAATGCTCTACGCAGTTGGAGGATTTGACGGGAGTACAGGTACGTTGAAATTGTGAACACTGGTCTTCCATGTTGTGTAATAATGTATGGGCGCATTTTCAATGTTTGTAACTTCTCAGCTTATTACTTAAAGATCTGCCTTTTTTTTAAAAACAAAGGTACTGCAAATATTGGTCATTTATGTCTAGACTGTTTAACTGCAAGCCTCTACTTTTCTGTCAAGTAACCCTGGCATTCCCTCTCTCTCCATCCCTCCCCCACCCAAGTCACACCAGCTTCTCATTTTCACCCAACAATCAGCTAACAATGGCCCGTTTCCTTTATCATCGTTACTTTTTTGCTTATCTTTCATTCATTGTTCTTTATCTCTCCACATCGTCGTCTATATCTCTTGTTTCCCTCTCCCCTGACTGGTCTGAAGAAGGGTCTTGACCCGAAAGGTCACCCATTCCTTCTCTCCAGAGATGCTGCCTGCCCCGCTGGGTTATCCCAGCTTTTTGTGTCCATCTTCGATTTAAACTAGCATCTGCAGTCCCTTCCTACATATCTATCTATATACTAAAACTCTGGTTTGTTTGTTTGTTTGTTCCTGAACTACAGCCAAAACGGTACACGATAGCGCGACAATTGTAGGCCCACCTTACTCACCGTCGTCCCTTTGGTGCTAAAGGAAGAAGTTTAATTGAAATCGGTGTTATATTTTTAAAGTTATTCACATTTTAAAGTTTAAATCTAGGGAGGGAAGGATGGAGTGGGGGGGTTTTGGAGGGAGGGGGGGGGGGGTTTGAGGGAGGGAGGGGGGTGGAGGGAGTGAGGGGGAGGTTCTGGTTCTGGTTGATTACTGCGCCAACACCTCATAAGTGGCTATCTCGCGCAGGAGGGAGGATAATGGAGGTTGAGGGGGATGGAGGGGAAAGGGAGGAGGGTGGGGGGGAGTGAAGAAGGGTGGGGGGGGGGGGGGAGGGGGGAGGAGAGGGTGCTGTACCAATGCAGGAGAGGTTTGGGCCCAATGGGTCCACTTGGTCGAGTTTATATTATTAAATCGCATTCCCCAACAGCATGAATGTATTACATTTAAAATAAACACCTTTTGCTGCACGTTTGATTGATGCTTTTTGAGATATAATTGTTGTTGGAAGGATAAAAGGTGATGTAGGTTGGAGAGGGAGGGTGAGAGTGAAGGTGGTGATCAGAAAGATTAGAGTTGGGAGCAAGTCAGCCGCAGCCATACAGCAGATCAAAACTGCCATGGTATGGGAAATTCTACAGACTATAAACAGGAACAAATGTAAAGGTGGCTGAATATTGTATAAACAACACCTACTAGTTGGATAAATATATTACTTCAAGATGTTCATTGGACAACTTGTCGCGATTATTTATCCTGATTTTGATCTGATCTGCCCTGCGGATCAGGTTGCAATTTAGCTGCTTGTTATGGAAAAGTTAAAGGTCGTTTAATGGTGAACGAAAACCATACGAGGATTTGTCAACTCGTTCAAAACTAAGCAATACAATCCACAGTGATTCACAGATTGTGCTGAATGAACTTTTCCCAGATTTGTGGGTGGTGCTGCCTTACAGCGCCAGACCCGGGTTCGATCCCGACCATGGGTGCTGTCTGTGCGGTGTTTGTACGTTCTCTCCCTGACCTGCGTGGGTTTTCTCCAAGATCGTCGGTTTCCTCTCACACTCCAAAGACGCCCAAATTTGTAGGTTAACTGGCTTGATATAAATATAAATTATCCCTAGTGTGTGCAGGATAGTGTTAATGTGCGGGGGTCGCTGGTCGGCACGGACTCATTGGGCCAAAGAGCCTGTTTCCGCGCTGTATCTCTAAACTAAACTAAACTAAACTATAAAGATGAACCTGATGGGTCAAGGTTGGGAAAGTTGATCTAAATTGCTGCAAACCATCCAGTCACATCCTCCTAGAAAGGGTATGAATGTGAATAACTGAAGGCATTGAGAAAAGCACAAAGTGCTGGAGGAACACGGCACGTCAGGCAGCATGTGGGGAGGGAATGAAAAGGTGACATCTATTCTCTGCTGCAAAACAGTTTGCTTGTACTGATTCTCTGGAATATCCACTAATTGAACTAGAGGTTGACCTACCCTGCAATGTTAATATCCTTGAAAGAAATGAGTGCAAAAGGGAATATTTTCTAAAAATTGGGAAATCAGTTAAAGGATAAGTTGAGAATTTAGATGCAAATTAAATATCACATTAGTGACCTCGCTTTCAAGTCAAGTCAAGTCAAGTCAAGTCAATTTTATTTGTATAGCACATTTAAAAACAACCCACGTTGACCAAAGTGCTGTACATCAGTTCATACAAACGAACATAAAATGGCACACAAACATAACAGCACATACATAAACACTTCACAGCGCCCCCTCAGAGGGCCTCAAACGCTAGGGAGTAGAAATAGGTTTTGAGCCTGGACTTAAAGGAGTCGATGGGCTTAATGACAATCTGGAAGATCTCTTGATGAAGATCTCTTCATTTTTTCTCCTCCTAATTAAAAGTAATGAGTTATTGAATTCCATTGCACAACTTACTCTGTTATGACTTCTAGGTTGCTTGCCTTCTGGGCTGCCTTTTCAGATATAGATTTTTAAAATTTGGCTAAGTTAGTTCACATTGCCTGTGAATTATGTTCAAAGGATCATTCTGAAGTAAATAAGCTGAACACCTATCGTACAAGCACGTAACTTTGCTGTATTTTCCAGGTTTATCATCTGTGGAGGTGTATAATGCCAAAGTGAACGAGTGGTTTCACGTAGCTCCAATGAACACCAGGAGAAGCAGTGTTGGTGTAGGTGTTGTAGGTGGTAAGTAGTGCTGAACCTGTTTTGTACAGTGTATTGCAAAGCCTGTTGTACAAGCCCTTCACTTGTTTGCGTGATTATAATGAATAATACACAGCCACATCTGCTTTCTTGGCTCTTCGACGAGAGTTTAGCAACATGTTCTCTCACTGCTCCCCCTCTGTGATTTCTCCTGCCCTCCTGCTCTACGACCACATTTTGACCCAGACTCGCTACCACAGCCACATCTGCTTTCTTGGTCTCTCCTGAGATGCTGCCTGACCTGCTGAGTTACTCCAGCATTTTGTGAATAAATACCTTCGATTTGTACCAGCATCTGCAGTTGTATTTGTGGAATAATTTTTAAAAAGCAGAAAATGCGGGAAACATTTGGTCAGGCAGCATTTCCTGGCTTTTTTTTAGATTTTATAGCTGGAATTTCTTGGTTTTTGTTTTGCTAGCTACTAAGGTTGAGTTACGAAGCAGTGGATTTATGTTGTCTGGGAGGCTGGAATTAATGTGTGCCCCTCAGGACACTTCATGATGGTTGAAATGTGTAGGAAGGAACTGCAGATTGCTGGTTTACACCGGAGATAGGCACAAAATGCTGGAGTAACGCAGGGGGACAGGCAGCATAAAGGCTCAGTCTGAAGAAGAGTCTGGACCCAGAACGTCACCCATTCCTTCTGTCCAGAGATGCTGCCTGTCCCGTTGAGTTACTCCAGCACTTTGTGTCTATCGTGATGGTCGCCGTCAGATCAACAGGATGATAGTCATTAAGCCAGGAAAAAATATAAAGGTGGCTAAATATTGTTTTAAGATTTTTTTTTAGATTTAGAGATACAGCGCGGAAACAGGCCCTTCGGCCCACCGAGTCCGCGCCGCCCAGCGATCCCCGCACATTAACACTATCCTACACCCACTAGGGACAATTTTGACATATTACCCAGTCAATTAACCTACATACCTGTACGTCTTTGGAGTGTGGGAGGAAACCGAAGATCTCGGAGAAAACCCACGCTGGTCACGGGGAGAACGTACAAACTCCGTACAGACGGCGCCCGTAGTCAGGATCGAACCTGAGTCTCCGGCACTGCATTCGCTGTAAGGCAGCAACTCTACCGCTGCGCCACCGTGCCGCCACCTACTGGTTGGATAAATATATTACTTCAAGATGTTCATTGGACAAACTAACAACACCATAAACAACACCTACTGGTTGGATAAATATATTACTTCAAGATGTTCATTGGACAACTTGGCGCGATTATTTATTCTGATTTTGATCTGATCAGGTTGCAATTTAGCTGCTTGTTATGGAAAAGTTAAAGGTTGTTTAATGGTGAACGAAAACCATACGAGGATTTGTCAACTCGTTCAAAACTAAGCAATACAATCCACAGTGATTCACAGATTGTGCTGAATTAACTTTTTCCAGATTTGTGGGTGTACATTGTCTTGCTTTTCTTTGGCACTGTTATAGTATATGTATACCTTTAACCAGGTTATTGAATTTTTGGTAGGTGTGCTGTATGCTGTTGGTGGCTACGATGGAGCATCACGCCAATGTCTCAGCTCTGTGGAGGCCTACAACTCTATCAAAAATGAATGGGCTTATATTGCAGAAATGAGCACCCGACGGAGTGGAGCAGGTGGGAAACCGGAACATACAAACGGCACTGTAAAAAATGCAGAAGAGTAGTTGGGCAGCTGGGGAAATGAGCACTTTGGGAAACTTGCACAAACGTAATGGAGTGAAACATTTCTGCTGTTTCGTTTAAAATCCGTTAAAAGGCAGAAAGTTGACACAAATTGCTGGAGTAAACTCAGCGGGTCGGGCAGCGTCTCTGGAGAGAAGGGACGGGTGACGTTTCGGGTCGAGACCCTTCTTGAGACTGATGTCAGGGGATGGGGACGGGACAAAGATAGAATGTAGTCGGAGACGGGAAGACTGGTGGGAGAACTGGGAAGGGGGAGGGGTTAGAGAGGGAAAGAAGGGACTACCTGTGGCAGGAAGTTGCTCCTTTTTGTTACTTCTGCAGCACTACAATGAAGAAATGTCTTCATGATAATACAGAATGGCCACATCGTGGAAGGAGACTATTGATATCGGTTTATTATTGTCACGTGCACTGAAATATAGTGGAAAACCTCTGTCTTGCAATCCAGTCAAATCATACAAGTACAATTAAGACATACGCAAATATAACGTGTCGTGTAAAGTGAAAAATACTACAGTGAAGAATATAGTGTTACATCATAATAATGTTATAGTCGCAGGGCAAGTACACATGGTCTTCATGGTTACATGGTTGTGAGTTGAGAGATTGTTACATCCTAGTTTATGGAAGGATCTTTCTGTAACCTGACAACACTGTGGAAGAACCTGTTCCATAGATACATAGACAATAGGTGCAGGAGTAGCCCATTCAGCCTTTCGAGCCAGGACTGCCATTCAATGTAATCATGGCTGATCATCCACAATCAGTACCCCGTGCCTGCCTTCTCCCCATATCCCTTGATTCCGCTAGCCCTAAGAGCTCTGTCTAACTCTCTTTTGAAGGCATCCAGTGAATCAGCCTCCACTGCCTTCTGCACTGGCAGAGAATTCCACAGATTCACAACTCTCTGGGTGAAAAAGTTTTTCCTCATCTCAGTTCTAAATGGCCTAACCCTTATTCTTAAACTGTGTCCCCTGGTTCTGGACTCCCCCAAAATTGGAAACATGTTTCCTGCATCTAGCCTGTCCAATCGCTTAATAATTTTATATGTTTCTATAAGATCCCCTCTCATCCTTCTAAATTCCAGTGAATACAAGCCCAGTCGCTCCATTCTTTCATCATATGACAGTCCCGCCATCCTGGGAATTGACCTCGTGAATGTACGCTGCACTCCCTCAATAGCAAGAATGTCCTTTCTCAAATTAGGAGACCAAAACTGCACACAATACTCCAGGTGCGGTCTCACCAGAGCCCTGTACAACTGCAGAAGGACCTCTTTGATCCTGTACTTAAATCCTCTCATTATGGAGGCCAACATGCCATTAGCTTTCTTCACTGCCTGCTGTATCTGCACGCTTTCCAGTTTGTTGAGTCTGTATATTTTCTGTATAATTTCAGATCATCTTCACGAGCATTCGAAAAGAAAAACGGTGAAATCTATTTTCTCATTTATATTATTTCATGCACACCTGTTTCTCAGATGTAGGCAAACTATTTTGTAAAAAGAGAGCTCTTTAATCAAATATTGAATTTCGTTGTCAGCTGCACTGCTTGCTTTTGGTGGATAAGATGGATCATTACAAACGTCTTGCTCCATCAATGTACAGACTCAGGAAGACCCTTCCATTTCTACAGGGTTTTTTTAACCAACCTTTTATCCAGGCTGGTACAGGCTCTTTTATTCATCTCGATGATGCCTATCATGTGGCACTTTATCAATGCCTTTTGGAAATTCATATATATCCCACCATTGTTGCATTTCCCTAATAGATGCAGTTGAGAACCCTGTCTCTCATGGATGAGAGTAAGCCATGATAAAGGGAAGACAATAGACAATAGGCGCAGGAGTAGGCCATTCGGCCCTTCGAGCCAGCGCCACCATTCAATGTGATCATGGCTGATCATTCTCAATCCGTACCCCGTTCCTGCCTTCTCCCCATACCCCCTGACTCCGATATCCTTAAGAGCTCTATCTCTTTCAAAAGCATTGGTGTTGAACATATTACAGAGTCATACCGCACGGAAGCCCAAGTTGACAATGTCAGCCAAGATACCCCATTTAAGCTCGTCTCATTTGCCTGTGTTTGGCCCACATCCCTCTCAGCCTTTCCTACTCATGTATCTGTCCAAATGTCTTTAAAATGCCGTTATTTTGTCTGCCTCAATGACTTCCTCTGGCACCTTGTCCCAAGCACCACCACCACTCTTTGAGTGGACAGAGTTGACTCGGGTTCCTTCTATACCATTCTTCTCTGGCCTCTCATTTTTGATTCCCCTCATCTGCACTTACCCTATCTCTACCCCTAATCACTATCATATTATCATCCGAAAATATATAATCGAGCTGAAGAAACTGGAGCTCTTACAGAAAGCAGGATGGGAAGGTGCAACCAAGGACTGTTGCAGATATTTCCTGAAAAGTCATGCACAGATTGGGTCCACGAGAGTTCACATGTTATAGGATTAGAATTAGGCCATTCGGCCCGGCCCCGTCGAGTCTACTCCGCCATTCAATCATGGCCGATCTCTGCCTCCTCATCCCATTTTCCTGACTTCTCCCCATAATCCCTGACACCCGTTCGAATCAAGAATTAGTCTATCTCTGCCTTAAAAATATCCACTGACTTGGCCTCCACAGCCCTCTGTGGCAATGAGTTCCACAGATTATCTACCCTCTGAGCAAAGAAGTTCCTCCTCACCTCCTTTCTAAAAGAGCGCCCTTTAATTCTGAGGCTGTGACCTCTGGTACTGGACTCTCCCACCAGTGGAACCATCCTTTCCACATCATCCACTCTTATCTATGCCTTTCATTATTCTGTATGTTTCAATGATGTCCCCCCCTCAACCTTCTAATCTTCAGTGTTGTCAAGCGCTCAGTTCTCAGTGTTACGCTTTGATTTGGAAAATGTGCATGAAGTGCAAGAGAATTTGTTCACTGCAAGCACCAATCTACTGGAGGAGCTCGGCACCAATGGAAGGAAATGGACGGTCAATGTTTTGGAATCCTTCACCTGGGAAGAAAGAGTGGAGGGAGAATTACCAGCTTAAAGAGGTGAAAGAGGACGGGTGGAGCAAGCGCTAGTAAGCAAGTGTGGAATTCTTTGCCACAGAAGGCTGTGAAGGCCAAGTCAGTGGATAGTTTTAAGGCAGAGATAGATAGATTTTTGATTAGTTGCTCTAGATAGAGCTCTTAAGGATAGCGGAGTCAGGGGGTATGGGGAGAGGGCAGGAACGGGGTACTGATTGTGCATGATCAGCCATGATCACATTGAATGGCGGTGCTGGCTCGAAGGGCCGAATGGCCTCCTCCTGCACCTATTGTCTATTGTCTATTTGCATCTTCCAAGAAAGCCTAATTCATAGCTGTTTTGCTCAAAGTCTGGTAAGGGAAGAAACAAGTGACCAATATTTTCAAGCATTTCAATGTCATTTGTATCCTGTCTGTTTTGCTGCAGGTGTGGGAGTTTTAAACGGTTCACTCTATGCTGTTGGAGGCCACGACGGTCCACTGGTGAGGAAGAGTGTAGAAACGTATGACGTGTCTTCAAATACCTGGAAGCAGGTTGCCGACATGAATATGTGCAGGAGGAATGCAGGTGGGATTGGTTAAATCATAATCATAATCATACTTCATGTGTGCTCTCCACCTGACTCCAATACACCCCCTCCTCACCCCTCCACCTATCATGTGATCGCTCTTGGCCCACCATAATCATAATCATAATCATACTTTATTAGCCAAGTATGTTTTGCAACAGACGAGGAATTTGTTTTGCCATACAGTCATCCCAACTGAACACACAAAATACATTTTAACATGAACATCCACCACAGTGACTTCTCCACATTCCTCACTGTGATGGAAGGCGAAAAGAAGTTCAACCTCCGCCCTTCTCTGTTCTCCCGCGGTCGGGGGCCTCGAGCCTTCCGTTGACGGGACAATCTTGACTCCCGTAGCCGGCGGTGTTTTTTAGCCCTCCACATCGGGGCGATCAAGCTCCTGCATCGGGGGGAGGGGGCATCTCAGCTCCCCCGCGCTGGGCGATCTGACCCTGGGTCAGGGCTGGTCGAAACCACCTGCGGCTGGAGCTTCCCGACATCTGTCTCTACCCGAGACTGCGAGCTCCTCGATGGTAAAATCCGCAGGCCGCAGTTGGAGCGTTGATCCCAGACAAGGGATCGCACGCTCTGATGGTAAGTCCATGGCCCCGCGGTGGGGCTCAAAGTCAGTCCCGAGCAAGGCCACCATCTCCATGATGTTAGGCCACAGAGTGAACCGGAGATACGATCCGGAAAACAATCGCATCTCCGGCAAGGTAAGAGATTGAAAAAAAAGTTTCCCCCGATCCTCTCCCCACCCCCCACATAAAACAAACCAGAGAACATTAACACAAAACTTTTAAAACACACTAAAAATAACAAAAAGGACGAAAAAACACTGTTGGCGAGACTGCCATTGCAGTGCCACCCAGTGGTTAAACAAAGGTTTGAAGGTTTTTGTGCACGAGTTTCATGAACGATCCAAGTTTTTTTTCTTCTGTCCATTAACCCCCGACAGGTGTTTGTGCTGTAAATGGTCTATTGTATGTAGCTGGTGGAGATGATGGCTCATGTAACCTTGCATCTGTGGAATATTACAACCCAGCATTAGATAAATGGATACTTCTACCACAATGTATGAGCACTGGAAGAAGCTATGCAGGTAACCATCTTATTTATTCTCTGTTATTATTTATTTCATCTCCAACATCAACTACCCTCACAAGAACTTTTCATCTCCAACAGGATCCCCCCCGGTTGGCCAACTACCCTCACTAGAACTTTTCATCTCCAACAGACCCCCCCCCCCGGTTGGCCAACTACCCTCACTAGAACTTTTCATCTCCAACACTCCCGCAACTTATTTATTCTCTGAATTAATTTTGCCATCTTCTCAAAGCCATCAGTTTTAATTTAATTTGTCCTTTCCAAGAATTGTACCACTTGTGCGGAACTGCAATAGATTGGACTCCCGCAAAATATCGGGAACATGTTTCCTTCATCTAGCGCGTCCAATCCCTTCATAATTTAATCTGTTTCTATAAGATCCCCTCTCATCCTTCTAAATTACAGTGAATACAAGCCCAGTCATTCCATTCTTTCATCATATGACAGTCCCACCATCCCCGGAATTAACTTCGTGAACCTACGCTGCACTCCCTCAATAGCAAGAATGTCCCTCAAATTAGGAGACCAAAACTGCACACAATACTCCAGGTGTGGTCTCACCAGGGCCCTGTACAACTGCAGAAGGTCCTCTTTGCTCCTATTCTCAAATCCTGTCGTTATGAAGGCCAACATTCCATTAGCTTTCTTCACTGCCTGCTGCACCTGTATGCTAACTTTCAGTGACTGATGTACTCGGACACCCAGGTCTCGTTGCACATCCCCTTTTCCTAACCTGACACCATTCAGATAATAATCTGCCTTCCTGTTCTTGCCTCCAAAGTGGATAACCTCACATTTATCCACATTAAACTGCATCTGCCATGCATCCGCCCACTCACACAACCTGTCCAAGTCACCCTGCATCCTCATAGCATCCTCCTCACAGTTCACACTGCCACCCAGCTTTGTGTCATCTGCAAATTTGCTAATGCTACTTTTAATTTCTTCATCTAAATCATTAATGTATATTGTAAATAGCTGCGGTCCCAGCACCGAGCCTTGCGGCACCCCACTAGTCACTGCCTGCCATTCTGAAAGGGACCTGTTAATCCCTACTCTTTGTTTCCTGTCTGCCAACCAATTTTCTATCCATTTTAATACCCTACACCCAATACGATGTGCTCTAATTTTGCCCACTAACCTGTGTGGGACCTTATAAAAGGCTTTCTGAAAGTCCGGGTGCACTACATCCATTGGCTCTCCCTTGTCCATTTTACTTGTTACATCCTCATAAAAATTCCAGAAGATTTGTCAAGCATGATTTCCCCTTCGTAAATCCATGCTGACTTGGACCGATCCTGTTTCTGCTATCCAAATGCACCGTTATTACATCTTTGATAATCGACTCCAACGTTTTCCCCCCACCGATATCAGGCTAACTGGTCTATAATTCCCTGCTTTCTCTTTCCCTCCTTTCTTGAAAAGTGGGATAACATTAGCTATCCTCCAATCCACAGGAACTGATCTGGAATCTATAGAACATTGGAAAATGATCACCAATGCGCCCATGATTTCTAGAGCCACCTCCTTGAGTACCCTGGGATGCAGACCATCAGGCCCTGGGGATTTATCAGCCTTCAACCCCATCAGTCTACCCAACACCATTTCTTTACTAATGTGAATTTCCTTCAGTTCCTCCATCACCCTAGGTCCTCTGTCCCAATGTACATCTGGGAGATTGTTTGTGTCTTCCTTAGTGAAGACAGAACCAAAGTACCTGTTCAACTCGTCTGCCATTTCCTTGTTCCCCATAATAAATTCACCTGTTTCTGTCTTCAAGGGACCCACATTTGTCTTAACTAATTTTTTTTTTCTTCACATACCTAAGGAATCTTTTACTATCCTCCTTTATATTCTTGGCTAGCTTACCTTCATACATCATCTTTTCTCCCCGTATTGCCTTTTTGGTCACCTTCTGTTGATCTTTAAAAGTTGTCCAATCCTCTAGCTTCCCGCTCATCTTTGCTATGTTATACATTTTCTCTTTTATTTTTATACTGACCTTGACTTCCCTTGTCGGCCACGGTCGCCTCTTACTCCCCTTAGAATCTTTCTTCCTCTTTGGATCCTGCATCTTCTGGATTATTCCCTGAAATACCTGCCTTTGTTGTTCCACCGTCATCCCTGCTAGGATCCTTTTCCAGTCAACTTTGGCCAGCTCCTCCCTCATGCCTCTATAGTCCCCTTTGTTCAACTGCAATACTGACACTTCCGTTTTTACCTTCTCCCTCTCAAATTGCAGATTAAAACTTATCTTCCTATGGTCCCTACCTCCTAATTCCTTTACCTTGAGGTCCCTTATCAAATCCGGTTCATTACACAACACTAAATCCAGAATTGCCTTCTCCCTGGTAGGCTCCAGTACAAGCTGCTCTAAGAATCCATCTCTGAGGCACTCTACAAACTCCCTTTCTTGGGGTCCAGTACCAACCTGATTTTCCCAGTCTACCTGCATGTTGAAATCTCCCATAAGCACTGTATCATTAACTTTGTTACATGCTAATTTTAACTCCTGATGCAACTTGCACCCTATCTCCAGGCTACTGTTTGGGAGCCTGTAGGCAATTCCCATTAGGGTCTTTTTACCCATATAATTTCTTAGCTCTATCCATAATGACTCTACATCTTCTGATTCTATGTCACTCCTCGCAAGAGACTGAATTTCATTCCTTACCAACAGAGCCACCCCATCCCCAATGCCCACCAGTCTGTCTTTTTGATAAGATGTATACCCCTGAATATTCAGTTCCCAGCTCCGATCCTCTTGCAGCCATGTCTCTGTAATTCCCACAAAATACTTACCAATTTCTAACTGAGCCTCAAGCTCATCCACTTTATTTCTTATACTTTGCGCATTTATATATAACACTTTTAATTCGGTATTCACCTCCCCTCTCACGCCGGTTCCTATTTCACCTGACCTTACTCTCTTATCCCTTCTTGAACTTTCCGTCCCATTAATTCGGGTGTCTTTCGTAACTTTTCCTGTGCTCTCTTCCCCTTTAACTTCCCCTTATACTCCCAATTTGTCAATTTCTCATGGCTGATCATCCAAAATCAGTACCCTGTTCCGGCTTTTTCCCCATATCCATTGATTCCCTTAGCCCTAACTCTCTCTTGAAAAGATTGACTACTCCTTCTCACTGAAGAAAAGTGTTCAAAGACCAAAACCTCAATCTTTGCTCATGGACTATCCACAGAAGGTGCCACAAAAGCAATGAAACAGAATTGTCTCCACAATATTCTCTGACTGACTTGGTTGATAGACTAGGTCAATCAGTGGCAGCTTTAGACTAGGTCAACCAGTGGCGATGTGCAGAGGATCTGTTAGTTAAGATTGCTGTAGATATTTAACTCTCATGGAAAAGGTCAGCAAAATTTGAGAAGGATTTTCCATAAACCCTCATTGTTGACAAAGGTGAAGTCATTTGACGCTAAAAGGACTGTGGGGATTGGTGTTAGTTTCCACATTATTCTTGATTTTTTTTCTTAAACCTTAAATTGAGGATGAACACATTTAACATCAATTGTAAGGGGAGTCTTTAAGATGTTTTGAAGAAATTTATCCTTAAGTTTTTGAAATGTTTGAGGTATCTATCCTGAAATTGGGCTTTGTGCAATGTACTGATTTGGTATTGATTTATCCCTACATATTTGAGGCTCCTGTGTTTCCTAAAAGGTGTGGTCATGAAACGTGGTATTGTAAAAATCAGAGGTACAACACAATGCCAAAATTGCAGGAGGACATGAACCATGTATGTTGCCGATAGTGGAGCTGGGGAATAACTGCTGGCCACAGTAGCAACAATCATGCCTTGGTGTTTTTCTTGTTTACAGGAAGGAATGGATTTTCCAGCTGTTTTCTTACCCTGGTTTAGAGCCTCATTTGCAGTTTTCTCTTTTCTGTTTCCTACTGCACAACCGCCAACAGCTGGGCTATCTCGTGCAGGTTTCGCTCGCGTGGGTACCGGTTGCAAAAGGGTTATTTAGATTTTTATGTGGGCAAGTTTGGTGAGATGATCCATGTCCAAGTTGTCGAGCTGTGAGTTGACGACTGACAAGGTTGGTGCACATCTGGTGGTGTGGGGAAGGATGTTCCACTCTGGGATAGTCCATGGATATAGTGACTGTAGGGAGCTATTTTTGTTTGCTCTAATTCTAGTATAAATGAAGTGACCTGAGGACTGTCTTGTAAATTTCTGGGTATTGGATTGAATGAAGTGAGATATGTTACTGGGGATGATGCCACGAGTCTCTTTGTAGACAGTACATGAGCAGGCTTTGGTGTGCCTTGACTCCAGCGACTCCCAGCCAAGGCGATTTAACATATCGGAGACGCTTGACTGTCTTGAGTAGTCATCACAAACAAACCGTGCTGCACGCCTCTGAACCTTGTCAAGGGTGTCAATGTTATTTTTCTGGTGAGGGTCCCATATTGTCTGGCAATATTCCAACAGTGGGCGGACAAGTGTTTTGTACGCTACCACCTTTGTTGGTTTGTCACAACCGGTTACATTTCTCCAGAGAAGGCCCAATGTTCTGTTTGCTTTTGTGGCAGTCTGGTTTATGTGTCTGTTCCAGGCTAGGCCAGATGTGAGTTCAATGCCCAGGTATGGTTGGTGATCAACCTCTTTCAGCAGGTTGTCTCCCATCTTGTGCCGGTTTATGATCGGCTTGACTTTAATGAGTAACTCTCAAGGGAAAGCATTTGGTGTAATTGAAACCCATTCATGGTTGCAGGATAATTTTTGGTTATATTTGTGAAATGTTCTTTCTTTCCGCCCCTTGTAAATGGAACCGTATGCAACACACCTTCCATTTCTTTTCAGGTGTTACAGTAATTGACAAACCTTTATGACTAAAGTTTGCTGGATTTGGTGAATTCTGGATTCTTCATTGAAATGGCACTTCATGAAGTCGCTCAACTTTTTAGCACTTGCTAATGATCGCATTGGAAGCAAGCATTTAAAGGAAAATGACAGGCATGCATGCCTTGTCAACAAGCACAGAAGATTACGATGATTGCACTTGATAGAAGCACTACATGGAAAGGGACTACATTACAACTAATTAGTAAGTAGTGTTGGAATGGAGCCTTGATGTATAGGATTTGAAATTTTAAAAGCTGCTACAGAAATACTGACTTTTGCCAGGCAAAAATGGATTTGAGCATTACGTCTAAGAAACCAACACATTGTTATGAATACTACAGGTTATGGCTTCACAAATTTTGTGAAAAGGAAGCAGAGTAATGGTTACAATTGTGTTTACGGCAACTAGGTAGCTTCCATATGCCTGATTATATGGAAGTTGATTTGTAAGGTGCCAACAGGTATATTTGGGTTCCAGGACCATAATTTTGTCTACTGTATGCTGTTGGTGCAGCACTTCTAAAGACTGATAAAAATATTTTTGATTTGGTACTGCGAAAATGCCAGTTGAGTAGTTGTATTTGTAGGCGATGAGTGTTTAACACCACGTTATCACTTTGCGACGAAAAATAAAGACGGTACCAAATCTTTTAAATGCATTTTGAATTTTAAAAATGGTGTTCGATTAATGTAAAAGCAGGAAAATTTTGAACTGCATAATTTGTTCTTTGTTTTATTAAATCATGCCCACATTTTGATGCATTCCTACATTTCTGTAACTCTTGGTTTACTTAAGATAGTTCTTGGCATGAATGTATTTGTTGCAAGTTTATATTACTAACTTTGTGTGCATTTTTCTTGAATTGCATGTAGTATTGCCAATGTACAGTATATTTATGTATTGGTTACATTTTGCTGCTGTTTTCTTTGTGTAACACTTGCCAGTTTTGATTGGTATTCTGCATAAATGCTGTAAAGAATATCAATACTGAATTTATTTGTTAGGGAAGGAAAACTGTTCCTGCATCACACTGAATCTGTTTAAATAAAACTTTCTATTGTGTTTGATTGTAAATTTCCTTTTTTAATTGAAAGACTAAGTTGGATACATGTGCCTAGAATTTGAAAGGTATTGTGGCTAGTAATGTTAAAATAGGGGAGATTAATTTGATTTAAGCATGACAGCCATTTATGTAACTTTTTATTGATAATATTTAATAACCGGTTTTGCATATGACGCAATGTTATGGCATCCGCTCGGAAACCTGTACTGTTTTCATTCTGCCAATGATATTCAGGACTTTTAAGTTTATTTCTAAACAACTGGGGGAAATTCGTAGCAGTAACATTTTTGTATGCACTTTTACTAGCCAGTTTCTACGGAGACAGCTTTTGTTCCAATCTGAACAACTTTTGCCAACTTTGGATTTTTATCACAACTATTTAAACTCATATCCTCTCTTTACTAGAATATAGAACAGTAAAATATAGGAATAGGTCCTTTGGACCCTGATATCTATCTAGGCATCTCGTAATTTTATATACTTCTGTCAGGTCATCCCCACTCCAGCTTCTGACTCTCCAAAGAAAATAATCTAAATCTGTCTAGACTCTCCTTTT
The DNA here is from genome assembly GCF_053455715.1 of Rhinoraja longicauda. Taxonomy (NCBI): domain Eukaryota; kingdom Metazoa; phylum Chordata; class Chondrichthyes; order Rajiformes; family Arhynchobatidae; genus Rhinoraja; species Rhinoraja longicauda. Next base: position 136,955,738 of record NC_135953.1, on the reverse strand, counting down.
TGTAGCTAATACAATATCTTCCTGATCAACTTGTTATGTGGCCCCTCCAAATCAGTGGCGCAGCGGTAGAGTTGCTGCCTTACAGCGAATGCAGCGCCGGAGACTCAGGTTCGATCCTGACTACGGGCGCCGTCTGTACGGAGTTTGTACATTCTCCCCGTGAGCTGCGTGGGTTTTCTCCGAGATCTTCGGTTTCCTCCCACACTCCAAAGACGTACAGGTATGTAGGTTATTTGACTGGGTAAATGTAAAAATTGTCCCTAGTGTGTGTAGGATAGTGTTAATGTGCGGGGTTCGCTGGGTGGCACGGACTCGGTGGGCCGAAGGGCCTGTTTCTGCGCTGTATCTCTAAATCTAAAAATTCTAAATCCTTCACATCCTTTCTGTAATGCAATGGCTAGAACTGTACACAATACTCCAAATGTGACCTAACCGAAGTTGCAATTTTTCTACAAATCAGAGGTGTCCTTTGGGCATTTGCATGGAGCCGAGCTAGTTATATCTTTTTTTTCTGACTACATAGTGCAGTCCTTGTTCCAAACACACTCAGGCACCATTCCAGTCCTGATTCAGGCTCTTGATCATAAATGTTGACTATCTCTTTGCCTCCCCAGATACTGCCTAACCCATTGAGTTCCTCCAGCAGCTTTTTGCTCCATGTGACATCTGCTGTGTCTTTTGTGTCTTCAAAGTTTTATTCAGCTGCAACATGACTTGCCGTCATTTATACTCAATGCCATGACTGGTGAAGGCATGCACGCGATATGCCTTCTTTACCACCCGATCTACTTGTGCCACCACTTTCAGAGAACTGTGGACAGCCACTCCAAATATGCTCTGAACATCAATGCTCTTAACGATCTTGCCATTCACTCTAAACTTTCCTAAAGTGTAACATCTGTCACTTGTTGGATTAAACGCCATTCATTTATAAAGCCAATTTTCAACTTAAAATGTGTTGTTTATCCTGTTATACTGCAGATACAGTTATTGGAATGTCACAGAGCATTAACTATAGGATGTAGACACAAGGAACCGCAGATGTTGGTTTACAAAATGAGACAAAAGTTTTGAAGTAACTCAGTGGGTCAGGCAGCAACTCTGTAAGACATGGAAAGACAACGGTTCGGGTCGTGGCCCTTCAGATTATTCGTACTGAGGGGGAGAAATCTGAAGAGGTGGGGACACGACAAGGCCTGGCAAGTGGTGAGAGGAGGAAGGAACTGCGGATGCTGGTTTAAACCGAAGATAGACACAAAATGCTGGACTAACTCAGCGGGACAGGCAGCATCTCTGGATAGAAGGAATGAGTGTCCTTTCGGGTCGAGACCCTTCTTCAGACTGAGGGGATAGGGGGATAATGAGATAAGAAAGTGTAAGGTGAGAAAACGAGACAAAGGGGATGAAGTTCAAGGAAAATGTAGAATAGATCATTGTTCGCCAGGAGAAGTTGACAACAATGCTAACAGAGATGAAATGTGACCGAGGACTATCAGTGGTAGGAGAACTGGAAAGGGGGGAGGGATGGAGAGAGAGGGAAAGCAAGGGTTACTTGAAGTTGGAGAAGTCAATATTCATACCGCTGGGGTGTAAGCTGCCCAAGCGAAATATGAGGTGTTGTTCCCCCAAATTGTGCTGGGCCTCACTCTGACAATGGTGAAGGCCCAGGACAGAAAAATCAGTATGGGAATGGGAGGGGGAGTTAAAGTGTTTAGCAACCGGGAGATCAGGTAGGTTTAGGCGGACTGAGCGGAGGTGTTCAAAGAATCGATCGCCGAGCCTGCGCTTGGTCTCGCCGATATATAGGAGTCCACACCTGGAACCTCTACAAACCTGTACGTCTTTGGAGTGTGGGAGAAAACAAGGTCGCCCGGGGAAAACCCATGCTGTCACTGGGAGAACGTACAAACTCCATGTAGACAGCACCCGTAGTCGGTATTGAACCCGGGTCTCTGGGCTGTAAGGCAGCAACTCTACCGCTGTGCCACCATACCACCTCAATTCTTTGCTTATTATGCCAAATGTACTTACATTTTTTTCCAATGTTTGATTTAAGCAGTAGATTAATATGCAATAAAGCAGGATGTTCAAATAATTTGAGAATATAAATGAGTAGACTCCAAGGTTGATGCAGCTCCACAACAAGTGCCCTGTCAGCTTACAATACCAATGCTTGGTTTTAGGTAGTCTAGTCCATTAATTCCATGTCTCCACTCTTTCCCAACAATCTCTATCATTACAACTTCACCAGGCTTTAAAATGCTTTTAGATTAACGTGGGGGGGACTTTTTTTAATATAAAGATATACAAGAAATGCTGGAGTAACTCAGCTGGACCAGCACCATCTCTGAAGAGAAGGAATGAGTGACGTTTCAGGTCGAGACCCTTCTTCAGACTCTGAACATGAAGTCTGAAGAAGGGTCTTGACCCGAATGTCACCCATTCCTTCTCTCCAGAGATACTGCCTGCCCCGCTGAGTTACTCCAGCATTCTGCATCTATCTTCTGTATAAACCGGCATCTACAGTTCCTTCCTACACAACTGTTTTCTCATGTTGCCTGTGTTTTTTTTATCTTGTCAATTGACCTGTCGGTCCAAAGCTTATCACCTTATTTACTCTTTTGAAAACCTTTGATAAATTTGGGCAGCCCCAATCAAATCTTATCTGAACCTTCTCTACAAAGCGTTTCACTGTACCTCGGTACACGTGACAATAAACTAAACTAAATTATAAGCTAATGCACTATCTTTGCAGAAATGCTCGTGTAATAGGAGGAGTTGCACACGTGTACAGTCGAGACACAAATGAGTGTAGGAGCTGGAATCATGAGCTAAGGACAGAATTCTGAAGGAACCTAATGCGTCTGGCAGCATTTATGCAGGGAATAGACAGATGATGTTCCGGGTCGGGACCTTTCTTTGGACTAAAGGAAGATTCCCAACCCCTCAACATCGTCTGTCCACCTCCACCTGGATTTCATTGAAACATATAAGATTATTAAGGGATTGGACACACTAGAGGCAGGAAACATGTTCCCGATGTTGGGGGAGTCCAGAAGCAGGGGTAAGCAGTTTAAGAATAAGGGGTAGGCCATTTAGATCGGAGATGAGGAAAAACTTTTTCAGTCAGAGTTGTGAATCTGTGGAATTCTCTGCCTCAAAAGACAGTGGTGGCCGATTCTCTAGATGCTTTCAAGAGAGAATTAGATAGAGCTCTTAAAGATAGCGGAGTCAAGGGATATGGGGAGAAGGCAGGAACAGGTTACTGATTGTGAATGATCAGCCATGATCACAGTGAATGGTGGTGTTGGCTCGAAGGGCCGAATGGCCTACTCCTGCACCTATAGTCTATTGTCACCACCAATGTAGCCTAATCCGCTAAATTCCTCCAGCCTTTGTGTTTTTGCACATGTAGAGTGGAGCTGATCTCCATGCTGGATGCAATGGTACTTGTGCAACTAAATGTGAACAGCTTCAGGAAATAAAATGAGAGTGAAGACGGATCTACACAGTGGAGATGAAAATAAAAGGCCAAGGACATTTTGCACAATTCTCTGGCATAGAAGACATCCAAGTCAAAGGAATGAAAAACTAAGATTAAGAGAACCTTCAAATAAGCAGGAGATAAGGTGGAATAAGGAAGAACACACAAGATAAGTTTAGTAATGACATTAGTGGGGAGGTAATTATTGATCAACGGTAATTTTATACGATATTTTTAAGGACTGTACTGATATTTTGGGGGTTGAATTTTATAGCATGTGTTTTAATATTATCTCCATTTTAAACCATTGGAATATAGGGGAAGAATGAAAAACATTGTAAAAATGCACTGGATTTTTGCTGGGAGGATATTAGGTTTAGGTTTATTATTGTCACGTGTACCACAGTACAGTGAACAGCTTTGTTTTGCATGCTATCCAGTCAGATCAGATGTACTATATATAAATACAATCAAGTCAAACTCCAGTACATTAGATAGAGCAAAGGGGAAAACTTTAACTTGAGAAATGCTCCTGCAATAAGACTGTGGTATTGAATGCCTGGGCCTTCTCCATTGTCAGAGTGAAACCCAGCGCAAATTGGACGCACAGCACCTCATATTTTGCTTGAGAATCAAGGGAGATGGATTTCACTTACATTTCATTTGCTCACATTTCGTTTGGGCAGCTTACATCCCAGCGGTATGAACATTGACTTCTCTAACTTCAAGTAGCCCTTGCTTTCCCTCTCTCTCCATCCCTTCCCCCTTCCCAGTTCTCCCACCAGTCTTACTGTCTCTGACTACATTCTATCTCTGTCCCGCCCACTCCCCTGACATTAGTCTGAAGAAGGGTCTCGACCCGAAATGTCACCCATTCCTTCTCTCCCGAGATGCTGCCTGTCCCGCTGAGTTACTCCAGCTTTTTGTATCTACCTTAGTTTTGAATGCCAAGTTCACTTTGTTAGCACGAGGGTAGAAAATGGGTTTTGATTTAGTGGAAGGTACTAGTTGTGCAGTTTGTTGGTCTGACCGCAGGGGAAACAGCGAAGACAAGATTAGAAAGTATTATGGAAGTGAGAAGAGGTGCCGCTGTGATATGAAGAGGAGAGGGGATGTTTGTACAAACATCAGGCATGCAGTGAGGATGTTCAGGTCTTGGCGCAGTGCAGAGGTGGAGGTAATGGTGAATAGTGAGGAATAAAATCATGCTTAAGAGAGAAAGTTTGTGAATCTGTTGGCACTGTGGGCATGCAGTAATCAAGATTGTGGGAGAGGTATTGAGGCTGCGATGTATTTGGTATTTGCCAGTTCTCCACCTGTTTCTTTAGCTGATCTTTTTTTAAACATTTTTTAGAGATACAGCGCGGAAACAGGCCCTTTGGCCCACCGAGTCCGCGCCGCCCAGCGATCCCCGCACACTAACACTATCCTACACACACTAGGGACAATTTTTAAAATTTTTAAATTAAAATTTTTTTTTTTTTAACATATTACCCAGTTAATTAACCTACATACCTGTACGTCTTTGGAGTGTGGGAGGAAACTGAAAATTTCGGAGAAAACCCACGCAGGTCACGGGGAGAACGTACAAACTCCGTACAGACGGCGCCCGTAGTCAGGATCGAACCTGAGTCTCCGGCGCTGCATTCGTATCCCATTGTATATCTTGGCCGCCGTCTTCAGTCTGCGACCCCAATCTTGGTATCATTTTGCAAACTTACCAACCAACCCATCGATGTTTATGTCCAAGTCATTTATATGTAACACAAACAGCAGAGGTCCCAGCACAGATCCCCGCGGAGCTCACAGACCACCAGCCTGCATATTGTCCTTCTGCCTTCCATCTGTAAGCCAGTTCTGAAATTATACGACCAAGTCACTGTTACTTCCATGCATTTTAATCTTCTGTATCAGCCTACCATTGGGGGATTTTATCAATATCCACGTAGACATCATCCACCTCCCTACGCTCATCGATCAACTTTGTTACCTAGTAAAAAACCTTGGTCAAGTTTAATTCAGTTTAGTTTAGAGATACAGCATGGAAACAGGCCCTTCGGCCCACCAGGTCCACGCCGACCAGCGATCCCCGCACATTAACACTATCCTACACACACAAGGGGTAATTTTTATCTTTACCAAGCCCATTAACCTACAAACCTGTACGTCTTTGGAGTGTGGGGGGGAAACCGAAGATCTCGGAGAAAACCCATATGGTCACGGGGAGAACATACAAACTCCGTACAGACAGCACCCGTAGTTGGGATGGAATCCGAGTCTCCGGCGCTGCAAGCGCTGTAAGGCAGCAACTCTACCGCTGCGCCACCGTGTCAGTAAGTTAGAAAGACACGACCTGCTGTGTACAAAGCCATATTGACTGTCCTTAATTACCCTATTCTCTTCCAAATGGGAATAAATCCTATTCTCTTCCAAATGGGAATAAATCCTATCCTGAAGAATCCTCTCCAATAGCTTCCCTACTGCTGATGTGAAGCTCTGGCCTATAATTGCCTGGATTCTCTCTACTTTCCTTAAATATCAGTTCTACACACAATATGCTAGATGCAGTCTCATCAGGTTCTAATCAGAGCAGCGGTAGAGTTGCTGCCTTACAGTGCTTGCAGCGCTGGAGATCCGGGTTCGATCCCAACTACGAGTGCTGTCTGTACGGAGTTTGTACGTTCTCCCTGTGACCTGCGTGGGTTTTCTCCGAGAACTTCGGTTTCCTCCCGCACACCAAAGACGTACAGGTTTGTAGGTTAATTGGCTTGGGTTTGTATACTCGGCATAATTGTAAATTGTCCCTAGTGTGTGTAGGATAGTGTTAATGTGCAGGGATCGCTGGTCGGTGCGGACTCGGTGGCCCTGTTTCTGCGCTGTATCTCTAAACTAAACTAAACTAAACTAATATCTGGTGCAGGACGTCTCTGCCTTTGTACCCAAATTGTCTTGTTAAAAAAGCCACACACTATTTCCCTTTCTAACTGGTTGCTTTACCTGCATTCTAACTATCATTAAGTTGTGTACGAGGACACTCAACTCACTGAATACCATCATTTACGAGGTTGTTGCCAGGACTCCAGGGACTGAGTTATTGAGAAACGTTGAGCAGGCTAGGACTTTATTCCTTGGAGTGTAGGAGATAGAGGGGTGATCTCATAGAGTTATATAAAATCACGAGGGGTATAGCTTGGGTGAAAGCACAGAATCTTACACCAAGGGTTGGGGAATCACGAATTACAAGCAATATGTTTAAGGTAAGAGGGAAAAGATTTGATAGGAACCTGAGCAGCAACTTTTTCGCACAAAGGGTGGCCGTATATGGAACAAGCTGCCAGACGAAGTGGTTGAGGCAGGTACTATATCAACATTTCGGGGATATTTGTACAGTTACATGGATAAGAAAGATTTCGAGAGATATATGGGTCAAACACAGGCAAATGAGACTTGCTTAGATGGGTATTTGGTCGGTATGGACAAGTTGGGCTGAAAGGGCTTGTTTCCATGCTGTATGACTCTCTGGTTTTTAAAACTCTGTTTAAAGTAAAAAATGTTTTTCTAATTTCCAAGAAAAATGTTTCCAATTCTGAAAATAACTGATATTTTTGCACAAAGCACTGAAATAAAAAAGTGCCATGTAGCTGAATTTCTAGGCAACCGGATGAAGGTAAATGGTGCCATCTCATGGTGAAAACAAAAACACTTGTTCTCTGCTTCACTTGAGTAATGATAATAATTAAATGAATCAATTCTTCGATATTAATTTATTCACTAAATTTTTGACATCATTTCCTGATGCCCAATATTGCTTGTACATGAATTTAGGGATGCATCAGTACATTATTACAAATAGAAATTATATTTGGGAAAGACTTATTATCTTTATTTTTAGCAAAGCAATTTTAAGGAATACCAACATTTAAAAATTGAGTTATTAAAGAAAACTTAGCAGGTATATTTGAAGGTATACCTTTTTGTAAGTCTATTATTAGAAAACAGTTTTGTATTTAATTCTGAGTAAAATATATATATATTGAAATACAATCAGCAACCTTAAGTTAAAAAAGAAAAACACGTACATTTTATCTTCCACTATATCTAAACTTTTTTCCCCCATCGAATGTAAAGCTGATATATAGTTACAGAAGGTAGACACAAAATGCTGGAGTAACTCTGGAGAGAAGGAATGGGTGACGTTTCGGTTCGAGACCCTTCTTCAGACTGGGGGCGGGACAAAGATAGAATATAGTCGGAGACAGTAAGACTAGTGGGAGAACTGGGAAGGGGGAGGAGATAGAGAGGGAAAGCAAGGGTTATCTGAAGTTAGAGAAGTCAATGTTCATACCGCTGGGGTGTAAAATACCCAAGCGAAATATGGGGTGCTGTTCCTCCAATTTGCGCTGGGCCTCACTCTGACAATGGAGGAGGCCCAGGACAGAAAGATCAGATTGGGAATGGGAGGGGGAGTTGAAGTGCTGAGCCACCGGGAGATCAGGTTGGTTAAGATAGACTGAGCGGAGATGTTCAGTGAAACGATTGCCGAGCCTGCGCTTGATCTCGCCGATGTAGAGAAGTTGAATACTACTTGAATTGATATAGAGGAGTTGAATATAGTTACAGAATATGAACACTATTTCCAACTCGAATAATATTACTGCTGGTGAACAACTTTCTCTACAGACAAAGACAAAATTCATTAAAACATAATTCAATGACAGTTCCAATCATTTGTGCCTTATATGTTGAACTGCGCCTGACCTAATATGTGACCTGATTTGATCTTGGTCTTGGCATTGTGCTTGACACAAATACTGAGGGCCAAAGGACCTGTTCTTTTGCTGTACTGTTCTTTGTTCTATGTGCTCTGTAAATTATAAAAATAATACGGCCTCTCTCTAGATAATCATCATGCCCAGTATCCTCAAATCAACACATCGTTCTGCAGATCTCCTTTGTCCACATTCAATTTTCCACGATCCAATTTCAGAGCTGGTGCAAATTGTTGGGAATAAATTGGTCATAAGCAGGTAACATACAAGAAGCTAGCAAATTTGTCCGTATGATTTTTACAGTCTTATAGACTCTGAGAAATTTCAGTGGCTTGACATGTTTCTGGGATAAATATATTAACAGGTTATTAACAGCACAGAAGTCAGTCATTTGTCCCATCTGGTCCATCTCCAAAACTTTACTTCTGCAGCTCTGCAAGTATATTACCCTCAATTCCCTTTACCTATTTCCTAATGGTCATTTATCAGATCCACTTCTACCACCTTCAAAGCTAATAGCTTTCAGGCTTAGACACAAGCTTCCACTGCCTGACAAAGAGTATCCCAGGACACCATGGGAAGAAATTTCAGGCGTTCGGCAGGTTTATTTGTATTTCCGTTAGTCAAGGGTGAGGTACCTGAAGATTGCAGAGGGGCTAGTATTGTGCTTTTATTTAAGAAGGGATGCATGTTCAAGCCAGAGAACCATAGTCAGTGAGCCTAATATCAGCGGTGGAAATGTTGCTGGAGGGGATTCTGAGAGACAGCATCTATCTGTATTTGGAAAGGCCAGGATTGATTAGGTCTAACCAGCATGGCTTTGAGCATGGGAAATCATGTCTCACAAATTTGATTGAGCTTTTGAAGAGGAAATCTAGAGCATTGATAAGGGCAAGGTGGTAGATAATATCCACATGGAATTTGGAAACATAGAAAATAGGTGCAGGAGGAGGCCATTCGGCCCTTTGAGCCATTCAATATGATCATTGCTGATGATCCAAAATCAGTACCCTATTCCTGCTTTTTCCCCATATCCCTTGATGGTTTTCAGGCTACTCTACCTTCTTCCCGATGGTAGTAGTGAGATGAGAGGGGTAGGAAGGAACTGCAGATGCTGGTTAATACAAAAGTTCGACGCAAAATGCTAGTAACTCAGCGGGACAGGTAACATCTCTGGAGAGAAGGAATGTGGGAGGTTTTGGGTCGAGAATCTTCTTCAGATGAAAGCGTGGCCAGTGTTTGGGTCTTTAATGTTACTGGCTGCTTTTTTGAGGAAGCACATTCTGCATATCCCTTTGATGACGGGGAGGTCAGTACCCATGAAGGACCAGGCAATGTCTATCACTTTCTGCAGCTTCCTTCATTCCTGGGTGTACAAGACACCAAAGGAGTCTGTGATGCAACCAGTCAGTACGCTCTCTACCATACACCGGTCGGGTTTCGATAGAGTATTTGGCAACATACTGAATCTTCTCAACCTTCCAAGGAAATAGAGATGTTGATGAGCTTTCTTTGTGAATCCATCAAACAGCTGGGCCCAGGAAAGGTCTTCAGAGGTATGCACCACCAGCAACGTAAAGCTTTTTACTGTCTCCACTGTCGTCTCCCCAAAGAAGACAGGTTCATGGATTTTGGGTTTCCCCCTTTCTGAAATCAACAATCAACTCCTTAGTCTTGCTAATGTTGAGAGCAAGATTGTTCTTCTGGCAACATTCAGTTGCATTATCAATCTTCATCTATGTAATTGAATTCTTGAGTTCCTCATCGGCAGACCACAAGCAGTACAAGTTGGCAACAACTCTTCCTCTTTGATTATCAACACAGGAGTACCACGAGGCCGTGTGCTCAGTCCCCTGCTCTACTCTCTCTATACCCATGACTATGTAGTCAGACACAGCTCCAGCGCCATCTTTAAATTCACTGTCACTGTTGCTGGATGAGTAACACCTGCCCTCCTCTAACCCCAACCCCCACCCTTGTTGTGTCTTCACTATCCCCGTGACCTCCCCCTTTCTGATATGGAACGGTCTGTCCTGAGCAGTGGCCTCACCATTGTTCCCCTCCGCCCCACCTCAATGAGTGCCATGGTAGTCTGGCGCGCTGACCTGACCAGGCGACAACTCTCAGACACCTCCTCCTACTTATCCTTTGATTATGATCCCACAGATGAGCACCAGGCCTTAATATTACACACCATTTCTGATTTCATTACTTCCGGATGTCTGCCATCCAAAGCCTCCAACCTTATCGTTCTCCTGCCCCGCACAGCCCAATTTTATCTTCTCCCCAATATCCACAAACAGTACTGCCCTGGCAGACCCATTGTTTCTGCTTGATCATGTCCCACTGAACCAATTTCCACATACCTCGACTCCATCCTATCCCCCCTGATCGCATCCCTCCCTACCTATGTCCAAGACACCTCATACACCCTTTGGCTCTTCAAAGACTTCCGTTTTACAGGCCCCCACAAACTCATTTTCAGCTACACTACACCTCCATCCCCCTCCAGGAAGGCCTTAAAGCCCTCCGTTTCGTTCTCCACCACAGAACCAGCCAATTTCCATCTACTACCACTCTCCTCCGCCTTGTAGAGCTGGTTCTTACCCTTAACAACTTCTCCTTTGACGACTCCCACTTCCTCCAAATCCAAGGCGTGGCTATGGGCACTCGCATGGGCTCCAGCTATGCCTGCCTCTTTGTAAGGTACGTTGAACAATCACTGTTCCAGGCGGTACACTAGCCCTATCCCCGAACTCTACCTCCGCTCCATTGACAACTGAATTGGTGCTACCTCCTGCACCCATGCAGAACCCACTGACTTCATTAACCATGACTAATTTACATCCTGCACTCAAATTCACTTGGACCATCTCCGACATCTCCCTACTGTTTCTAGATCTCTCCATCTCCATCACAGGAGACAGACTATCGACTGACATCTATTACAAACCCACTGACTCCCATAGCTATCTAGATTACACTACTTCCCACCACGCTTTGTGTAAAGACTCTATTCCCTACTCCCATTTCCTTCATCTACGCTGCATCTGCACCCAAGATGAGGTATTCTATACCAGTTCATCGGAGATGTCCTCATTCTTTAGGGAATGCCAGTGTATGCACCTGTGCTGCGGTCCAGTGTACGCACCTGTGCTTCCAGTGTACTCACCTGTGCTGCCAGTGTATGCACTTGTGCTGCGGTCCAGTGTACTCACCTGTGCTGCCAGTGCACGCACCTGTGCTGCCAGTGTGCACACACCTATGCTGACAGTGTACTCACCTGTGTTGCCAGTGTACTCACCTGTGTGCCAGTGTACACACCTGTGCTGCCAGTGTTCTCACCTGTGCTGCCAGTGTACACACCTGTGCTGCAGTCCAGTGTACTCACCTGTGCTGCAGTCCAGTGTACTCACCTGTGCTGCAGTCTAGTGTACTCACCTGTGATGCCAGTGTACACACCTGTGTTGCGGTCCAGTGCGCTCACCTGTGCTGAGGTCCAGAGTACACACCTGTGATGCCAGTGTACATACTTGTGCTGCAATTCAGTGTACACGCCTGTGCTGCAATCCAGTGGACACACCTGTGCTGCCAGTGTACACATCAGTCTGAAGAAGGGTCTCGACCCAAAACGTCACCCATTCCTTCTCTCCTGAGATGCTGCCTGACCTGCTGAGTTACTCCAGCATTTTGTGAATAAATACCTTCGATTTGTACCAGCATCTGCAGTTATTTTCTCACATCACCTGTGCTGAGGTCCAGTGCGCTCACCTGTGCTGAGGTCCAGTGCGCTCACCTGTGCTGAGGTCCAGTGCGCTCACCTGTGCTGAGGTCCAGTGCGCTCACCTGTGCTGAGGTCCAGTGCGCTCACCTGTGCTGAGGTCCAGTGCGCTCACCTGTGCTGAGGTCCAGGCGGACTCCGAGCTGAGCTCAGCCAACTGCCGCCGCTGTCACGTGACGGCGCGGAGTCGCGCGGAGTCCGTATGGCGGCCATGGAGCGCGAGCTGCCGTTGCTCCTCGTCGCCGCTCCGCCCTCGGCCACCACTCCCGCTCCGCCCTCAGCCCCCGCTCCGCCCTGGGACCCCGCCACCGCCACCGCCACCGCTCCTGCTCCGGCTCCGTCCTCGGCCCCCGCTCCGCCCTCGCCGTCCGCCGGCTTCTGGGCCGCAGTCGCCGTGTGGACGGCGAGGCCGCAGGTGGCGAACCGCCGGCTGAGCGGATGCCGGCTGCAGGCCGAGCGGGAGGTGGACTGCTCCGCCTGCGGTGGCGGCGACGGCGGTGCTGCTGAGGGGCTGCGGACGGTGTTGGCCGAGCTGCTGCCCGGGTTGGAGGCCGAGGCCGGGGCCGGGGCCGGCCCGGGGCTGCAGCTGCTTCTTCCCCAGCCCCAGCAGCAGCGGGTCGAGCGGCTGAAGGTGGTGCTGCGGACCGTCATTCCCAAAGCCGGAGCGGCCACCTGCACTGAGATAGTCCTCCAAGGTAGAGTGCAATCAACCGGGGTTGGACACGTTAGAGGCAGGAAACATGTTCGCAGTCTGAAGAAGGGTCTCGACCCGAAACGTCACCCATTCCTTCTCTCCCAAGATGCTGCCTGACCTGCTGAGTTACTCCAGCATTTTGTGAATAAATCAACATGTTCCCAATGTTGGGGGAGTCCAGAACAAGGGGCCACACACAGTTTAAGAATAAGGGGTAGGCCATTTAGAACTGAGATGAGGAAAAACTTTTTCAGTCAGAGAGTTGTGAATGTGTGGAATTCTCTGCCTCAGAAGGCAGTGGAGGCCAATTCTCTGAATGCATTCAAGAGAGAGCTAGATAGAGCTCTTAAGGATAGCGGAGTCAGGGGGTATGGGGAGAAGGCAGGAACGGGATACTGATTGAGAATGATCAGCCATGATCACATTGAATGGCTCGAAGGGCCGAATGGCCTCCTCCTGCACCTATTGTCTATAACCGCTCTGTCTGAGCCGGGGAGCGACTTTCATGTCATAAAGTGAGAGGAGCAGAATTTAGGCCATTCGACCCATCATCAAGTGTCTGCTCTGCCATCCTATTGTGGCTGATCTATCTCCCCCTCCTAACCCCATTCTCCCGCCTTCCCCCCATAACCCCTAACTAATCTGGTAAGATTTTTTTTGAAGAGTTTGCCTAGAGGATTAATGAGGGCAGAGCAGTGGACATTACAAAACAATATGTTGTTGTTCGTCCTTCGGGTTCGACGACGACCATGACTTGACTTTCAGTTCGAGGATTGGTGACTGTGGGTCCGAAAGATATATATATATATATATATATATACAATACATCTTTATTATCATTGTACAGGGGTACAACGAGATTGGGAATGCGCCTCCCATACGATGCAATAAATCAATTAGCTAATCAGTATAAATTTACACAACCCAGTGAAACAAAATTAGAAACAGTTTTAAACAGTATAAAGTGCAAGTAGGTCTGTGCCGGTTTACTGTGCGATGTGACCATCCGGCTCAACAGGACCGGTTCATGGCAGCTATGGCCCTGGGGATGAAGCTGTTCCTGAGTCTAGAGGTGCGGGCGTAGAAGGCCTTGTAGCGTCTGCCCGATGGTAGAATTTCGAACAGACTGTTGCAGGGGTGTGAGGAGTCTTTGTGAAGGCTGGTGGCTTTTCTGATGCATCGTGTGTTGTAGATGTCCTCCAAGGCTGGTCGCTGTGTTTTCTGATCGTCTTCTGTGCTCTATGGACTACCCGCTGAAGAGCTCTCCTCGCAGCAGCGAGCCTTTCAGGTGCCAAAACCTGGCAGCTCGTGCATATGGACTCAGTGGGCTGTTTCTATGCATTCTGTACTTAATCGGGGATTGTTGTTATGTATGGCAATAGCCTTACTGATCTGTATGCAAAAAAAAAATCACTGTAACTTGGTGCATGTGATAATAAAGAACCATTGAACTATATGGGCTTCAGCGAGTCCTTTGACGAAGCTTGTCTGGAAGTATATATTGTATAGAATCCAAAACGGGCTAGCCGATTGGATTCAACATTGGTTTGGAGGAAGGCATCAAAGGGAGTTGTGGAGGGTTTTTTTGATTGCCAATAGACAGTAGGTGCAGGAGTAGGCCATTCAGCCCTTCGAGCCAGCACCACCATTCAATGGGATCACAGCTGATCATTCTCAATCAGTACCCCGTTCCTGCCTTCTCCCCATACCCCCTGACTCTGCTATCCTTAAGAGCTCTATCTAGCCGGCTTGAGAACAATGGTATACCATGGGCGGCAGTGCTGGATCCCCTGCTGTTTGTTATATGCAATAACAATTTGGATGACAAAGTCGATTACAATTGTTAGTAAACGTGTAGATGACGTCAAAGTTAGTGTTGTCGTAGATAGTGAGGAATATTTGATTTTACAAGATCAGGAAGGTAGGCCAAGAAATGGCAAATAGAATTTAACTGCACTTTGATATATCAAACCAGTGCAGAACTTGCACACTAAATGGTCGAGCCCTGGAGCTGAACAGAGAGATCTGAGAGTCAAGTGCATGGTTCCCTGTAAGTGGCAAGTCAGGTGAAGTACGCTGTAGTTATAGGGAAAGGTTGGATAGGCTGAGACTTTGTTCTGGAGCATAGGAGGCTAAGTGGTGACCTGACTGAGTTGTATAAGATTATGATGGAATAGATAAAGTGAACGTTGACAGTCTTTGTCCCAAGGTCGACGATTCTAAAACTAGAGTGCATAGGTGAGAGGGGAGAGATTTAAGAGGGACCAAAAAGGCAACTTTTTCACTCAGGCAATCCTTATCTGGAATGAACAGCCAGAGAAAGTTATAGAAGCCATTACAGTTATGACTTAAAAGACATTTGGACATATATTGAAAGGAAGTGTTTAGAGGACCATGGGTCAAATGCAGGTAATTGAGACTAGTCCAATTTGCCAACTTGGTCCATATGGACAAGGTGGGCTGACGGGCCTGTTTCCGTGCTGTACAGCTCTCTGACAGAGAAGGAGTGGTTAGACACAAGTGGACTGAGGTGGAGTGAAGACCGAGAGTGAGATATGCCCTCTCACCTATGCCCTCTAGTCAGGTAGGAGAGGAGGAGGTGCAGCCATAGGTTGGTACAGGCAGACAAAAAAAAGTTTTTTTTTAATAAAAAGGTTGATGGGGCCAGATGGGGATGGAGAGTGTGAAAATGGACACATCTAGAAGTGTAGTAAATGAAGAAGTATTCAAACTATTAACTTTGAATATTCAAATTGAGAAAAAAACGTGAACATTTAAATCATTTAACCAAAAAAATATGTTCTCTGCACCCAATCCACACCATTGAATGATCAGCTCCTACCCCAGCAGGTGTAGATTTTTCACCATTAGTGAGGAATTGCTGTAATTTAACTCTTTTATATTTGACCAATGTTAGAGTGAATTCAGAGAAAGAAATAAACAGCTAAAATTTCTGAACCCACGTACCTTCAAGAATCTTTTAAATTGATAACAATTTTGCAGGGATTTACTAAAATAATCTGGGTTAATTTCCCTACGTAACATTTATTTCCCTAAATATCCCTGCTTCTTTTCCCAGTTATCTTAAAAGAGTACTTACTATTTCTCCTGCCTTGAAAATCATTTATTTATCTTTGCTATTGTGTCATAACTTCATGATTTTAAACACCACCATTCTCAGTTACCCGTGCTTTAATGAGGGCCCTAGATTCTCAATTTCCCCTGTAACTGACATAATTGTTCCTGAAATGATTCCTGTAAATCACCCTTGCTAAGGTTTTGACATGATTCCTGAAATGTATCCAGAATTGAATTTGCATATCACTTTAGGCCTTGCATATGTTTAAGAAAGATTTCACCAAATTTATTTTCATTTATGCTCTATGCCTTTGTTAATATCCCAATGATCCCAAGAACATTTCTTCAGTTTGACCTGCTGTTTTCAAAGATTCAGCGCTGCTGTATCTGACTTTCCGCTTGCTTAAAATGACACCATTTAGTTGGTATTCCCTTTTCTCATTATTAATTTCAAGGTCTATTAACTTGTTCTTCTGCATTAAATTTCGATAGTCACTAAACATTTCTATGGGTGCAGTGATGAGAAAATATCTTATTTGGAGACACGAGAGACTTGATTTCTTGAGGGGGAAAAAACTAACTGCTGCAAGAATTAATACAGGCAGTATCCGTTGAGAGAAATGGACAGGCATCGTTTTGGGTTGGTATGATCAGCCATAATCACAATGAATGGCGGTGCTGACTCGAAGGGCCAAACGGCCTTCTCCTGCACCTATTTTCTATGTTTCTATTACTGATCGAAAATGTCATCTGTCCATTTCCATGCTGGGCTGCCTGGCCTGGTCAGTTCTTCCAGCAGTTTATTCTGTGCTCAAGTTATCTTATTTACAGTTTTTGAAGCAGAATTAGGTACATTTCTGTAGAAAATACTTATCTTTGGGAGTGTTCGACAATTTGATCTGAAGACATCAGAATGAGGCCAGGAACACCGCGAGCTGGAATATTTTTGTGTTGGAAAGTGGAAAGTTGTGCACAAACTCTCCTTGTTCTTTACCACCTTTTTCTTCCCATTGAAATCCCTGTACAGGTCTGACCAGGACCAGATTTTATATGCAAATTCTCCACCATAAACAGTGAGGAGTTATTGTAACTTTGTGCTTTGTACATTAGTCAAGCAATGTATTTTAATTCCCATCTTAGAAAACGATCAGAATCATTTTGTTTTATCAATAGCATCAGTTAATATGTTTTTTTAAAATTTGGTCTTTTTCAATGGCTAAAAGTCATTGAGAGGATATGGCACAAATTATATTATAAAAAAACTCTGAGCAGTTGATAGGAAGTGATTTGATTTAGGTCTCAGAAGCATGTATTCTAACTAAATGTGCCACCTAATTTTTATTTTTAAATGGTGGTTGTACATTGTTGTTGCTGCACCTTATCTTTTGAAGAATCAGTATGCTTCTGTGCATTGCAGATTTTCTAAACAGCACAGCAACATTTATACCAATAGATGGGCAGATTGCAGAAAGTTGCACATTCAAGAAGAACAATATGTACAGATTAAAACTTCGACATGATAAAGAAGATGATTCATGGTGAGTTCTCAACCAGACAACAGTATCAGAACTGCAGAAAAATAAGTTAAAGGCTAAAAGCACGCTTTTATTGAAAAGAATGGAAATGTTTCTTCAGTAGCAGAATCCTCCTTCACATACACTAATTTTCCACTAAAGCTAAATGGTGGCCTGAGAATGACAGACATTTTGTTTTGTTAATAATCTGGAGAATTGCGTGTGTGCCTTTTTGTTAGAGCTGAAGCAAAACATAAAGGACCACCTTTGGTAGATGCAACCAAACCTATTCAAATTTCCCCAAATATAAGGTTAAATTAATTAAATATCAGGTTGGCTAAATTTTATGAATGCAGACTTGAGTTTTGCTATCTGGGGGGGGGTTCAGCACTAGCGTCACATTTATTCATTTTGTATTTTTTGTCAGAAGGTCACATTAATACTTTGTTTTTGAATTCCAGCATCTATAGTATTGTTAGATTCTTGTTTTTATCTTAAAACTACCATATTTTTCTTCATTGTTTTGTGTGATGTAACAGTTCTTTTTAACCCCTCTGTTAAAGGTTTATTTCCATTTCCATATTGTACCCTGAAGAATGGGATGCGGATGGGATTTTGTATCCCAAAACAGCATGGCTTACAGATGTTTTACTTACAAAGATTGTGAAATGGTCTGCAGAGAACAAGAAGAGTTCTTTTAAGAGCACCCTTTCTCTCATTCCTGTGGAAAAATATAGTGAATATTACCATAATTTGAAAGCAAAATACAAAGAAATAGTCAAGGTACAACACTGAGAAAAATAAATCTGAATAACCTTGGTGCGTGTGATACTTGAGTTAATTTAATGGAGCATTGTCATTGTCACTTCATCCACTATATGTGTAAAATACTTTTTATAAAACACTGAATAGATCTTCTACACATGATACTGAAACAAATTAAAGTAAGTAGGCACAAAAATGTTTAGAAACAACCTCTTAATCTTTCATTAGCTTTTTGTGAAAGAGACAAATGTATATATTTTTTTCTGCGATTCAAACAAAGCCAGTTGATCAGCCTTCACTCACAGGATGTACTAACATGTTATCAAATTTGTACACTAGCCTCAAGAAGACTTCCAATCTAGAAATCCCAATTCCTACTGATGCAGATAAAAATGTTTGGGACAGATAGACTTTCATACTGAACACAGCTCAGTGAAAATGAGAGGGAAAGTTGCCCTGGGAAGATTTTAAATATTCAAACACTGTTCTTGTAATAAAAATGATTTAAAACCATTATCTTCATGAATATCAACATTGCTTTTCAAGAAAGAGAAAGCAATGTATTGTATTAGCAATATTATTTCAAAACACATATTGTTAAAATATATTAAAACTGTGATACAACATTAGAATTAAAGTAGAGCAGAACAAATTGTGGTTTTCGTTGACTGCTTTTATGCATCATATTTTAATAGAGCGAATCAAAAGTCATTTAAGAAAAGTTAAAGTTGGAAAAAAAAGCTTCTTTCTGGCAATCCCTTTCCTCAGGGATCCTAGTGAATGTCATTTAAATCAAGAGTTTTTTAAGCATCCTGATTATGCCAATTCATGAGTAATGTTATGTACCCGCTTGTATTAATAAGGAGTCCAGAACCAGGGGTCCACAGTTTAAGAATAAGGGGTAGGCCATTTAGGGCTCAGATAAGGAAAACATTTTTCACCCAGAGTTTTGAATGTGTGGAATTCTCTGCCACAGAAAGCAGTGGAGGCTAATTCACTGGATGTATTCAAGAGAGCGTTAAATATAGCTCTTAGGGCTAGTGGAATCAAGGGATATGGGAAGAAAGCAGGAATGGGGTACTGATTCTGGATGATCAGCCATGATCATATTGAATGGCAGTGCTGGCTCGAAGGTCCTACTCCTGCACCTAATTTCGATGTTTCTAATAAGTTCTTTGTAGTGCATAATTTCACAAATCAACAGAGCATCTAGTGCATCTTATACACCCCCCTGGTGGAAATTCCTTGTTCTTGTCTGTTAAGTGTTTAAGGCTGCTGGGTACTGGCATCTACCTAATATCTTTTTCTTTTCAATTTTATTTAGATTTGGCCTGAAGTTACAAATCCTGAAAAGTTTGTTTATGAGGATGTCGCCATTGCAACATACTTATTGGTAGGTGATATTTTGCATTTCACAAATTTGGATATCTTGGCCTAGGACAGGAATGTGGTCTAATCATTTATTCATCTGTTTGTGCTTGTAAATAATGTCTGTTGTGATCATGAGTCAGGCAGAAAATTATTAATCTACTTTCTACTGTTGCCAGATTTCATTTAAAAACCTCCAAACTGAACACAGTTTGTGAACACAGTAAATGGTAGGGCTCTGGGGAGTGTTGTAGAGCAGAGGGATCTAGGAGTGCAGGTGCACGGTTCCTTGAAGATCGAGTCGAAGGTAGATAAGATGTTCAAAAAGGCTTTTGGCACATTGGCCTTCATAGTTTCAGTATTGAGTATAGAAGTTGGGAGGTTATGTTGCAGTTGTATAAGACGTTGGTGAGAAATCATTCAGAGTATTGTGTTCAGTTCTGGGCACCATGTTATAGGAAAGATGTTGTCAAGCTGGAAAGGGTACAGAGAAGATTTACAAGGATGTTGCCAGGACTCGAGGGCCTGAGGTATAGGATAGGGAGAGGTTGAGCAGCGTAGGACTCTTCCTTGGAGCGCAGGAGGATGAGGCGTGATCTAATGGGGGTGTATAAAATTAAGGACCAGAGTACATAGGTTTAAGGTAAAGGGGAAAATATATAATAGGAATCTGAGGGGTAACCTTTTCACTCAAAGGGTGATGGGTGTATGGAACAAGCTGCCGGAGGAGGTAGTTGAGGCTGGGACTATTCCAACGTTTAAGAAACAGACAGTTATGGACAGGACAGGTTTGGAGAGATATGGACCAAACACAGGCAGGTGGGACAAGCGTAGCTGGGACATGTTGGCCGGTGTGGGCAAGTTGGGCCGAAGAGCCTGTTTCCGTGCTGTATCACTCTAGGACTATGGAAGTCTCATAACTTTTGAAAGATGGGAGCAGATATTTGTAATGTTAAGTAAGTCAGTGTAATTGCTGATCTGCTGTGGTAATTGGAAAATTGAGTGCATCTAGATCATTTCTAAGGCAGAGTTCATTTGCGCCATAACCAATCTCTTGAAGCACCTCATTACGCTGAATATGTGCTATTGGACAGTAGTCATTGAGTTAGGTCACCAAGCTCCTGGTACAATGGGTGTCTTTTGGAAACAGTTTGGAACCTCAGACTGCAGCAGTAAGAAGTTGACGGTGTCCTTGAATACACCAGCCTGTTGGTCCATACTCCAGAATCTTTCATGCTCTGCCAGCTTTATCATCAGGACTGGATGCTTTGCATGGATTCACTCTTGAACGATGCTCTGATGCCCTCAGAGACTTAGATCACAGGGTCGTCAGGGGCTGTGGGGGCTTGTGTAATCATTCTCTCTCTCAAACCGTGCATAAAAGACATTGAACTCATCCGGAAATGATGTATCATTGCCGCTTATGCTATTCGGTTTGTCTTGTAGGAGGTACAATCCCTGCACCGCTGTTGAGCATCCATCTGTGACTTCAGTTTAGCCATCATTTTAGGCTTTTCATTCCTGACATCAATTCAGCATTTGATACTCTTTATGCGAAGGAATGAATAAATTTGTATATGCTGTGCGTTAAGTTGAAAATGAATGAGACCCAACTTCCCAATTGATTCCAACCTTTCTAATTCAGCAATTATTATTACACGTGCGTTTCTCTTAAGGGCAGCTGCTAATCCTGCTAATTATGTGCTGTATCTGAATGTGATTGAGCTGGGGAACATTATTTATATTATGCAGATTGGTTATAACAGAATTTCTATTGGGAATTAGACAACCTCTTAAAAGGTACCGTGGATGTTGGCAAGCAGAAAAGAAAGCTGTCTTGGGCAAAAAAATGTTTCAAGTAACTTCCCGTGTCTCTTGGGAACAGAGCTGCTACTTTAACCATGGGAGACCATTTTGAAATTGATAAGTAATCGCTATTGTTTACACTTGTGAAATATTACTGTATTAAACATAGAACAGGACTGTACCGGCTCAGGCCCTACGACCCATGATGCCCATGCTGAACATGGTGCCATTAAACTAATCTCTGCTTGCAAGTGATCCATATCCCTCCATTCCCTGCTTATCCATATGCTTTTCTAAAACTTTCTAACTATCACTGATGTGACTGCCTCCACCACCACCCCATTCGCACTTTTCCGGCATCAACCGCAGTGTAAAATATAGCCTTCGGTATTTTTAGCTAACAGTAAGAAAAATAATCTTATAACTATTAAAATAACATTTATTTTTGAAAATACTGCAGGAAAATTAACTTTGATATTGTGAGTCTGAAACACTCTAGCACCTAGTCCACATTCCTCTTTGACACAAGTGTTTTTGTAGTAGTGTATCTGACTACACTAATTTCATATGGGTCACCATAGATTTAAATTATTTCACATTCTAAATGCATTATATGCAGTTGTAACACAATTTGAATGAGTATCATTAATGCACTGTCATAGCAAACAAAATTATAATAATAATAATAATAATAATACATTTTATTTATATAGCGCTTTTCATATACTCAAAGACGCTTTACAGAGATTTTGAGAACATAGGGAAATTAATAAATAGATAAATAAGTAAATAAATAAATGAACAGAGAAAGGAGACAGTAGGTGAGGTGACCTTCAGTGGTTGAAGGCAGTACTGAACAGGTGAGACTTCAGCGATGTTTTGAATGTGGTGAGTGTGGGGGAGTCTCTAACGGTTTGGGGTAGTGAGTTCCATAGGGTGGGAGCAGCGATGGAGAAAGCCCTGTCCCCCCAGGATCTGAGTTTAGTCCGGATGTGGGGGGATAGGAGATTGGCAGCGGCAGAGCGGAGGGTGCAGGTGGGAGTGTGCCTGTGGAGGAGGTCGGTCAGGTAGGATGGGGCCAGGTTATGGAGGGCTTTGTAGGTTATGAGGAGGATTTTGTACTGGATTCTCTGGGGGATGGGGAGCCAGTGGAGTTTATAAAGGACGGGGGTGATATGGTCACGGATCGAGGTGTGTGTGAGTAGACGGGCAGCGGAGTTTTGAATGTATTGAAGTTTATTGATGATTTTTGAGGGTCTTGATAATTATGTCTTGATAAGTGACAATGTGATAATTCAGTAGTATGTAGCCTTGTGCAAATATCCACCTCACATGGTGCATTAACTTTTGGGCACAGCAACATAAGAGGAAAAATATTTCTATAATGGTAGTATACTGCACATTTCTCTCGATGGCTTAATTATGATCTCATGAAATTTGAAAATGTTTTTAAAAAAACAAAAAAAAACAATTATGTGGCTGCAAAGGGTCTGCACATCTAGTGGGAATCGTGCTTTTAGTTTGGTAACGGTGATTAATTGAATGAGGTACAAATGAACTATTATCTGATCACATGGAAAATAGACTTGAAAGATGGTGAGGTTGCTCTAGTTCCTGTTGTACAATTTAACAATCCTGAAGTTTACTTGAATGTTTTTTTTCATGTGGGAATGGAAATATTTTATCACTTTATAAATAGAGTGAATTAGTACCATCTCTAATGATAAGACATTCTCTTCTTCCATATGTAATAGGGTTGCAATATAAAAAGTCACATCAATATTTTTATGTATTTCTACTAAAATACAGTTCAATTTCCTGCAACAAATGAAAATGTTTTAATGCTGCTGGATATTTCAGATCCTTTGGGAAGATGAGCGAGCCGAAAAAGGCCTGACTGACAAACAGTCTTTTATAGACTTGGGATGTGGAAATGGATTACTGGTTCATATCCTGACTAGAGAAGGGGTAGGTGAATTTGAGCTAACTTTACTTCGTATCGGTAATAGGAGGTTGTTTAAAAATATTGTCTGCTAAATGTAAGATTCATAATTGTTCTATACTTTATGTTTAAAATAATTAAAGTGGATAATTTCAGGATAAATTAATCTTGATTTATTTTGCCCATTAAGAAACTTGTGGTGTTGGTGTTAAGCCACTAAGTGAAGTCCATTCACATAGGTCCACTTGATATCTGTAAATTTAATAAAATACATCTCTACCTGATTTGTTAGATTGAGAAAGCAGTATAAAATTACAACAGCTGAAAATTAATGGGGTGGATTTTGCTATAAAATGATGGTGTGGAGGTGATTATAAAATGCTCAAGTCTATTTATGTGCATATTTGAAGCATATTTAAATGTGAAAATCTGGAAGCTTGAAAAATTTAAGCTATACTGCTTTTCTATAAGCTGTGTGAAAACAGCATCCTGTCAACTCGTTTACTGTGCAAATAATTTGAAAAGTATAAATTTCCTATCCAGACTGTATGGCCTGAATTTCCCCCCAGCAGTGAGCTTTAAATGCTTTCTCGTACAAATCTGCCATTGTCAGCTTCTTTCAGGGTAATATTTTTACTGAATTTTGCAATCTACATATTTTTGAGAAGAAAAATGAATGGGATTTAAATTATTTTAAGGTAGTGTATTTAGTGAATTTTGCAATCAACATATTTTTGAAACTATCTAGATATACGAATGCCCTGAATCTGCCTTCCAGTCTGCAATCCAGACACTGACTGAAAACATTTTGGTGAATCTTAAGCACTAAGCATTTTTTTTAAGGCATGATGATTGTCGTAAATTTTAAAGTTGTATGATCTAAAAGGCAAAATTGTAACTGGAATTTTAATTTTGTTGGCAAAAATGAAAAACTAGTTGTGCAAAGAGGCGAGTGGCAGTAATACTTGAATAACATTATTGCATGTTTTATCTCTTAGCACCCTGGTAGAGGTATTGATGTGCGAAAGCGGAAGATATGGGATATGTATGGTCCACAAACACGTCTTGAGGTAAAAACAAATACATTGCTATATGTTCCTTACTCATATCGCCACATAAGGTAGTTTCGAATATTGAATTCAATGCTGTAGTGGTTATTTTCTGCTGCAATAATAAGTGGAAACTCAAAGCTTAATTCAGTCAAATAAATGGCAAAATAATTATAGTTATTTTGTTTTTTTAAAAATAATTAATTCTTTAAAATTATACTTCAAGTATTTAACCAATTATTTATAGTAGCAGGAATCCAGAAGACGCCAAACACCACATAACTTCTCCAATACATATTTACAAATCACAGATCCCTGCGTCATGGTAGTAAGAATGTAGAAATTATGTGTATAATGTAAGTCCTGGAATCCACCATAAAATGTGCAGTTTGCGTCCTCAACAGTAATGTAAAATTGAAATTAAGAAATCTTCTCAAGTGTAAAGAATGTAGGTTTGTACAGCAAAACTTCAATGCTGAAGCAGTTTGTGGAAGAACAAACAGCCAATTTAGGGCTTTTTATAATCCATGTATAACTATATATAACATCCATATGACAGTGAATACTTAAACTTGGCAGAATTATCCTATTGATCTTTATAATGCACTTGATTCACCTGTCTATCCTCATGTTCATAGTTTCAAAGATATTTATAGATGGCCATTGAGCCAATGCTAACATAAAGTGAGCTTCACATTAATCCAACTTCCCAACTTTCACCTACTTTCCAACTTTCAGTCCATAGTCAAATAGGTCACGGGGCATCTGACAATCATCCATGTATTTTTCAAATGCATTGATTGTTTCTTCCTTCTCCACCTCGGTCTCAAGCAATGAGCTTTAGAACCCCCACTGCTGATTGAGCATTTGAGATATTTTGTCTTTTCCTCTATAATCACAAAATCAATATTTTAATAATTAAATATTGTCTGCTTAACTAAGAAAATATGTTATTGCCATTCACCATCTTGTCAAGCTGCCCAACTACAATTACAGCATTGGGATTTAGTCCATCTTGTAGAAAATCACCCATCTATAGCTTTGGACTAATTAGTGCCCAATCATACTGTTCTCAATTGTTAGCACTGTGCTGGAAGGTCATGCAACAATTATATAATCAACATTTAATCACTAATATTGTCCTCGTTGTCACCCAATTTGGATTTAACTAATTTCTACTTATGCCAAGTGATTTAATGTCAGTTTCCAGACTGAATATTCTGATCTTTGAAAACCAGCAGATGTTAGAATCATATTTTGGTAGCTGGCAGAATATCATGTGACATATTGTTATATGTCACATGATAAATGTGACATATGTGCAAAATTAATATAGACAATTGAGGTTGCTGAAGAAATATTTAAGAAAAATAAATTGCTGTTTTTTTTAATAGGAATGTGCCATTACTCCAAGTGATGAGTTCCTTTTCCCGGAAGTGGATTGGCTAATTGGCAACCATTCAGATGAGCTCACACCATGGATTCCTGTTGTTGCAGCAAGGTAATTAGCTTTTTTGATCCAAAAATAATGACATTTGTTCCTTTGCTTTTGTTATTCCTCTGCACATATTAGTAAATATTCATTAAACTTATATAACATATAACATATAACAACTACAGCATGGAAACAGGCCTGTCCGGCCCTACCAGTCCACGCCGACCATTCTCCCTGACCTAGTCTCATCTACCTGCACTCAGACCATAACCCTCTAATCCCCTCTTATCCATATACCTATCCAATTTACTCTTAAATAATAAAATCGAGCCAGCCTCCACCACTTCCACCGGAAGCCCATTCCATACAGCCACCACCCTCTGAGTAAAGAAGTTCCCCCTCATGTTACCCCTAAACCTTTGTCCCTCAATTCTGAAGCTATGTCCCCTTGTTGGAATCTTCCCCACTCTCAAAGGGAAAAGCCTACCCACGTCAACTCTGTCCGTCCCTCTCAAAATTTTAAAAACCTCTATCAAGTCCCCCCTCAACCTTCTACGCTCCAAAGAATAAAGACCCAACCTGTTCAACCTCTCTCTGTAGCCTAAGTGCTGAAACCCAGGCAACATTCTAGTAAATCTCCTCTGTACCCTCTCCATTTTGTCGACATCCTTCCTATAATTTGGCGACCAGAACTGCACACCATACTCCAGATTCGGCCTCACCAATTCCCTGTACAATTTTAACATTACATCCCAACTTCTATACTCGATGCTCTGATTTATAAAGGCAAGCATACCAAACGCCGCCTTCACCACCCTATCCACATGAGATTCCACCTTCAGGGAACAATGCACAGTTATTCCCAGATCCCTCTGTTCCACTGCATTCCTCAATTCCCTACCATTTACCCTGTACGTCCTATTTTGATTTGTCCTACCAAAATGCAGCACCTCACACTTATCAGCATTAAACTCCATCTGCCATCTTTCAGCCCACCCTTCCAAAAGGCCCAAGTCTCTCTGTAGACTTTGAAAATCTACCTCACTATCAACTACTCCACCTATCTTAGTATCATCTGCATATTTACTAATCCAATTTGCCACACCATCATCCAGATCATTAATGTAAATAACAAACAACAGTGGACCCAACACAGATCCTTGGGGTACTCCACTAGACACTGGCCTCCAACCTGACATACAATTGTCAACCGTTACCCTCTGGTATCTCCCATTCAGCCATTGTTGAATCCATCTTGCAACCTCACTATTAATACCCAACGATTTAACCTTCTTAATCAACCTTCCATGTGGAACCTTGTCAAATGCCTTACTGAAGTCCATATAGACAACATCCACAGCCTTGCCCTTATCAATTTCCCTGGTAACCTCTTCAAAAAATTCAAGAAGATTAGTCAAACATGACCTTCCAGGCACAAATCCATGTTGACTGTTTCTAATCAGGCCTTGATTATCCAAATAATTATATATATTGTCCCTAAGTATCTTTTCCATTAATTTTCCCACCACAGACGTCAAACTAATAGGTCTATAATTGCTAGGTTTACTTTTAGAACCTTTTTTAAACAAAGGCACAACATGTGCAATGCGCCAATCTTCCGGCACCATCCCCGTTTCTAATGACGTTTGAAATATTTCCGTCATAGCCCCTGCTATTTCTGCACTAACTTCCCTCAATGTCCTAGGGAATATCCTATCAGGACCTGGAGACTTATCCACTTTTATATTTTTCAAAAGTGTCCGTACCTCCTCTTCTTTAATCCTCCTAATTTCCATCACTACTCTACTTGTTTCGCTTACCTCACATAATTCAATATCCTTCTCCTCGGTAAATACCGAAGAAAAGAAATTGTTTAATATCTCCCCCATTTCTTCCGGCTCAGCACATCGCTGTCCACTCTGACTCTCTAATGGACCAATTTTATCCCTCACTATCCTTTTGCTATTGACATATCTGTAGAACCCCTTGGGGTTTACTTTTACATTACTTGCCAAAGCAGCTTCATATCTTTTTTTCGCTTTTCTAATTTCCTTCTTAAGATTCCTTTTACATTCTTTATATTCCTCAAGAACCTCATTTACTCCCTGCCGCTTATATTTATTGTATATCTCCCTCTTTTTCCGAACCGTGTCCAATTTCCCTGGAAAACCACGGCTCTTTCAAATTATTATTCTTTCCTTTCCACCGAACAGGGACATAAAGACTCTGTACTCTCAAAATTTCACCTTTAAATATCCTCCATTTCTCTATTATATCCTTTTCATAAAACAAAAATTTCCATTTCACTCCTTTTAAATCCTTTCTCATCTCCTCAAAATTAGCCTTTCTCCAATCCAAAATCTCAACCCTTGGTCCAGATTTGACCTTCTCCATAATGATATTGAAACTAATGGCATTGTGATCACTAGACCCAAAGTACTCCTCAACACATACCTCCGTCACCTGACCCATCTCATTTCCTAACAGGAGGTCCAACACTGCCCCTTCTCTGGTAGGCACCTCTACGTATTGCTGCAAAAAACTATCCTGCACACGTTTTACAAACTCCAAACCATCCAGCCCTTTAACAGAATGAGATTCCCAGTCTATATACGGAAAATTGAAATCACCCACAATCACCACTCTGTGCTTACTACTAATATCTGCTATCTCCTTACATATTTGCTCTTCCAATTCTCGTTCCCTATTTGGCGGTCTATAATACACCCCTATAAGTGTTGCTAAACCTTTCTCATTTCTGAGTTCCACCCAAACAGCCTCCTTAATCGAACCTTCTAGTCTGTCCTGCCAAAGCACTGCTGTGATATCCTCCCTGACAAGCAATGCAACACCCCCACCTCTTGCCCCTCCGATTCTATCACATCTGAAACAATGAAATCCTGGAATATTTAATTGCCAATCGCAACCCTCCTGCAACCATGTTTCACTGATCGCCACAACATCATACTTCCAGATGTCAATCCAGGCTCTAAGCTCATCCACCTTTCTTACAATGCTCCTAGCATTAAAATATACACATTTAAGGGACCCATCATTTCTTATTCTCAGTTTATTTCTTTTCCCTTCTTTCTCTCCTACATATTGGGTCTGAGTGTTTCCCTTTTCTGCCTCCTGCCTCACACACTGCCTATTAGCTATCTGTGTTTGAGTCCCTCCCCCCAACCGTACTAGTTTAAAGTCTCCGCAGTTATTTTAGCAAATCTCCCCGCCAGGATATTGGTTCCCCTCGGGTTCAGATGCAACCCGTCCTTTTTGTACAGGTCATACTTCCCCCAGAAGAGGTCCCAATGATCCAGAAACTTGAAACCCTGCTCCCTGCACCAGTCCCTCAGCCACGTATTTATCCTCCACCTCACTCCATTCCTATTCTCACTATCGCGTGGCACAGGCAGTAAGCCTGAGATTATTACTTTGGAAGTCCTTTTTTTTAACTCTCTTCCTAGCACCCTAAATTCTCCTTTCAGGACCTCTTCCCTTATCCTACCTATATTGTTGGTACCTATATGTACCACGACCTCTGGCTCCTCTCCCTCCCCTTTCAGGATATCCTGGACACGCTCAGACACATCCCGGACACCGGCACCAGGGAGGCAAACCACCATCCGGGTCTCCCGACTGCGTCCACAGAAACGCCTATCTGACCCCCTCACTATAGAGTCCCCTATTACTACCGCTCTCCTCTTCCTTTCCCTACCCTTCTGAGCAACAGGGCCGGACTCCTTGCCAGAGGCCCGGGCACCGTCGTTGCACCCAGGTAGGCTGTCCCCCCCAACAGTACTTAAACAGGAGTACTTATTTCCAAGGGGTACAGCCACCGGGGTACTCCCTAGTCCCTGCCTCTGTTCCTTGCCCCCCCTAACAGTGACCCACTTGTCTACCTCCCGTGGTCTAGGAGTGACCACCTCTCTGTAACTCCTATCTATAACCTCCTCACTCTCCCTGATCAGACGGAGGTCATCAATCTGCCGCTCCAGGTTCCTAATACGGTCCCTTAGGAGCCCCATCTCGTCACACCTGGCGCAGATGTGGATGTCTGGAAGACTATCAGACTCCCAGATTCCCCACATCCGACACCCAGAACAAAAAACTGCCCTGGCACTCATACTCTCCAAACAAAGCCCCGTGCTCGGTTACTAAACCTACCGCCCGGCCGCTGCTCCAACCGCTCCAACCGCCCACCCAAAAGAACTGAGTGATCTCCTGGGAGAGGCGAAAAACCGGATAAAAAACCCAGGCCAATTTGGGAAAAAATCCGGGAAATTCCTCTCCGACCCCAAGCTAGGCGATCGAAACTTGTCCGGGAGATCACACAGGTCTTACTCCTTACTATCCCCACACAATCCCCACACAATCCCCACACACTACTTCCCAAGCAACACAGCTTGGTGCTGCTTGCTGCTTGCTGCTTGCTGCTTGCTGCTACTGCTACTTGCTGCTTGCTGCTTGCTGCTTGCTGCTGCTGCTACTGTACTGTACTGCTACTTGTACTTTAGTTGTGAAATATCGTGTATATTCCTTAGGCCCCTCGAGTCTGCGCCAACCAGTGATCACCCATACACCACTAGTTCAATCCTACACACTAGGGACAATTTACAGAAACCAATTAACCTACAAACCTGTACGTCTTTGGAATGAGGGAGGAAACTGGGGTACTCGGAGAAAGCCCATGCAGTCACAGGTAGAACATGTAAACTCTGTACAGACAGCATTCGTAGTAAGGATTGAACCCAGGTCCCTGGCACTGTCAGGGAGCAACTCCACCACTGCGCTACTATGTCATTTGGGGTACCTTATGTTGCAAGCACAAATAACTTTAAAAAGAGATATTAAATATACAGTGCTATTTTATGTTCCAATCTACCTCTTTATTTTGTTGATCTTAATTTTTCCAGTCTGAAGAGTTTTTTTACAGAACCAAATTGCTAACATGGATGCATATGTATTGCTTCAACATACATTTTTCAGCTCTGATGTTTTATGCTCTAATGTTTGCTGTAATAAAATAAGTTAATGATAGAGGCTTAATAGCAAATGACTGCCAAACAATTCCAACTTTTGGTAGTTACTTGGTTAATTGGTTGTATGCAAGTCACGAGTCCAAAATACTTGCACTGGTAAGAGACTCATTAATTTTTTTGATTTTGTGTCCCAGATCATCCTATTCATGCCGCTACTTTGTCCTGCCTTGTTGCTTCTATGATTTTTATGGAAAATACTGTCGAAGGGAACCTAAAAACACACAGTACAGAGCATATCTGAATTTCATTACAGAAGTGGGATCTGTTTGTGGTTTTAAAGTTGAGGAAGATTGCCTCCGAATTCCATCTACAAAACGGGTATGAGAACAATTTTCTCTATACGTTAAATATTTTCTTGCACAGCAGGAGGGGGGGGGGTCAAAAGTTTGTCGGTGGGGGAAGGTAGGGACCCTGATCCGCACCTAACCTACTGTCATTATCATACCAGATGTCCCCATCCCAGGTATCAATGTCCTTACCCCAGTTCATTAGCAAACGGACTTTAATTGGGTCAATTTGCCAATCCGTAAGCTTAGCCGCCTCCACTTGCTTGAGGCTGGCCAACGTACAAGTGGTGTCCACCTCCCGGTTTTCCATCCCCGCTCCCCGGTTTCTAGACGTTTCCACTGTCTCCAATCGAGTCAGTGAGCGCTCTTTTAACTTATCAATTTTGTCTTTTTGGTTTTTTACTTGTTTTTATTTAAGGTTCTCAGCTTGCGATCTAACTGTCGATAGCAACAGTTTGTGGCTTTTTCTCGGGGAACCTGCTCTCTTTTAGCTGTGTTGATTTTTGGTGCCCGATTTTAGCGTTAGGATTGTTTAGTCCATCGGACCAGTCGACGGGCATCCCGGACTGGGCATTTAAGTTGGCCAAACTCGCAAACCCGTCCATGTTGTCCACCCACCCTGGGATCCGATAAGTTTCAGGCTTCACTGATTTCCTCAACTTACACATTATCACTAAGTGTCTGTTGTCTGAATCCTGCTGATTACACCAAATGTTGTATAGGAAAATAACTGCAGATGCTGGTACAAATCGAAGGTATCACAAAATGCTGGAGTAAATCAGCAGGTCAGGCAGCATCTAGGAGAGAAGCTGCCTGACCTGCTGGGTTACTCCAGCATTTTATGACACCAAATGTTGTGTTTGATAAATCACCGGATTCAGGCAACAGAGTTTGTACCATAAAGTATTTTATTACACTACCAAATAAAGCACGTAGACTCGCATATCCACATACGCACGCGCAAACTCCGAGTACACAGTAAAGCGTGCCGCCGGGTAGTGACCTGTTGTCAATTTCCTGGCACCGTTTGCGACACGGTCCAAGGCCGGGGTTCTCTCTTACTCTGGAAGGGCGCCCGACACAGTCCTTTACGGCGTTTCTGGTCCAATCAGACCTTGCCACACTTATCCCGTTGGTGCACACAGTTTCTGCACTACTTGCGTTAGGGGGGCGTAGGTGGTCCGCTCAACTATTGCAGTGTATTGTAGGAAAATAACTATTGCAGTGTTTTGCTCAGCAAACCCAGACATAACCAGACATTCCCAGAATTGTTTGGGAACATCTTCGAACAACTTCTACTTGTTTGGGAACATCTACGGAAACATCTACTTGTCTTTGAAGGGTTTAGAAACATTGAAACATAGAAAATAGGTGCAGGAGTAGGCCATTCGGCCCTTCGAGCCTGCACCGCCATTCAATATGATCATGGCTGATCATCCAGCTCAGTAGCCTGTACCTGCCTTCTCTCCATACCCCCTGATCCCTTTAGCAAAAAGGGCCACATCTAACTCCCTCTTAAATATAGCCAATGATTGACTTTATGAGCCAATGATATGACTTTATGAATGTTGTGCTGCTAATTTAGCTGACAACTCCATTTCAGCTAACATGGTCCTTACTATATAGCTTGTCTTGTCTTGCAGTTTTCCTGAACCTTGCAAAATGATTGTGGTATGTTTGTTTTCTCTCAATTTTCAAAATATTGACTACAGTTTCACTATTCCATAATAAAGAGCCATGAGAGCTTCTTATTAATTTTATTTTCACATTCTGGTATAATTAAGTATGTTAAGGTTACTCGTAAAATGAAAACAAAACTTGATTACGGTTTTAATTACAATGTTAAGCAATAACAGAATACCAATAGTTTTGATTGTCTTACAGGATAATGCCTCGCAATAATGATTTTGACTGATGTGTATAATTCCTTCTGTGGGATAGTACCTCTCTATCGTTTAATATGGTTGGTAGAGATATTGACAGTCAAAAATGTGTCATGATGGCTCATTATTCTGGAGTTTCGAGGAATGATCTTGGAAAAAGTTTTTAAGAGGGCCTGTCAGGATAGATGTTAAGATGTTATCACTAGTGGGCACGTCTGAAATATTTTGACGTAGTTATACAAGGTAAGGAGGTGATCATTTAAAAAGATGCAAAGGAATTGTTTCTTGCTGGGAGTCATGAATATTTGGAATTCTCTACCCTGGAGATTTGTGAAGACTAGATCTCTGGAACCATTTAAAAAGGAAATACATATTTAAAAAAATATCTTAAAATTGAAATGATGTGGAATTGACACAGCAGAAGAGATGAAGCCTGGGAAGATAAGCCAAGATCATACTGAATGGTAGGACAGGCCTACTCCTGGTCTTATTTCAATGGTATTTTATTGTCACGTGTATCTAGGTACAGTGAAATTCCTTTTTCTGCATACGGTGCAGTAAAAAGTCTTGCCACTCAGAGGCACAATCATACTTGAGTATAAGTGTGTAAGAATAGTAGATTACTCTGAGGCAGTACTCAAGTATGAAGGAACTGCAGATACCTGTTTAAACCAAAGATAGGCACAAAATGCTGGAGTAACTCAACGAGACAGGCAGCATCTCTGGAGAGAAGGAATGGGTGACGTTTGGGGTCGAGACCCTTCTTCAGACACAAAATTACTACATGTTTCCAGCACCATCTTGCATCCTTTTAAGTTCAAAGTTGTTAAAAATATGGAGTCTTAAATTGGCCTTAAAAAGGCCTGGTGTCTCGGGTTTGAGTTGCAGGGGTTGGCCTGACCAGACAATATTATCAATGTTCTCCACCCACTGCTCAGTCGCACTGCACCACTGCAGGCCATGTACAGTGTTCGACCTCTTGGAGTGATACCTAGTACAATCGAGCCTCTGGTTGCTGCCAGGCTTCCAGCAGCCCACTCTACCAACGTATCGGCCCAAACATTGACCCACGAACACACTGTCCCTCACCTCACACGGCCGCTGCTTAGTCTCCGTGCCCCAGGGCATCTGCCACAGCCGATCTCTGAACCCCCCAAAGCGGCTATGAGTGTGCGAGAGGCAAACCCCCAACTCGCTTACTGGCACCATTCCTTTCCTCCGGCCACCAATGCCACAATCTTACTTCTGATCTCCCTTCAGCTCAACTTTCTTTCAGTAATTAACGGTTAAGGTAATTTGCAATGTTTTTGTTATGTTCCTGTTATCTGTACAAATGCATTAAAGTCTGAAGGTATACCAAACAAATTAATTATTTGTGCTAAATATTTTTGTAAAATTTGTGTTTGTGTCTTAAAACAGCAAACTATATTGCACTGCATTTTTTTGTTGGAGTTACTCATAAAGGTCATGTATTTCAGACTTCAATAGTAGCTCTATTCATTAAAGTTTCTAATATGACTGCAAAATCACATTACAACGCAACAACCTCTATTCATATAATTTTGCTATTGTAGCAGGGACATTTTGCAAAAAAAGAGATTTAGGCAAGCTGTTTAAAGTGCTTGTTTTTAAGAGTGACGAGAGGAAGGAAAATTAGATAAATGGAGAGGATTAAGAACAGAATTCTGGAGTTCAGGACTTCAGTTTAAAGTGCTACTGTGAATTTAAAAAATAGGACTGGCTCATTGCAAATCACTTTGGCAAGATATTTGTGAGGGCATTAACACACTTTGAATGTCTGCCAAAAGTGTGCAGACAAAGCAAAGCACACTGATCATAAAGTCAATCAGTGTGAATAGCTAATTTGATGACTTTTTGGACCTCAAAGCTCATCGTAACCTCGCAGAAAATGTACCTCAGAAGCCTGCGTTTTGCAAATGGACCATCAACCTCTTTCAAATTAAGTCCTTTCTTTTATTTGGGACCTGGTAAAATTCTATTTCTTTTATTTTTATAGCCATTTCGGTTGAAAAGTCCACAGGGTAGTGCTATTTCAATATTAATCTTTCTATTAAGCAATTGAATTAGAGGATGCTCAAGACATTTATATAATAGTCTCATCAGCTTGTCGAGCAGAAATAATTGCACTTATTCAGAAATACTGAAGTAATTGTTTTAAAAAAAAATTGATGTACGTAAGTAGTTATCACAAAATTATTCTCCCAAAACTTCTGATATTCTCAATTTGTTTTGGTTTTCATTGGTTCAAAAGCAACTTGCTTAGTGTGCCTTTCAAGGTGGAAAAGCAATAATATTATGATAAATTTACTTGATTCGTGTTTTCTTCCTTGTATTTGTAGGTTTGCTTGATTGGTAATCAAAGAACATATCCTCTGTCCAGTGAAGAAAGATTGGATGAAGAAAGAACACAGTATATTAGAGACAGATATTCTTGTACTCTGAGTACAGAAAATAATAATTTTAGTGCGGTGATTGCTTCACCTTCACTGTTTGCTCCCGAGGTGAAACATTGTTCCAATGCTTATGATTCCATGGTTCAAGATACCTCTGCTGAAATGAATTCGCTTGCATCCAGCAAGTGGTTGGCTGGTTTCCAACCACGAGAAAAAATACAAAAAGTTAGGAACTGTGCGACGCTGCCAAGGGATTTCACAGACGATGTTGTGCTTCAAGTAGCCAAAGAACTTTTGAAAGTAAATCAGGACTCCTTTAAGAACAGCAATGATGAAGACAATGCAGGAAATTGGAACAAGGGAGGTAGGACATATAAACCACTATTTTCCACATCATTCTGTTCCATATTATATCAATTATTTTGATTTTCCAGATGAAAGGCTCAAATTTTGTTTTCTAGAATGACAGGGATTCCAATATTTGATAGACCAGTCATTCTTTTTATTGCTTTAATTCATACATTGATCATTGTGTTAACTGCCATAGAAACGGGTCATTTCTTATTGGCTGGTATATTATCACCTAGTAAAAATCATTAGATATTTAGATATTAGAAGCATGTTGTGGAATTGAAAAATGTTTAATGGAAAGTCATATTTTTAATATCTATTTGTTCATATGGGATATAAATGTGTAAATATATATTTTTAAAAAGTGGCATTGGAGCAACTCTGGGTGAGGCAGCATGATCGTCTTGGAATAAAGCACGGGTGCCTCAGCGGTAGAGTTGCTGCCGGCAGCACTTGCAGCACCAGAGACCCGGGTTCCATCTCGACCACGGGTGCTGTCTGTACGGAGTTTGTACGGCTCCCCGTGACCGCGTTTAGTTTTCTCCGAGATCTTCAGTTTCCTCTCACACTCCAAGGACGTATATGTTTGTAGGTTAATTGACTTGGTATATGTTTGTAGGTTAATTGACTTGGTATAAGTGTAACATTGTCCCTAGGTTGTGCAGGATAGTGTTAATTTGCGCGGATCGCTGGTCGGTGTGGATTCGGTTACAGAACTTCAGCCTGAATATCGTCCTTCCATCACAACCCTCCGTCTTCTATCAGTAAGCCAGTTATAAACCCATATGGCCTAGTCACTGTTAATCCAATGCAGTTCCCAGGTTTCCCATAAAATCCAAGTACACAGCATCCACCGTCCTATCCTCATCGATCCCCTTTGTCACCTCCTCAAAAAATGCAATCAAGTTAGCAAGACATGACCTGCCAAGTTCAAAGCTATGCTAACTATCCCTAAATAACTCTTCCAAATGGGAGTAAATTCTATCCAGAAGAATCCTCTCCATTGGCTGCCTTACCACTGACATAGGTTAATTGGCTTGGTAAATGTAAAAATTGTCCCTAGTGGGTGTGGATGGTGTTAGTGAACGGGGATCGCTGGTCGGCGCAGACCTGGTGGGCCGAAGAGCCTGTTTCTTTTTTTTTTTTAATATATTTTTTTTTTGAAAAGCATATGTACAAATAGAAATAAAAAAACACATTTGTTACAAAGTTCTTACATAGCTTCAATTTTTAAATTTTTGGAGAGCCTGTTTCTGCACTGTATCTCGAAAAAAAATGAGGCTCACCAACCTATACTGTCCAGCCCTTTGGTCCTTCGCCTGTGGCTAGAGTAGATGCAAGGATCCTTGTCAAGGCTCCTGCAATCACCTTTCTTATCTCTCTTAGTAACCTGGGATAGATCCCATCAGGACCTTGGGATATATCTTGTCCCGACCCCTTACTTCACCTAACCAGAGAGGCTGCCTGACGCGCTGAGTTACTCCAGCACTTTGTGTCCTTTACAGATGCAAAGTACTCGTGTAGATGTGAATATCTTGGCTTTCTCACAATTTCTATTCCAATATGTTTTCCCACAGGAAGCCTGCCCCTGAAGAATGTAGCGGATCTTCTAGACAGCAGTGCATTGCAGAGATTAAAAAACGAGTGTGGAGGGTTGAAAACCCTGTTAAGAAACAATTGTCAAGTATTTGAAGGTATGATTTGCGACCTTTATTAATTCTCTTCAGAGAGCGTCAGATTGTAGTATTTCCTTTTAGGATTAAACCATGCCTTGGAATCTTTGTTGGCTGTCGTCACATCCCATCTCCCCCTATTGACACTCACAGCAGTTCTGTATAGGGGATACCTGAGTCACATTATGGGTTAAATTCTCAAGAACTGTTAAACTTAATTTTGCTAAAATCAGAAGTGAATACTTTCCCCCTAAATAGTAATGTTCTCCAAACTCATTGGACTTGAAATCAGCAGTCCTCTCTGCAACTGGATCCTTCACTTCTTGACCAATAAAGTACAATCAGTGAGGACGGGCGATAAATCACCCTCCACAATAATCCACGACTCTGGTGTCCTGCAAGGATGCTTTCTCAGCCCCCTACTACGCTCCTTATACACTCATGACAGTGCAGCCACATACCAATCCAACTCAATTCACAGGTTCGCAAGCGACACCACCCTCGTGGGCCGGATATCAATAATGACGGGACAGAGTACAGCTACGAAATTGAGAACTTCGTAATCTGGTGCCAAGACAACAACCATTGATTCCATCTACACTTCTCAGCAAGGCTATCAGCTTAATCAAGGACCAGTCTCGAAGGGCCGAATGGCCTACTCCTGCACCTATTGTCTCACCCCGGTCACGCCCTCTTCCCTCTCATCAGGCAAGAGTTTGAAGCTTAAAAATGCATACTTCCAGATTCAGGGAACATTTCTTCCTGGCTGTTTTCAGGCAACTGAGCTGCCCTCATCAGCTAGAGTGCGGTCCTGAAACTCATCTACCTCATCGGAGATAATAGACAATAGGTGCAGGAGGAGGCCATTCGGCCCTTCGAGCCAGCACCGCCATTCAATATGATCATGGCTGATCATTCTCAATCAGTACCCCGTTCCTGCCTTCTCCCCATATTCAACCTTTGAACTATCTTTAATGGGACTTCATCTTGCACTAAATGTCGTGCCCTTTATTCTTTATCTGTAAACTGTGGAGGGCTTGATTGTAATTGTGTATAGTCTTTTCTTTGACTGGATAGCATGCAACAAAAAAGCTTTTCATTGTTCGTCAGAATAATAAGCTAAACTAATGTATAATCTTTAGCCTTGACAGACTTCTAAAGAGTACACTGGGAAGGTCAGCATAGTCGCTAGAGGTTGTTGGCAGCAAGTGAATGGTGATATATGGTTATAGGTAATGCAGCCCTGGGTGGATTGGTGAGAGGTGTTTATCTGCCCATCACCAAGAGAAATATTGGCAGTTTAACAAAAGAAAGTGTGCGCTAATGAATGGTCAATCAGGGTGTGTAATGTTCGATCTTAACTGAACAAAAGTGTGGAGCAGGCATTGACTTCATGGGTGATCACTGCATTGTTTTGTGGTGAAAAGATTTGAGTACTTCACTTGAGAGTAGATTCTGGGCAAATTTGCATAAAGTCAAATTTCCGTAAATCAGGTCTTCTGCAACCAAGGGATCCCCTGTATTTGTTGCTTTTTATTTCCATGCATGTTTCTTTATCTAAGAAATCAGTGACTAAGAGGAACATGGATTGAATGATTAACGTATTTAGTTGTTTTGAATTCATCATACATTTATCTGGAAGAACTTTTGATGTATAGCTGCAGGAATGTATTCGCCATGTTAACTGGATCACAAATGTATAGGCAAATGCTTTAAAATATTTGAAAAAACTTTTTATTTCTCCAACATGCAGTTGCTCGTGGCCAGGTTCAGATTCGAGATTGGACAAAGGAGAAGCAAACTAGAAAGCAATCACCCGGTGCAAGGAAAATGCCATTAGACACATCTAAGACTCGTCTTTGTTGGTTCTTTTTAAACCATCCTGATGGTTGTCCTCGAAATACCGAAAAGTGTCCATTCGCACATGGAGCAGAAGAGCTACGACCTCGAACTGCAGCGTTAAAGTAAATTATTGGCCATATTTTGTTCTTCTGGGCAATTAGAATGGAATATAGCAAACGAGAATAAAGATTGTCATTTATCTCCAAATACTTGTACCTCTGTGTTAAGTAATGAGCCATCTCACAGGGCTGCAGCCGAACCTCCCCTCAGATGTTTAGCTTTTTAAGTTTCTTGTGTTACAAGTTACTGAACCTGTAAGCTGAAAATGGTCCAGTGAATGAAACCAGTCATCTGGAACTTTGGACATCAAAATTCTGAATTTGTAAAATCAAATGTTGGGAGGTCTGGACATTAGCCTTCATCAGTCAGTATTTAGTATAGAAGTTGGGAGGCCATGTTGCAGTTGTATAAAATGTTGGTGAGACAGCATTTACAGTATTGTGTTCATTTCCGAGCACCATGTTATAGGAAAGGTGTTAAGCTGGAATGGGTGCCGAGCAGATTTACGAGGATATTGCCAGGACTAGAGGGTCTGAGTTATAGAGATAGGTTGAGCAGGCTGGGACTCTATTCCCTAGAGCGCAGGAGGATGAGGGGTAATCTTAGAGAGGTGTATAAAATCATGAGAGGAATATATTGGGTGGACACAGTCTCTTGCCCAGAGTGGGGGAATTGAGAACCCTGGTGCATAGGTTTATGGTGAAGGGGGAAAGATTTTAGAGGAATCTGAGGGATAACTTTTTCACTCAAAAAGTGGTGGGGGTATGGAACTAGATGCAGGAGGAGGTAGTTGAGGCAGGGACTATCGTGACATTTAAGAAGAAATTAGACAGGTACATGGATTGGACAGGTTTAGAGGAATATTGGCCAAACGCCTGCAAAAGAATCAGAATCAGAATTACCTTTATTGTCATCCAAAAAACCCCCCAAGTCTTTTGGACGAGATTTCGTCACCCACAGTCCAACAATAAGAGCAATAAAATAAGCAATTACACACACACAACCACAAACCAACACAAAAGGCCAGAATGTCTTTTCTCTTCCCCTGCCGTCTTCTCCCGCGGTCAGGCTGTTGAAGTTGCCACGTTCCAGGCCGCGCCGGACGGTGAAAGGTCCGCAGCGGGACAAATGTAGTTGGGACAAGTGGGCAAGTTGGGTGAAGGGCCTGTTTCCACGCTATGACTATTCTGATGTTTCAGATAACTGAATAAAGGTCAAATATTTTTGCCTCCAAACAAGGGAACAAAAACATTTTTTTGTGTGTAATTGTTCTCCTGATGCATACAGTGAAATAGATGAGAGTTTTCTAGTGCACACCAAGGGTGCCATTGTTATCCAGCCTCCATTCTGTGCAGTGTATGACAAGTTTCCAACTGAATGCTGCCTCCTCACTGCAGGCAATGGCTAACACACGTCTTTTCCAATTAAATTACTTCCCCGTTGATAAGTAGCGGATTAAGAGAACGTTCTTTCTTTTTCATTCCCTTTGAGTGAAATGTTATAGTCATAAATAATTCTCAGCAACAGGAATTGGGTAGCCTGCCGAAGAGCTGCACAGTGTTCCTATTAATACCCAAAGCCAGCCTGAAAATGTCACTTGGAAAACTGAAGCTACACAAACAATATTAACCAGGCACGACAACATGCAATTTACAGACCCAACAAAAGAATCAATAACTTTTAGAAAAGCATAGTCGGTTAGCTAATTTTGACTTTTTGATTGTGGTATTTGGAATAGTGACCTTTGACAGAAGTCAAATTGCTCACGAGTGAAACTCAATTTCTCAATTCAAGCTGAAGATGGAGGGGAAAAAAGTTGATTTTGTTATGGTTATAGTTCAATTAAATATCTGCATTTCCGACGAAAAGAAAATCCATGCAGTGAAACCGCTGCATAAGTCGGTCACCTGAAGTTGCATAGAGTTTGTGCCAATAGTTACGATATAAATCATTCCACATCAAAATAACTAAATCAAATTGAAAATAATCCATGTAATATGGCAACTTGCCCGTGCAAGGTGGCTTACCTTGAGTACACGGATTTTGATACCTTTGCAAATAAATTATCGTTAAAGAGTGCACTGCAGGGAACGCAGCTTATGCTTATCATTTGTGTTACTTGGCCAAGATACTTTGGGGGAAAATTGTGCTGAAAAGAAAACACTGCAATCCACTAAAAGCCCCAGTACCATAGTTTTATACTTAAAATGACCCCACATTCATCAGCCCTGCTGTGACCTGGTTTGATCAATGTGGTGTAATTTACAACTTCAAAATGATTAATAGATTTTATGGCACATAGATTTTTCCATCACTCTTGGTTCAGGCCAGTAGCTAGAAGAAGCAGACTTCTCAAATCAGCAATTGTTTGTAACTTCATATTGGATATACAGCATCTGTTGGGATTCACCCCCCCACCCCCATGATGACCAAGCTGAATAGGAAAAGTGGTAGCACATGTTTCAGTCTTATAAAGCCAGGCCAACATACAGAATATATGAACATGAACCACGTCTTCAAGAACATATCGGCAGATCCTACTCAGATCATTCCTAATGATCCTAAACGTATAAGATTATTAGGGGGTTGGACACGTTAGAGGCAGGAAACATGTTCCCAATGTTGGGGGAGTCCAGAACAAGGGGCCACAGTTTAAGAATAAGGGGTAGGCCATTTAGAACGGAGATGAGGAAAACCTTTTTCAGTCAGAGAGTTGTGAATCTGTGGAATTCTCTGCCTCAGAAGGCAGTGGAGGCCAATTCTCTGAATGCATCCAAGAGAGAGCTGGATAGAGCTCTTAAGGATAGCGGAGTCAGGGGGTATGGGGAGAAGGCAGGAACGGGGTACTGATTGAGAATGATCAGCCATGATCACATTGAATGGTGGTGCTGGCTCGAAGGGCCGAATGCACCTATTGTCTATTGACTAATGATGCTCATTGGGAGGTACAGACAGCAACGACACAAAAAGTGGACAATTTAAAAATGAGTGACATTAATTACTTAAAAGACGTCTTATCATAGAGTCATACAGCGTGGAAACAAGCCCTTCGGCCCAACTTGCCCATGCCAACCAACATACCCTACTGCCTGCGCTTG
This sequence comes from Rhinoraja longicauda, assembly GCF_053455715.1. Lineage (NCBI taxonomy): Eukaryota > Metazoa > Chordata > Chondrichthyes > Rajiformes > Arhynchobatidae > Rhinoraja > Rhinoraja longicauda. The sequence goes on along the minus strand of NC_135953.1, from coordinate 136,913,406 downwards.
GCCCATGTCCCTCTAAACCTATGCTATCCCTGTACCTTCCTAAATGTTCCATACATCCGCCACCCTTGAAAGTTACCCCTCGAGTTCCTATTAAATCTTTCCCCCCCTCTCCTTAAACCTTTGTCCTCTGGTTCTTGATTCCCCAACTCTGGGCAAAAAACTGTACATTTACCCGATCCATTACTCTCATGATTTTGTACACCTCCATAAGATCACCCCTCATCCTCCTGCGTTCTAAGGAATAAAGTTCTGGCCTGCTCAACCTCTCCCTATAACTCCGGCCCTTCAGTCCTGGCAACATCCTTGTAAATCTCTGGCCCCCTTTCCAGCTTGACAACATCTTTCATATAACATGGAGACCAAAACTGAACACAATATTCTAAATGTGGCCTCACCAATGTCTTATGTAACTGCAGCATGACCTCCCAACTTCTATACTCAATTCTCTGAAGGCCTATGTGCTGAAAGCCTTTTGACCCTGTGATACCACTTTCAGGGAACTATGCACATGCACTCCTAGATCCCTCGGCTTCACAACACTCCCCAGAACCCTATCATTCACGGTGTAGGTCCTGTCCATGTTAGACTTCCTAAAATGCAACATCTCACATCTCTTATGAAATTCCATCAACTATTCCCCAGCCCACCTGGCCAACTGACCATGAACCTGCTGCAATATTTGGCAACCATCTTCATTATTTACAATACCACCGACTTTAGTGTCATCTGCAAACTTGTTAATCATGCCATGTACATTCTCATCCAAATCATTGATGTAAATGACACACAGCAATGGGCTCAGCACTACATCCTGAGACACACCACTAATCACAGGACTCCAGTCCGAAAAGCAACCTTCCATCATCACCCTCTGCTTCCTTCCATTCAGTTACCCTTGGATGCCACGTGATCTAACCGTCCAGAGCAGAAATCCATATATATACGTCTACAGTTCTTCCTGAGAGGTCCCATTCTCTTTCTGGTAACCCTTTTTCCCTTTATGTACTTATAAAATCTCTTGGGATTACCTTTAATGTTACCTGCCAGAGCTGTCTCCTGTCCCCTTTTTGCCCTTCTGATTTCCTTTTCTAGCTTGCTCTTTAGTTCCCGAAACTCCTCCAGGGATACATTTGATCCCAGCTGCCTATACCTGCCCCATGCCTCCTTCTTACTCATGACCATAGCCTCAATTTTCCTCGTCACCCAAGCTTCCTTAAGCTCACCACCCTTGCCCTTCACTCCAACAGGAACATGCATATCCTGGATTCTTGTCAGCACACTTTTAAAAACATCCCATTTTCCTGATGTGCCTATTCCTTCAAAGTGTTTTTTTCGCTTTCTCCCTGTCCAAGAAAATGTTGAGGAACTATTGGTGACCCTTGGACTATCTTTGATCGAACTTTACAATAGACAATAGACAATAGGTGCAGGAGTAGGCCTTTCGGCCCTTCGAGCCAGCACCACCATTCAATGTGATCATGGCTGATCATTCTCAATCAGTACCCCGTTCCTGCCTTCTCCCCATACCCCCTGACTCCACTATCCTTAAGGTTATCATGTATCTATACACTGTGAATGGCTCGAAATGGCTGATGGTGGCGCAGCGGCAGAGTTGCTGCCTTATAGAGAATGCAGCGCCGGAGATCAGGGTTCGATCCCGACTACGGGTGCAGTCTGTACGGAGTTTGTATGTTCTCCCCGTGACCTGCGTGGGTTTTCTCTGAGATCTTCGGTTTCCTCCCACACTCCAAAGACATACAGGTATGTGGGTTAATTGGCTAATTGGCTTGGTAAATGTAAAAAATGTCCCATGTGTGTGTAGGATAGTGTTAATATGCGGGGAGTGCTGGTCGGCGCGGACCCGGTGGGCCGAAGGGCCTGTTTCCACGCTGTATCTCTTAAAAAAAACCAAAAGCTTTTCGCTCTACCTCAGTAAATGTGACAATAAACAAAACTGAACAGAACTGAACTTATACCTGGAATCACAAAATGCTGGAGTAACTCAGCAGGTCAGGCAGCATCTCTAGAGAGAAGGAATGGGTGACGTTTTGGGTCGAGACCCTTCTTCAGACTGATGTCAGGGGGGCGGGACAAAGGAAGGATGTAGTTGGAGACAGGAAGACAGTGGGAAGAACAGGGGAGGGGAAGAGAGGGACAGAGGAATTATCTAAAATTAGAGAAGTGAATGTTCATACCGCTGGGCTGCAAGCTGCCCAAGCGAAATATTAGGTGCTGTTCCTCCAATTTGCAGTGGGCCTCACTGTGACAATGGAGGAGGCCCATGACAGAAAGGTCAGACTGGGAGAGGGAGGGGGAGTTGAAGTGCAACTTATACCTGGGATTCTTTAAGGATGGATGTACACAGTTGATTTTTTTTGGTACACACAACACATTGTTTGGACCAAAGAACAGCTCTCGGGCTCCTTTATGTGTCCAATGACTCGACCTACTTAGTGGTGAGTGGCTTTCGAGCCAACGGTAATGTTCATTGCCTCATCCACAGTTACAACTGGGCTATAATCATGCATCTTGTTAAGAGCATACTGAAAGTTTAGACTGCAAGACAGTGTGCTGCACAGTTTTAAAAACATGCAAGGATTCAAGCTGAAATGGCATTAGATTTAGATTTAGATTTTTTTAGATTTAGAGATACAGCGCAGAAACAGGCCCTTTGGCCCACCGGGTCCGTGCCGCCCAGCGATCCCCGCACATTAACACTATCCTACACCCACTAGGGACAATTTTAATTTTTTTTTTTACATTTGCCCAGCCAATTAACCTACATACCTGTATGTCTTTGGAGTGCGGGAGGAAACCGAAGATCTCGGAGAAAACCCACGCAGGTCGCGGGGAGAACGTACAAACTCCGTACAGACGGCGCCCGTAGTCAGGATCGAACCGGAGTCTCCGGCGCTGCATTCGCTGTAAGGCAACAACTCTACCGCTGCGCCACCGTGCCGCAAAACACAATAACAATTAAGTCATAACAAAGGCTAATTTATTTTTAAATTGGATCTGCAGGATGTGTCTTCGCAGGGAAGAATATAGTAAAGAATGGTGGTTTCATCTTTAGTAAATCTGTAGCTGTAATTATTGCCAGATGCACAAAAAGCACTGCCCGGGGAATCATTTCTCACACATTTAGGATTGCAGGCACTTAAGCAGAGCATCAGGATATATTCTCTTGAGCAATCTCTTTTTTTTAAATGGAGCGATCCAACATATGGCAGTGAAGCAACGTGCTGGAAATCTGAAATAAAAGCTGCAAATACTTAGCCCGATTCATGTCTCCGCCATCTTGGATTATTCAAATACAATATCTGCTGGAAATCATGATACCATCTGTACAAAAGGTCATATGAGCCAATTTATAACGACACAAATCGTGAATTTTGCAAGATTGCCTGGATCTGTCAGGCCAAAAGTAGAATGAAATTTAACTGTAGTGTGATATCAAAAGTAAAGGATTTAGTGAGTAGGATATAAAATTTGAAAAAAAGGATTCAGGGCCATGATATAATTGCATTGCAAGTTTCATGAATAAATAAATAGAAGGATACTTCTTCTTGCGTTTGAGGCAGCAGGAGTTATGTAACGCCCTCCAGGCGCTGTAGCCAGTGCAATGTGCTGTTGTCGAGGGCCGTGAGGTCTACCCCTCCACCAGGGGGACGGAGGACAGCGCAGTCGAAAAGGCCGTGCTGCGCTGTTTGCTGGTCTGCTCCACACACGCAGGCTGCTGATGGACGCAACCCCCAACGATGCATGCTGGCGTTGAACCGGCCGACCCCTGTGCGGAGCCGGTTCCGGGCGGCCCACTCTTTGCGGGGCATGTCCGAGCCGGGTGGGGCTGTGGTGTTCAGTGCGACAGTGAATTGAGGAGGTGGCGATGCCTGTTCCCAGCTGGTTCTCCATGCTCCTACTATGTTGAAACCTAGAAGGATACTGAGGGTTTGACAAATGTGCAGGCAGCTGACGAGTGACGTTTTCTATGGAGCATCAATTACAGCACAGCAGTTTGTTGAGACGGTTTCCGTTCTGCAGACAACAACAAAAACATGTTTTTCTGCTTTTTGAAATTGTTGTCCACTGTCGTCATGAACGAAACTTTGGAGACAGATTAGAACATTACAGCACTGGTCCATGCTATTGACCAAGGATCAATTTCTTGGCATGTTAATCTATGTCTTCACAATCACTGTTAACATATCTGTTCCTCAAATACAAATCCATATATTGACTTTATAACGTTTGCTTGCTTATTTGAGAATATGCTAAGAATCCTGGAAGATATATTTGAAGAGTAAGTTCACAAATGTGTGAATTGCATGATCCACAAAAGGCTATTTTAAAGGCTCTGCAGGTCTTGTTTTATTTTTTGCTCAGGGGACAGTGATTCTCTTCCTCAAGGGGCAGTGGAAACAGTCTTTGTATATTTATAAGGCAGAGGTAGATAGAGGTAGAAGTGAGCGGATGAAAAGTTACTGTGGGTATAGCAGAGTTTAGATTGCAGTCATACCAGCCATTAACTTATTAAATGGTGAAACCGACTTGAGGGCACTTGTTAACATTGAGATTGCAAGCAAATTTATTTGTCTCTACTTTTAGCAGGGAGTTTACCCAAATGCCTTAACTTCAGACCAGTGTGGTGGAAGTCTAATTTTAGCAATACCATTTCAAATACAAGAAAATCTCCAGTCGTTTTTTATCACTGTGTATGGGCCTGTCCCACTTAGGCAATTTTTTTAGGCGACTGCCGGCGACTGTCATAGTCGCAGCAGGTCGTCGAAAAACTGGCGACTGGACCCCCCCTACTACAATGTCTACGACAAGCTACAACAACCTACCACCAAGTCGACGTCAAGCCACCGACAACCGGTGACCCAATCGTCGCGAGTAGGACGTCCACCTACTCCGCACCTACGGCCGCACCTAGGACAACCTACAACAACCGGAGTCAACCTACGTCCAGCCGCGACAAGCTACGACAAGCTGTGACCCTGTCGGCAACAACTGAAGACAATCCACGTCATTTTCGGCGCCGGTTTTGACGCCGGTACCTGTCGCCGGTTGACGTAGGTAGTCGCCAATGGAATTCACCAAACTCAGCACCAGCGACAACCTACGTCACCTGGCGACAACCTACGACAGCACCTATGTCAGGAGACGTCAAGCTACACTCGCTGGCGTCAAACCCACTGTCACCGAAAAATGTTCAACATTATGAAAATCCAGCGGCGACCAGAGAGACTCTTTGGAGACGACTCACGACCGTACAGGCGACACCCCGGCGACCGTGTGGCGACAGCCCAGTCGCCTGTAGTCGCCTAAAAAATCGCCTGAGTGGGACAGGGGTTTATTGGAATACACTGGAATTTAGATGGATGAGAGGGGATCTTATTGAAACGTATAAGATTATTAAGGGGTTGGACATGTTAGAGGCAGGAAACATGTTCCCAATGTTGGGGGAGTCCAGAACCAGGGGCCACAGTTTAAGAATAAGGGGTAGGCCATTTAGAACTGAGATGAGGAAAAACCTTTTCAGTCAGAGAGTTGTGAATCTGTGGAATTCTCTGCCTCAGAGGGCAGTGGGGGCCAATTATCTGAATGCATTCAAGAGAGAGAGAGATAGAGCTCTTAAGGATAGCGGAGTCAGGGGGTATGGGGAGAAGGCAGGAACGGGGTACTGATTGAGAATGATCAGCCATGATCACATTGAATGGCGGTGCTGGCTCAAGGGGCCGAATGGCCTCCTCCTATTGTCTATTGTCTATTCTCTTTCCAATGAAAATGCTATAAATGAGCTCTAGAGGGTGCAAGAGCACAATATAGGGGATTCTCTTCTGTTTTGAAACATTTAAAAGTAACTCTTCTGCTTGCGAGGAGACCAACAAGTTTATTTTTGAAATGTTATGAGCAACATAAAAAACGTCTAAGCAATCATTCTTACTCGAAAATAGTCTGTATATTTTCTAACTCTTTTCTTTGTTCAGATGATCCAAGGCAAGGGCAGCGGGCGGGCAGTCACAGCTACCATGAGCCGGGTTCGGCGGGTTGAGCCAGGTTTAGTTCTGATCTTGGCTGCTGTCCATGTGGAGTTTGCATGCAACAAGTCCACGATGACAATGACAATAGGCAATAAACAATGGACAATAGGTGCAGGAGGAGGCCATTCGGCCCTTCGAGCCAGCACCGCCATTCAATGTGATCATGGCTGATCATTCTCAATCAGTACCCCGTTCCTGCCTTCTCCCCATACCCCCTGACTCCACTATCCTTAAGAGCTCTATCTAGCTCTCTCTTGAATGCATTCAGAGAATTGGCCTCCACTGCCTTCTGAGGCAGAGAATTCCACAGATTCACAACTCTCTGACTGAAAAGGTTTTTCCTCATCTCCGTTCTAAATGGCCTACCCCTTATTCTTAAACTGTGGCCCCTGGTTCTGGACTCCCCCAACATTGGGAACATGTTTCTTGCCTCTAACGTGTCCAACCCCTTAACAATCTTATACGTTTCGATAAGATCCCCTCTCATCCTTATTGGCTTCTCATGAATTCTCAAGACTGCACCCATGTCCCAAAGATGTTTTGGTAGGTCGGTGAATTGCCGAGTGTAAGTGACTCCTGTTGGAGGGCAAGGGAGTAGAATAAGTTGCCGAGTTGCAGGGAAATAAGAAGGGGGTCGGGACTAATGAAATTCCTCTACTGGCCACCAGCATGGATCAACTGCACGGAATAGTTTCCTTCTGTGTTACAATATGTAAGGAAATCGGGTTACACAAGGATAGTGTGTCGACTACTATAACATAATATATTTTTTGTGATAAACCAATTTTCAGCTAAATTAATAAAAATGTTACCTATTTAACCATTTTGATTATCAAGGAGTGATTTATGGAGCTCTTTTAAACGGTGCTTTAAAACTGCTTGGTTGCACTGATTCATATCAGTCTTTGTTTTGAGTTTGAGATGAGATGAGATGAGGTGAAACAATTCTCTTTTCAAACTGGGTCATTTGCACCCCAATTGGCAATGGTGCCCAATGTGGAACTTTTATAATGTTTACATATATCGGAAACAGATGATAAATAGAATTAATCAAAAGGATAGAAAGACTTGCAATTACATTTCAACTATCTATATACAAAAATGCTCGTTTGGTTGTTTGTTTGTTCCTGAACTACAGCCAAAACTGTGCACGATAGCGCGACAATTTTAGGCCCACCGTACTCACCGTCGTCCCTTTGGTGCTAATGGAAGAAGTTTCATTGAAATCGGTGTTATATTTTTTAAGTTATTCACATTTTTAAGTTTAAATCTATCTCCGAGGGAGGGAAGGAGGGAGGGGGGGTGGAGGGAAGGGGGGGGAGAGGGGGTGGAGGAAGGGAGGGAGGATAAGGGGGGTTGAGGGGGATGGAGGGGGAGAGGGGGAGAGGGGGAGGGGAGGGGAAGGGAGGAGGGGGTGGAGAGAGGGGGTGGAGGGAGCGGGGTGGGGAGAGGGGAGGGGAGGGGGGAAGGAGGGGGGAGAGAGGGGGAGAGAGGAGGGAGTGGAGGGAGGGGGGAGGGAGGGAGTGGGGGAGGTGGGAGGTGGGAGGCGAGGGGGGAGTGGGGGAGGAGAGGGTGCTGCACCTATTGCAGAAGAGGTTTGGGCCCAACGGGTCCACTTGGTCTAGTAATTATTAAAGCTGTGGTGTTTTAAAGCCAGTGAAGCACTTCTGAAAGGTGTCATGACCTTTCTGTCATGTGCCTCCTCCAGTGTCATAGTGAGGCCCACCGCAAATTGGAGGAACAGCATCTCATATTTCGCTTGGGCAGCATAGCCCAGCGGTATGAACATTGACATCTCTAACTTTAGATAGCTCCTCTGTCCCTCTCTTCCCCTCCCCCTTCCCAGATCTCCCACTGTCTTCCTGTCTCCACCTATATCCTTTCTTTGTCCCGCCCCCCTGACATCAGTCTGAAGAAGGGTCTCGACCCGAAACGTCACACATTCCTTCTCTCCAGAGATGCTGCCTGACCTGCTGAGTTACTCCAGCATTTTGTGATACCTTCTGAAAGGTGGTTCTGTTGTAATATAGAAAAATAGATTATCTTTATTTTAACCTTGTAAATGTCGTCTTTCATTAATGGCACGATGCATTCCATGGAATTAAGATGGAATGATACACTTAGGAAACATTAATGAAACCATTTATTCAGTTGTATTTTAATGAAAATGACAAGATTTTATTTTGTAAAAATGATTGCAGTTATAGCAATCCATTTACCTAGAATCAATCCTGAAACTGCATGGTTTTATTCAAGGGTCCATATAAAGTGATTACGAGCAAATTCTCTTTTTATTTTAATTTACTTAAATACGATTTAATATACTCACAGGATGTTTCATACCACTAACCTTCCTTTGTAAATACATCCCCATTTCAGCCTCTCGAGCAGAACAGTCTGGTGTTTGAGAATGTGGAATATGGAATTTAGATCTAACGTTTATCAGGGCAAAGTTTCAGGAGGTTAAAATATCACAGACTGTGCAATTACTGTGTCAGTAATCATAAACTGCCTGATAATTGTTGCACCAGTTACCTTCTTAAAAATACCATCCAGAAAATTGATGGCTCACTCCATTCTTAATTCATATATTTGAATATACCTCAGTCTATAATCCATTTTAAGCAAACATGGCCCAGCTTTCAGTGGCTGGAGATTGCCAGTGTTATATGCTGTAACACCCATTTCACTAATCCTCCACAAGCTCATCAAATAGAAGGTGTGTTCCCTGTCCTGTGTTTATAGCTCAGCTTCCAAAATCTTCACTGACTGCTGGCGGGTTTAGAGATCTCAGAATAGAAAGTAATCAATACTTGCAGAATGATGCAGCACTGAAGCACGACATCCGGGCTGTCACCTCAGAACCAAACTGCCCAATTAGTCCAACCACCCTGAAATACTTCACTATGTCATATCTAGTTCTTTTGACAGCTACTTTAGCTTGGCGGATCCACTGCTCGGTTGAACTCTTTCAAAACCCTATCATGGTGGCGCAGCGGTAGAGCTGCTGCCTTGTACTCCAGAGAGCTTGGTTCGATCCCGACTACGGGTGCTGTCTGTACGCAGTTTGTACGTTCTCCCTGCGACCGTGTGGGTTTGCTCCAGTTACCTCCCACACTCCAAAGACGTACAGGTTTGTACGTTAATTGGCTTCTGTAAAGTTGTAAATTGTCCCTGGTGTGCAGGATAGTGCTAGTGTACAGGGTGACCGCTAGTCAGTGTGGTGGGCTGAAGGCCTGTTTCAGTGCTGTATCTCTAAAGTTCAAAGTCTGGAGTCTTGATTTTTATGTTTCTATCAGGTCAAGGATAAGCCTTTGAAAATCAACTGAAGAAAACTTTCCTTGCTTTCTATCCTTTGTTGGATAGGAAACCATGGTCCATAACTCAGGCTTCTTTGTATTGAGGGAGCATGTGTGCAGGGAGACAGCGCCCGACAAATATACCTCGCCACCAATGACTGCTGTAAAAGCTCCTCTTTTCTTTCTATTAGTCTGCTCACCTCCCTTTGGTTCCTACGTTTCCTGAGGACTGGGAAATGTGCCAACTACTGTTAGACATTCTATGTTGGTATTCATAGCGAGGGGATTTGAGTATAGGAGCAGGGAGGGTCTGCTGCAGTTGTACAGGGCATTGTTGAGACCACACCTGGAGTATTGCGTACAGTTTTGGTCTCCTAATCTAAGGAAAGACATTCTTGCCATAGAGGGAGTACAGAGAAGGTTCACCAGATTGATTCCTGGGATGGCAGGACTTTCATATGAAGAAAGACTGGATAGACTCGGCTTGTACTCGCTGGAATTTAGAACATTGAGGGGGGATCTTATAGAAACGTACAAAATTCTTAAGGGGTTGGACAGGCTAGATGCAGGAAGATTGTTCCCGATGTTGGGGAAGTCCAGAACAAGGGGTCACAGTTTAAGGATAAGGGGGAAGTCTTTTAGGACCGAGATGAGAAAGTTTTTTTTCACACAGAGAGTGATGAATCTGTGGAATTCTCTGCCACAGAAGATAGTTGAGGCCAGTTCATTGGCTATATTTAAGAGGGAGTTAGATGTGGCCCTTGTGGCTAAAGGGATCAGGGGGTATGGAGAAGGCAGGTACAGGATACTGAGTTGGATGATCAGCCATGATCATATTGAATGGCGGTGCAGGCTCGAAGGGCCGAATGGCCTACTCCTGCACCTATTTTCTATGTTTCTATGTTTCTAGTCCAGGCAGCCGAATTAAAATAACCCCCGTAAATGGGAGAAACACTCAGCAGGTCAAAACAGAAGAAGGGTCCCAACATGACATTCTCATTCTCCCTGCACAGATGCTGCCTGATCTGTTGAGTTTCTGCGATATATTTTGTGTTTTGCTCAGGCCACATCTGTTAATGTTTAAAGAACAAGGCGCTTTATCAGATCTGGGAAGAGAGAAGTTTGTTTTAAGTTCGCAGAGATGGTGGGGGGAAGCCTCCGCTGAGGTGGCTGACAGGGTAAGACCAATTGAGATTATGTGGCAGCTCGAGAGACGATGCTTCTTTGCCCGACATATGTTGGCAACAGCAGGATTGTGGGACATGCATTTCATTTTTGTATTTCACTATACCTCAGTACATGTGACAAATAAGGTACCATACCATACAATACCATACCATACCATACCATACCATACCATACCATACCATACCATACCATACCATGCCACCTTATCTAGTCTTAAGAACCTAGGAGGGGTATGTGAATTAAGTGTTCACGGACGAGAGACCGCTGTTTGGATCAGGACCTGTTCTATTAGGTTTAAGATAGTTAAACAGTTAAGTTAGAAAGAGGGCGTGCCCACGAGTTTAAATTCTCAATTGGGGCCGGGCCAACAATGAAGGTATTAGGACAGGAACTCAGGTGTTGTCCTGCCCCATGTATGGCCCTAAGGAAACTTCCCTGAACACATTTGACAAACTCTGCCCCGTCTAACCCTTTTGCACTTTTGAGTTCCGCGGTCAATATTTGGGAAACTTAAAATCCCCTAGCAAAGAGGTCCTTCTACAGTTGTACCGGGCCCTGGTGAGACCGCACCTGGAGTACTGTGTGCAGTTTTGGTCTCCAAATTTGAGGAAGGATATTCTTGCTATTGAGGGCGTGCAGCGTAGGTTTACTAGGTTGATTCCCGGAATGGCGGGACTGTCGTATGTTGAAAGGCTGGAGCAATTAGGCTTGTATACACTGGAATTTAGAAGGATGAGGGGGGATCTTATTGAAACATATAAGATAATTAGGGGATTGGACACATTAGAGGCAGGAAACATGTTCCCAATGTTGGGGGAGTCCAGAACAAGGGGCCACAGTTTAAGAATAAGGGGTAGGCCATTTAGAACGGAGATGAGGAAGAACTTTTTCAGTCAGAGAGTGGTGAAGGTGTGGAATTCTCTGCCTCAGAAGGCAGTGGAGGCCAGTTCGTTGGATGCTTTCAAGAGAGAGCTGGATAGAGCTCTTAAGGATAGCGGAGTGAGGGGGTATGGGGAGAAGGCAGGAACGGGGTACTGATTGAGAGTGATCAGCCATGATCGCATTGAATGGCGGTGCTGGCTCGAAGGGCTGAATGGCCTACTCCTGCACCTATTGTCTATTATCTATTGTCTATTGACTATTTGTGAGTTCTATTGCAGGTGAGCTGAAATTGCTCTTGGTTAACTTAGGGGCCCGGCCCACTTAGGCGTTTTTTAGGCGACTGCCGGCAACTGTCATAGTCGTAGCAGGACGCCGAAAAACCGGCGACTGGACCCCCCCTACGACAATGTCTATGACAAGATGCAACAACCTACCACCTAGTCGACGTCAAGCTACGGCAAGCTACCGACAACCGGCGACCCAATTGTCGCGACTTAGGAAGTCCACCTACGAACGCACCTACGACAACCTACAGGCGGCAACCTACGACAACCGAAGTCAACCTATGTCTACCCGCGACAAGCTACGACAAGCTACTACCGTGTCGGCGACAACTGAAGACAATTCACGTCATTTTGGCCTCCGGTTTTGACGCCGGTACCTGTCGCCGGTTGACGTAGATAGTCGCCAATGGAATTCAACGAAGTCAGCACCGGCGGCAACCTACGTCACCTGGCGACAACCTACGACAGCGCCCCCGTCAGGAGACGTCAAGCTACGATCATTGGCGTCAAACCAACATTCGCCGAAAATATTTAAACATTTCAAAATCCAGCGGCGACCAGAAAAACGCTACGACTCTTTGGAGACGACTCACGACCGCACAGGCGACACCCCGGCGACCGTGTGGCCACAGCCTAGTCACCTGTAGTCGCCTACAAAATTTGCCTAAGTGGGACAGGGGGTTTATGGTATTGAACAAGGGATGCCCCAACCTACAATGTTCACCTGGTGCAGCAGTTGTGGCACGGTGGCGAGCGGTGGCGTTGATGCCTTACAGCGCCTGGGACATGGGTACGGTCCTGACTCTACGGGTGCTGTCTGTAACCGAGTTTGTACGTTCTCCCTGTGACCGAGCGGGCTTCCTCCAGGCTTTTCCGGTTTTCTCCCACATCCCAAAGATGTGCAGGTTTGTAGGTTCATTGGTAAATTCTGTAAATCGTCCCTAGTGTGTGGGATAGAAGGTGATCGCTAGTCGGCACAGACCCTGCTGAGCTGAAGAGCCCGTTTCCACGCTATTTATTCACAAAATGCTGGAGTAATTCAGCAGGTCAGGCAGCATCCCAGGAGAGAAGGAATGGGCGACGTTTCGGGTCGAGACCCTTCTTCAGACTGACGTCAGGGGAAGGATATAGGTGGAGACAGGAAGACAGTGGGAGAACTGGGAAGGGGGGAGGGGAAGAGAGGGACAGAGGAACTATCTAAAGTTGGAGAAGTCGATGTTCATACCACTGGGTTGCAAGCTGCCCAGGCGGAATATGAGGTGCTGTTCCTCCAATTTCCGGTGGGCCTCACTTTGGCACTGGAGGAGGCCCATGACAGAAAGGTCAGACTGGGAATGGGAGGGGGAGTTGAAGTGCTCAGCCACCGGGAGATCAGATTGTTTCCACGCTATATCTCTAATCCAAACTAGATCAACAATTGGAATATTTGGGTCCCCAGAGACTCAGCTCTCACAACACTAATTTCAGGTGGACACAAAATGCTGGAGTAACTCAGCGGGACAGGCAGCATCTGTGGAGAGAAGGAATGGGTGACGTTTCACGTCGAGACCCTTTTCTCGACCCGAAACGTCACCCGTTCCTTCTCTCCAGAGATGCTGCCTGTCCTGCTGAGTTACTCCAGCATTTTGAGTCTATCTTCGGTTTAAACCAGCATCTGCAGTTCTTTCCTACACTAATTTCAGGTGTCTGGCATTCTGTCCTCAGAAACCTTAATCCATGTGAATTACTTTATCCTGGCAAAGGTGGCTGAACATTCAGAGATGTCTGCTCAGTTGCAGTGCGCTCTTATTGGAAGTACGTAACTCGATCGAACCATTTGTCAGATACAGAATATTGAGGTAAGCGTTGGCTTTGTAGATTTTGAAATTGCGTTCAATCGCCCGCTGTTATCTTTGTTCCTCTGAGCATGCATGCTTGATGTACTTTTGAGTTCAGAGAAACTCTACTGAGAAGATCTCCATGATAATGTCTGCCTGTCGTGATGAATAAATACCTTTATATCCATCCACTCCTTCTGCAGTTGTACAGGGCCCTAGTGAGACCGCACCTGGAGTACTGTGTGCAGTTTTGGTCTCCAAATTTGAGGAAGGATATTCTTGCTATTGAGGGCGTGCAGCGTAGGTTTACTAGGTTAATTCCCGGAATGGCGGGACTATCATATGTTGAAAGACTGGAGCGACTAGGCTTGTATACACTGGAATTTAGAAGGATGAGAGGAGATCTTATCGAAATGTGTAAGATTATTAAGGGTTTGGACATGTTAGAGGACATTGTTCCCAATGTTGGGGGAGTCCAGAACAAGGGGCCACAGTTTAAGAATAAGTGGTAGGCCATTTAGAACTGAGATGAGGAAAAACTTTTTCAGTCAGAGAGTTGTGAATCTGTGGAATTCTCTGCCTCAGAAGGCAGTGGAGGCCAATTCTCTGAATGCATTCAAGAGAGAGCTGGATAGAGCTCTTAAGGATAATGGAGTCAGGGGGTATGGGGAGAAGGCAGGAACGGGGTACTGATTGAGAATGATCACATTGAATGGCGGTGTTGGCTCGAAGGGCCGAATGGCCTCCTCCTGCACCTATTGTTTATTGTCTATTGTCTCCAGCGCCTTCATTCACAGTCGCAACAAATAGTTTAGAAGCAAATACACAGTCTCAGGAAGCATCAAGAGAGGGAGAGGTTAAAGGCCCTGTCCCAGTTTGGCGATATTTTAGGCGACTACAGGCGACTAGGCTGTCACCACACGGTTGCCGGGGTGTCGCGGGTATGGTCGTGAGTCGTCTCCAAAGAGTCGTATCGTTTTTCTGGTCGCCGCTGGATTTTGTGAAGGCTTCAAATTTTTCAGCGACTGTTGGTTTGACACCGATGAGCGTAGCTTGACGTCTCCTGACGGGGGCGCTGTCGTAGGTTGTCACCAGGTTGTCTCCAGGTGACTTAGGTTGTCGCCGGTGCTAACTTCGGCGAATTCCAAGTGTGGACTTGATCTGATCACCCATCAGTGTAATGTGTCCATAAATGATGTTAGGTTTTGTATGTTTTTGCACTTGGATTCTGTTTAAAGTTTGAATTGTAAAGTTTGAAGTTTATTGAAATTTATTGAAGTTTATTACAATATTTTTGTATGCACTGTTGCATGTTCTTATCAACCTTTAAAAAAAAATTGTTTGTACATCAATAAAGGAAATTCTTGACATTTTGACGGAAAATTGATGTATGAAGTTATTGTATTTCAGAGTAGTTTCTCGTGACACCACTTTCAAATAGTCATGATGCAGAATGACTGGAAACCCGACCACACACCCCCTTTTATTGGGAAACTGGGTGAAACGTGAATGGTCTTCAGTTGTCTTCAGTCTTCAGGGTCGTAGCTTGTCGTAACTTGTCACGGGTGGACAGGTTGACTTCGGTTGTCGTACGTAGGTTGTCACCTCTGTAGTGGTAGGTTGTCGTAGGTGCGGTCGTAGGTGGACGTCTTACTCGCGACGATTGGGTCGCCGGTTGTCGGTAGCTTGCCGTAGCTTGACGTCGACTAGGTGGTAGGTTGTTGTAGCTTGTTGTAGACATTGTCGTAGGGGGGGTCCAGTCGCCGGTTTTTCGGTGACCTGCTACACTTATGACAGTCGCCGGCAGTCACCTTAAAAAATGCCTAACTGGGACACGAAAGGAATGATGGTGGAAGTTAGAAGGTTTATGATAATGAAATAAGAAACAAAAGACACATCTCGAGAGGTTGCAAATGGCAGTGGCACTATCCTAAACAACAGCTGCCATCCAAAAAAAAAATGGAAACACAGTTATTATCTGAAATTGCAGAGCTCATTGTTCAGTCTGGAATTTTAAATAGAGCCACAGTAGTATTAGTCTGATGAGAAAACACAGTACTAAGTTGCCAAACAATGCTGTGCTTGAAACTGTACCCGCACTTTGTTATCACCAAGAATGGAATCTGCACAGACAAATCTTCAAATGATAGCTATTTGGTTCGGAGGATCAACAAAGGATCAACAAAGGATCAAGCTGGCCATTAATAGCGAATCTAAATATAGGAAATTAATGATACGTCCAAGCAGGAAATTATTTTTGCACTGCTGCACCAGAAAGATAAACTCAGACTGCAACGGCTAATCTCTCATCTGACCGATTGACCCACAGCTGTTGCACTCATTCTCCTGAATTGAAGTAAGGAAATGCACTGTAAATTGCTGAAATCTATATATTGCTAAAACTCTCATCTTGTTTGTTCCCCCTTTTGTTTGTTCCCCGTTTGTTGGTGCCGTTTGTTTGTTTGTGCCATTTTTTTTTGTCCGCTCATCCGGAAATACAGCGAAAACGGTACACGATAGCGTGACAATTTTAGGCCCACCCGACTCACCGTTCCCCCACGGTCTCAATAAATCAAGTTTTGTTACTTTTTAGAAACAATTTACTTAATAAACTTTAATAAATGCGCTTCCCCCCCCCCCCCCGCCGGGAGGACGAGTGGGAGGACTGACACCCATCCCGGCGTGCCCCGCACCTGACCTTCAACCCATGATGCAGCGTGGCGGCAGAGGGTCCAACAAGATGGCCATTGCCGCCGAGCTGCAGGAGAGGTTTCGGGCCCACGGCTCGCTCTGGCAGCAAGGCTGGCCGCACGGGGCCCGAGGTGAGTGGCCCCCTCTCCCCTTCCCTGTCCCCCCTCGCCTGCCCACGGCCCCGGGAGGACACTCCCCGACCGGCAACGGGTCCACGGATTGTCAGTTGGGGGAGTGGCCCGCAGGAGAGCTTTGGACCCAACGTGTCCATGCCAGTCTAGTATCGTCTTCAAATCGGTTCCACAGTCGATCTCAGAATGGAGAATAAACAGAATAATTTAAATTCAGAACTAATTAAGCTCATTAAAAAAAAATGTTCATTTAAACTTTACATTCTTCATCTAGAAAAACAGGCCAGCAATAAAAATCAAGCAGGATGGAATTAGTTCCGTTTGTGGGCACAGCATGGAAACGGGCCTTTTTCACCCACTCAGTCCATGCCAGTTATCTGTTTACGACAGTTCTATGCTGTCCTGGTTTTTCATCCACTGACTACACACTGGGGCAATTTACAGAGGCCAATTAACCTACAAACCAGCACATCTTTAGGATGTGGGAGGAAACCAGAGCTCTCGAAGGAAACTCATGCGGTCACATGGAGAATGTGCGAACTCCAAGCAGAGAGCCTCTGATATCCGGATCGAACCTGAATCCCTGGCGCTGTGAGACAACAACTGTGCCACAATGCAGTCCGAATTGTCAGTCAAAAGTGAAGAAGTAAAACATTATCTGGACCTGTGCGAAATCCATGAGGTTTGGAAAGTAATGAGACCAGCTGTGCATCACACTAAGATGGCACAGTTTCTAAGATTCATCTGGTTAACAGTGGTTACAGATGTTGTTCTTAATTATAATTTAACAGCTAATGATTTAATGGTTTTCTGAGGCACAGCTCCCACCCAGAAACCTTGCCTGTCCATTCCCTCCCCAAATGCTGCCTCACCTACTGAGTTCCTCCAGCACCTTTGTCTTTTATTCTCAAGATTCCAGCAACTGTAGTTTCTTGTGTCCCGTGTAACAGTTATATTGTGGAAGTATAACAATGCGCTGAGCAAATTGTGTTAGGTCCATAAGACGTATTTTCACATGGCATAGAGGGAGGTTATTTAATCCATCTCTCAGCGCAGCTCATCAGCTTGACAACGAGCTCTCCATTCAAAGCATCATCTGCCTTGTGATTTATTTTACCAAATCACACGAGGTCACACAAGGCCCCACACTAAATTCCATGTTCTAATCTTTTGCCCACTCACTCAATCTATCTATGTTCTGTTGCAACAATTACATCATCCTTACAACAAACATGTCCTCCTGCTTATTTTTGTATCATTTGCAAAATTTTAAACCTTACATACTGTTCCTTCCTCAAGGTCATTTAATGTAAACAGTGAACCATTATGGATCAACAACTGATCCATGTGGTACTCCACTCGTTACCTCCTTCCAGTGAGAAAAAAGGTCCCATTTATTCCACCTCTGAGATAGACAGTTTTCAATCTATTCTAACATACTTCCTCTGAATCCATGGGGTTTCAATTTATTTACCACCATCCCATGACGCACTCTGTCAAATGCCTTCTGGAAATCAATACCTTTTTCCAAATTGTTATTGAGTTACAATATTAGTCATTGAGTCAGTGTGGAAACCGGCCCTTAGGCCCAACTTGCCAACACGTCCCAGCTACACTAGTCCCACCTGCCCGCGTTTGGCCCATATCCCTCCAAACCCTATCACTCATCCATACTATCAATCCATATTAACAATCCTCACAAAATGCATCGTCTCAGATTTCCACACTTAAATTCCATTTAATAAACTCCCATTTTAATATTTTCCCACAATGGTCAGTATCTATCTCTACAATATAATTTTGCTGTTTCATAAAATGGGCTTTGAAGCATTTATTAGGTAATGGCCAATTGGCCCACATCTAATAATTGCAGATTAACCCATGTGTCGAACCCATTGAGATATGGAAACAAAGATAAAATCAGTGGTTAATTTTGGAAAACAATTTTTTATTTCTCAAGGAAGAAAGATGGAAATCACTGGGGAAAATTGCAAAATATCCATTCAGCACTGCAGTTTTTTTCTTGAGGTTCCACTTCCCTTTTTTCGCCTTCACCTGAATATGAATGGATGTGCAGCAGTTAATTACCGGGCCAGTAATCCAGAGGCCTGTACTAATGATCCAGAAATCTGAAAACAAATCCCACCGCAGCGAGTGCAGAATTTTAATCCATTGAATAACCTGGAATTCAGAACAACAACTGATCCTAATGTGAGATGCAAATGTGAGTGCTCACAATCACGATGCTCGAGACAATCTAGAGAAACAAGTATAGTTTATTTGCAAGTCTGCAGAGTTGGGTGTCTCCCCTGTCGAGACACACCGAGGTCGGGAAAATCCCTTCTTTTTATTCACTTCAATTTACAATTGTCACACCTTTAATTCCTCCCCTTCGGGCTCCTTCCAATCGGAGCACTGAGGTGCCCAATCTACCGTCACCGCCCCTGTTGCCTCGCACATCATACATCGCATGCGCATTTAAATGAGACATCTTGTCATGCTGGGCGTTTTTGTAATATTCATTTATCTCATTAGGCAAGCGCAGTACAGAGTAGTTCATGCCCTTCCTCTCCCCTAGTTCTCTGATTATTTTGGCCTTCCTCCTAGTTCTCTGATTATCTTCTAACACTTGTCCTAACATTTGTTCTTGCGTTTTTTTTTTTTCTAGCCGAGCACGGTCGGGTCAGCTATTTCTCAGGGTCCTTAGTCTAAATCAATTATCCCTTTTTACCCCTCTCTCACAATCCACCCTTTTTCTTATGCCATGCTACTTTGATTTATACTATTTCCTCCTTTTCTAGTGCTAGCAGCAGTCTTTGCCTCTCTATATTCCTCCTGCTGGTCATACTGTGTTCTACAGGCCATCACGGCGATGTCGTTCTTTGTCAGGGCTGTCTCTATCAATCGCTGAGACAACCCCCTTATGCAGGGAATGATACAACATCCGAATAGACACATCAACCCCATCACAACTACCACTGATGTTAGGGCTGATGTAAAGATGTGCTTCCATTTCCCAAACCAGGAGTCTAGAAACCCAGTCCAGGAGGTGTCTACTCCAGAGTTCTCGGCCAATTCGATAGACAGGGAGGTGAGACTCGCTAGGGCCCTTGACACGGACCCATCAGGAGCAGTGTTGTTGGGGATGTAGGTGCAACATTGTTCCCCAAACATTACGCACACCCCCCCTTTTTCAGCCAGCAGCATGTCCAAGGCCATGCGATTTTGCCAGGCCATTAGGCTGGTAGCTGTCAGTTGTTCCGCTAATCCTTCAACCGCATCTCAAGTGTAATTTATAAAGCTTTGTTGATTGTAGTATAGGTAGTTGATCCAGTCCACATTTTTTATTAATTGTGGACCACCAGAAGAGTATGGACTCAAAGCCCGCAGCTATCTGGTTTTTGGCTTTGAATTCATCGGGTACCCCTCTTGGCACCCCTATTGCATCTATTTGGATGTGTGTGTCGAATGATCCTCTCACCTCTCTCCTTTGTCGTCGGCCTCCTTCATTGATTTTGACCGCATGCTCTACTGCTATGGTGAAGGGCATCATCAGTTGTGTAAGGGTACAGGTTCCTGTCCATGACCCTGGTAGCCGGGGCCACAGGGTATCCTCTCCGCACCACCACCAGACATTGGCTCTACTGACTATCTGCTTTCTCAGCCAGGAGCTACTGAACAGTGACCCCAGTTCCTCAGCTGTTATGTTATACGTCTGATTGCAGTTTAGCACCTCCCCCATTTCCTGTCCATCTGGGTTATATCTTGTATAGCACTGAATCCCTCCTCCCCGAGGGGAATGGTGAATGGGGGAGGTCGAGGGTCTTCCCTTCAGCCCTTCGTGTTGTTGTTGCTAGCCGGGAATAAGTAATGGTAGCTCTGGCAGGTCTCATTCTTTGGTAGTATGGGATTCGTGAATAGTTGTAGTATACATGACATAGCCCCAGGTGTCCTATTCCAATTCAGGGGAAATGGTACTGGGACCATATCATATCATATCATATCATATCATATATATACAGCCGGAAACAGGCCTTTTCGGCCCTCCAAGTCCGTGCCGCCCAGATCCCCGTACATTAACACTATCCTACACCCACTAGGGACAATTTTTACATTTACCCAGCCAATTAACCTACATACCTACAGACCAGCTGAGGCTTAGCTCCGGCGCAGGCATAGCAATTGGTTTGTTGCATACTTCTGGTCGTGTACATCATCCAGGTAAACCAGGTGTTGGTTCCCTTTCCCCTGTTGGTATTCCCTCCCCATACAATTGCATTAATTCTATTTCTCCTGTTACTATCATTATTTTCAAATCCTTAGGCTCATATTCCGTGGTGACATTGCTGACTACCGGTGGTGCTGGGGTTGCCCAGGGATCCCTACTCTGACTGTCATCTATCCGGAACATTTCCCCCTTATCCTCATATTTTACTATATATCCGTCCCGTTCTACCTCTATTTCAAACCTCAGGCATGCGTCCTTCCCTGTTCTATCTGCACATATCCAATACCTACCACTTTCCTTTATTTGAACCCTCTGCATGCTTACATATACACGACCTGGCAATCCCTTGTTTGGGTTTTGATATACTCTCCACCTATCAGTTTGATAGGTGGACTTATGCCACCCTTCTCTGGATGAAGTGAATACCTCGCGCCAATTTTTACAGGGATGGGTGCATACATACATTCTATAACCACACCACCATTTTCCTTTATATACATCAAATGGGATGGTGGTGGCCCTTCTATTCTGTGGTATAGTGATTTTTATACATGCTACATTACTCACAAGCTGGGTAACCACCCAGCACCCGATCCACCAGCACGAAGTCTTCATTTTCCGTGCGGGGTTTTGGTGAATACCAAAGTCAATGGCTCCTTTCCTCCACGTACCGTCCACGGGCTGATATTGTCTGGTGGGGCCTCCACGGGACCCTTAAATCGACTTGCGTGTGTCCACCCTTTTTCTTTTGTTCGTACTGCTGTCTCGGTGGTTAATAACACAAGGTAGGGTCCAGTCCACCTAGGTTGCAACTTTTCTTCCTTCCACGTTTTTATTAGTACCCAGTCTCCAGCCTTGACTGAGTGAATCGGAAAATCCAGTGGCGGGCTCTGGGCCAGTAATCCTTTAGTTTTTAGTTCTGCAAGAGATTGGGATACTGCCAGTAAATAGTTTCTTAGGAACACGTCGTTCCCTTGTATTGTTGGGACCCCTTCTATCTTTCCTAAGTACGGGAGCCCGAATAACATCTCATATGGTGATACCCCTATGTCTTTCCGAGGTGCCGTTCGGATTCTTAACAAGGCTATCGGAAGGCACTTAGTCCAGGGGAGTCTCGTTTCCTCTATTAACTTGGTGATTTGGGTCTTCAAGGTGCCATTCATTCTTTCCACCTTTCCGGAACTCTGGGGCTGCCATGGTGTATGCAATTTCCATTCAATTCCTAATGCTTCACATATCATTTTATGTGTTTTGGAGGCAAAATGGGTCCCTCTATCTGAGTCTATTGTTTCCACAATCCCATATCTGGGTATAATTTGCTCCAATAATACCCTGGCTACCGACTGTGAGGTGGCAGTTGCTGTAGGGAATGCCTCTACCCAAATAGTGAAATGGTCCACTACCACTAACAGGTATTTCCATCTCTGTAGTCGGGGCAACTCGGTGAAGTCTATCTGTATTCTTTGGAAGGGCCTTATTGCCAATGGTTGTCCTCCTGGGACTGCTCTCATGATTTTTTTGTTGATTCGCTGACATATTACACAACCCCCTATGACTTGTTTGGCCATGGTATACATCCCACGGCAAGCGTAGGTCCTGAGGAGGGTATCACAGAGGGCTTGGGTTCCCCAATGGCTTTGCCCATGCAGCCTCCCTAATAACTCCCTTATAATTTCTTTGTTCAATAGCTGCTTTCCATCCGGTGTCCACCATTTCCAATTTGGGGTACGCCGGGCTCCCATTTCTCTCATGTGTTCCTGTTCTTTTTCACCAAAGATAGGTATCTTTTCCTCGGGTTCCCTTAAAGGTATCAGTGACATCATTTCTACCGTCTGATCTGTGGCAGCTCTCTTTACCACCTCATCCGCTGCCCTATTTCCTCGGGCTTCCAGGGTGTTACCCTTCTGATGCCCTGCCACATGCGCTACGGCTACCCGTTCTGGTTTCTGCAAGGCCTCCAGTGTCTGTCCTATCAATTGCTCATGCGTTAATTCTTTCCCCCGAGCTGTTATCATTCCTCGCTCTTTCCAGATCTTCCCAAAGGTGTGCACTACCCCAAAGGCGTATTTTGAGTGTTCCTTCCTTTCCCTCCAATAGTTCCAAAGCTCTCATTAGTGCGTGTAATTCACAAGATTGGGCTGACCAACTACCAGGCAGCAGCCTGCCGCTTTCAATTTCCTCCATAGTTTCCCCATTCACTATACCATATCCACTATGTCTTTTTCCATTTATACATCTGGAGGACCCGTCTATAAACCACCGGCTGTCGGTTCCCCCCTCTTTTCTGGGTAAGTACCCCTAGTGCCACCCCCTGTTCTGAATTTACGAACAGGTGGAAGGGTTTATTCGTCTCTTTCCTCCGCTTATCAGGTGTCCTAGGTATTTTACCTCTTGTTTTACAAACTGAAGCTTGTTATGGGACACCCTTAACCCTTTCTCCCCCAAGAAGTTTAACAAAACTATCGTGGCGTCCTTTATTTCTCCTTCTCTCTCTCCTGACAAGAGAAGGTCATCTACGTATTGTAATAGTTGCGTTTCCCCGTGACCTGGGAAATCCTCCAGTACCTGCTCTAAAATCTGGCCGAATAAATTTGGTGATTCTGTAAAACCTTGAGGGAGCACCGTCCTTTAATGCTATCTGTAGAGGGGGTATTTGCAACCCTCCTCGGTTTCCTTCCTTGGCCCATACTTGGTCATTAATTCTTTGCTCGTCCTCCTTCCTTAGAGTATACAACTGGACCACTACCCTTCCCTCTACCGGTGCTGTGCCTATTCCCAATTGTATTTGTAAATCTCTGCCCATTAAATTTACGCCAGCCTGGGGCACTAAGATCAGGTCCTCTACCGCCTCCCGGTTTCCATACCTTACATTCACTCCTCCTATCTCGGGAGCTACCATCACAGTTCCCCCTACCCCGGTTATTTTTACTCTCCCTTGTCCTGCCTCCATACCTGTTGGTACTTTGGTCACACTTGATCGCTCCGCTCCTGAATCTACCATGAACACCGTATCTTCCCATTGGGGTCCTATTTTTAAATTTACCAGGGGCTCCCTTCTATAGTCCCTCGACCCCAAGGACGAGAACCCCTGACCCCCCTATTCATTTTCTATCACTTTCTAATTCTGCTTCATTCTCACAGTCTTGCCTTCTCTGATGCCTGCTGATTACTCGCCTGTGTTTCTGTGTTGCTGTCTCCCTCATACTCCTCATTTGCTGCCTGACGGGTCCCATAAATCTTTCTGTCCCTGAGGCCCCTGAGGTCCTGCAGCCTTTTGATGTCTGCTTCTAGTTCCCGTGCTTCTTGCTTCATCCTTTCCTTTTCTCGCTGCCCCCTTCTCTGTCTATATTCCTTTATGTCTTGCTCATCGTTCCAAGTTGTGACTTCTCCCTCTATCTCCACTATTCCCTTTTACCAAAGGGCACTGCTTTGTTCCGTCCTGGCCGGAATAGGGAGGGGGATACCCAGGGTCCCATAGGCTGGGGTACAGAGTTGGTTTTTTTTCTCCTGAAGCTCCTGACTTTCATGCTGTTTTGGGGGTCTTTCACCCTTGTTTGGGGTGGTATTCTTTTCCTGGTATGCTTTCCTCAGCCTTTCTCCTTCTATTCTAAACAATTTAAGTACGTCTAGTTCTTTTTCCTTTTTCGTTACTCGGGTTTCTGATTTATCCTTAGGCTTATAGTTCTTAATTAACACTCCCATTTCATCACACATGTTTATATCAAAATATAAATATATCAAAATTTATATCAAAATTTATATCATATTTATATCATTCCGTGGGCCATTTCGTAACCAATTTTTTTCGTCCTTTTTTTTTCCATTTCTCAGTGTTTTTTTAAATATCCTCTTTGGATACGGGGAACTTCCTACTTAGTAGTTCAACTGCAGTTATTTTATTCATTGTATTCGTCTTATGTTATGTTAGTGCACTTGGTCAGTCAGTTTAAATGCAGTCCTTGTTCTCACTCCATTCCGTCTCTATAGTCACTGTGCTACCTATTACGCTATTTCTATCTTCTATAGTTCTACTATATTCCTTTAATATTTATTCCGAGGCATCGGCAAGCCTGTGATTCCTGCGATTCTTTCAGGATTTATTCTTGGCTTTCCCCTTACAAGCATAACAACTTTCCTCCAGATTAGGGGAAGCTTTTGAATTAACAAACACATTTAATGCCTGCCGTACTCAATCCTCATTGGAGCCCAGTCGTGGCCACCAGACTGAACTCCCTTTGATCGGGTATTTCTGCCACTCAAAATAACAGAGTTGAATCATTTTTGTTTTCTCCAATCCCTGGGTTTTTCCCTGCCCCCAATGGCTCAGCATTCGCCCCAACGGACTATCAGGCGGAATGCGGGGGTTGGGCTTACCGCCCTTCCCCTCCCTTTTGGGCTTTCCGTTTTCACTGCCCATCCTCCCGATCGGAATTCCCCTCCGATCTTTTATCCTCCCGATCGGAATTCCCCTCCGATTTTTATCCTCCCGATCGGAATTCCCCTCCGATCTTAGCTGTAATCGCCCGAGTAGTACTTAATAGTCAGTTTTTTTACCCGGGTCCTGTGCACAAGAATCACTCGATTTAGCTCCTCGCGAAGAAAGATGGAAATCACTGGGGAAAATTGCAACATATCCATTCAGCACTGCAGTTTTTTTCTTGAGGTTCCACTTCCCTTTTTTCGCCTTCACCTGAATATGAATGGATGTGCAGCAGTTAATTACCGGGCCAGTAATCCAGAGACCTGTACTAATGATCCAGAAATCTGAAAACAAATCCCACCGCAGCGAGTGCAGAATTTCAATCCATTGAATAACCTGGAATTCAGAACAACAACTGATCCTAGTGTGAGATGCAAATGTGAGTGCTCACAATCACGATGCTCGAGACAATCTAGAGAAACAAGTATAGTTGATTTGCAAATCTGCAGAGTTGGGTGTCTCCCCTGTCGAGACACACCGAGGTCGGGAAAATCCCTTCTTTTTATTCACTTCAATTTACAATTGTCACACCTTTAATTCCTCCCCTTCGGGCTCCTTCCAATCGGAGCACTGAGGTGCCCAATCTACCGTCACCGCCCCTGTTGCCTCCCACATCATACATCGCATGCGCATTTAAATGAGACATCTTGTCATGCTGGGCGTTTTTGTAATATTCATTTATCTCATTAGGCAAGCGCAGTACAGAGTAGTTCATGCCCTTCCTCTCCCCTAGTTCTCTGATTATTTTGGCCTTCCTCCTAGTTCTCTGATTATCTTCTAACACTTGTCCTTGGACTGTCACCACTTGTTCTTGCGGTTTTTTTTTTCTAGCCGAGCACGGTCGGGTCAGCTATTTCTCAGGGTCCTTAGTCTAAATCAATTATCCCTTTTTTACCCCTCTCTCACAAGGTCATCGGAGATGTCCTCATTCTTTCAGGAACGGGGGTTCCCCTCTTCCATTATAGATGAGGCTCTCACTCGGGTCTCCTCAACATCCCGCAGCTCCGCTCTTGCTCCCCCTCCCCCCATTCGTAACAAGGACAGAGTCCCCGTTGTCCCCCTTCCACCTCATCAGCCGTCGCATACAGCATATAATCCTTCAACATTTTCACCTCCTCCAAACCCTACTGTACTCGCTGTTCCAGTTATCAACTGCTGTACATCGGCGAGACTAAGTGCAGGCTCGGCGATCGTTTCACTGACCACCTCCGCTCGGTCTACCTTAACCTACCTAATCGCATGGTTGCTCAGCACTTTAACTCCCCCTCCCATTCCCAATCTGACCTTTCTCCATTGTCAGAGTGAGGCCCAGCGCAAATTGGAGGAACAGCACCTCATATTTCACTTGGGAAGCTTACACCCCAGCGGTATGAACATTGACTTGTCTAACTTCAGATAGCCCTTGCTTTCCCTCTATCTCCACCCCCTCCCCCTTCCCAGTTCTCCCACCAGTCTTACTGTCTCCGACTACATTCTATCTCTGTCCCGCCCACTCCCCTGTACACCCTGATCAGACATGGCTGAGCCATGCTATATTTTAAGGGGAACATGCACTATGTACCCATGTATGGCATCCAGTTGATGCAGAAATTTAAAACCAGTAAAACAGTCTTTCTTTACCTGCCAAGCGGATCATTTGCAGATTTTTGTAACTTGAAACAATTGTTGTTGTTGTTCGTTCTTCGGGTTCGAAGATGACCATGACTTCACTTTCAGTTGGAGGATTGGTGACTGTGGGTCCGGAGGTGACTGGTGAGGCCAATCCGGGCACGGAAGGCACGCCCACACGTAGGACACAAGTGGATGGGTGCTGCAGTGGAAGTGGAGGTAGCCGGGACCTTGCGCGCGGTGCGTTTCCTCTGGGCCTCTGCAGTGCGTCTGTTCTCTGCTGCACGGGCTCCTGTGGTGAGCTTGCTACACCAGGTTGGACGGTCCAGAGCAAGAGACTCCCAAGTGCTGAGGTTGATGTCCAAGTCTTTGAGGGACACTTTGAGGCAGTCCTTAAACCGTTTCTTCTGTCCTCCTACTGAGTGCTTGCCCTGACACAGTTCTCCATACAGAAGCTGTTTTGGCAGTCGACTCTCGGGCATTCTGACGACATGGCCTGCCCATCTGGCTTGGGCTTTCCGTAGGAGGGTGTGGACGCTGGGGATTCCAGCCCGTTCCAAGTCCTCTGTGTCGGGAGTTTTGTCCTGCCACCTGATGTGAAGGAGTCTGCGTCGGCAGCTTAAGTGAAAGTGGTTGAGCTGTTTGGCATGTGTGCTGTAGACAGTCCAGGTCTCACTGTCCAGGTCTCTCCTTCGTGTACACCCTGATCAGACATCACTGAGCCATGCTATATTTTAAGGGGAACATGCACTATGTACCCATGTTTGGCATCCAGTTGGTGAAGAAATTTAAAACCAGTAAAACAGTCTTTCTTTACCTGCCAAGCGGATCATTTGCAGATTTTTGTAACTTGAAACAATTATAAAAGCATGAAATGCATAAGTTTTCAGATATCAACTGGCAAATATGCTGTAGTTTAAATTGGTTTAGTTTAGTTTAATTTAGTTTTGTTTAGTTTGCAGCATGGAAGCAGGCCCTTAAGCCCACCGAATCCACACCGATCAACAATCACCTTTACACTAGTTCTATCCTACACGTTCGGGCCAATTTACAAAAGCCAATTAACCTACAAATCTGCAGGTCTTTTGCGTGTAGGGGGAAACCAGAACACCCAGAGAAAACCCACGCGGTTACAGGGAGAACGAAGAAACTCCATACAGAGAGTACCCACAGTCGGGATCGAACTCAGGCCTCTGGCGCTGTAATAATAATAATAATGATAATATATTCCTTTATTCGTCCCACACCGGGGAAATTTAAGGCAGCAACTCTACCACTGCGCCACCGTGCCGCCCTATATAGGCGATGACCCTTTCAAATGCTAATGCTGAGAGCATTCCTTCCTATTTGACTGGATCGACTAGGCTTGTATACACTGGAATTTAGAAGGATGAGAGGAGATCTTATCGAAACGTATAAGATTATTAAGGGGTTGGAAACATTAGAGGCAGGAAACATGTTCCCAATGTTGGGGGAGTCCAGAACAAGGGGCCACAGTTTAAGAATAAGGGGTAGGCCATTTAGAACGGAGATGAGGAAAAACTTTTTCTGTCAGAGAGTTGTGAATCTGTGGAATTCTCTGCCTCAGAAGGCAGTGGAGGCCAATTCTCTGAATGCATTCAAGAGAGAGCTAGATAGAGCTCTTAAGGATAGCGGAGCCAGGGGATATGGGGAGAAGGCAGGAACGGGGTACTGATTGAGAATGATCAGCCATGATCATATTGAATGGTGGTGCTGGCTCGTAGGGCCGAATGGCCTCCTCCTGCACCTATTGTCTATTGTCTATATTTCTGCTCAGCGGCATGGCATGATGGGAGTACATTAGCTGGAGAATCGCCCTGTTTTGTATCAAGCTATTTCTCTGGCAAATCTTTTCTGAATAGTCACAAACAATCCGGTCCTACTTACCCCAGAGATCACCTGTATTCTCTGCACCGCATTTTGAAGATCCAGAAGCATGTATAGAGCCCAATAATCATGTGACACTCCATCAGAAAATGGTATCAGCATTCATTGCTCTCGTGATTTATTATAGAATATATTTACGGTCAGAAAATAATTACTGAGCAAAGCAATTGTTCAAAATTTAATCCAGGATGACCCAACCACATAAGCGTGGGATTGAAAATCAAAGGAGATTATTATTTTTTTCTCTGTGTGCGTCTACTGTAGAACCACACAGCACATTGTCGATTTCCATACAGCGCAGAAGGAGGCTATTGCTTAGAGAGCAATTCCATCCCTCCTGCTAATTTTCTTACATTCCCATCGATTCCCTCTGGGTTCAATACCACTCTCCTGCACGCCAGGGGACGTTCTGCGGTTGCTAATTAGCCGATCAAGCTGCACGTCCTTGGCACGAGGGGGGAAACCAGAACTCCAGGGAAACCCGTTTGGAGAACGTGAAAACTCCACACATACAGCTCCAGAGGTTAGGATTGAACCCAGAACTATGAAGGCAGCAGCTCTATTAGCTGCAACACTATGCCGCCCCATCCGGACAAACTCAACTTGAGAGTCTTTTGCCCAGAGTAAGGGGATCAAGAACCAGAGGACATAGGTTTAAGGTGAGAGGGGCAAGATTTAATAGGAATCTGAAGCGCAACTTATTAAACATAGACATAGACATAGAAAATAGGTGCAGGAGTAGGCCATTCGGCCCTTCGAGCCTGCACCACCATTCAATATGATCATGGCTGATCATCCAGCTCAGTAACCTGTACCTGCCTTCTCTCCATACCCCTGATCCCTTTAGCCACAAGGGCCACATCTAACTCCCTCTTAAATATAGCCAATGAACTGGCCTCAACTACCTTCTGTGGCAGAGAATTCCACAGATTCACCACTCTCTGTGTGAAGAAATGTTTTCTCATCTTGGTCCTAAAAGACTTCCCCCTTATCCTTATCCTTAAGCACTAGTCTGAAGAAGGGTCTTGACCCGAAATATCACCCAGCGATGTTCTCCAGGGATGTTGAGTTACCCCAGCACTTTGTGTCCTTTTGGGCGGATTTATGACACAGAGGGTGGTGGGTATATGGAACAAGCTACCTAAACAGGTAGTTGAGGCAGATACCTTAACAAAATTTAAGAAGACATTTTGACAGGTACTTGGATGGGAAAGATTTAGAGGGATATGAGCCAAACATGGGCGGGTGGGATTAGTGTAGATGGGGCATCTTGTTCAGCATGGGCAAGTTGGGGAAAAAGAGCTTGTTTTCATGCAGTATGACTCCATGACTCTAATTAGGGAACTCGGTGGCACGGTGGCGCAGCGGTTGAGTTGCTGCCTTACGGCGCTTGCAGCGCCAGAGATCCAGGTTCGATCCTGACTACGGGCGCTGCCTGTACGGAGTTTGTACGTTCCCTCCCGTGACCGTGTGGGTTTTCTCCGAGATCTTCGTTTTCCTCCCACACTCCAAAGACGTACAGGAATGTAGGTAAGTTGGCTTCGTGAATGTAAAAATTGTTCCTAGTGCGTGTTGGATAGTGTTAATATGTGGGGATCGCTGGTCGGTGTGGACCCAGTGGACCAAAGGGCCTTTTTTTCTGCGCTGTATCTCCATAAACTAAAAGAGCTGCAGATGCTGGTTTAAACTGAAGATAAGCACAAAAAGCTGGAGTAACTCAGCGGGTCAGATGGCATCTCCAGAGAAAAGGAATGAGAAAATAGATGCTGTCTGACCCAAAAGCTGAGTTACTCCAGCTTTTTGTTTCTATCTGCTTTACAAAATTCTTAAGGGGTTGGACAGGCTAGGTGCAGGAAGATTGTTCCCGATGTTGGGGAAGTCCAGAACAAGGGGTCACAGTTTAAGGATAAGGGGGAAGTCTTTTAGGACTGAGATGAGAAAGTTTTTTTTCACATAGAGAGTGGTGAATCTGTGGAATTCTCTGCCACAGAAGGTAGTTGAGGCCAGTTCATTGGCTATATTTAAGAGGGAGTTAGATGTGGCCCTTGTGGCTAAAGGGATCAGGGGGTATGGAGAGAAGGCAGGTACAGGATACTGAGTTGGATGATGAGCCATGATCATATTGAATGGCGGTGCAGGCTCGAAGGGCCGAATGGCCTACTCCTGCACCTATTTTCTATGTTTCTATGTTTCTATGAAAATAGTTTGGTGACACACTGGCCAGTACTTCACTCCAGTGAGTGTGCCCTCTGAGAGATAGGCTGAACATGCCTGGTGCTGGTTGCCATAGCATAAAACAAAATGGAAGGACAAACCAGCTCTTCCCACAATTCCCACTCAACTGCTGCCTTAACAGTTTCAGTCACCAGGGTTCAATCCTGACCTCTGTTGCTGTCCGTGTGGAGTTTGCCCGTTCTCCTCCTGTTGGTGTGGTTTGCACATTCCCCCCATATCCCTCCCATGGTCCATTGCCAGTTTAGTTGCCCACGGTAAACTGCCCCTTGTGTCGATGGATGATGGAAATGATGTAAGAATACGGACAACACATTCAACTGAGAGCCGCACAGTTTAAAGGAGATGTGTGGGACAAAACTTCTAATATAGGGAGTGGTGGGCACTTGGCCACGCTGACAGGGGTGGTGGTGGAGTAATGGGCTTTCAGAGGGACATGGATATGGAGGGATATGGATCATATACAGGTCAATAAGATTGGTTTGACTTGGCATCTTGTTTGGCATGGACTGTGGACTGAGGGTCCTATTACTGTGCTGTAGTTTTCCATGTCCTATATTCTAATAGACCATAGGTGCAGGAGGAGGCCATTCGGCCCTTCGAGCCAGCACCGCCATTCAATGTGATCATGGCTGATCATTCTCAATCAGTACCCCGTTCCTGCCTTCTCCCCGTACCCCCTGACTCCGCTATCCTTAAGAGCTCTATCTAGCTCTCTCTTGAATGCATTCAGAGAATTGGCCTCCACTGCCTTCTGAGGCAGAGAATTCCACAGATTCACAACTCTCTGACTGAAAAGGTTTTTCCTCATCTCAGTTCTAAATGGCCTGCCCCTTATTCTTAAACTGTGGCCCCTGGTTCTGGAACAATAGGTTACAGGAACAAATAGTGAGAGGATAGGCATGGCTCTGTGAGCCAACGTGGCCTCAATGAGCTAAAGGGACATCTTCTATGTCATACGGAAATATAGGATTGCCTTTGATACACATCACAAGTTGCATTCCATTCTGCTTATCCTTGATGCCAACCCCTCCTCTGGCATTTCTTAACCCAAACCATGTTCTCATATATTTTTACCACAAGGTGAGTATTAGGCCCCATCGTTATGCATTGCTCTGACTGGCCATGTTCACCTTTGTAAACATTGCTTGTCTCCACTTCTACCTCTATCCACCTGCTGCCGAATCCCTCCTCCAGACCTCCGTTACCTCCAAGCTTTCACGAGAGCCTTCAATGGCACCCATTTTGTTATCTACATACTAAAACTCTCATTTGTTTGTTTGTTTGTTCCTGAACTACAGCCAAAACGGTACGTGACAGCCAACAAATTTTAGGCCCACCTTACTCACCGTCGTCCCTTTGGTGCTAATGGATGAAGTTTCATTGAAATCGGTGTTATATTTTTATAGTTATTCACATTTTAAAGTTGAGGGAGGGAGGGGAGAGAGGAGGGAGGATAAAGGGGGTTGAGGGGAATGGAGTGGGGAGGAGGGGAAGGGGAGGGGGAGGGGAGGGGGTGGAGGGAGGGGGTGGAGGGAGGGGGGTGGAGAGAGGGAGGGGGAGGGGGAGGGAGGAGGAGGGGGGGAGATGAGGGGTAGGGAGGTGGGCGGAGGGAGGAGGGGAGGAGGGGGAGAGGGCAGGGGGAGAGGGGAGGAGAGGGTTGGGTGCTGCACCAATGCAGGATAGGTTTGGGCCCAACGGGTCCACTTGGTCTAGTTCACCATATATTTTGAACCCATCCAAAACTACTACTCGGTGGACTAACATTTCATGTGTCATTAATTCTGTTCACTCACCACCCACAGCGTAGGTTCATCAGGTTAGTTCCCGGAATGGCGGGACTGACATATGATGAAAGAATGGATCGACTGGGCTTGTATTCACTGGAATTTAGAAGGATGAGAGGGGATCTTATAGAAACATAAAATTCTTGAGGGACTGGACAGGCTAGATGCAGGATAAATGTTCCCGATGTTGGGGGAGTCCAGAACCAGGGGGTCATGGTTTATGAATAAGGGGTAGGCCATTTAGGACTGAGATGGGAAAAACCTTTTCACCCAGAGAGTTGTGAATCTGTGGAATTCTCTGCCGCAGAAGACAGTGGAGGCCAATTCACTGAATGTTTTTCAAGAGAGAGCTAGATTTAGCTCTTAGGGGTAACGGAATCAAGGGATATGAGGAATAAGCAGGAAAGGAGGTACTGATTTTGGATGATCAGCCATGATCTTATCGAATGGCGGTGCTGGCTCGGGGCCGAATGGCCTACTCCTGCACATATTTTCTATGTTTCTAGGTTTCTATGCTTCCCTCCAGAAAGTAGTCGGGCTCGAACCTGCATCTCTGGCATCTGTAAGGCACTGTAAGGCAGCAACTCTACCGCTGCGCCATCTTGAATTGCTCCTGAATGGATGGCCATACCTTCACCTGCAGTAACTCATTTTTGTTCGTCCCCTCATCATCTTCTCTGACTCTATGCTCTTCCTTTAAGATTGTTTAGTGTGTTGCTCCAAGTAAGCTCTTGGTCAGCCATACCAACTCTCCTTATGTGGCTCGTATTCAAATTGTTATCAGCAGAGTTGGGGGAGCATAGCTGATGGATGATAGTTAAGGAGAGATGAATAGAGAGAGAAAAATGCCCTGATGGAGTCGATGGGGAAAAGGAAGGGTGGAAGTCAAGATAAGAGGCTTGAAGATATTAAGTGGAGACACATGAGGCTGTAGATACTGATAGTTTCAACAATGCTCATATGAGTATTGTTGGAGGATCTCAAGGGATAGTCAAGTTTCAGGTCGAGACTCTGCATATTAGAGAGAGCAAGTATAAAAGGGTAATATAGAGAGGCGAGACAGGGGAATGTAGGAATTTATAATGTGGAAAGAGTCCTTGCATGTCCTATATACTCAGGAGAGGATGTTTGAATGAGAGGAAAGATATCAGATACTCGAGAATCTAGTTTGGCTCAATGCAGTGTTTAGTTTAGTATAATTCAGTTTAGTTTAGTTTAGTTTAGAGATATAATTGTTGTTTTAGTTGGACTAACTCCAAACCTTACCAATGTTCTGGGCAAAATGCGTAAGTATAAACTAGAAGAATGCTTTGCCACATCTCAGGTTATGTAGAAGTCCAGGTGTACTTAATGCTGGAGGCACTAAACGCAAATATTTACAACACCTTCTATGATTGAACCCACGGCTGGATTCTTTGCCGTTATCACTGCCTTTATCACTCAAGAATGCTGGATTGCCCTGGGGATAAGTAGACTCCAGCCAGACGTTGAAATTGATCTTTATTGGTTGGTCGGAGAAGGGTGTTGTCAGTTTCGAAATTCTGATCTGAAGCAGGCTCCTTGGGGATTGCCTGGGGAGTCTTGTTCTGAATAACACTTTTTGGAAGGACTAATAGACAAGGGTACATGCAATGAGTGCTATGACTTTATGAAGCATTGAGAAACAGAAGAACAGTGGGGTACTTCTCCAAGGATCCATGAAGACAACGGTGAAGTAAATAAAGTGTAAGAAGGAACTGCAGATGCTGGTTTAAACCAAAGCTGGAGTAACTCAGCGGGACAGGCAGCATCTCTGGATAGAAGGAATGGGTGCCTGTCCCACTGAGTTACTCCAGCTTTTTGTGTCTATCTTCGGTGATGTAAATAAAGTGGTCACAATGACGTATGGAGCACTTGTCTTCATTAGCTGGGGCAATGGAATATGAGAGCAGGGAGGTTGTGGTATAACTTTATAAACCATCAGTTCAGCCACAACTGGAGTGTGTTAGGAAGGATGCCATTACCCTAGAGATGGTGCAGAGGGGACTCACCAGGAGGTTTGCTGGATGGAGCAATTCAGTATTGAGGAGAAACTGGATATGCAGAGATTGTTTTTTTAGCACTGGAAAAGGCTAAGGAGTGAGATGATGGGTGGAATTAGATGAGGTTGGGTCTGTTGAGCAAGTGGAGCCAAGTGGGGGAGGGGAAAGGGCAGAGTTGGGGGAGCATAGCTGATGGATGATAGTTAAGGAGAGATGAATAGAGAGAGAAAAATGCCCCGATGGAGTCAATGGGGAAACGGAAGGGTAGAAGTCAAGATAAGAGGCTTGAAGGTATTAAGTGGAGACACATGAGGCTATAGATACTGATAGTTTCAACAATGCTCATATGAGTATTGTTGGAGGATCTCAAGGGATAGTCAAGTTTCAGGTCGAGACTCTGCATATTAGAGAGAGCAAGTATAAAAGGGTGATATAGAGAGGCGAGACAGGGGAATGTAGGAATTTATAATGTGGAAAGAGTCCTTACATGTCCTATATACTCAGGGGAGGATGTTTGAATGAGAGGAAAGATATCAGATACTCGAGAATCTAGTTTGGCTCAATGCAGTGTTTAGTTTAGTATAATTCAGTTTAGTTTAGTTTAGTTTGGAAATATAGTTGTTGTTTTAGTTGGACTAACTCCAAACCCTACCAATGTTCTGGCCAAAATATGTAAGTATAATCTTGAAGAAGGCGAGCCTCTACTTTCTTAGAAGTTTAAAGAGATTTGGCATGTCACCGAATACTTTGACAGATGTTTGCAGAAGCATTGTAGAAAGTGTTCAGACTAGTTGCCTCATAGCCCTGTACGGCAATTCAAATGCACAGGAATACAAGAGGTTGCAAGAGTGTGGTGGACTCAGCCCAATCCATCAATGGCACGGCTCGCTCGGTCATCCAAAGTTATCTGCATGAGGTGTTTCCTCAAGAAGGCCACATCTATCATCGAGGATCCCTACCATTTGTGACTCTTCTCACTGCTGCGATTCGACATGCGATACCACACCCCCCAGGTTTACAGACTGCTACTTTCCGACAACCACCAAAGTTCTTGAATTGGCCTCTGCAACCCTAATCAGTTAGGGTTCAGTTACCCCTATGAGCTAAATCAAAATCTCTCTTGAAAACATCCAGTGAATTGGCCTCCACTGCCTTCTGCGGCAGAGAATTCCACAGATTCACAACTCTCTGGGTGAAAAAGTTTTTCCTCATCTCAGTCCTGAATGACCTACCCCTTATTCTTAAACTGTGACCCCTGGTTCTGGACTCCCCCAACATGGGGAACATTTTTTCTGCATCTAGCCTGTCCAATCCCTTAAGAATTTTATGTTTCTATAAGATCCACTCTCATCTTTCTAAATTCCAGCAAAGCCCAGTTGACCCATTCTTTCCTCATATGTCAGTCCCACCATCCTGGGAATTAACCTGGTGAACCTATGAAGCACTCCCTCAATAGGAAGAATATCCTACCTCAAATTAAGAGACCAAAACTGCACACAATACTCCAGGTGTGGCCTCACCAGGGCCCTGTACAACTGCAGTAGGACCTCCTTGCTCCTAAATTCAAATCCTCTCACAATGAAGGCCAACATGCCATGAGCTTTCTTCATTGCCTGCTCTACCTGCATGCTTACTTTCAGTGACTGATGTACAAGAAACTCAGGTCTCATTGAACATCCCCTTTTTCTAATCTGACACCATTCAGAAGATGGGTCTCAACTCAAAACGTCACCCAGTCCTTCTCTCCAGAAATGCTGTCTGTCCCAATGAGATACTCCAGCTTTTTGTGTCAATCTTCGGTTTAAACCAGCATCAGCAGTTCTTTCTTACACCATTCAGATAATAATCTGCCTCCCTATTCTTGCCACCAAAGTGGATAACCTCACATTTATCCACATTATACTGCATTTGCCATGCATCTGCCCACTCACCCAACCTATCCAAGTCACCCTGCAGCCTCATTGCATCCTCCTCACAGCTCACACATGCCACCCAGCTTTGTGTCATTTGCAAATTTGGAGATGTTACATTTAATTCCCTCGTATAAATTGTTAATATATATTGTAAATAACTGGGTTCCCAGCACTGAGCCTTGCGGCACCCCACTAGTCACTGCCTGCCATTCTGACAAGGACCCATTAATTCCTACTCTTTGCTTTCTGTCTGCCAACCAGTTCTCTATCCGTGTCAAGACCCTATCCCCCAATATCATGTGCTCCAATTTTGCACACTAATCTCTTGTGTGGGACAATGTCAAAGGCTTTTTGAAAGTCCAGATGCATCACATCCACTGGCTCTCCCTCATCCATTCTACTTGTTACATCCTCAAAAAATTCCAGAAGATTGGTCAAGCATTGATTTATCCTTCATAAATCCATGCGGACTTTGACCGATCCTGTCACTTTCCAAATACGCTGCTGTTACATCTTTAATAATCGACTCAAGCATCTTCCCCACTACCGATGTAAGACGAACTAGTCTACAATTCCCCATTTACTCTCTTCCTTCTTTCTTAAAAAGTGGGGTTACATTAGCTACCCTCCAGTTCAGGGGACCTGACCCAGAGTCGAGAGAACATTGGAAAATGATCACCAATGCATCCACAATTTCTAGGGCCACCTCCTTGAGTACTCTGGGATGCAGACCATGAGGCCCTGGGGATTTATCAGCCTTCAGTCCCAACATTTTACCGAACACCATTTCCTGACTAATGTGGATTCCCTTCAGTTCCTCCCTCCCACTAGATCCTCGGTCCCCTAGTATTTCTGGGAGATTGTTTGCTCTTTCTTCATGAAGACAGAACCAAAGTACTTGTTTAACTGGTCAGCCAATTCCTTGTTTCCCATTATAAATTCACCTGTTTCTGACTGTAAGGGACCTAAATTTGTCTTCATTAATCTTTTTCTCTTCATATATCTGAAGAAGCTTTTACAGTCAGTTTTTACATTCCCTGCAAGCTTTCTTTCAAGCTCTATTCCCCCCTCTTAATTAACCCCTTTGTCCTCCTCTGTTGAATTCTAAATTTCTGCCAGTCCTCCGGTTTGCTGCTTCCTCTGGACAATTTATATGCCTCTTCCTTGGATTTAACACTATCCTTAATTTTCCTCGTTAGCCACGGTTGAGTCGCCTTCCTGTTTTATTTTTTTGCCAGAGAGGGGTGAACAATTTTTGTAGTTCATCCATATGATCCTTAAATCTTTGCCATTGCATCTCCACTGTCAATCCTTTAAGTACCATTTGCCAGTCGATCCCAGCCAATTCCCATCTCATACCTTCAAAGTCTCCTTTCTTTAAGTTCATGACCCCGGTCTCTGAATTAACCGTGTCACTCTCCATCCTAATGCAGAATTCCACCATATTATGGTCACTGTTGCCCAAGGGGCTTTGCACTTTGCACAACAAGATCGCTAACTAATCCTTCCTCATTACACAATACCCAGTCTAGGATGGCCTGCCCTTTAGTTGGTTCCTCCACATGTTGGCTTAGAAAACCATCCCGTATACACTCCAGGAAATCCTCTTCCACACCGTTGTTACCAATATGGTTGGCCTTCTTCAGTCTGAAGAAGGGTCTTGACCCGAAATGTCACCCATTCCTTCTCTCCCAAGATGCTGCCTGACCTGCTGAGTTACTCCAGCATTTTGTGAATAAATACCTTCGATTTGTACCAGCATCTGCAGTTATTTTCTTATACAATATGGTTGGCCCAATCTATATAGACAATAGACAATAGATGATTATATGTAGATTAAAGTCACCCATGATGTTGTTGTTGTTCGTCCTTCGGGTTGGAAGATGACAATGACTTCACTTTCAATCTTATTATTTCGACCAGCCATGAATGATCAGCCATTTTCACATTGAATGGCGGTGCTGGCTCGAAGGGCCGAATGGCCTCCTCCTGCACCTATTGTCTATTGTCTATTGACTGCTGATTGGGATCGCCGCCAGCCGTGGTATGCTGGCCAAGGTTGAAGTTATGACTTGCGCTTGACTTGGATTTAAGTGAGGGGGAGTTGCGCTGATCGTCAGCCTCACTCTCCCGTCCCGGCCTATCGGGTTCCAGCAGCAAGACATAGTGGGGACGGCTGGGGACAGGTCAGGATGCAGTGGATGGCCAGAAGTGCCCTACGTATCTCACTCTGCCCTGTTTGTGCTCCACGACGCTTTGCTGGGATCGTCTTTCTGCCCGTTGAACCTTCTGGTGGTTTCCTCCACCCATGATAACTGCTGTACCTTTGCTACACGCATCCCTAATTTCCTGTTTGATGCTATCCCCAACCTCCCTGCTACTGTTTGGTGGTCTGTATTACACTCCAACAAGCGTTATCTGCCCTTGGCTGTTTCGCAGTTCCACCCCTACAGATTCTACATCATCCAAGCTAATATCTCTCCGTACAATTGCATTAATCTCCTCTTTAACCAGCAATGCCACCTCACTTCCTTCCTGAATATTGAGTACCCCTCATATTGAGCTCCCAGCCTTGGTCATCCTGGAGCCATGTCTCCGTAATCCCAACTATATCATATCCGCTAACTACTAACTGCACATTCAAATCATCCACCTTATTCTGAAGAAGGGTCTCGACCCGAAACGTCACCATTGCTTCTCTCCTGAGATGCTGCCTGTCCCGCTGAGTTACTCCAACATTATGTGACACCTTATTATGAATGCTCCTCGCATTAAGGCACAAAGATTTCAGCTTTGTTTTTCTTTCCTCCCTTCTACCTTTTGCCGCTGTCCTTCTTTTACGGCCCTCTGTCTCCTTGCGTTGATTCCCATTCCCCCTGGCCTATTTGTTTAAACGTGACCTTTCCTGCACTCTCTTTCCCGTTAACTGCACGCCTACGCTTCCAAGTTGTTGACCCCAGCCCCCCCACTGTTTAGTTTAAAACGGGTCCATGCTTTGTAAAGCCCACATAACTTTTTATGTAGCAGTTCCAAAGTTGGCACATTCCAAGATTCCTGAAATCTCTTCGCTTTACTTGACCGGGGGTTGAGCGAACTGATGACTTTATCCACAGGCATTGCAAGTTAAATTGAAACAGGAATTCCCTTCCTGGCTGCTGTGAGATCTTTGAAACCCCCAACAATGCTCAAGCTGTAGCTCACAACATACAGGATCCTTTGAAGTTTTAATGATAGTCCTGTTACCCTGTAAGTTTGAAATCGATACGGCTGGTTCAGGAAATGAGAGCAGGGGATTCTCCAGTTGCTTTATTCGGGCTCACGTTCAGCGGAAGCTTTCATCCCTAATGTTAGCTTGGCCACGATTAGTGCAGGACCCCAACCTGGCAAAGATGTTGTAAGTTGTATCAGGAACAGCCAAACGACGGCACTCGAGGGGGCTGATCGTCGCACGGTGGTCTTCAAAGGAGCGCTGGGGTATTTTGGTGACCAGCCCCAGTTTGCAAACGGCAGTGTGTAAAGTTATGAGAGGCAGAGCCGTGGGACAGGCCCAGCAGGTGAGGCTGAGGTGATGGAAACACTCTCACCACAAAGCCCTCAAATAGATGATCTCAACAACTTGACGCCTACCCCTCTCCTCCATCAACTCGGTGGCACAGCGGTAGAGTTGCTGCCTTACAGCGAATGCAGCGCCGGAGACTCAGGTTCGATCCTGACTACGGGCGCCGTCTGTACGGAGTTTGTACGTTCTCCCCGCGACCTGCGTGGGTTTTCTCCGAGATCTCCGGTTTCCCCCCACACTCCAAAGACGTACAGGTTTGTAGGTTAATTGTCTGGGCAAATGTAAAAATTGTCCCTAGTGGGTGTAGGATAGTGTTAATGTGCGGGGATCACTGGGCGGTGCGGACTCGGTGGGCCGAAGGGCCTGTTTCCGCGCTGTATCTCTAAATCTAAAATCTAAATCTAAAATCTAAACTTAAAACCCAAAGGTACTAGAGGAACAAGGTGGACCCGGTAACTGTTGCTCCCCGTGTTGTGTCGACGCCGCAGGTGAAGCTGGAGGGTCCTCTGCAGGTTGTAGGTGTAGGTTTGCAGTGATGTGTGGGTCGGATGCAAGCCTGGGCGATGTCATGTGATGGACAGGCTGTTGCCCGTGCAGCACGTCCCCCCTCTCCACATCGCTGATCGATCCAAAGGAACAGCAGAGCCGTTACAGTTTGGCACCAGCGCCAACGCAGGAGCTGCCAGAACAAGGTTGTAGACAACGACCAACATCCTTAGGGACTCCGACTCCGGATTTTTCTTGAGGTTTACTCCTGGAGCCGTTTCCATGACTGGATACGGCCACAAGGCAGTGGAGGTTTTAGACCAGAGTTTTCCCTCTCCTGGATGGACTGCCTTCCCAGACTGACGTGCCTCATCTGCCCGAGACCCGTGGGGGTGGGAACGTCTACCTTCCCGCGCAGGTCTATAGCTCCTGCCCACTGCCCACACAAGGTGAACCACTCCGTTGAAATCGCCTATACTGAAGTGTAGTACGCAATGGAGCCATTTTAGTTGGCAAAACCCGCCGTTCGCTCTGCCTCTCGCAGTGTAATCAGTGTTTTGGGGGAACAGTATGTGTGATGATACCATTGAAATGCAGAATATATCTCATCTATCAATTCATAGATTTGTGTTATTTTTCTTTTAAAATGTTTCTGCTAGTTTCTGCCAACTAAAATGGCATCATGACGTACTACGGTTTTTAGGGTCGAGTGGTCTATCTTGCTCCTCCAGTATCTTTGTTAAAAACTAGCTTGTTTTCATACTTTTCTAAAAAAGGGTCCTGACATGAAAAATCATAGACATAGTGTCATACAGCACGGAAACACATCGAGGCTGCAGGTGCATAGTTTTTTGCAAATGTATAGGGTGGTAAAGAAGGCACATTGGCCATCATCAGTCAGAATATTGAGTATAGAAGTTGGGAGGTCATGTTTCAGTTGTATAAGACATTGTATAAGGGTATTATAAGAAAATAACTGCAGATGCTGGTACAAATCGATTTATTCACAAAATGCTGGAGTAACTCAGCAGGTCAGGCAGCATCTCGGGAGAGAAGGAATGGGTGAGGTTTCGGGTCGAGACCCTTCTTCAGACGCTGGTATCTTCAGTAAGGGTATTATGTTCAGTTTT
Source organism: Rhinoraja longicauda (assembly GCF_053455715.1). Classification (NCBI taxonomy): domain Eukaryota; kingdom Metazoa; phylum Chordata; class Chondrichthyes; order Rajiformes; family Arhynchobatidae; genus Rhinoraja; species Rhinoraja longicauda. The sequence goes on along the minus strand of NC_135953.1, from coordinate 136,871,718 downwards.
GGTCACCATGTTATAGGAAAGATGTTGTTTACCAGGATGTTTCTGGTACTCGAGGGACTGAGCTATCGGGTGAGGTTGAGCAGGCTGGGGCTTTATTCCTTGGAGCGCAGGAGGATGAGGGGTGATCTTATAGAAGTGTACAAATCAGGAGGGGTATAGATCGGGTAAACGCACAGATTCTTTTGCTTAGATTAGTGGAATCGAGAACCAGAGGACATAGGTTTAAGGTGAAGGGGGAAAGGTTTAATGGAGAACTGAGGAGTAACTTTTGTATACAAAGGGGGTGGGTGTATGGAATGAGCTGCAGGAAGAGGTAGTTGAGGCAGGTACTATCACAACACTTCAGAAACATTTAGACAGGTACATGGATAGGGTAGGTTTCGAGGGATAGACAATAGACAATAGGTGCAGGAGGAGGCCATTCGGCCCTTCGAGCCAGCACCACCATTCAATGTGATCATGGCTGATCATTCTTAATCAGTACTCCGTTCCTGCCTTCTCCCCATACCCCCTGACTCCGCTATCCTTAAGAGCTCTATCTAGCTCTCTCTTGAATGCATTCAGAGAATTGGCCTCCACTGCCTTCTGAGGCAGAGAATTCCACAGATTTACAACTCTCTGACTGAAAACGTTTTTCCTCATCTCCGTTCTAAATGGCCTACCCCTTATTCTTAAACTGTGGCCCCTGGTTCTGGACTCCCCCAACATTGGGAACATGTTTCCTGCCTCTGACGTGTCCAACCCCTTAATAATCTTATACGTTTCGATAAGATCCCCTCTCATCCTTCTAAATTCCAGTGTATACAAGCCTAGTCGCTCCAGTCTTTCAACATATGACTGTCCCGCCATTCTGGGAATTAACCTAGTAAACCTACGCTGCACGCCCTCAATAGCAAGAATATCCTTCCTCAAATTTGGAGACCAAAACTGCACATAGTACTCCAGGTGCGGCCTCGCTAGGGCCCTGTACAACTGCAGAAGGACCTCTTTGCTCCTATACTGCTATAAATATGGACCAAAAGCAGGCAGCTCAAGCACGCCACATATTAATCTCCTCCACTCCAGGCAGAACAAACCTAGATTTTCCAGTGTGTTGTCATAACGGAAACACTCCATCCCATGCAGCATCCTGATGTATCTCCTTGGTACCCTCTCTGGCCGCCATCTCATGCTTTCTTTAGTGTGGCATCCAGAACTACACGCAGAAATCCCAATGAGGCCTCACCAAAGTATTATGAAGTTGGGGCCCTTTTGTATTCAATACCCCAACAAAAATTAGATTTAGCTGAGGGAATCAAGGGACATGGGGGAAAAAGTCAGAACAGGGTACTGATTGTGGATGATCAGCCATGATTACAGTGAATGGCGGTGATGGCTCGAAGGGCTGAATGTCCTACTCTTGCACCTATTTCCTATGTTTGTATGTTTCTATGAAGGCCTGTATCCCATGTGCCATCCGAACAACATTATCTGTCTGCACTGTCACTTTCAACGATCTCTGAACGTCTAATCCAAGATGCCACTGCACATCACTGCTCCCTAGGACCCTACCGTGTGCCTTGGTCTCATTAGGCATCCCTCATCTTTTGTGTCCCTCATCCAGGTTTCAAATGTCACATCACTGTCATCGTCCGTCCTGAAGAGGGCGCAAGCTTCCGGCGACAATCAGTGGGAGCTTTCATAGAAACATAGAAACATAGAAAATAGGTGCAGGAGTAGGCCATTCGGCCCTTCGAGCCTGCACCGCCATTCAATGTGATCATGGCTGATCATCCAACTCAGTATCCCGTTCCTGCCTTCTCTCCATACCTCCTGATCCCTTTAGCCACAAGGGCCACATCTAACTCCCTCTTAAATATAGCCAATGAACTGGCCTAAACTACCCTCTGTGGCAGAGAATTCCACAGATTCACCACTCTCGGTCCTAAAAGACTTCCCCCTTATCCTTAAACTGTGACCCCTTGTTCTGGACTTCCCCAACATCGGGAACAATCTTCCTGCATCTAGCCTGTCCAACCCCTTAAGAATTTTGTACGTTTCTATAAGATCCCCCCTCAATCTTCTAAATTCCAGCGAGTACAAGCCGAGTCTATCCAGTCTTTCTTCATATGAAAGTCCTGCCATCCCAGGAATCAATCTGGTGAACCTTCTCTGTACTCCCTCTATGGCAAGAATGTCTTTCCTTAGATTAGGAGACCAAAACTGTACGCAATACTCCAGGTGTGGTCTCACCAATGCCCTGTACAACTGCAGCAGAATCTCCCTGCTCCTATACTCAAATCCCCTTGCTATGAATGCCAACAAACCATTCGCTTTCTTCACTGCCTGCTGCACCTGCATGCCTACTTTCAATGACTGGTGTACCACGACACCCAGGTCTCGTTGCATCTCCCGTTTTCCTAATTGGCCACCATTCAGATAATATTCTGCTTTCCTGTTCTTGCCACCAAAGTGGATAACCTCACATTTATCCACATTATACTGCACCTGCCATGCATTTGCCCACTCACCTAACCTATCCAAGTCACCTTGCAGCCTCCTAGCATCCTCCTCACAGCCAACACTTGTACAGTAGATGATGGTGGTAGCAGAATTAGCTCAGGACACTTCCAGTTTCCAGCCCCGCGACGTGGACGCTTCTGCAATGGGGCCATTCAGCATCCCTAAAGAGACATTTATCTGATTGAATGCTGTATGTGATTTATTAGCCCATTTCACCAATGCGTCAATATCAGAACGCCATGTGGTCGTACAGCATGGAAACAAGCTCTTCGGCCCAACTTGCCCATGCCAACCAAGATGCTCATCTACATTAGTCCCACCTTCTTGCGTTTGGCCCGTATCTCTCCAAACCTTTCCTGTCCACTGTTCTGTGTCCTGAGCCCTCCCTCCACGCTATCAGCACCTCTTCTCACTGCTCACACCCCTTAACATCCGCGCCCAAATCAACCATGTATTTCACAAACAGCAAAGAGAGTTGGCAGCTTTCTTGACTTACAATAATTTAAAACCCAGAAACACATTCGGCCCTTCGAGCCAGCACCGCCATTCACTGTGATCATGGCTGATCATCCAAAATCAGTACCCCGTTCTGGCTTTTCCCCCATGTCCCTTGATTCCCTCAGCCCTAACAGCTAAATCTAATTTTCGTTGGGGTATTGAATACAAAAGGGCCCCAACTTCAAAATACTTTGGTTAGGCCTCATCGGGATCTCTGCGTGCAGTTACGGATGCCACACCAAAGAAAGCATGAGATGGCAGCCGGAGAGGGTACCGAGGAGATACATCAGGATGCTGCTGCATGGGATGGACACTGAACACACTGGAGAGTGTTTCAAAGCTAAACACTTTGATTCTCCTTCCCATCGCCACACAGACCTTTCTGTCCTCGGTCTCCTCCATTGTCAGGGTGAGGCTAAAGGCAAATTGGAGGAACGGCATCTCATATTTCACTTGGACAGCTTACAGCCCAGTGGTATGAATTGTGATTTCTCTAACTTCAAGCAGCCCCGACATTCCCACTCTCTCTATCCCTCCCCCACCCAAGTCGCACCAGCTTCTCGTTTTCACCGAACAAACACAATAGACAATAGACAATACGTGCAGGAGGAGGCCATTCGGCCCTTTGAGCCAGCACCGCCATTCAATGTGATCATGGCTGATCATTCTCAATCAGTACCCCGTTCCTGCCTTCTCCCCATACCCCCTGACTCCGCTATCCTTAAGAGCTCTATCTAGCTCTCTCTTGAATGCATTCAGAGAATTGGCCTCCACTGCCTTCTGAGGCAGAGAATTCCACAGATTCACAACTCTCTGACTGAAAAAGTTTTTCCTCATCTCAGTTCTAAATGGCCTACCCCTTATTCTTAAACTGTGGCCCCTTGTTCTGGACTCCCCCAACATTGGGAACATGTTTCCTGCCTCTAGCGTGTCCAACCCCTTAATAATCTTATATGTTTCGATAAGATCTCCTCTCATCCTTCTAAATTCCAGTGTATACAAGCCTAGTCGCTCCAGTCTTTCAACATATGATAGTCCCGCCATTCCGGGAATTAACCTAGTAAACCTACGCTGCACGCCCTAACTCTGACCAGTTTCCTTTATCATCGTTACTTTTTTGGGGTGGGAGCTGCTTCACGTCCTCATGGTCCACCCTGGGTAGTTCTACGGAAATGGCAAAATTTGCAGCAACGCGTCAACTACGGTCCTCTGAAGCACCAATTGCCACTTTTGATTGTTGTAGTTGACATACGAAAGAAGCAGTTACTTTTTTTGCATATCTTTCATTCATTATTCTTTATCTCTCTACATCATCGGCTATATCTCTAATTTCCCTTATCCCTAACTAGTCTGAAGAAGGGTCTCGACCCGAAACGTCACCCATTCCTTCTCTCCAGAGGTGCTGTCTGTCCCGCTGAGTTACTCCAGCATTTTTGTGCCCATCTTTGGTTTAAACCAGCATCTGCAGTTCCTTCCTGAGCACATCTTGCTTGCTTCCTGCAATGATTATGTTGGATTTTGTGTGATCACAGGAATGAATTCCCTTCGTTGTAAAACATAAATATACTCTGTAGGCTTTTAATCGCCCGCACAGACATGGATTATCAGCAAACAATTGTGAATATTTATTACAGGCTTAAAGCTTCTAAACAATTTATAATTAAATGGACCACTCTGTAACTGAAGATGCAATAAATCACTTTTTTTTATGAAACCAGCTGTTATTTACCTTAAACGCAACGTAATGTATCCCTTGGCAAAGCTTGCCTTTCCATTTAATTAGGGTGTCAGACAATACAAAAGCTGGGATACTGGTGCAAGATGGTAGCTGGTTTAAAATATCTCTGACAAAATTCTCTCCAAGTTATATTGTGACTTGACTCACCCATGGTCATCAGTTTGATAATTTGGCTGAGAGACATAGTTCTCTTGTATTACAAGGCTTTAAGGATTTTCTTTCATCTCGTTAAAAGTTTTTTACAGAACAACAAATTATTTCGAAGTATCAAAGGTGTCCTTTGTGTTATTTAAAAATCTAATATTTCCATGAGCTTTAAGTATTTTATGAAGCTGAGATGGGAATTGTAGGACTATCTTCAGACATCCAGACATGGGACAGCACGGTGGCACAGTTTTAGAGTTGCTGCCTTACAGTGCCAGAGTTCCGGGTTTGATCCTGACTATGGGCACTGTCTGTAAGGAATTTGTACGCCCTCACTGTGACCATGTGGGTTTTCTCAGGGTGCTCCAGTTTCCTCCCACACTCTAAAGATGTACAGGTTTGTAGGTTAATTGGATTTGGTAATTAAATTGTGAATTTTCCCTTGTATGTAGGATAGTGCTAGTGTACGGGTCGATCGCTTGTCGGCGTGGACTTGATAGACCAAAGGGCCTGTTTCTACGCTGTGTCTCTAAAGCATAAAGTCTATTCCAATAGAAATCACCTTCAGCCTACCACTAGATGGGTTGTTATGGACGGTAGACACCAAATGCTGGAGTAACTCAGCGGGTCAGGCAGCATCTCGGGAGAGAAGGATTGGGTGATGTTTCAGGTCGAGACCCTTCTTCAGACTGATGTCAGGGAGGGGGTGGGACAAAGATAGGGTGCAGTCGGAGACAGGAAGACTAGTGGGAGAACTGGGAAGGGGGAGGGGATAGAGAGGGGAAGCAGGGACTAGCTGATGTTAGGGAAGTCATAGTTGATGTGTAAACTGCCCAAGCGAAATATGAGGTGCTGTTCCTCCAATTTGCGCTGGGCCTCACTCTGACAATGGAGGAGGCCCAGGACAGAAAGTTATGGATGGTACAAGACCAGCCCCACCATCTACGACACCACCATCCAGTTCATGCCAGCTTCCCGCTGTTACCACTGATCAGTCTGAAGAAGGGTCTCGACCCGAAACGTCACCCATTCCTTCTCGCCAGAGAAGCTGCCTGACCCGTTGAGTTACTCCAGCTTTTTGTGTCTACCTTCGATTTAAACCAGCATCTGCAGTTTGTTTTTTCCTACGCATATTTGAGATACTGGCATTGTCCTTTTGAACTATGCAATGGAGGTCCTAGGAGAGGAGATGATAACTTAGAAAAGCAACATCCATCCACAAAAGTGCTCTGTGGAGCAACACTGCAAAGCCAGTGGGGGAGGTATTCGGGGTGATTAAAGCACAAACACAAGCCCCTGTGGAACGGAATGAAGTGTTGCTAAAAATCCGAATATGTTGTCCTCATGGTCAAGGGCAGAGGGTCAATTTTTTTAAATGTTCAAGTGACTTATCCTACTAACGTGCCCAGCAGCATCACACACTGGTCAGTGCACTGGCTGGAGTTTAGAAGGATAAGGGGGGACCTCATTGAAACATACCGAATAGTGAAAGGCTTGGATAGAGTGGATATGGAGACAATATTTCCACTAGTGGGAGAATCTAGGACTAGAGGTCAGCCTCAGAATTAACATAGAAACATAGAAAATAGGTGCAGGAGGAGGCCGTTTGGCCCTTCGAGCCAGCACCGCCATTCATTGTGATCATGGTTGATCATCCACAAGTAACCTGTGCCTGCCTTCTCCCCATATCCCTTGATTCCACTAGCCCCTAGAGCTCTATCTAATTCTCTTTTAAATTCATCCAGTGAATTGGGCTCCACTGCCTTCTGTGGCAGAGAATTCCACAAATTCACAACTCTCTGGGTGAAAACGTTTTTTTCTCACCTCAGTTTTAAATGGCCTCCTCTTTATTCTTTAACTGTGGCCCCCTGGTTCTGGACTCCCCCAACATTGGGAACATTTTTCCTGCATCTAGCTTGTCCAGTCCTTTCATAATTTTATACGTCTCTATAAGATCCCCTCTCGTCCTTCTAAAATCCAGTGAACACAAGGCCAGTCTTTCCAATCTTTCCTCATATGACAGTCCCGTCAGAATTAAAGGATGTTCTTTTAGGAAGGTGATGAGGAGAAATTTATTTAGTCAGAGGGTGATGAATCTGTGGAATACTTTGCCACAGAAGGCTGTGGAGTCCAAGTTGGTGGATATTTTTAAGGCAGAGATAGATAGATTCGTGATTAGTACGGGTGTCAGGAGTTATGGGGAGAAGGTAGGAGAATGGGGTTAGGAGGGAGAGATAGACCAGCCATGATTGAATGGTGGAGTAGATTTGATGGGCCAAATGGCCCAATTCTGCTCCTAACACTTATGACTATACCACACTCCTATTACACATCCACAAATGATCTCAGACTAGCAACACTCATGCAGAACATTCATAAGCTCTACACAATTATCACAGCAGCAAGTCTCAGGCATGCATCTCATAGACAGCACATACTTGTGGCTGTTTAAACCAGGGCAGGCAAAGGCATTGCAGCGGCTTCCCTCACCTTTGGACAGGATGATGGTTAAGGTCATAAGGGCATAAGGTCATCTGTAGATATACACAATGTGCTGGAGTAACTCAGCAAGCCAGGCAGCATCTCTGGAGAAAAGGAATAGGTGACATTTTGGATCAAGAGTCAAGATAGAACAATGGAATTCTTACTTGCAGCTGCACAACAGAATATGTAAACATAGTACACTGGACAACATACTAAACGAGAGAAAAAGGAAAGTTCAGTGTGGGTATATATGCACATACTCACAAATACACATATATATTAATCACATGTAAACACACACACACACACACACATACGTACACCCAAAAAACAAATGATAATAGTGCAATAATAACAATAATAGTCTATGTAGTTCAAAGCTTATTTGCAGTTCTAGACAATATTTATACAATATACAATGGGTGCAGAAGTAGGCCATTCGGCTCTTCGAGCCAGCACCACCATTCAATGTGAGCATGGCTGATCATTCTCAATCAGTACCCCGTTCCTGCCTTCTCCCCATAGTGTTTAATAGCCTGATGGCTGCAGGGAAGAAGCTGTTCCTGAACCTGGACGTTACAGTTTTCAGGCTCCTGTACCTTCTTCCTGATGGCAGGGCAGGGCCGTCTTAACGCATGGGCCTGATGGGCACTTGCCCGGGGGCCCACGAGCATAGGGGCCCCATGCTGATCTGTGTATGTTAAGTGACTTGCAATAAACAAATACTACTTTAAAAATGTAGGTTCAATAAGTGCTTTTTTCGCAACATTTTCGGTCACTAAGTGCTTCTCACAGCGATCTGTAAGTGCTTTTCGCAACAATGTAGCACCCTAAGTCCATCGCTAAGTGCTTTTCGGTAAGTGCTTTTCGCCGGCACGACAGGGGGGGGCTGGTAGGGAAAGGGGGGTGGGGGAGAGTAACGGTAGGGGCCCCAGTACACTGCTTTGCCCGGGGGCCCATAATGCTGTAAAAACGGCCCTGTGGCAGGGGTGAAATTAGTGTGTGGCCAGGGTGGTGTGGGTCTCTGATGATGCTGGCTGCCTTTTTGAGGCAGCGACTCCGGTAAATCCCTTCGATGGTGTGGAGGTCAGAGCCGGTGATGGACTGGGCAGTGTTCACAACCTTTTCCAGTCTTCTATGCTCCTGGCATTCAAGTTGCCGAACCAGGCCATGATGCTACCAGTTAATATGCTCCCTGTAGAAGTTCAAGAGAATCCTCTCTGGCGTACCGAATCTCCGTAATGTTCTCAGGAAGTAGAGGTGTTGATGTGCTTTATTTATAATTGCATCAGTGTGCTGGGTCCAGGAAAGATCTTTGGAAATTCGCACACCCAGGAATTTGTGGTTTTTGACTCTCTCCACCATCGTCCCGTCGATATAGACAGGATTGTGGGTCCTCATCCTTCCTCTTCCTAAGTCCACAATCAGTTCAGTGGTTTTACTGACATTGAGAGCCAGGTTGTTGTGCGGGCACAATTTGGTCAATCGGTCGATCTCACTTCTATACTCTGACTCATCACCACCTGTAATTCGTCCAACAACGGTGGTGTCGTCGGTGAACTAGAGGATGGAGTTTGCACTGTGTCCAGCTACACAGTCATGAGTGTAAAGTGAGGAGAGCAGGGGGCTGAGCACGCAGCCTTGAGGTGCTCCCGTACTGATTGTTACTGAGGAAGAAGTATTTCTGCCAATTCGAACAGACTGTGGTCTGTAGATGAGGAAGTCGAGGATCCAGTTGCATAAAGATGCGCAGAGACCCAGTTCCGTGAGCTTGGTAACCAGCTTGGAGGAGATGATGGTATTGAACGCCGAGCTGTAGTCTATAAACACCACCTTGGCGTATGTGTTTTTATTGTGCAAGTGGTCCAGTGCAGAGTGGAGAGGCAGTGAGATTGCATCCTTCGTTGACCTGTTGCAATGGTAGGCGAACTGTAGTGGGTCAATGTTCTTGTTGAGGTAGGTGTTGATATGCACCATAACCAACCTCTCAAAGCACGTCAGAGTGAGGCCCAGCGCAAATTGGAGGAACAGCACCTCATATTTCGCTTGGGTAGTTTACACCCCAGCGGTATGAACATTGACTTCTCTAACTAACCCTTGCTTTCCCTCTCTATTCCCCTCCCCCTTCCCTGTTCTCCCACTAGTCTTACTGCCTCTGACTACATTCTATCTTTGTCCCACCCCCTCCCCTGACATCAGTCTGAAGAAGGGTCTCGACCCGAAATGTCACCTATTCCAGAGATGCTGCCTGACCCGCTGAGTGACTCCAGCATTTTGTGTCTACTCTCAAAGCACTTCATCACCATGGTCGATAGGTCGGGACCTTTCCTCTACACATTTTGGCTTGTGACGAGCAAAGCAGGGATCACGAAAGAGGGTGCCTCCTTACACTATCAGAAGCTTACAAGGAAGAAAGTTCTTTGACATAAAGGTGGAAAGAAAAGGCAACAGTGGTGCAGAAGGTAATGCTGCTGCCGCACGACCAACTCAACCTGGACATTTTCCCAGCGATCACATTGTTTTCTTCCAAATGCTCTGGTTTTCTCCCACATGCCAAATACTTGCAAGTTTGATGGGTTAATTGGTTATTGTAAATTGCCCCTGGTGGTTCATTCCCCCTCAACGGAGATGCAACCTTTACCGTGTCGTATCTCCGTTCGCGCTACGGCCTAACACCGTGGAGTTGGCGGACTCCAGCTGGGATCGACCTTGAAGACTCCGGTCGCAGGGCCTGGACTCACCATCTCGGAGGCTTCGGCCATGGGCCCTGCAGAGCGCAACACCGGGAGCTCGCAGGTCCCTGGCTGGCGACTGGCTTTCGGGAGCTCCAGCCGTAGCAGCTTCGACTGCCCCGAAGCACGAGGTTCAATCGACCCGCTCGCAGGGCCTTCATCGCCCTGCGTGGCTCGGCCGCGGCACTTTCCATCGCCCAGTGGGGGCTTAGGACCTTCATCGGCCTGCTCGGCTCGGCCTGGGACTTTCCATCGCCCGGCGGGGGCTTCAAAAGTCGGGAGCCTCGATCGCCTCGAGGCAGCAGTTTGACTGCCTGACCGCAGGAGAAGAATGAGGAGGAGATAAGACTTTTCTTTGCCTTCCATCACAGTGAGGGTGTGCCTGGAGCAATCACTGTGATGGTTGTTTGTCTTAAATTGTAATTGTGTGTCTTGTGTTCTTTATTGTCTACTGCCGGACCCTGACGTGAGAGGACGCTGGCGCTGTTTGTTCGCCGCTTTTCCGTCAGGACAGTTCGTCTGTTTGTTTGTTTGTTTTTATGTCTTGTTCGCTTTGTAAAGCGTCTTTAAGTATCTTGAAAAGCGCCATATAAAATAAATGTATTATTATTATTATTATTATTATTATTATTATTATTATTGTAGTGGTGTCATGAAAATGAGAAGGGAAGAGTCCAGGATTAGTGCAAATGGGTGCTTGATGGAAGGCTGGGAGTTGGTAGAGCTCAGGGCTCTGTATGACGTCCCTAGCCTTCCATCCAATTCATATTCCACAGGGAACAATGTTAATTGTATACAAAGTGCTGGAGTAACTCAGTGAGTCAGGCTGCATCTCTGGATAGGTGATGTTTCGAGTCGAGACCTTTCTTCAGATTGAAGATGGGCCATGGTCATGCAGCATGGAAACAGGCTCATCATCCCAAATTGCCCATGCTGACCAAGTTACCCCATCTATAATAGTCCCACCTGCCCGTGTAGCCAATATCACATTGAATGGTGGTGCTGGCTCGAAGGGCCGAATGGCCTACTCCTGCACCTATTGTCTATTGTCTATTGTCTATCCCTTTAAAACGTTCCTATCCTAAACATCACCTAATCATGTTTTCCTGAGATGCTGCCCGACCCATTGAGTTACTCCAGCACTTTTTTTTGTAAACCAGCATCTGCAGTTCTTTGCTTCCAAAATGTTACATGCATGTACTGAATTTAGCAGTTGCAAATCCCCCAACTTCCAAATTTAGTTATCCACGAAGATCACACAAACGATGAGATTTGGAAGTAGAAATAAATATAAAGATTGACAGTTTTAATGAAAGTGGATGGAATTTAAAGTGTTTGAACGAACATGATTAGCACTATCTTGTATAATAATCCCAATTTTCAGGTTTGTAGATGTCCGCATTAGGGCAGTGAAAATTAATTAGGTTAATAGGATTAAATGCTGTGGAAAGTAATGAAGGAGGACAGCGTTTCTGTCTAATTAATGATGTCTCAAGGGACTCATTACTACAATGTTTCTGTCCATCGGGATAGTGTCCTTCTGATAAAATCTACCTTAATTAAGTGGATTTAGATGCAGACAAAATTGGATTAACAGTCATCTGGCTTCTAAGTGGAAATTACTTTAAATGATCATGAAGAGCGTTTCCTGAGGATTTAGAAACATAGAAACATAGAAAATAGGTGCAGGAGTAGGCCATTCGGCCCTTCGAGCCTGCACCGCCATTCAATATGATCATGGATGATCATCCAACTCAGTAACCTGTACCTGCCTTCTCTCCATACCCCCTGATCCCTTTAGCCACAAGGGCCACATCTAACTCCCTCTTAAATATAGCCAATGAACTGGCCTCGACTACCTTCTGTGGCAGAGAATTCCACAGACTCACCACTCTCTGTGTGAAGAAATGTTTTCTCATCTCGGTCCTAAAAGACTTCCCCCTTATCCTTAAGCTGTAACCCCTGGTTCTGGACTTCCCCAACATCGGGAACAATCTTCCCGCATCTACCCTCTCCAACCCCTTAAGAATTTTATACGTTTCTATAAGATCCCCCCTCAGTCTTCTAAATTCCAGCGAGTATAAGCCTAGTCTATCCAGTCTTTCTTCATATGAAAGTCCTGCCATCCCAGGGATCAATCTGGTGAACCTTCTCTGTGCTCCCTCTAAGGCTAGAATGTCTTTCCTCAGATTAGGAGACCAAAACTGTACACAATACTCCAGATGCGGTCCAGATTTCTGGTAGTGTGATTTCAACGGGAATTTCAGTGACTATTTCATTCGCGGTTTTCCCCCTCCAAAGCATCATAGAATTTCAGAAAATATCTGAAGAAGGGTCTCAACCCGGAACGTCACCCATTCCTTCTCTCCAGAGACGCTGCCTGTCCCGCTGAGCTACTCCAGCATTTTGTGTCTATCTTCAATTTAAACCAGGGTCTGTCGTTCCTTCCTGTACATTCCTGCCGTCTTTCAGGGGATCATTTGCTGTGGTTGTGATGAACAATCGGAAGAAGATAATTAATTTCCCTACAGAAATTTGACCCTGGCACGTTAAGACTTTAGTTAGTACATTGTAGCTGTGGGTATATTTTTCAGGTGAGGGTGGTGGTCAGTGGTGACCAGTCTCCTCACGAGGGCTGCAAAAGGAAACCTGGGCACTTGACTGGAAGCAATGGTTTGCTTCACTGCCAATTGTTCTACGGTTTCCTCTCCTGTTCCAGGTCCCTCAGGTCGGCCGACTTGGGGCTACTGACTATCCCGCGGTCTAGGCTTAACCTCAGGGGTGACCGCGCATTTGCGGTTGCAGCTCCTAGACTGTGGTACAGCATCCCTCTCCCCATCAGAACTGCCCCCTCCATCGACTCCTTTAAGTCCAGGCTCAAAACCTATTTCTACTCCCTAGCGTTTGAGGCCCTCTGAGGGGGCGCTGTGAACTGTTTATGTATGTGCTGTTATGTTTGTGTGCCATTGTATGTTTGTTTCTTAGTTCCTGAACTGATGTACAGCACTTTGGTCAACGTGGGTTGTTTTTAAATGTGCTATACAAATAAAATTGACTTGACTTGACTTGACTGTTCAGTGTTGATGGGAAACCAAAGGAACACACAACCCCCCTTGGGGCGGCACGGTGGTGCAGCGGTATAGTCGCTGCCTTACAGCGCCGGAGACCCGGGTTCGATCCTGGCTGCAGGTGCTGTCTGTACGGAGTTTGTACATTCTCTCCGTGACCTGCGTGGGTGCTCCAGTTTATCTTCCATCGTCCCTTCCCATCACTTAATTTTAAGTCCTACCTTGGCAGGAAGCAAAATGTATTGAGTGAGGTAAGGTTGCCCACATTACTTTGCTTTTTCACCACAGGGACTAAATTTTAAGCAGGGCGCCCAGACGAGTTTAAAAGATAATTGAAGATTCCATAAAATTGTGAACAATTTATAAACTGAAGCAGGGCTTCTTGAGATGCCCTGAGGGTCAAATATTCCACTCCGAACTCTCAAAACAATTAAAGTATAAAATCTAGTGGTGAGCTTTGCATCAATGTCTCGGTGAAACGAGTTATGCTTTTACCTGGCCTTGGTAATTTAATTTGAAACATGGCATCATAAATCAGGTCCCGACAACTAGAATAATTTTTGTAGACCATTTCTAAGCACAGCACTCGAATTCAGTATAAATAGAAATCCAGGTTTGAACTAAGTGGGGCTAGGCTTGTTCAATTCTAAATATTGCTTCATGTATTATTAAGAATCCGGTGTCTTTCAGAGTCCTTCCTTCAGGCTAGCTCCGTGACCTTTCGCTTTAGGGTCTGAGTTTAAATGTACTGTAATCAGGCTGACAGGATGGAAATCTCTGCTGCCTGCAAATGCTGTTATGTGAATTGAATTTGAATATTGTTTAATTTCCTTCCTAGTGGGTGAATGCCTGTAAGAGATTGAAAAAAAAAGGTTTCCCCCGACCCCCCCTCCGACCTCCACCCCCACCCCGCACATAAAACAAACCAGAGGACAATAGACAATAGGTGCAGGAGGAGGCCATTCGGCCCTTCGAGCCAGCACCACCATTCAATGTGATCATGGCTGATCATTCTCAATCAGTACCCCGTTCCTGCCTTCTCCCCATACCCCCTGACTCCTCTATCATTAAGAGCTCTATCTAGCTCTCTCTTGAATGTAGTGCTTGCCTACCTGCATGATACATTCTGATTTTAAAAATATTCAGTTTTCTTTTCTGTTCAACTTTTAAAAAGTTGACTCTACACTGGCCAATCAATTGTCTGTGTGTAAGGCCAGTCTAAGAATAAAGTGGAGGCCATTTAAAACTGAGGTGAGAAGTAACTTTTGTGAATTTGTGGAATTCTCTGCCACAGAAGGCAGTGGAGGCCAATTCACTGGATGAATTTTAAAGAGAGTTAGGTAGAGCTCCAGGGGCTAGTGGAATCAAGGGATATGGGGAGAAGGCAGGCACGGGTTACTGATTGTGGATGATCAGCCATGATCACAATGAATGGTGGTGCTGGCTCGAAGGGCCAAATGGCCTCCTCCTGCACCTATTTTCTATGTTTCTATGTTATGTCCCCTTGCAAATGAAGTGTAGGCCACAGTTCAGGTTCTCATCTGCTCTTCGATCATCAGCAAACTTAGCTGCCACTTTATCTTAGCCATTAATGTAAATTGTGAGTCGCCAAGCTAATAATTATTTCATATTCATGCCATTGAATTGAAGGTTCAGTTAGAATAGATTGCACTGGATTTTTACAGCTTGCAAGTAGCTTTAATCTTTCTGACGATCTACCAAGGAGAGTTGAGCGCAGTCTATAATCACTATTAACTTCAATTGTAGTTTAGTTGCACCACGTCGATGATGTATGGTACATTGTTTATATCACATGTCATAGAGACTGGGAGAGAATAGCCCTTAACGTGATTTACACGGCACTTCATAGTGCCAGTGACATAGGGCACTCCAGCAGCAATTTACATTGCTCTTGCAAACAATCCTCAAGCTTGTTCATGTATCCAAACCCAGGATTTTCTGACAGGTTTTCTGCAGGTTTTCATTGAATCCAAACAATGTTATATCTACATACTAAAACTCTCGTTTGTTATCTTGTTTGTGACTGAACTTCAGCCAAAACGGTACACGATAGCGCGACAATTTTAGGCCCACCTTACTCACCATTGTCACATTTTTAAAGTTATTCACATTTTTAAGTTTAAAAGGAGGGGAGGGGGAGGGGAGGAGGGAGGGAGGGGGGCAGGGGGGAGTGGGGGAGAAGGGAGAGGGGAGTGGGAGGTTGAGGAGAGAGGGGAGGGAGGGAGGACAGGGTGCTGCACCAATGCAGGAGAGGTTTGGGCCCAACGGGTCCACTTCATATCTTATATATACAGCCGGAAACAGGCTTTTTCGGCCCTCCAAGTCCGTGCCACCCAGCGATCCCCGTACATTAACACTATCCTACACCCACTAGGGACAATTTTTACATTTACCCAGCCAATTAACCTACATACCTGCACGTCTTTGGAGTGTGGGAGGAAACCGAAGATCTCAGAGAAAACCCACGCAGGTCACGGGGAGAACGTACAAACTCCTTACAGTGCAGCACCCGTAGTCAGGATCGAACCTGAGTCTCCGGCGCTGCATTCGCTGTAAAGCAGCAACTCTACCGCTGCGCTACCGTGCCGCCCTTGGTCTAGTTTGTTCCAAAAACAGGTTCAGTGAAACTTGCATTTGGGTATGATAGTGACAGTGCTGTAAAACTAACATTCCTAATTGATTTGGGGGCATCTCTTGAGATTGTTTCAGGAGAGGGCAGTCGGATGCCATGAATCTAGTTTTTCTAGGACAATGGACAACTGGACCCTCGACTTCCTCATCTACAGACCACAGTCTGTTCGAATTGGCAGAAATACTTCTTCCTCAGTAACAATCAGTGTGGGAGCACCTCAAGGCTGCGTGCTCAGCCCCCTGCTCTCCTCACTCTACACTCATGACAGTGTAGCCGGACACAGTGCCAACTCCATCCTCAAGTTCACCGGCGACACCACCGTTGTTGGACGAATTACAGATGGTGATGAGTCAGAGTATAGTAGTGAGATCGACCGATTGATCAAATGGTGCCGGCACAACAACCTGGCTCTCAATGTCAGTAAAACCACTGAACTGATTGAGGACTTTGGAAGAGGAAGGATGAGGACCCACAATCCTGTCTATATCGACGGGATGATAGTGGAGAGAGTCAAAAACCTCAAATTCTTGGGCGTGCATATTTCCGAAGATCTTTCCTGGACCCAGCACACTGATGCAATGATACATAAAGCACATCAACGCCTCTACTTCCTGAGGAGATTAAGGAGATTCGATATGTCTAAGAGGATTCTCTTGAACTTCTGCAGGTGTGCAGTAGAGAGCATATTGACTGGTTGAGCGGTCTATCTTGTTCCTCTAGTATCTTTGGTCTGGCCTACTTTGTCCTCGTGGTCAGCTGTGGACGGGCGAGGGGAGGGACATGCGTCCAAGGAAAGAGATGGCTGGAGGCCCCCAACAGACTGGGACTTGCCTGGAACAGCCACCGCTCATAGGAACTGGAGCACAGACATTGAAAATGGTGCCAAAACTTGCATCTGGGCTCAGTAGACTGAATCTGTACACTTGGTAATCGGGGGTATGGGAATACTCTACTGGGCTGTTTGTGAGGAAAGGTATTTCACTGTGTTAGTACTTTGCACTTGTGACGATAAAAGCACCATTGAACCATTGAAATTTCACAGTGTGTCATTCATTACAGTTTAAGAATAAGGGGTAGGCCATTTAGAACTGAGATGAGGAAAAACTTTTTCAGCCAGAGAGTTGTCAATCTGTGGAATTCTCTGCCTCAGAAGGCAGTGGAGGCCAATTCTCTGAATGCATTCAAGAGAGAGCTAGATAGAGCTCTTAAGGATAACGGAGTCAGGGGGTATGGGGAGAAGGCAGGAACGGGATACTGATTGAGAATGATCAGCCATGATCACTTTGAATGGCGGTGCTGGCTCGAAGGGCCGAATGGCCTCCTCCTGCACCTATTGTCTATTGTCTATTGTCTATTCAACGTGGAAATGGCTGTGAATGCTATTTACTGGATTAAATTGATTTTCCAAGAATAGTGCTGTAAGGTCAATGTCATGCAATTAAATTTCTAAGCGATGATGTATGTTCACAAATAACACTATTTTATTCTCCCACCCATCTGTATTTAATTAGCTGCATCTGGCCTGTTCCCGTTCACACTTCAGCTCTTAGTAGACGTCAGTCAGATGCATGACCACAGCTGCAAGAAAATATATTTTATAGCACATTGTGCCAATAGCTAAATGCTTAATTTGAGAGTTTTGGGGGTCACGGTTCTTAACAGTGAGAAATGTTGACGCTGGGGAATAAATTTGTGGCGAATTGGAGTTCCTAAAGGAAGTACAGGCAGGTAGAGTAACCAGGTTGGAAGCGGATGGAGATCGCTCAGCCTGAGTAGCTTCTAGGGTTGCCAACTTTCTCACTCCCAAATATGGGACAAAAGGTGACGTCACCGCCCCGCGGCCCACTTGACCTCACCCAGCCAGCAGCCACGTGCTCCTGCTCCACCAATGGCGGCCGCCCGGGCCGGGAGGCGGGTTGATACGCAACCTTTGTTTGGCGGTGCCCGGGCCTCCGGGCCTACATTGTCCGGGCCTACAGCGCCCCCCCGGGCCTACAGTGTCTGGGCCTACAGTGTCTGGGCCTAATATGGGACATGGTCCCGTACGGGACAAACCAATTTAGTCCAATATACAATATTTTGCGGCTAATACGGGACAGTCGACAACCCTAGTGGCATCACCCCACAGTGCCAGAGAAACCATATACTATTCCCCACTCCATCTCTTAGAGTCACTGCCCATTATAACTCTTAAGAATCTCGGGGGTGGCCTGGTGGCACAGAAGTAGAGTTGCTGCCTTACAGCACCAGAGACCTGGGTTCGATCCCGACTACGGGTGCTGTCTGTAGGGATTTTGTACGTTCTCCCCGTGACCTGCGCGGGTTTTCTCCGGGTGCTTCGGTTCCCTCCCACATTCCAAAGAGGTACAGGTTTGTAGGCCGATTGCCCCTGCTGTGTCGGACAGAACTAGTGTAGGGGCGATTTTGGGTTGGTGTGAACTCGGTGGGCTAAGGGGCCTGTTTCCAAGCTTGATCTCTAAACTAAACTAATTGTGGTTCATGAGCACCAAATACAATTCATGTAAAAAACAATTATTCAGCAGACCAGCGAGTCATAGAGGAAATGTGGAGGAGGCTGGAATTAGAGGATGACAGAGAAATAGATGGAGAAGGAGGTCAGCTGGTCCTTCTCATTTAACTCATAAAACCAGGACAAGCTGTGTAGCTACCATGTATTGGTGTCAGCACACTAGGAAAATCATTATTGTTAATGGTAGTCCCGGCCACGGGACTTTTCATCGCCCGGCACGGCTCGGCTGCGGGGCCTTCCATCGCCCGGTACGGCTCGGCTGTGGGGCCTTCCATCGCCCGGTACGGCTCGGCCGTGGGGCCTTCCATCGCCCGGCGCGGCTCGGCCGCGGGGCCTTCCATCGCCCGGTACGGCTCGGCCGTGGGTCCTTCCATCTCCTTGCGGGAGCTGCGCGAGTCGGGAGCCTCGGTCGCCTCGGCAGAAGTCGAACTATCTGCCCATGGGAGAAGCATGGGGGAAGAGAGAATAAATTTTCTTGCCTTCCATCACAGTGAGGGGGTGTCTGGAGGAGTCACTGTGATGGATGTTTGTGTTAAACTTGTGTGTCTTGTGTCTTTTACTCTGTACTGTTGTGGCTGCGTGGCAAATGATTTCCGTTCAAATTCATTTTGAATGACAATAAAGGTAATTCAGAGACAAGGAACTGCAGATGCTGATTTACATAAAGGGACACAAAGTGCTGGAGTAACTCAGAGGGGTCAGGCAGCCACTCTGGAGAACGTGGAGAGAGTGATATTTCGGGTCGGGATACTTTTTCAGAATGGGTCCTGACCGATTCTTGTGAAGAATTGTCCCAGCCCGAAACGCAGGGGCGCAGTGCTGCCAGAGCTCACCGGAGCGCCGCTCCGACACCTCTGGAAAATAATAAAACCAAAATAAACAGCGGGGAAATTTAACCAGCGGGGAATTTAACAGCAACCGCTCTGGCTCCAGTGACAGCTCCAGCACCTACAAAATGAGCACTGCAACACTGCCGATACATCACCTATTCGATATGGAAGTGGCATTCTTAATCTCGTTGTACTTGTACATTGACAATAAAGATCGTCTGAAGAAGCATCTCGATCCAAAACGTCACCCATTCCTTCTCTCCTAGATGCTGCCTGACCTGCTGAGTTACTCCAGCATTTTGTGATACCTTCGATTTTTACCGGCATCATATCATATCATATCATATCATATCATATCATATCATATCATATCATATCATATCATATCATATCATATCATATCATATCATATCATATCATATATATACAGCGCGGAAACAGACCTTTTCGGCCCACCAAGTCCGCGCCGCCCAGCGATCCCCGCACATTAACACTATCCTACACCCACTAGGGACAATTTTTACATTTATCCAGTCAATTAACCTACATACCTGCATCTGCAGTTATTTTCCGACACAGGATATTTTGATCGGTTGACTGATTGACATTGATTCATGTTCTCCAGGAAAATCATTGGGATTTGTTCAAGCCAGCTGGCAGTAGTGCTGTTTTGTTTTTTTTGCTGCTAATTTTTAGCCTGAAGATACAGTTGTGATTTCCGCTCACAGCTCCCACTCACTTCCCACTTACAGCTGAAACTGAGGCAATCATTGAAGGAATGCAGCACAATAATACGTTACTGAATGAGTTCTCTTCTAATGGGTCTCTTCTACATCCCGCAGCTCCGCTCTTGCTCCCCCTCCCCCCACTCGTAACAAGGACAGAATCCCCCTCATTCTCACCTTCCACCCCACCAGCCAGCGTATCCAACAAATCATCTGCCAACATTTCCATCACCTACAACGGGACCCCACCACTGGCCATATCTTCCCATCCCCTCCCCTCTCTGCGTTCCGCAGAGACCGTTCCCTCCGTAACTCCCTGGTCCACTCGTCCCTTCCTACCCAAACCACCCCAACCCCGGGCACTTTCCCCTGCAACCGCACGAGATGCAACACCTGTCCCTTTACCACCCCCCTCAACTCCATCCAAGGACCCAAACAGTCTTTCCAGGTGAGACAGAGGTTCACCTGCACCTCCTCCAACCTCATTTATTGCATCCGCTGCTCTAGATGTCAACTTATTTACATCGGCGAAACCAAACGCAGACTCGGCGATCGCTTTGCTGAACACCTGCGCTCGGTCCGCGTTAACCAATCTGATCTCCCGGTGGCTGAGCACTTCAACTCTCCCTCCCATTCCCAGTCTGACCTTTCTGTCTTGGGCCTCCTCCAGTGCCATAGTGAGGCCCACCGGAAATTGGAGGAACAGCACCTCATATTTCGCCTGGGCAGCTTGCAGCCCAGTGGTATGAACATTGACTTCTCCAACTTTAGATAGTTCTTCTGTCCCTCTCTTCCCCCCTCCCCCTTCCCAGATCTCCCACTGTCTTCCTGCCTGCACCTATATCCTTCCTTTGTCCCGCCCCCCTGACATCAGTCTGAAGAAGGGTCTCGACCCGAAACGTCACCCATTCCTTCTCTCCTGAGATGCTGCCTGACCTGCTGAGTTACTCCAGCATTTTGTGAATAAATACCTTCGATTTGTACCAGCATCTGCAGTTATTTTCTTACACTCTCAGCATACAATAGCCAGCCTCTAGTTAATTGCTCACCTGCGCAAAATCTTCAGGTGAAAAAAAAAGGGGTCAGGCTCCAACAAGGGATCACAGACTGTCCTGTTTTTACCGCTCACAGGCAGACTCTCTTTCTTTATTTAAGAAGATATCGACCTGACCCATTATCTTTCCATGGAACAAAAGGCAACTGGGAACAGGAGAGAAAGGAGGGACCAGCATAGTGAAAGCA
This sequence comes from Rhinoraja longicauda, assembly GCF_053455715.1. NCBI lineage: Eukaryota > Metazoa > Chordata > Chondrichthyes > Rajiformes > Arhynchobatidae > Rhinoraja > Rhinoraja longicauda. The sequence goes on along the minus strand of NC_135953.1, from coordinate 136,850,572 downwards.
AGAAACAAATGGAAAAATGGGATGGAGTAGCACTTTATCATATCATATCATATCATATATATACAGCCGGAAACAGGCCTTTTCGGCCCTCCAAGTCCGTGCCGCCCAGTGATCCCCGTACATTAACACTATCCTACACCCACTAGGGACAATTTTTACATTTACCCAGCCAATTAACCTACATACCTGTACGTCTTTGGAGTGTGGGAGGAAACCGAAGATCTCGGAGAAAGTTGCAAACCTGTTTATTATGACCTTGAATCAAAGCTTTACACAAAGATCCGCATGCACATTTGTTGCATGAAATAAAAGGAATTTTTATTCTTTTTATCAATTTCTAACTGTCTATTTTTGAAACTATGTTTCCCAAAGAATTAATTTATCATTAGATCTATCCAAATTCAAGGCACGCTTGGCCCTGTCTTCTCTTCTTTCTGACTTTGGAATCAACAAAAAACAGTCGTCCCAGTACTCTGTTGTCATGGTTTACAATAGGATGCTTAAATCTGTGCGTTGGACCCAGCATTCCTGGAGGCCATAACTGGGGAAAGCTTGTCTGCACCAGGCAAGAGGCTATTGCCACAGGAAGGACATGACTAATGTGAATGGATGCACGCACATATCGGAGTGACTTTTCCACTCTGTGTGTGTGTGTCTGTGTGTGTGTGACATGTGTGTGTGACATGTGTGTGTGTCCGTGTGTGCGATGTATGTGTGTGTATGTATGTGTCTGTGTGTGTGCGTGTGATGTGTTTGTGATGTGTGTTTGTGTGGGTGTGTGTGATTGTGTGTGGTTTTGTGTGTGTGATGTGTGTGATTGTGTGTGTGCATGTGTGTGCGTGTCCGTGTGTGTGTGTGTGTGTGTGTGTGTGTGATGTTTGTGTGACATGTGTGTGTGTCCGTGTGTGCGATGTGTGTGTATGTGTGTGTCTGTGTCTGTGTGTGCGCGTGTGATGTGTTTGTGATGTGTGTTTGTGTGATTGTGTGTGTTTTTGTGTGTGTGATGTGTCTGTGATGTGTGTGTGGGTGTGTGTGTGCGTGTCTGTGTGTGTGTGTGTGCGGGTGTGTGTGCGTGTCTGTGTGTGTGCGTGTTCGTGACTGTGTGTGTGTGTGTGTGCGCGTGTGTCTGGGTATGTGTGTGGGTGTGTGTGAGACTGTGTGTGTGTGTGTGCGTGTGTGTCTGTGTGTGTGTGCATATCTGTGCGTGTGCATGTCTGTGTGTGTGTGTGGGTGTGTGTGTGGGTGTGTGTGTGTGATATGCATGTGTGTGACTCTGTGTGTGTGTGTGTGTGTGTGTGTGTGTGTGTGTGCATGCTTTCTTTGCTTCCAACCTGAGTAATGTGGTGTCTGTGTACCTAGACAGACACAGGGAGATACAGATGTGCGAGCACATATGTTACTGGTTTATTCAGCTCTGGAACTATACAGAGCGTGAGCAAATGTAAAATGCATAAAACCCTCTCATCAGCATATGTTAGAAACACTAACTGACAGAGCGCAAGATTGCAAATGCACTGAATAATTTCAAACATAACTCCTGCTCAGTGCTCTGAGCAGACACCATTAGACAGACATGCTAAAAGGTCGTGGAGGGGACAATGCAAGTATTCTAAATGGAAGGGCAAGTAGTGAAGTAGCACTGGGAGAAACCAACACATAGCAAGCAGGCTGAAGGCCAAAGCTGCTGGAATAACATTTCAAATGAATGGACTGAAGAGCATATCAAGAGATGTCAAGTTTGATGTGGCAAGGACGGATGCAAAGTGCTGGAGTTAACTCTGGAGAAAAAGGATGGGTGGCGTTTTGGGTTGGAAGCTTCGGTCTTGTCCATATATCTTCTGGGCCTGGAATTCTCATGCTTAAACCAATTGAACTTGGCCAAAAAATAGCCACGGTAGGTTGTTTATCTCTGAGTTTGGTCAAATGTGCGATGTGGCATTTTTGCAGAATATGGTCATAAGGAATAGGAGTAGAATTAGGCCATTCGGCCCATCAAGTCTATCCCGCCATTCAGTCATGGCTGATTATCTCTCCCTCCTAACCCCATTCTCCTGCCTTCCCCCCATGACCTCTGCTAATCAAGAATCTATCTATCGCTGCCTTAAAAATAACCACTGACCTGGCCTCCACAGCCTTCTGTGGCAAAGAATTCCACAGATTCACCATGCTCTGACTGAAGAAATTTCTCCTCATCTCCTACCTAAAAGGACGTCCTTTAATTCTGATGCTTTGATCTCTAGTCCTAGACTCTCCCATAGGTTTTAATTGGACGGTCGAATGGCCTTCTGAACAGGTGAGATGAAGTGAATGACAATGTGTGGTCAAAATGTGAAAGTACCCCTGCAACCGCAGGAGATGCAACACCTGTCCCTTTACCTCCCCCCCTCGACTCCATCCAGGGACCCCGACAGTCTTTTCAGGTGAGGCAGAGGTTCACTTGCACTTCCTCCAACCTCATCCACTGTATCCCCTGTTCCAGGTGACAACATCTGTGCATCGGCGAGACCAAGAGCAGGCTCGGCGATCATTTCGCTGAACATCTCCGCTCCCAGTCCGTCTCAACCAACCTGATCTCCCGGTTGCTCAGCACTTTAACTCCCCCTCCCATTCCCAATCTGACCTTTCTGTCCTGGGCCTCCTCCATTGTCACAGTGAGGCCCAGCGCAAATTGGAGGAACAGCATCTCATATCGGCACTCCTGCCAAGTGTCTCATTGACCAAGAGCTTCGGAACAGAATCAAATGGCCCTTTGATTCAATATAGAATTTGTCCTCCACTCTTCTGCAGTCTCTGATGCCTGAAAAGGAGACAAAAATATGTGTCTACTGTTTGGCATTTCATGGCAACAAAGTGTTAGGATATGGGTGGAATTCCATTGGAAACTGCTCATTCCATTTTGGGGCTTGTTCCCATCAGAAACCTATCGTGGTAGACTGAACAATTTTGCGATCTATTGCAGAGAACTGACCTGAGTATGAAGGGCAATCTTTTAGCTCACCAAAATTATTGGTGCAATCCAATTTCTAAGGAAATCGTTCATGCCAACATACGAGATTGCAAATGCTATATATATATTCTCCCCTTCCACCGTTTTAATAAACAGCAAAGATTTACAACAATATTTACAACGACGTGGCAACATTTGCAACTTGCTGCCATTAATTTGTTTTCCAAGTAATCCATATCAAAGGTAATCACAAATAAAATTACCTGTGAAGTTCACCAGTAAAATGGTGACCGCCTTTGAAATTTATTACAGAGCAGCGGATCCGATCCGAAGCCAAAGAAGATTCAAATGTAATCTCTATCTTCAGCTGCTAGATACCAACCTCCACTCAACAGTGATGGGAAATTTATTATTTCAATGCCCATTCAAGACTGTTTAAATTATCCTGAAGGCCCTTGCTGGTTTGAGATATTGGAAAAAATTGAGCAGTTTATTGTTCTTTCCATGGTCAGGTGCTGAATTACAAAATAATCTGCACGATCAAGTGCACGGATGTTTTTAAGTACTGTTGAAGCAGCAGGCAGGATATTTGAGGAACAGGTGAATTGACAGAAGCATTCCACTGATGTATATTTACTCAGTTGTCTGTCGAAAAAAGGTTTTCAGAATCAATAAATTTCCCATCATTTACATTTATCAAACGATGTATGACTACATGAGGCAGAAGCAGAGCACTTGTCAGTTATTACATCAACAGAAACTGTAGCATGACAAGAACCGGGCTAAAAAGCCCCAGACCATGAGTTAGTGCTGAGAAATTGAAAACAATATTTATGATATGTCTGAAGAAGGGTCTCGACCTGAAACGCCACCCATTCCTTCTCTCCATTGATGCTGCCTGCCCCGCTGTGTTACTCCAGCATTTTGTGTCTATCTTTGATTTAAACCAGCATCTGCAGTTCCTTCCTACACGATATTCATGTTGTTGACTTATCGTCATGCATCTTTAAAACAGAAGATTAAATGGACCCAAATTAGAAGCAAAGAAAATAGAACTGTCTTGGAGGGCATCTACAACACACGATGCCTCAGAAAAGCCACCAGCATCCACAAAGACTCTTCACACCCCTGCAACTGTCTGTTCGAACTTCTACCATCAGGCAGACGCTACAAGGCCTTCTACGCCCGCACCTCCAGACTCAGGAACAGCTTCATCCCCAGGGCCATAGCTGCTATGAACCGGTCCTGCTGAGCCGGATGGTCACATCGCACAGTGAACCGGCACAGATCTACTTGCACTTTATTCTGTTTTAAAACTGTTCTAATTTGTTTCATTGGGTTGTTTAAATTAATACTGACTAGCTAATGATTTATTGCATCGTATGGGAGGCCCCATTCCCAATCTCGTTGTACCCCTGTACAATGACAATAAAGATATATTGTATTGTATTGTATTTTGTTATTGTTATACCCTCACATGGAATATTTAATAATTTTTGTCCCAGATAATTCATAATAAATCTTGATGCATTTTTCTCGATAGATTTTGGGCAAGAAGTCTAATAGAAACATCGAAACATAGGAAATAGGTGCAGGAGGAGGCCGTTTGGCCCTTCGAGCCAGCACCGCCATTCATTGTGATCATGGCTGATCATCCACAATCAATAACCCGTGCCTGCCTTATCCCCATATCCCTTGATTCCACGAGCCCCTAGAGCTCTAAACAACTCAATAAAGAACTATTAATCCTTTTTTTTTTTACCATTTAGAGAGTGGTTATAAGATGGAACAGCCTTTGTTGAAGTAATCACAGTGAATAGCATTGATGAATTTACGAGGAACTCAGTTCATGAGAAGAGGGTTGAAGGAGAAATTGATGGAATAAAACGAGCAGAAAGAAGGGCAATGTGCAGCATCTGTACCATCATGGACCAGTGGGACGAATGGCCTGTCATTATTTCATAAACTCTATGAAACGTTGTTCTATATAACAAGATTACAATGTCATCTGTTATCAGAGAGTAAAACGACTTCAATCATAGTGTAATATTGCCATCGAGCTTGCAACATATCATTCAGCACCACCCCTCCCCACCCCCACCCCAACCCCCACTCCCCCCTCCCCCCCCCAAGCCCCCCCCCCCATGTGGGCGGCACAGTGGCGCAGCAGTAGGGTTGGATCCTTACAATGCATGAGACCCAGGTTCGACCCTGACAACAGGTGCCGTCTGTATGAAGTTTGTACATTCTCCCCATGACCGCGTGGGACTCTGAGGGTGTTTCGGTTTCCTCCACATTCCAAAGACGTAGTAAATTGTCCCTGGGCTGTAGAATACGGTTGGTATATGGGTATTTATTCACAAAATGCTGGAGTAACTCAGCAGGTCAGGCAGCATCTCAGGAGAGAAGGAATGGGTGACGTTTCGGGTCGAGACCCTCCTTCAGACTGATGTCAGGGGGGCGGGACAAAGGAAGGATATAGGTGGAGACAGGAAGACAGTGGGAGATCTGGGAAGGGGGAGGGGAAGAGAGGGACAGAGGAACTATCTAAAGTTGGTCAGTGTAGACTCCGTGGGCCAAAGGACCTGTTTACATGCTGTATCTCCAAACTAAAATGTCGATGCTGGCAAATGTACATCCATCCATATTAATCCCAAGTTCTAGCTATTGGTCCATCGTCTTCTAACCCGAGGCATTTCAAGTGTTAGGTAGGCACAAAATGCTGGAGTAACTCCTCAGCGGGTCAGGCAGCATCTTGGGAGGAAAGGAAGGGGTGACGTTTCGGGTCGAGACCCTTCTTCAGACTGATGTCAGGGGAGGGGGTGGGATGCTGTTCTGCCAATTTGCGCTGGGCCTTACTCTGACAATGGAGGAGGCCCAGGACACAAAGGTCAGATTGGGAATGGGAGGGGGAGTTGAAGTGCTGAGCCACCGGGAGATCAGGTGAAGTTTTTGACTAGTCTCTCTACACCACTCACTCTAGTGTGAAACAGATCTCCCTGTTCTCCTCTAAAACTCATCCCCTTCCCCTAAATCTAGTTTTACATACATCCGATGGGGACATTTGTTTCCTGCAGTGTTTAGTCTGGGACACACCGCTGAAATTAAACTGCTGCCTGCACTCATGCCTTGGAATCCATAGTTTGTAAAGGTTAGCAACAATTTTACGTCATGCAATACGATACGATACAATAGAACTTTATTTATCCCAGGAGGAAAATTGATCCGCCAACAGTCATAAAAACACTAAATACATGAAACGTGAAATTAAAGTGATGAGTGGAAAGGATTGGGGATGTGCAAAGATTGGGGAGGGGAGTGGGGGAGGGGGTGGGGGAGGAGTCAGTCTACCCCATGACAGAAGGGGGAGGAGTTGTACAGTTTGATAGCCACGGGGAAGAAGGATCTCCTGTGGCGTTCTGTGCTGCATCTTGGTGGAGCCAGTCTGTTGGAAACATAGAAACATAGAAAAATAGGTGCAGGAGTAGGCCATTCGGCCCTTCGAGCCTGCACCGCCATTCAATATGATCATGGCTGATCATCCAGCTCAGTAACCTGTACCTGCCTTCTCTCCATACCCCCTGATCCCTTTAGCCACAAGGGCCACATCTAACTCCCTCTTAAATATAGCCAATGAACTGGCCTCAACTACCTTCTGTGGCAGAGAATTCCACAGATTCACCACTCTCTGTGTGAAGAAATGTTTTCTCATCTCGGTCCTGCAGAACGCACTCACTGAAGCAGTACATCTACAAGAAGGGTCTCGACCTGAAACGTCACCCATTCCTTCTCTCCTGAGATGCTGCCTGACCTGCTGAGTTACTCCAGCATTTTGTGAAATAAATACCTAGAATTTATGAAGATGAAGTTAAGATCTGGGATACACCCGGGTTTTGCCACAGTTTTTCTCCACTCGGTGGCACAGGTGAACAGGTTTTTATGTAACATTGAAAGGAGGTCACTGTTGTACACGTCGTTTTTTTTATTTCTAGGTTTTTGAAAAGTGAATTTAAATTCTTCAACTGCTTCAACGAGGACAGAAATATTATTCGGTGGCAACTGGAACGTAAAAAGCGAATTACCACATAAGATAATAGTGAAGCACTTAAAGAGAGAATGGAGTGGTTGATAGTAATAATACTTGGTCAACATTGTAGGTTTTAAAGAACTAGACCAAGTGGGCCCATTGGGCCCAAACCTCTCCTGCATTGTTGCAGCACCCTCTCCTCCGCCCCTGCCCCCTACCTCCGCTCCCCCTTCCCCTCTCCCCCCCTCCTCCCTCCCTCTCCTCCCTCCCCCAGCTCCCTCCCTTCCCCCTCCCCTCCCCCTTCCCCTCCCCCCCACTCCATCCCCCTCAACCCCCCTTATCCTCCCTCCACCCCCTCCCTTCCTCCCTTCCTCCCCCCTCCCTCCCTAGGAGATAGATTTAAACTTTAAAATGTGAATAACTTAAAAAATATAACACCGATTTCAATGAAACTTCTTCCATTGGCACCAAAGGGACGACGGTGAGTAAGGTGGGCCTAAAATTGTCACGCTATCGTGTACCGTTTTGGCTGTAGCTCAGGAACAAACAAACAAACAAACAAACGAGAGTTTTAGTATATAGATGTCACGGTAGAAACGGGAAGGTTTGGAAGGTTTTATTCCAGACTTAGAGGCTTCACAACTGAAACCACGGGCACCAAATGAAAGGACAGGGGAACATTTTCTGGCCAGGATTAAAAAGTAAACATATGGCTGCAAAACCTACTCATGGCAGAACATTTTTTAAACATGAATCTGGCAATTTACTAATCTGCAGTCTAGTTTTGGTTGTCATAGTGACAGACTGCATATGCTGCACAGATGTTCAATCCGCTACTTATTGTTCAGAACTGAATCTTTCTGAATTGGTTTCAATGATTAAATCTTACCTGAAAATACGGCAACATCTTTCTTTGTACTCCCATCCATCCTTATTTGTAATGAAGTTCGTATCATCTCGCAGAACAACTCTCTAATGAACGTGTGTTATGTCTGACAGTGAGCTAGAGTCACACAGAAGGGTCATTATAAATGTTTTTCTGGAATTCGATTATGTATCTCTTTTCAGCCCGAGAAATCAGCAATTGCTACCTTTCTAACGGCCTCCAAGCTGTAATTGTGGCATTTAATGCAGTACAATTTATTTTTATTTACTTCCCAGCAAGGAAGGAAGCTTACGCTTCTGTGAAGAAAAAAGGCACATGGCAGATTCAAAAAATACATCTTGAAAATGATATTGCTTTCGAACACGTGCAGGAAGAAACTGCAGATGATGGTTTACACAGAAGATAGACCCAAAATGTTGGAGTAACTCAGTATCTCTGGAGAGAAGGAATGACAGGAAGACCCTGTCTCGACCCCAGAGACGTCGCCCATTCCTTCTCTCCAGAGATGATGCCTGTCCCGCTGAGTTACTCCAGCATTTTGGGTCCATCTTTGGTTTCGGACCTATTTGCGTTTATTAATAAGACTCTAACCCGTTAGTGGAAAGTGTGTCTCTTATGTTATGGAATGGAGGGAAATGGGATTGAACCAGTTATCAGCAAAATAATTGTATCATAAGTATGAAATGTTCAGAGGGCGGTGACAGGCAGATGTTAGTTTTGGCAAACTTTGATGTGGAACTTCAAAGAATACTCCAGGAGTAGTTGGGTATGTTAGGAAAGTGGGTAGGCAATAGGCAGGAACATATAAAGTCTTATTTTGGATACAAGCATCAGGCACAGAAATGAACCTTAGTGCAATTTTAAAAGGAATTAAAACAGTTGAAGAAGTATTTTCAAAGAAGGATCTCCAGATCAGATGTTATTATAAAAACAATGGTGTAGTATACATTTGGATTTTGAAAACTCAAAGCAAATCTTTGGCTTTACATCTAGTACAAAGCCCGCCCGCGCTCTGAAATAACAAACACCATCAGACACTGAGGTTCATGGAAAGGACACAACTTTATTACTCTAGCGGGAGAGGGAGAGTCACTGCAATTATTGGTATTGACCTCTTTCCTTTAGTCACAACACCCTCTGCAGTTCTGCAAAACAGCCTGCTATTCTTTAACTAGCAATTCTAAGAAAGTAAGGCAGGCTCACCACACGCAACATGCAATCTGTCACGTACACATGGACTCTTAAACCCCCATCCTCCTCTACGTAATCTATATATTAAAACTCTCGTTTATTTGTTTGTTTGTTCCTGAACTACAGCCAAAACGGTACACGATAGCGCAACAATTTTCAGCCCACCTTACTCACCGTCGTCCCTTTGGTGCTAATGGAAGAAGTTTCATTGAAATCAGTGTTATATTTTTTAAGTTATTCACATTTTAAAGTTTAAATCTATCTCCGAGGGAGGTGGGAGGGAGGGAGGGGGGCGGAGGGAGGGGGTGGAGGGAGGGAGGGGGGAGGAGGGATAAGGGGGGTTGAGGGGGAAGGGGAAGGGGGGGGAGGGGGAGGGGAGGAGAGGGGGAGGGGGGTTGGAGGGAGGGGGGGAGGAGGGGGGGAGGAGGGGGGGAGGAGAGGGTGCTGCACCAATGCAGGAGAGGTTTGGGCCCAACGGGTCCACTTGGTCTAGTAATAGATGAAATTAACTTGATGAAGAAGCTCAGAAAATTATGAAGCAATTCACTCTGAGCTTATTGTGCACCGGCACGGTGGTGCAGCGGTAGAGTTGCTGCCTTACAGCGAATGCAGCGTCGGAGACTCGGGTTCGATCCTGGCTACGGGCGCCGTCTGTACGGAGTTTGTACGTTCTCCCCGTGACCTGCGTGGGTTTTCTCCGAGATCTTCGGTTTCCTCCCACACTCCAAAGACGTACAGGTATGTAGGTTAATTGACTGGGTAAATGTAAAAATTGTCCCTAGTGTGTGTAGGATAGTGTTAATGTACGGGGATCGCTGGGCGGCGCGGACTTGGTGGGCCGAAGGGCCTGTTTCCGCGCTGTATCTCTAAATCTAAAAAAAATATATAAAACCGGCAAAGATCAATTTCCAGCGTGTCTATCTGAGCTAGTCTCACTTACTTGTGAAAGGGTGCTGAAAGATTCACAAGGATGATACCAGTTCCGAAGGGCTTGAGTCGTTCAGCAGCTGTGGTACTGCTTGCACGCCATCAATTGCAACAAGGCAAAACCAGGGGGCAGCACAAGCGATGGGGAGATCACTCCTGTCCGTGGAACTTTGAGAGGACGGTTACAAGAACTTCTAACTTAACAAGAACCTAAACACACTACAATATTCCCTCCACCACAACAGGTCAACGGATGATGCTATCTTGCTGGCTCTCCACTCTGCATTGGACGTACACGACACTGGAGATAAATGGGTCTACTGTGGATAGGGTGAGCAGTTTTAAATACTTGGGAGTCCACATCAAAGAGGATCTGACATGGGCAACGCACATTGCCGCACTGGTGGGTAAGGCAAAGCAGCGCCTTTACCACCTTAGACAGCTGAGGAAATTCAGAGTGTCTCTGAGGATCCTTCAGTGCTTCTACTCTGGTGCTGTAGAGAGCATCCTGTCCGGGAACATTACAGTCTGGTTTGGGAACAGCTCTGCCCAGGACAGGATGACCCTGCAGAGAGTAGTGCATTCGGCAGAACGCACCATGGGAACTACACTCGTCCCCCTGCAGGATCTATACATCAGGAGGTGCAGATCGAGAGCAAGCAAGATTATGGGGGACCCCTGCCACCCCAGCAACGGTCTGTTCCTGCTGCTACGGTCAGGCAAACGCCTCCGCTGTCACGCTGTGACAACAGAGAGGATGAGTCGGAGTTTCTTCCCACAGGCCATCAGGACTGTTAACTTTTATAATTCCAGGGACTAAATTTTGTCTTCTCTGTATTAACTTTATTTATATGCTGTAACTGTAATTCTTTTTCGTGCACAATCCGCAGGCATTGCCACTTTCATTTCACTGCACATCGTGTATGTGCATGTGACAAATAAACTTGACTTGACTATAAAAACACATACAACAGGCTGTTGATCATAGACTACAGCTCGGTGTTTAACACCATCATCCCCTCCAAACTGGTTACCAAGCTCATGGAACTGGAAGTCTACACATCCCTTTGCAAATGGATCCCCAACCTCCTCATCAACAGAGCACAATCAGTACGAATTGGCGGCAACACTTCCTGCTCAATAACCATCAGCACAGGAGCACCTCAAGGCTGTGTGCTCAGCCCACTCCTCGTCTCACTCTGTACCCATTACTGTGCAACCCAACTCCGTCTTTAAATTCGTCGACGACAACCGCCATTGATGGCAAATTATGGATGACGACGAGTCAGAATGCAGGAGGGAGATTGCTCGACTGACCGAATGGCGCCAGAACGACAACCGTGCTCTCAACGTCAGTAACACCGAGGAAATGATTGTTGACTTTGGAAGAGGAAGACCGAGGATCCACAAGCCTATCTTCATCAACGTGCTAGACACAAAAGGTCGGAGTAACTCAGCGGCTCATTTAAAATTTCAGGAGAGAAGGAATGGGTGACGTTTTTGGGGTCGAGACCCTTTATCAAGAAGGGTGATGGAGAAAGTCAAAAATCTCGCATGCATATCTCTGAAGATTGTTTTCAGGACCCAGCACAATGATGCAGTTGGAAAGAAAGCCTATCAATGCCTCTACTTCCTTGGAGGATCAAGGAGATTCCATATGTTGCTGAGTACACTCTTAAGCTTCTACAGGTGTGCAGTCGAGAGCGTATTGACTGGTTGCATCACGGCCTGGTTTGACAACTGAAACGCCTAGTAATGAAGGAGATTGCATTATGTGGTGAAACTGCCCAGTTCATCATGGGTACTGACCTCTCCACCGTCAAAGGGATCAACAGGAAATGCTGCGTCAAAAAGGCGGCCAACATCATCAGAGATTTTGGATTTGGAGCTACAGCGCGGAAACAGGCCCTTCGGCCCACCGAGTCCGCGCCGCCCAGCGATCCCCACACACTAACACCACCCTACACACTAGGGACAATTTTTACATATTACCCAGTCAATTAACCTACATACCTGTACGTCTTTGGAGTGTGGGAGGAAACCGAAGATCTCGGAGAAAACCCACGCAGGTCACGGGGAGAACGTACAAACTCCGTACAGTCGGTGCCCGTAGTCAGGATCGAACCTGAGTCTCCGGCGCTGCATTCGCTGTAAGGCAGCAACTCTACCGCTGCGCCACCGTGCCGACCTTACCATCCACACCACCCTGCCACACTTTCATTTCACTCCTGCCATTCGGGAAAATATAAGAGGGACTGGAGCCTGAAAACTGGAATGTCCAGGTTCAGGAGCAGCTTTTCTCCAATAACCTTCAGGCTACTAAACACGGCAACCTCCAACTAAACTCCAAACTACATAGACTTGGGAGCATTGCGTTTGTCTTTGCACTATTATCAGTTTTTTAATATACTTTTTCATTGTTTATTATGGTGTTTACAGAGTACTGCGTTTACATAACTGTTGTTCTGCTGCAAATAAAAAACTCATTTCCGTTTTGGGATAAATGGCAAATAAAACGCTCTTGACTCTTCATGCATAAGGAGAGATTTGATAAGCTGGGGCTTTTTTTCTCCGAAATATAGGAGGGTGATGAGTGACTTTATAGATCTCTAATAAAATGAAGAGGATCATAAATAAGGTAAATAAAATGTTCATCGTTTTTTTTCCAGGTGGAGGAGTCTAAATCTGGAGGACATAGATTTAAGACAAGAGGGACAAGATTTAAAGGTGACATGAGGGGCAACTGTTTCACATGGATAGCCTCCTTGGCGTGTGGTATAAGCCACTGCCAATGGATTGTTTCTCCGGGATTCCTCATGTCATGCTCAGTCAAATCTTCGGCATTTCTGTTTTTGTTCTTGTTTGGATCAAGGCTGTGATGAGACCTGCATGTCATGAAGTTCTCTAACCTCAGGTGTTAGCTCTGTTTTTTCCTTTCTACACCTGCAGCTTGACCTGCTGAGTGTTTTCAGCTTTTATTGCAGTTAAGTTGAATCCAAACTGTGTATTACTAAGGTGTCAGAGGTGATGGGGAGAAGGCAGGAGAATGGGGTTGGGAGGGAGAGATAGATCAGCCATGAATGAATGGCGGAGTAGACCGAATGGCCTAATTCTACTCCTATTTGTGACCTTATGACCTATTAATAGACCATTAGCAAGTGAAAACATCAGTCTGAAGAAGGGTCTCGACCCGAAACGTCGCCCATTCCTTCTCTCCTGAGATGCTGCCTGACCTGCTGAGTTACACCAACATTTTGTGAATAAATACCTTCGATTTGTACCAGCATCTGGAGTTATTTTCGGTAGCGCAGCAGTAGAGTTGCTGCTTTACAGCGAATGCAGCGCCGGAGACTCAGGTTCGATCCTGACTACGGGTGCTGCACTGTAAGGAGTTTGTACGTTCTCCCCGTGACCTGCGTGGGTTTTCTCCAAGATCTTCGGTTTCCTCCCACACTCCAAAGACGTACAGGTATGTAGGTTAATTGGCTGAGTAAATGTAAAAATTGTCCCTAGTGGGTGTAGGATAGTGTTAATGTACGGGGATCACTGGGCGGCACGGACTTGGAGGGCCGAAAAGGCCTGTTTCCGGCTGTATATATATGATATGATATGATATGATTAGCAAGTGAATATCACATGATCGTTCTATTAGCTTCCTGGATCTATAGGATGTTGGGATGGTAATTAACCTGATTTAATTTGTATTGGTTTTTGTAGGCAGAGCAATTGGGACCTACTGTCAGTAGATGTCAGTACATACACCAGTGAAGAGAGTCAAAAACTTCAAGCTCCTGGGCTTGTAGATCTCTGAAGATCTGTCCTGTGCCCAGCACATTGATACAATCGTAAAGAAAGTCCAACAACACCTCTACTACTTTAGAAGAGTTAGGAGATTTGATATCAGCGAATACTTTCTTGAATCTCTACAGGTACACAGTAAGGAGCCTATTGACTGGTTGCTTTATGGTCTGGTTCAGCAACTCAAATGCATAGAAACAAAGGAGATTACAAAAAGAGGTGATCGCTGCCCAGTCCATCTTATCGAAAGATCTTATCGAAACGTTTAAGATTTTTAAGGGGTTGGACACGTTAGAGGCAGGAAACATGTTCCCAATGTTGGGGGAGTCCAGAACCAGGGGCCACAGTTTAAGAATAAGGGGTAGGCCATTTAGAACTGAGATGAGGAAAAACTTTTTCAGTCAGAGAGTTGTGAATCTGTGGCATTCTCTGCCTCAGAAGGCAGTGGAGGCCAATTCTCTGAATGCATTCAAGAGAGAGCTAGATAGAGCTCTTAAGGATAGCGGAGTCAGGGGGTATGGGGAGAAGGCAGGAACAGGGTACTGATTGAGAATGATCAGCCATGATCACATTGAATGGCGGTGCTGGCTCGAAGGGCCGAATGGTCTCCTCCTGCACCTATTGTCTATTGTCTATTGTCTATTGTCTATTGAGTGAGATAGAGCGGATATTGTCTATCACGGGTACTGACCTTTCCTCCAGGGAAGGAATTTATAAGAAGCGCTGTCTTACAAAGGCAGCCAGCATCAATCATTAAGGATTCCCACACCACACTGGCCACACTTTTATTGCACGATTGCTATTGGGAAGAAGGTGCAGGAGTTTGTAAACTTTAACGTCCAGGCTTAACAACAGCTTTTCAATATCAGGCTATTGAATAGTACAAACTCCAACTAAACTCCGAAATATGAATTTTCTGGGTTGCACAAGGGGACTTTGGGTTTTGTTTTCTTTTACAGTGCAGGTCCACTTTCTGGCAACTGCTGGCCCTCCTCACTCACCCCCTTTAAACCCGACAAGGTTTTAAGGTTGCAGAGAACAAGGAGGATTGGAGAGAGCTGAATGGTAGTCTGCAATTGAGGGTTCTTGTCTGGATGTAGGTTAATCAGCTGCTGTAAAGTGTCCCTGGTGTGTAGGATAGGACTAGTGTGTGGGTGATCGCTGGTCGGCACGGACCCGGTGGGCCGAAGGGCCTGTTTCCTTGCTGTATCTCTAAAACTAAAATCAAACTAAAACTGAAAGAAAATGGTGTTTGTTTTTGTTTTTGTCTTAGATTGGCTGTTGCTGTACTATTAATATTATGGAACGACAACATTCTGTGGAAACAATGTGCTGAGAAATCACATTTCAGATGTCATTTTGGCATGAATATGAATTAATCCCACCGTAGCTTATCCCTGCGTCCTATGAGTCATCGGGGTACTTGGGCATTTACAGCACTACTCAGTTAAAATGTCTCCTTTCCTTTTTGTCAGTCCTTTCTTAGCAGTTTACAGTCATGAGTAATAATCAGATAACAATATTACTAATTATTTTGTTTCAGATCTAATGCCATTTTTTTTCCAAAAGTCCAAACAATTAGTATCTTGCAGTACCACAATCCAAACCTCAAGATAATATTGTACTTGGCAGCCATTTTTTACTGCTACAACATTGCATAGAACAATTTAGCTCCCTCGGGCGACACAGTGACTGAAATAATCTGTGTTTAATTTAAAAATAAAAAAATAAAACAGGTAAAAGAGGCATCAACAATCCCGAAAGGAGAGAGGCCGAACTGTTCAAGAGAACGTTCAAGCATTGCTGCAATTATTCCGATTCAGATTCAGATGAGCTAATTGTCATTTCACCCCAGGGTGCAATGAAATTCCTCGTAGACACAACAATGATTATAACAGCAAGTGCCAAAACAGCAGAATTGAGCAAAAATTGTAGGGTGGCCTGAAGTTGTGCAAGGAAAAATACTGAAGTGCAATAATGGAAAATACTAAACGTTGGCATGGAAGTGCAGTGGTAGAGTTGCCGCCTTATAGCGCTTTCACTGCCAGAGACACGGGTTCGATCCCGACTTCTTGCTATTGAGGGCGTGCAGCGTAGGTTTATTAGGTTAATTCCCGGAATGGCGGGACTTTCATATGTTGAAAGACTGGAGCGACTAGGCTTGTATACACTGGAATTTAGAAGGATGAGAGGAGATCTTATCGAAACGTATAAGATTATTAAGGGGTTGGACACGTTAGAGGCAGGAAACATGTTCCCAATGTTGGGGGAGTCCAGAACAAGGGGCCACAGTTTAAGAATAAGGGGTAGGCCATTTAGAACTGAGATGAGGAAAAACTTTTTCAGTCAGAGAGTTGTGAATCTGTGGGATTCTCTGCCTCAGAAGGCAGTGGAGGCCAATTCTCTGAATGCATTCAAGAGAGAGCTAGATAGAGCTCTTAAGGATAGCGGAGTCAGGGGGTATGGGGAGCAGGCAGGAACGGGGTACTGATTGAGAATGATCAGCCATGATCACATTGAATGGTGGTGCTGGCTCGAAGGGCCGAATGGCCTCCTCCTGCACCTATTGTCTATTGTCTATTGTCTACGGGTGCCGTCTGTACGGTGTTTGAGCGTTCTCCCCGAGACCTGCAGGGGTTTACTCGGATATCTTCAGTTTTCTCCCACGCTCCAAAGACGTACAGGTTTGTCAGTTAATTGGCTGGGCAAATGTAAATTGTCCCTAGTGTGTAGGATGGTGTTAATGTGCGGGGATCGCTGGTCGGCGCGCACTGGGAGGGCCGAAGGGCCTGTTTCCGCGCTGTATCTCTAAACTAAACTAAACTAACGAGGTGGAGTTAAGAGGAGGAGTTTGTAGCAGCGCCTCTGGGAAGGGAATGGATGTGAAGGGGCGATTGGTTCACAAGTCTGACGGCAGAGGGGAAGAAACTGTTCTCATCTGGATGCCCGCAATTTCAAGCTCCTGTATCTTCTCCTGAAAGATAGAAGAGAGAAAATGGAATGGCCAGATGGCAGGCTCCCTTGACGATCCTTCCCGCCTTCCTGATGCAACACTCTGTGAAGATGGCTGAAAATGGAATGATATGACGGGCCTGTGATGGACTGGGCTGTGTTCATTCCTCGCTGCAGATTCAGGCGGTCATGGCCAGAGCAGTCTCCATGTCACGCTGAGATGAACACTCTTCACAATATTTTCTATTGCACATCTGTCGAAGTTCGAGAGAATCCGCATGGGCAGGATGTGGCTGTTTTCCCAGTATAATTCATGTAATTGTTTCAGTGTGAGATGTTCCCGTGCCAAAAAGATATTGCGTTTAACTCCCACAAAAGCCTACGCTCCTGCATCAGTCTAGCAGAGATGGCTTATGGCTTTAATTCTGCTCAGTTCCCTTCCCTCGCTTCTCCTCTGAGCTTCTCCTCTTTACGCAGAGCAGCATTCTCTCCTCAGAGCTATGATGTTTCATCTCCAACTAAGTTATGCCGATGACACTCAGTTGTCGAACCCACTGATGCAAATGCCTTAAGTTCTTTGACCTCCTGCCTATTTTCCATTTTAAAAAATGGATGAATTTATTTATTTGCCATTTAAACTGACTGGCAAAAAGAAGGCATGAAGTACCTAGGGGTTAAAGTAGATAATAAGTTAAATAATCTGTATAAACTAATTTATAAACCACTAATTAAAAAAATTGAGGAGGACTTGAAGAAATGGATGAATCTTCCAATTACATTGCTAGGGAGAGTGAACTGTATTAAGATGAATATTTTTCTGAGGTTACAGTATTTATTCCAAACACTGCCTATACCTTTTTCAAGAATTGAATAAAATTGTGAGAAATTTTCTTTGGAAAGGTAAAATGCCAAGAGTGTCTGTGGAAAAATGAACATGGAAATTTGAATTAGGTGGACTGCAATTACCAAATTTTAAAAATTACTATCTGACAGCACAAATGAGTTTTATTTCATCCTTTTATCAAGAGGGTGGAAAAACAGCATGGGTTAAAATTGAAATGGATAAAATAAAAGAACTATACCCAGAAGAATTTATCTACAAATGGGAAGCGAAGCTATTAGTTTTTAAATTGAATATTCTGCAAAAATATTTTGGCTGGAGCGACTAGGCTTGTATACACTGGAATTTAGAAGGATGAGAGGAGATCTTATCGAAACGTATAAGATTATTAAGGGGTTGGACACGTTAGAGGCAGGAAACATGTTCCCGATGTTGGGGGAGTCCAGAACTAGGGGCCACAGTTTAAGAATAAGGGGTAGGCCATTTAGAACTGAGATGAGGAAAAACTTTTTCAGTCAGAGAGTTGTGAATCTGTGGAATTCTCTGCCTCAGAAGGCAGTGGAGGCCAATTCTCTGAATGCATTCAAGAGAGAGCTAGATAGAGCTAGACAGGGGGTATGGGGAGAAGGCAGGAACGGGGTACTGATTGAGAATGATCAGCCATGATCACATTGAATGGCGGTGCTGGCTCGAAGGGCCAAATGGCCTCCTCCTGCACCTATTGTCTATTGTCTATTGTCTATAATTCCACATATTCACCACCCTCTGACTAAAGAAATTCCTCCTCATTTCCTTCCTAAAAGAATGTCCTTTAATTCTGAGGCTATGACCTCTATCACTTGGCTCTTGAGTCAATATATGTTATATATATATATATATAATATAATACAATATAATATCTTCTCTGCGGATTGTCACCATGTTGCGGTGGAGAAGCTTGTGTGGTCCTGAGATCCTGAGAGTGATGCCGTCTGGAGCCAAGCTCCTGGTAGGGTCACCCATGGCGGTAAGGTCGAGGGGGAGGTCCCTGGCAAAGAGCAATCCATCCAAGACCTCAACGGTGGAACAGGCGGAGGATGACGGCTGACTTTAGTGGAGCGTCACAACGGCTGGGAAGGCGGATGGATGAAGGCCGCAGCAGAAAAGGGTCCTTGGTCGTCTTGGACTCCGTGCCACTGGATCCTGACCCAGATCTGTCAAGGACCGTGTGGTGGGTGTCTGTGCACCAGTCTCCCCACGTTAAACAAAGTCACGCACAGACGTACTAATAGGACTCGCTTCCAGTGACCGCCGATGATGATGATGATGATAATATAATATTATATTGAATACAATATAATAGTTGTAGTGAGCCTTGTTCGATTCTGCATGTGGCATATTCTGTAGCCAGATATAATAATAATGTATTTTATTTATATAGCGCTTTTCATATACTCAAAGACGCTTTACAGAGATTTAGAGAACATATGGAGATTTAGAGAACATATTTAGATATGAATCATATGGCTCGAGAATATGCCACATGTAGACAATAGACAATAGACAATAGGTGCAGGAGTAGGGCATTCGGCCCTTCGAGCCAATGGATCATGGCTGATCATTCTCAATCAGTACCCCGTTCCTGCCTTCTCCCCATACCCCCTGACTCCGCTATCCTTAAGAGCTCTATCTAGCTCTCTCTTGAATGCATTCAGAGAATTGGCCTCCACTACCTTCTGAGGCAGAGAATTCCACAGATTTACAACTCTCTGATTGAAAAAGTTTTTCCTCGTCTCCGTTCTAAATGGCCTACCGCTTATTCTTAAACTGTGGCCCCTGGTTCTGGACTCCCCCAACATTGGGAACATGTTTCCTGCCTCTAACGTGTCCAACCCCTTAATAATCTTATATGTTTCGATAAGATCCCCTCTCATCCTTCTAAATTCCAGAGTATACAAGCCTAGTCGCTCCAGTGTTTCAACATACGACAGTCCCGCCATTCTGGGAATTAACTGAGTAAACCTATGCTGCACGCCCTCAATAGCAAGAATATCCTTCCTCAAATTTGGAATCCAAAACTGCACACAGTACTCCAGGTGCGGTCTCACTAGGGCCCTGTACAACTGCAGAAGGACCTCTTTGCTCCTATACTCAACTCCTCTTGTTATGAAGGCCAACATTCCATTGGCTTTCTTCACTGCCTGCTGTACCTGCATGCTTCCTTTCAGTGACTGATGCACTAGGACACCCAGATCTCGTTGTACGTCCCCTTTTCCTAACTTGACACCATTCAGATAATAATCTGCCTTCCTATTCTTACCACCAAAGTGGATAACCTCACACTTATCCACATTAAACTGCATCTGCCATGCATCCGCCCACTCACACAACCTGTCCAAGTCACCCTGCAACCTCATAGCATCTTCCTCACAGTTCACACTACCACCCAGCTTTGTATCATCTGCAAATTTGCTAATGGTACTTTTAATCCCTTCATCCAAGGGATGTAGAACCGACTAAGACTCACTGGAACTATTGTAGAGGGCTAAATTCCTTTCTGAGTGGAAAGTGGAGTGCGGCAGGATGTAAAATAAGTGGCCAACAAATGTTTTCTCTGAAGATAGAAACAAAAAGCTGGAGTAACTCAGCGGGACAGGCAGCATCTCTGGAGAGAAGGAATGGGTGGCGTTTCAGGTCGAGACCCTTCATCAGACTGGTTAGGGATAAAGGAAAGGAGAGATGTAGACGGTGAAGTGGAGAGATAAAACACAATGAATGAAAGATATGCAAAAAAAGTAACGATGATAAAGGAAACAGGCCATTGTTGGCTGTTTGTGGGGTGAAAACGAGAAGCTGGTGCGACTTGGGTGGGGAGGGATAGAGAGAGAGAGGGAATGCCGGGATTACCTGAAGTGCGATAAATCAATATTCATACCACTGGGCTGTAAGCTGCCCAAGCGAAATATGAGGTGCTGTTCCTCCAAGTTCCGTTTAGCCTCACTCTGACAATGGAGGAGTCCTAGGACTGAAAGGTCCGTGTGGGAATGGGAGGGGGAATTAAATATCCAGCAACCGAGAGACCAGGTAGGTTCAGGCGGGCTGAATGAAGGTATTCCGTGAAACGATTGCCCAGTCTGCGTTTGGTCTCGTCGATGTATAAGAGCCCACATCTTGAACAACGGATACAGTAGATGATAGATAATAGATTGGGCAGCTTGCAGCCCAGCGGTACGAACATTAACTTCTCCAACTTCAGATAGTTCCTCTGTCCCTCTCTTAACCCCCCCCTTCCCAGATCTCCCTCTATCTTCCTGACTCCACCTATATCCTTCCTTTGTCCCGCCCCCCCTGACATCAGTCTGAAGAAGGGGCTCGACCCGAAACGTCACCCATTCCTTCTCTCCTGAGATGCTGCCTGACCTGCTGAGTTACTCCAGTGTTTTGTGAAATAGATACAATTGATAAGGTTGGAAGAGGTGCAAGTGAACCTATGCCTCACCTGAAAGGACTGTCGGGGTCCCTGGACAGTCAAAAGGGGAGGTATAGTGATAGGTATTGCTCTGGGCAGGTTTGTCAAAATCATCCCCATGTGACAATCAGTGTAGCAATATTTAAAAGCAAATCCTGACAAAATGTTCTCTGAATATTGAATATGTTTTGAAGCTACCCTTTCAGAAAGCTGAGCAGTAACTTTTAATGCCCACAGCAGGAAGTTAGAACCATCATTAAATTTTTTTTAAATTGAATATTCTGCAAAAATATTTTGGCTGGAGCGACTAGGCTTGTATACACTGGAATTTAGAAGGATGAGAGGAGATCTTATCGAAACGTATAAGATTATTAAGGGGTTGGACACGTTAGAGGCAGGAAACATGTTCCCAATGTTGGGGGAGTCCAGAACTAGGGGCCACAGTTTAAGAATAAGGGGTAGGCCATTTAGAACTGAGATGAGGAAAAACTTTTTCAGTCAGAGAGTTGTGAATCTGTGGAATTCTCTGCCTCAGAAGGCAGTGGAGGCAAATTCTCTGAATGCATTCAAGAGAGAGCTGGATAGAGCTCTTAAGGATAGCGGAGTCAGGGGAGAAGGCAGGAACGGGGTACTGATTGAGAATGATCAGCCATGATCACATTGAATGGCGGTGCGTACAGGCTCGAAGGGCCGAATGGCCTCCTCCTGCACCTATTGTCTATTGTCTATTGTCTAAAAACCATCCTTGAAAGTTTCAGAAACCCAGGCTCTATCTTCGTACGTAATTAACATCAGATATCATAGCAACTCTGCACTATCAATATCATGCTGACGTTTATTGAACTTGTAAAGAAACCCATTATGTGCAGGAACATAAGGTGGATAATATTGGCTGTGAATAATGATTATAGTCACAAAATAAATGAATAAGGTTTATTGGCCAAGTATGTGCATATACAAGGAATGTGCCTTGGTGCTCCGCTCACAAATGACAACACAAACATACAGTTAACAATTAAGAATAAAGCATAACCACATCAAAACAATAAGGATACAACATTACGGTCTAAACATGTGGGTGAAAATAAACCAGAGCAAAAAAGAGACTACAGACTTTGGTTATTGAGTAGAACTGTCACTCGTGGGAAAAAAAAGCTGTTTTTATGTCTGGCTGTGGCTGCTTTGACAGTCCGGAGTCGCCTTCCAGAGGGAAGTGCTTCGAAGAGTTTGTGGCCAGGGTGAGAGGGGTCAGAGATGATCTTGCCCGCTCGCTTCCTGGCCCTTGCAGTGTACAGTTCGTCAATGGGGGGGAAGGTTGCAGCCAACAAACTTCTCAGCTGTGCGAACGAATCGTTGCAGCCTCTGGATGTCGTGCTTGGTGGCTGAGCCAAACCAGACCATGATGGAGAAGGTGAGGATGGACTCAATGATAGCAGTATAGAATTGGACCATCGTTGCCTGTGGCAGATTGTTTTTCCTCAGTTGCCGCAGGAAGTACATCCTCTGTTGGGCCTTTTTGACTGTGGAGTCGATGGTGGCCCCCCATTTAAGGTCCCAGGAGATGATGGTTCCAAGGAATTTAAATGACTCCACAGATGTGACTGTGGTGTTGTTGATGGTGAGTGGGGGGAGGGGAGGGGGATCTCTTCGAAAATCTACAATTAGTGCCACTGTCTTGAGAGCATTGAGCTCCAGGTTGTTGCGATGGCACCAGGACGCCAGCTGTGTCACTTCCCATCTGTAGGCAGATTCCTCCCCATCCTGGATCAGTCCAATCAGGGTTGTGTCATCCGCAAACTTGAGGAGCTTGACAGAGGAGTCTGTGGAGGTGCAGTCGTTGGTGTCGAGAGAGTAAAGTAGAGGGGAGAGTACGCAGCCTTGCGGTGCTCCTATGCTGAGGGTCTCTGGGTCCAAGATGTGCTTTCCCAGCCTCACATGCTGCTTCCTGTCCGTCAGGAAGTTGATGATCCACTGACAGAGGGATCAGGCACAGTCAGCTGGGAGAGTTTGTAGTGTTGTAGCTCTGGCACAATGGTGTCAAAAGCAGAGCGAAAGTCCACAAACAGAATCGTGGCATAGGTCCCCTCTGGAGTAACTCAGCGGGATAGGCAGCGTCTCTGTATAGGAGGAATGGGTGACGTTTCGGGTCGAGACCCTTCTTCAGACTCAGGGGAGAGGGCGACACAGAGATATGAAAGGGTAAGGTGTGAAAATGAGAGGTCAAAGGGGACGAAGATCAAGGAGAATGTAGAATGCAGATGGGGGAGAGATGGAGAGAGATGGAAAGCAAGGGTTACTTGATGTTAGTGAAGTCAATATTCATACCGCTGGTTCTAAGCTTCCCAAGTGAAGAAGGGTCTTGACCCGAAACGTCACCCATTCCTTCTCTCCTGAGATGCTGCCTGACCTGCTGAGTTACTCCAGCATTTTGTGAATAAATACCAAGTGAAATATGAGGTGCTGTTCCTCCAATTTGTGTTGAGCCTCACTCTGACAGTGGAGGAGGCCCAGAACAGAAAGAACAACGGATTGTTTGTTTAAAGCTGTCTTCCTTTCCAGGTACATCTGCTGCTGTTGAATAACTGCTCTGAGGGTTGCAACACCATTTTGAGGAAAATTCTCGAGGCTGTTTATGATGAGCCGCTGAATAAACCATACATCGTTTCTAGACCTCTTCATCTCTCATGTGTTTGAATCAATGCATTCTGCAGTAGTCCTTGTTCGAGGGTAAGAGCACAATGAGTGCAAGCACTTTGCAACGGCAGTTTGTTTCAAAGCAGAAGCATTTACATTAACAAATAATCTTGACAATATAAATTGTGAATTGAGCTTGCCTATTCAAATGCTAATGAACTGGCAATTTAAAATAGCTTTCACCTTTTTGAAAGCCCTCCCGATACATAACTGTCCCTGAGACTGTCCTTTACAATGACTTTGATACAACCACAAGCAACTTGAAGGAAATATAAAATATTAATATATTGCTAACAGATTGAAATATAAAGGCAGACTACATTGTTCGATAGTAATACCTGTCGTGATCATAACATTAATAGAAAATCAAAAGAACATTTGTTTGATTGATCTGATGTTAAATGTCAGATGCTGGCAGGAAATATAGTTTGTTATTCACTAAAAGGAGAAAATAAATGGTTAAGAGCATTTGTGTTTTGCTTTTCCTTATGTTACATGTTGAATCAACATGCTAATGGGTGGATAAATTCATCTTAAAATCAGTAACAAAATGCCCAAACCACATATGTTAAGTATTGTGTAGGAGGGAACTGCAGATGCTGGTTTAAACCGAAGTTAGACACAAAAGGCTGGAGTAACTCAGCGGGACAGGCAGCATCTCTGGAGAGAAGGACTGGGTGGCGTTTCAGGTCGAGACCCTTCTACAGACTGGTTGGGGATAAGGGATAAGGGATCGCACCGCTAGTCACGTCTTCCCATCTCCACCCCTTTCCACTTTCCGTTGAGACCGTTCCCACCGCAACTCTTTGGTTAACTCGTCCCTTCCCACCCAAACCACCCCCTCCCCAGGTACCTTCCCCAGCAACCGCAGGAGATGCAACACCTGTCCCTATACCTCCTCCTTCGACTCTGTCCGGCGAGCCCGACAGTCCTTTTAGGTGAGGCTGAGGTTCACTTGCACCTCCTCCAACCTCATCTACTGTATCCGTTGTTTAAGATGTGGACTCCTATACATCGACGAGACCAAACGCAGACTGGGCGATCGTTTCGCTGAGCACCTTCGCTCAGTCTGCCTGAACCTATTTGATCTCCCGGTTGCTAAACACTATGATTCTCCTTCCCATTCCTCCACAGACCTTTCTATCCCATGTCTTCTCCATTGTCAGAGTGAGGTTAAACGCAAATTGGAGGAATAGCATTTCATATTTCGCTTGGGCAGCTTACAGCCCAGTGGTATGAATCTTAATTTCTCTCACTTCAGGTAGCCCTGGCATTCCCTCTCTCTCTATCCCTCCCCCACCCAAGTCGCACTAGCTTCTCATTTTCACCCAACAAACGGCTG
Organism: Rhinoraja longicauda; assembly: GCF_053455715.1. Classification (NCBI taxonomy): domain Eukaryota; kingdom Metazoa; phylum Chordata; class Chondrichthyes; order Rajiformes; family Arhynchobatidae; genus Rhinoraja; species Rhinoraja longicauda. Next base: position 136,825,519 of record NC_135953.1, on the reverse strand, counting down.
ACAATGCCTGTTTCCATTAAAATTGTAACTTTATTCCATACCTTCCATTCACTGTTCTTTATCTCTACATCATCATCTATATCTCTCGTTTCCCTTATCTCTAACCAATCTGAAGAAGGGTCTCGACCAGAAACGTCACCCATTCCTTCTCTGCAAAGATGCTGCCTGTCCCACTGAGTTACTCCAGCTTTTTGTGTCCATCTTATATTAAGTATTGATACGTAAGTATATTGTAATGTCTCTGATACTATTACAGTATAAGGTCACCTTGGACTTCTTTTTAAGGATTGCATTTGGTAAATTGTTTGCATATAAATTACTGGCAAACTATCTTATAGTGATTTTCCCAGTTCAGGCAGATGACTTACGGGAACTAAACACCCAGAGCCTCTCCTAATGAGAGAACGAACAGAGGAATCTAAAAAATTAAAGGGACTGATAGCTTCCTTTGAAATGGGCAAATTCTTTTTCACAAATTATACACAATTGATCACAAATTCAGGTCTCGAAGAAGGGTCTCGACCCGAAACGTCATCCATTCCTTCTCTCCCGAGATGCTGCCTGACCTGCTGAGTTACTCCAGCATTTTGTGATACCTTCGATCTGCAGTTATTTTCCTTCACAAATTGTATACGTTTTCAACTCTGCTGCTATCTCCATGGGCGCTGCCTGACTTGCTGAATGTTTCCAACATTTCCTTTCTTTTATTATGATTTTGTATAGTTCATTCATTTTTCAGCATCACGGGCAATTATTTATTTAAAAGAAAATGAGGAAACTATGCAGGAAATAAAATACTTGTCAGTACATATCTTTCTTTACATCAGTTGAGCTGTCAAACATCTACAAATACCACAGCGGTATATTCTCTTTAGACAGTATACCAACAAAGTGTTTGATAAGACGCGATACAGGACACACCCCCACTGGAGGCTATGGCCTCAGTCTATGGGGCTTTGCTGTGGCTACATCAAGCTTTAGTGTGTGCATCAAACTACACCGATCAGCCAAAACATTATCACCACTGCCAGGTGAAGTGAATAACATTGATTATCTTGTTACAATGGCACCTGTCAAGAGGTGGGATATATTAGGCAACAAGTGAACAGTCAGTTCTTGAAGTTGATGTGTTGGATGCAGGAGAAATGGGCAGGAGTAAAGACCTGAGCCACTTTGACAAGGGCCAAATTGTTATGGCCAGACGACTGGGTCAGAGCATCTCTGAAACGGCAAGGCTTGTGGGGTGCTCCTGGTCAGCAGTGGTGAGTACCTACCGACAGTGGTCCGAGGGAGGGACAAACCACAAACAGTCGACAGGGTGTTGGGCGCCCAAGGCTCATCGATGCGTGAGGGCAACGAAGGCTATCCCGTCTGGTCCGAACCGACAGAAGGTCTACTGTGGCACAAGTCACAGAAAATTTTAATGGTGGTCATGGGAGGAATGTGTCACAATACACAGTGCATCGCACCCTGCTGTGTATGGGGCTGCACATGGAGGACCAACAGCATATTAGGCAGGTGGCCATAATGTTTTGGCTCATCAGGTCATAATGTTTTGGTATGTGCTCCTGCACCTTAGATCAACAAGTCAACCAGGAAGACCAAAGTGCATCTTTGACAAGATTGACGATTTTCCAGTAGACTTTGTTCAGCCTACATCCCTGGGAACAACAGGTCGATTACAGGCTCTTCCGCTGTGCAACTGGTCAGGGTGAAAACCTCGACAAAGACATTTGTGGGCAAACAAAGCACAACGATGCTTTGAAGAATCTCACAGAGATGAATGTGATAAATGACCGAGTAATCTCTCACAGAGCAATGTGCAAATGAACCCTTCTGCCCAACTCGTCCATGGGGCATCTAAGCTAGTACCGTTTGCCTGCATTTAGGATTGTATACACTGGAATTTAGAAGGATGAGAGGAGATCTTATCGAAACGTATAAGATTATTAAGGGGTTGGACACGTTAGAGGCAGGAAACATGTTCCCAATGTTGGGGGAGTCCAGAACAAGGGGCCACAGTTTAAGAATAAGGGGTAGTCCATTTAGAACGGAGATGAGGAAAAACATTTTCAGTCAGAGAGTTGTGAATCTGTGGAATTCTCTGCCTCATAAGGCAGTGGAGGCCAATTCTCTGAATGCATTCAAGAGAGAGCTAGATAGAGCTCTTAAGGATAGCGGAGTCAGGGGGGTATGGGGAGAGGGCAAGAACGGGGTACTGATTGAGAATGATCAGCCATGATCACATTGAATGGCGGTGCTGGCTCGAAGGGCCGAATGGCCTCCTCCTGCACCTATTGTCTATTGTATATTGCATTTGGCCCATATTCCTCACAATCTTTCCAACCCAGAATCAGAATCAGAATAATCAGAATAACCTTTATTGTCATACAAAAAAACAAGCCTTTTGGTTGAAATTCCGTCACCCCCAGTCCAACAATAAAAGCAATAAAAATAAGCAATTACACACACAATCACAAACCAACACGGAACAAAAAAAAAAGAAACATCCATCACAGTGAGTCTCCTCCAGTCACCTCCTCACTGTGCCTGTCCAAGTACCAAGTCCCATGTACCAGTCCAAGTGTCTTTCAAATGCTGTTATGGTTCCTGCGTCAACTATCTCCTCTGGCAGCTTGTTTTATATACGCACCTTTGTCTGATTGAAAACGTTGCTCCTCAGGTTGCCCCTCTTGCCCCCTCTCACCTTAGATTTATATCCCCTGGCCCTTGATTCCCCTCCCATGGGTAAAAGGCTGGTTCATTTACCTTATCTATTACCCTCATGATTTTATACACCTCTATCAAATTACCCCTTAGCCTCGTGCGCTCCAGGGAATAAGGTCCTAGCCTGCCCAACCTCCCGATACAGCTCAGACCCTCTTGAAAATCTCTTCTGCAATTTTTTCCAGCTTAATGACGTCCTTTCGAAAACAGGGCGACCAAAAGTGAACACAGTACCAAAATGTAGCTTCACCAACATCTTGCAAAACTGTAACATTACCTCCCAACTTTTGTGTAGGTGGGAACTGCAAGATGCTGGTTTAAACCAAATATAGACACAAAATGCTGGTGGAACTCAGCAGGACAGGCAGCATCTCTGGAGAGTAGGAACGGGTGACTCTTTGGGTCTAGACCCTTCTTCGTCTGAAGACCAATGTATCACAAGCCTTCTTTACCACCTCGTCTACCTATGGCACCACTTTCAGGGTGCTATGTATCTGTACTCCTCGATCCCTCTGCTCTACAACACTCCCCAGGGCCCCACCACTCACTGTTGAGTTCCTGCCCTGATGCAACTTCCCAAAATGCAACACCTCACATTTATCAGCATTATACTCCTCTTGATGGAATAAATATAGTTGAGGCTGCTCTTTTACAAATATCGCTAAGGTATCATTCACAGAGGTTGTGGGATGAGAGTGCAGGTGGCAGGGAATCACTTCAGAGGGGCATAGATCTGCTGACACCATGTCAGATAATAAGCACACGTTCAACAGACAACGGACAACACACCGACAAGGCCAGAATAAATAGTAAACCCGCTGTTATTGGCAGCTGGATAATCTAGAAATCCCTGGAGATACCAGCTGGGTTGGTTCTCCTTTAACTCTCTCCCTTCACCTCTGGATTGTGGAGGGAGAGAGTTAAGGAGAACCAACCCAGCTGATTCAGTCTCTCCTTATCACTGAAATATTCTGTTCCAGGGAACGTGCTGATAAATCATGTCCTTCTATATCCAGAACCCTACCCAGTGCTTCACTGTAATCTCACTAATGTTTTGGAAATTAGGATCGTAGCCATGCTGTCTTATATTCTATGCCATGGCTAATAAAGCCTTAAGCCTTCTTTACTATCTCATCTACCTGTGCTGCTATCGTTCTTGATTTATACACCAAGGTCCCTCAATACTCCTCAGGACCCTAAGCCATTGTGTATGTCCTACTCTTGTTATTTTTCTCCAAGTTATCATATCATATCATATATATACAGCCGGAAACAGGCCTTTTCGGCCCTCCAAGTCCGTGCCGCCCAGTGATCCCCGTACATTAACACTATCCTACACCCACTAGGGACAATTTTTTTTTATTTTTTTATTTTTTTTTTACATTTACCCAGCCAATTAACCTACATACCTGTACGTCTTTGGAGTGTGGGAGGAAACCGAAGATCTCGGAGTAAACCCACGCAGGTCACGGGGAGAACGTACAAACTCCTTACAGTGCAGCACCCGTAGTCAGGATCGAACCTGAGTCTCCGGCGCTGCATTCGCTGTAAAGCAGCAACTCTACCGCTGCGCTACCGTGCCCGTAACTTACACTTATTCATTCACCGTGTAGGAAAATAACTGCAGACGCTGGTACAAATCGAAGCTATCACATAAAGCTGGAGTAACTCAGCAGGTCAGGCAGCATCTCAGGAGAGAAGGAATGGGTGACGTTTCGGATCGAGACCCTTCTTCAGACTCAGAGTCATCACACATTGCTTCTCTCCTGAGATGCTGCCTGACCCGCTGAGTTACTCCAGCTTTTTGTGATACCTTATTCATTCACCAATGCTCTATCAACCTTACAACCGCACGAGATGCAACACCTGTCCCTTTACCTCCCCCCTCAACTCCATCCAAGGACCCAAACAGTCTTTCCAGGTGAGACAAAGGTTCACCTGCACCTCCTCCAACCTCATCTATTTCATCCGCTGCTCTAGATGTCAACTTATTTACATCGGCGAAACCAAGCGCAGGCTCGGCGATCGCTTCGCTCAACACCTGCGCTCGGTCCGCATTGACCAAACTGATCTCCCGGTGGCCGAGCACTTCAACTCCCCCTCCCATTCCCAGTCTGACCTTTCTGTCATGGGCCTCCTCCAGTGCCATAGTGAGGCCCACCGGAAATTGGAGGAACAGCACCTCCTATTTCGCCTGGGCAGCTTGCAGCCCAGTGGTATGAACATCGACTTCTCCAACGTTAGATAGTTCCTCTGTCCCTCTCTTCCCCTCCTCCTTCCCAGATCTCCCTCTATCTTCCTGTCTCCACCTATATTCTTTCTTTGTCCGCCCCCCTGACATCAGTCTGAAGAAGGGTCTCGACCCGAAACGTCACCCATTCCTTCTCTCCCGAGATGCTGCCTGACCCGCTGAGTTACTCCAGCATTTTGTGAATAAATACCTTTGATTTGTACCAGCATCTGCAGTTATTTTCTTATATTACAATTGATAAATATCATCCTGCAGACTACGCCTATCCTCAGTATCACCAACTTTCATGTTATCTGCTAACTTATTAATTATATCTCCTCCATTCACATCCAAGCGATTAATGCTGAAAGCAAACATTTTGTTGGGTCTCAGCACTGCCCCCTGTGGTGCACTGCTGGTAGCAGATATCCAGCCAACCTTTCAAAGTCACACTCTGTCTCCTATAACTGAGTGAAGTTTGATAATAAGTTGACAAATTGGCCTCGATCCCTTGGGATTTATGCTCCATTTTCCCATGTGGAACCTTGCCAAAGGCTTTACTGAAGTCCATGCAAACTATTTCAACTATAAATCAATCCATTTTGTTACCTCTTGGAAAAAATGCAATCAAAATGGCTACTCATACAGTATCTCCACCTGTAAAGTCAAACTAGATATCTTTGATTAATCCTTGGCTTTTCACCTGTAGATTAACTCTGCCGCTCAGAACTTTTTGTCCAATAACTTCTCAATGGCTCAATTGTTCAATGGTACTTTATTGCGCTGTACCTAACTACAGTGAAATACTTTTTTTGCATACAGTTCAGTGAAAATTCTGGCACAAGTATACTAAGTACAAGAGTGTAAGACAGTAGACCAAGAGTCAAGATCTGTTTGGCCAATGTCCTTGCATTAGAGGAACATGGGCCAAACACAGGCAAGTGGGATTAGGTCAGATAGACATCTTGGTGAGCGTGGATGAAAAGAGCCCAAGTGACTGTGTAGAAATAAAGAAAATAGGTGCAGGATTAGGCCATTTGCCCCTTCGAGCCAGCACCGCCATTCAATGTGATCATGGCTGATCATTCAAAATCAGTATCCCGTTCCTGCTTTCTCCCCATATCCCTTGATTCCATTAGTCCTAAGAGGTATATCTAACTCTCTCTTGAAAACATCGAGTGAATTGGCCTCCACTGCCTTCTGTGCTAGAGAATTCCACAGATTCACAACTCTCTGGGTGAAAATGTTTTTTCCTCATCTCAGTCCTAAATGGCCCACCCCTTATTTTTAAACTGTGACCTCTGGTTCTGGACTCCTCCAACGTCGGGAACATTTTTCCTGCATCTAGCCTGTCCAATCCCTCAAGAATTTTATATGCTTCTATAAGACCCCCTCTTACCCTCATAAATTCCATTGAATATAAGTCCAGTCGATCCATTCTTTCGTCATATGTCAGTCTCTCCATCCTGGGAATTAACCTGGTGAACCTACGCTGCACTCCCTCAATAGCAAGAATGGCCTTCCTCAAATTAGGAGATAAAAACTGCACACAATACTTAAGGTGTGGTCTTACCAGGGCCCTGTACAACTGCAGTAGGACCACCTTGCTCCTATACCCAAATCCACTTGCTATGAAGGCCAACATGCCATTTGCTTTCTTCACTGCTTGCTGTACCTGCGTGCGTATTTTCAGTGACTGATGTACAAGGACACCCAGGTCTTGTTGCACCTCCCCTTTTCATAATCTGACACCATTCAGATAATAATCTGCCTTCTTGTTCTTGCCAGTAAAGTGAATCTGTCACATTTATCCACATTATACTGCATCTGCCATGCATCTGCCCACCCACCCAACCTATCCAAGTCACCCTGCAGCTTCAAAGCATCCTCCTCGCAGCTCACACTGTCACCCAGCTTTGTGTCATCCGCAAACTTGGAGATGTTACATTTAATTCCTTTGTCTAAATCGTTAATATATATTATAAATAACTGGGGTCCCAGTGCTGAGCCTTGTGGCACCCCACTAGTCACTGCCTGCCAATCTGAAAAGGACTCGTTAATTCCTACTCTTTGTTTCTTGTCTGCCCACCAGTTCTCTATCCATGTCAATACCCTGCCCCCAATACCATGTGCTCTAATTTTGTGCACTAATCTCTTGTGTGGGACCTTGTCAAAGGCTTTTTGAAAGTCCAGATACTGTACACCACATCCACTGGCTCTCCCTCATCCATTCTACTTGTTACATCCTCAAAAAATTCCAGAAGATTAGTCAAGCATGATTTCCCCTTCATAAATCCATGCTGACTTTGACCGATTCTGTCTCTGCTATCCAAATGTGCTGCTGTTACATCTCTAATAATCGACTCAAGCATCTTCCCCACTACCGATATTCGGCTAATTGTCTATAATTCCCTGTTTTCTCTCTCCCTCCTTTTTTAAAAAGTGGGGTTTCATTAGCTACCCTCCAGTCCACAGGAACCGATCCAGAGTCGAGAGAACATTGGAAAATGATCACCAATGCATCCACAATTTCCAGGGCCACCTCTTTGAGTACTCTGGGATGCAGACTATCAGGCCCTGGGGATTTATCTGCCTTCAGTCCCAACAGTTTACCTAACACCATTTCCTGACTAATATGGATTCCCTTCAGTTCCTCCCTCCCACTAGAGCCTCGGTCCCCCAGTATTTCTGGGAGATTGTTTGTGTCTTCCTTAGTGAAGACAGAACCAAAGTACTTGTTTAACTGGTCAGCCATTTCCTTGTTTCCCATTATAAATTCACCTGTTTCTGACTGTAAGGGACCTACATTTGTCTTCACTAATCTTTTCCTCTTCACATATCAATAGAAGCTTTTACAGTCAATTTTTACATTCCCTGCAAGCTTTCTTTCATGCTCTATTTTTCCCCCCTCTTAATTAACCCCTTCGTCTGTTGAATTCAAAATTTCTCCCAGTCCTCCGGTTTGCTGCTTCCTCTGGACAATTTTCAGGCCTCTTCCTTGGATTTGACACCATCCCTAATTTCCCTCGTTAGCCACGGTTGAGCCACCTTCCCTGTTTTATTTTTAACGGCAGGCAGGGATGAACAATTGTTGTAATTCATCCGTGCGACCCTTAAATCTTAGCCATTGCATCTCCACCGTCAACCCTTTAAGTACAATTTGCCAGTCTATCTGAGCCAATTCCAGTCTCATGTTGTTTCAGTGCTCGATAATGGTATGAATGTAATTGCATCAGTTCACCATGATGGTTTCATCCACCTTATCTGACTTCTTCAAAATCTGGAGTCTGGCAGACATTGGGAGTGAAATGGTTAAAACACGGCGGTGGATGCCACTCATGAACCTGTAGACTGAGTCCCAGGCGTGACTTAATTAATGCCACCTGAGCACCAGATGTGAACATTGCATGATACTCTATCAGGATGTGCTTCCGGTACCCGGGCAGACTAGTTAATGAATGAGAAATTACGAACTGAAGCCAAATGATTGGAAGGGATTCTAGGATGTTTCAGGACCAGTCACTAAAAGTTGGTGTGCAGGTACAGCAGGCAGTGAAGAGAGCTAATGGCATGTTGGCCTTCATCACAAGAGGAGTACAGGAGCAAAGAAGTTCTTCTGCAGTTGTATACGCCCCTGGTAAGACCACATCTGGAATATTGTGTACAGTTTTGGTCTCCTACTTTGAGGAAGGACATCCTTGTAATTGAGGCAATGCAGCGTAGGTTCACGAGATTGATCCCTGGGATGGCGGGAATGTCATATGAGGAAAGATTATAAATACTCGGCCTGTATTCACTGGAGTTTAAAAGGATGAGAGGGGATCTTATAGAGACGTATAAAATTATAAAAGGACTGGACAAGCTAGATGCAGGAAAAATGTTCCCAATGTTGGGGGAGTCCAGAACCAAGGGCCACAGTCTTAGAATAAAGGGGAGGCCATTTAAAACTGAGGTGGTAAGGAACCTTTTCACCGAAAGAGTTGCGAATTTGTGGAATTCTCTGGCACAGATGGCAGTGGAGGCCAATTCACTGGATGAATTTAAGAGAGAGTTAGATAGAGTTCCACAGATTAACTACTCTCTGACTGAAGAAGTTCCTCCTCACTTCCTTTCTAAGAGAGCTCTGCAGTGCATTTGCATGTGGTAGACACTAGTGTTCTGAGTACCATGGTGCAATGGCTATTTATTGGCTTGTATGCACAGCACAGTGACATTCTTGAGCCCAACGAACAAATGCACATGTTTTGGCGCTGTTTACAAAGAAGAAGTCCAAAGTCCAAACGTCTGGCCCACATGTTGGACGTACAGGAGCGCCCATGATCCAGGTGAGCCCAGGTAACCGCAAGCTGCCGCAAGCTCGCAATCCGACGTCCCTCTCCTTGCTAGATGGGGGAACGTCTTGCAGCCGACCTTGAAGGCGCTGGAGACAATACCCTTGTCCCTTTCCTACCGCCCCACCCGTCGCATCCGCCGCCATCAGCGACTCCCTGATCAAGACATAGAAAAATAGAAGCATAGAAAATAGGTGCAGGAGTAGGCAATAGACAATAGACAATAGACAATAGGTGCAGGAGGAGGCCCTTTCGGCCCATCGGGCCTGCGCCGACCAGCGATCGCCACACATTAACACTATCCTACACCCACTAGGGACAATTTTTTTTTCTCCATTTACCAAGCCAATTAACCTACATACCTGTACGTCTTTGGAGTGTGGGAGGAAATCGAAGATCTCGGATAAAACCCATGCGGGTCACGGGGAGAACGTACAAACTCCGTACGGACGACACCCGTAGTCGGGATGGAACCCGGGTCTCTGGCGCTGCATTCGTTGTAAGGCGGCAACTCTACCGCTGCGCCACCGTGCTGCCCATCTTCTAACAGATTTCCAAACACTTTAACTCCCCTTCCCATTCCCACGCTGACCTTTCTGTCCTGGGCCTCTTCCACTGCCAGAGTGAGGCCACACACAAATTGGAGGAACAGCGCCTCATATTTCGCTTGGGCAGCTTACAAACCAGCCGTGTGAATATTGATTTCTCTCATTTCAAGTAACCCCTGCATTCCCTCTTACCACCCCCCCCCTCCCTCCCTGACCCTAGTCATCCTACTAGCTCCACTGTTCACATTCTGGCATCCCTTCACCATCACCTCTTCCCCAGCCAACAATGGACCATTGTGGGCTCCACCCTTCCTCAGTCATCTGTTGCCAGCCCTGTTTGTTCTGGCCTTCTCTTACCTCCAATTCCCTCCCCCCTTCTACTTTCAGTCTGCACATGGGTGTCGACCCAAAACATCACCCATCCTTTCTTTCCCCATAGATGCTGCCTGTCCCGCTGAGTTGCTCCACCACTTTGCGTCTACCTTCAGTATAAACCAGCATCTGCAGTTCCTTTCTACCTACTCTTCCAACTGTGTGTGGGGAACTGGGGAACTTTAAGGCGGCAAAATGGTCGGAAGATATTTCACAGAGGCTTTATTAAATGAAAATCAATAAGTTGGCAACAGTGATGCAAATAGTTGAGTCACTGCCTCATGGAACCATCTCAGGAGAGAAGGAATGGGTGACGTTTCGGGTCGAGACCCTTCCTCAGACTCGACCCGAAACGTCACCCATTCCTTCCCTCCTGAGATGCTGCCTGACCTGATGAGTTACTCCAGCATTTTGTGAAATAAATACCTTCGATTTGTACCAGCATCTGCAGTTATTTTCTTATGCCTCATGGAACCAGGTCGATTCTTGACTTCACTCCTGGATGCTGACAAGTGTGGAGTTTGTCTGTTCTCTCACTCACAGTTACCTGTGTGCACTAGTTTCCCCCCACATGGCCAAGGTGAATGGGTTTCTTTACTGTGTACAGTACGTGAGTGGTAGAATCCAAGGGGAAGTCGCTGATAATGTTGGGGGAATTAATGTCAGATTAGTGTTTGCAGCCTTAGTGCCAAGAGTCAAGAGAATTTAATTACCACATGCACCGACAATGGAACAACGAAATCCTTACTTGCGGCAGCTTAACAAGTCAAGTCAAATCAATTTTATTTGTATAGCACGTTTAAAAACAACCCACGTTGACCAAAGTGCTGTACATCAGTTCAAGTACTAAGAACGAACATACAATGGCACACAAACATAACAGCACCTACATAAACAGTTCACAGCGCCCCCACAGATTCACAACTCTCTGACTGAAAAAGCTTTTCCTCATCTCAGTTCTAAATGGCCTACCCCTTATTCTTAAACTGTGGCCCCTGGTTCTGGACCCCCCCTACATTGGGAACATGTTTCCTGCCTCTAACGTGTCCAACCCCTTAATAATCTTATACGTTTCGATAAGATCTCCTCTCATCCTTCTAAATTCCAGTGTATACAAGCCTAGTCGCTCCAGTCTTTCAACATATGATAGTCCCGCCATTCCGGGAATTAACCTAGTAAACCTATGCTGCACGCTCATGAGGAGATAATAGGACAAGCGACTTAAAAACCTGGCCACAGAATATTTTTAACGAGCAGAATAGTTTTGTGAGGAGATTTCAGGACGTGGAGGGTCTGCAGGTGAAGTCACTTCCACCAATGCTACTGATCAAATCCATGCACAGACATAACACGGAATTAGAGGACAATGGGTATCTCGGAGGGATTAAGGGCTGGAGAAGATGGGAGATGGAGGGGGTGGGACAAAGAGGGTTTGAAAACACGTGTTGAAAATCTAAAAATTAAAGTAACGCCCAAACAAGAGCCGGTGAAGGTCAAGAAGCACGAACCTGATGAATTAGTAGGGCTTGGTTGGATTCCAAACAGACACAGCAAAAATTCTGGACGCCATCTTTTAAGGAGTGTGGAACAAACCTGAAGACCCAGGAGAGTGTCGGAGAACACATATCAACAGGTAAAAGCGGTTTCGATATGGGTTTTCACTGTTTGCATTCACAACTGGGACTTGAAAATGGCACTAAATCTGGCAAAGCTGTAGTCTCAGTGTACTACTACTATACACTTGTACCATATCTGAAATGCTTATCTAAGATGTATCTAAATGCTTATGTACAGTGGTACTTGTACCGAACTGTATACAAAAATGAATTTCATGAATGTAACAATACAGTGCTATTGAACCATTGAACCAAGTGAGCTGTGGCAGGTGGAGACAATAGACAATAGGTGCAGGAGGAGGCCATTCGGCCCTTCGAGCCAGCACTGCCATTCAATGTGATCATGGCTGATCATTCTGTAATCAGTACCCCGTTCCTGCCTTCTCCCCATACCCCCTGACTCCACTATCCTTAAGAGCTCTATCTAGCTCTCTCTTGAATGCATTCAGAGAATTGGCCTCCACTGCCTTCTGAGGCAGAGAATTCCACAAATTCACAACTCTCTGACTGAAAAAGTTTTTCCTCTCAGTAGAGAACTATGTGGTAAGGAGCGAAGGAAGGATTACTTAAGAATATATATTATTCAGGAAGGACATTCATTTTCCTGTAACTAAGTAATTTGGTTCCAAGTCAAGAGTCTTTTATTGTCATATGTCCTGAAACAGAACCATGAAATTCTGAATGAGTAAGAAGGAACTGCAGATGCTGGTTTAAACCGAAGATGGACACAAAAAGCTGGAGTAACTCAGCGGGAGAGAAGGAATCGGTGACGTTTCGGGTCGAGATGTCTGAAGAAGGCTCCCGACCCGAAACGTCACCCATTCCTTCTCTCCGGAGATCCTGGCTGTCCCGCTGAGTTACTCCAGCTTTTTGTGTCTATTTTCCATGAACTTCTTAGTTGCAGCAGCGTAACTGATAAGTTATTGTAACCTTCTACTCAGTAGACACTCTAATAAACACTACAATAAACTCAGTCTGAAGAAGGGTCTCGACCCGAAACATCACCCATTCCTTCTCTCCAGAGATGTCACTTGTCCCGCTGAGTTACTCCAGCATTTTGTGTCTAGCATCAAAAACAAGTTCAATATATATAAAAACATAAAGAAACCACATAATGCAAAGACAAAAACAAAGCCTCAACTCCCTCGTGCAACCAAGGCAGTTCGTAATTCGTCACCAGGAGTTTAGTTGGAGTTCATCGTGCTCATTAGCCTGATGGTTGTCGGACACTTCAATTATATTTTAATTAGGAAATAATACAAATATTTTATATAATTTAATGATGTAAAATAATTGCCGTGAGAGGAATTATTAATGCAAGATGATCTAGTACGTGGGTGGTTGGAAGGTGAATTTATAAAGGATCTCCTCGAAGATAGAATGTGGAACCTTCATCTGACACTGAGCCCAACTCATTCTGAAATTAGAAATAAAACTAAAAATGCTGGAAACACAGCCTGGCGGGCAGCTACTGTGAAGAGGCCAACACAATGATCCCTGGGATGGCTGGACTGTCATATGAGGAAAGATTGAAAAGACTAGGCTTGTAGTCACTGGAGTTTAGAAGGATAAGAGGGGATCTTGTAGAAACAGATAAAATTATAAAAGGACTGGACAAGCTAGATGCAGGAAAAATGTTCCCAATGTTTGGCGAGTCCAGAACCAGGGGCCACAGTCTTAGAATAAAGGGGAGGCCGTTTAAAACTGAGGTGAGAAAAAACTTTTTCACCCAGAGAGTTGTGAAATTGTGGAATTCTCTGCCGCAGAGGGCAGTGGAAGCCAAATCACTGGATGGATTTAAGAGAGAGTTGGATAGAGCTCTCGGGGCTAGCGGAATCAAGGGATATGGGGAGAAGGCAGGCATGGGTTATTGATTGGGGACGATCAGCCATGATCACAGTGAATGGCGCTGCTGGCTCGAAGGGCCGAATGGCCTCCTCCTGCACCTATTTTATATGTCTATGTCTAACAGAAAATGTTATCGATTACTAGGCGTTTGTTCAAAGACATTTACTCATAAATATTAATTCTGATGCAAAAGATCACATGATACCTTAAGTGGCTACAAGTTAAAATCATTTGAAAGAAGCTAATTGAATGGACACACTACCATCTTGCTTTGAGATGCCAAGGACCATTTTTACGGGGGCATTATTCAATTTAGCCCATGTACTCTGATTTTCAGCAGGCTAGTGCTGCAGCATTGAGTAGAGAAGTGGAGGCTTGAAGCTGGAGCCATAAGTTGGGAACAGACAAGATTCGGAGCGTGTGTCGGAAGGAAGTGCAGATGCTGCAGGTTTACAACGAAGATAGACACACAATGCTGGAGTAACTCTATGGGACAGGCATCATCTCTGGATAGAAGGAATGGCTAAACTTTTGGGTTGAGACCCTTCTTCGGACTCAATGGCTGATGTTTCGGGTCAAGACCCTGAAGAAGGGTCTCGACCCGAAACATCACCTATCCAGATAGATGCTGCCCATCCCACCGAGTACTCCAGCATTTTGTGTCTGTCTAGGATTCGGAGCATAGTGGGCCTTACAGGCTGCTCAATGTTATTCCTGTTCAGGTCAATGAAGACCGATGTCAGACACGTGTAACATTGAAACTGGAGCTGCCAACACTGGTTTTCCACCAAGTCATGTTGTTCTAATCAGCTTTAAAATGCAGCGTAGGTTTACTAGGTTGATTCCTGGAATGGCGGGACTGTCATATGTTGAAAGACTGGAGCGGCTAGGCTTGTATACACTGGAATTTAGAAGGATGAGAGGGGATCTTATCGAAACGTATAAGATTATTTAGGGGTTGGACACGTTAGAGGCAGGAAACATGTTCCCAATGTTGGGGGAGTCCAGAACCAGGGGCCACAGTTTCAGAATAAGGGGTAGGCCATTTAGAACGGAGATGAGGAAAAACTTTTTCAGTCAGAGAGTTGTGAATCAGTGGAATTCTCTGCCTCAGAAGGCAGTGGAGGCCAATTCTCTGAATGCATTCAAGAGAGAGCTAGATAGAGCTCTTAAGAATAGCGGAGTCAGTGGGTATGGGGAGAAGACAGGAACGGGGTACTGATTGAGAATGATCAGCCATGATCACATTGAATGGCGATGCTGGCTCGAAGGGCCGAATGGCCTACTCCTGCACCTGTTGTCTATTGACTATAAAATGATTCAACCCACTTCATGGAGATGCTGGGATGAACTAATATACATTCCTGAAGGAAAGAACCTCAAACCATTTCTGTTTGACACGTTGCATTAAGTGCAAATACGTCCTTACATTCTTGTATGTGACAAATAAATTTGACTTGACTTGACTTGAGGCTGTGCTCTCTGGTCGTAGAGTCTCCCACCACCGAAAACATCCTCTCCACGCCCACTCCATATCGGCCTTTCATTATTTGGTAAGTTTCAATGAGATCCCCCCTCATCTTTCTGAACTCCAGTGAGTACAGGTCCAGAGCCATCAAATTCCCCTCACACGTTAACCCAATCATCCCTGGGATAATTCTCGTTAACCTCCTCTGGATTCTCGCCAACACCAGCACGCGCTTCCACAGATATCGGGGCCCAAAAACTGCTCACAAAATTCCAAATGTGGTCTGACAATAGGACAATAGGACATTAACTGCAGATGCTGGTACAAACCGAAGGTATTTATTCACAAAATGCTGGAGTAACTCAGCAGGTCAGGCAGCATCTCAGGAGAGAAGGAATGGGTGACGTTTCGAAACGTCTCCCATTCCTTCTCTCCTGAGATGCTGCCTGACCTGCTGAGTTACTCCAGCATTTTGTGAATAAGTGCCTTATATAGCCTCAGCAGTTAACTTGAGTCAACAAGATAGTCATACTGTGTCCAAGTCGGACGATACGGAGGTGGGTGGAGGGGCAGGTAATGTGGTGAAAGCAGGGACAGTGTGGAAGGAGTTGGACAGGTTGGGAGAGCGGGCTCAGAAGTGGCAGATGGAATATATAGCATGGCAAATTGTGCAGCCATGCACTTTGGTGGTCGGAATAAAGGCGTAGAATATTCTCTAAATGTGGAGAGGATTCAGAAATCGGTGGTGCAAAGGAACTTGGGACTGCTAGTGCAGGATTCCCAAAAGGTTAATTTGCAAATTGAATGGCCTGGATGAATGTGTGTGTTGTTATAAATATGGATGGCACGGTGGCGCAGTGGTAGAGTTGCTACTTTACAGCGGTTTAAGCGCCAGGGACACGGGTTCGATCCAGGGTGCATTCTGTACGGAGTTTGTACGTTCTCCCCGTGACTGCGTGGATTTTCTCCGAGACCTTCGGTTTCCTCCCACACTCAAAGACGTACAGGTATGTAGGTTAATTGGCTGGGTGAAATGTAAAAATTGTCCCTAGTGTGTGTAGGATAGTGTTAATGCGCGGGGATCGCTGGGCGGCACGGACTCAGTGGGCCGAAGGGCCTGTTTCCGCACTGTATCTCTAAAAAAAAATCTAAATCTTCGGTTTCCTCCCACACTCCGTAGACGTACAGGTTTGTAGGTTAATTGGTTTTGAATAAATGTAAAATTGTCCCTAGTGTGTCTAGGATAATGTTAATATGCGGGGATCGCTGGTCGGCGCGGACTTGGTGGGCCGAAGGGCCTGTTTCCATGCTGTATCTCTAAACTAAGCTAAGACAGGTCTTGCGATGAGGACAGGAGCTTCATGCGTCATCCTGGCCTGTTTTTAAACAGCTGGCACGACCTGAGCTCTACCTCAAAGGCTTTTCAGAGCTTCTAAATGCTTCACTGTTATTTCATCTGATTAATTAGAATGGATATTTCTCATTTATAGCTTCAGAAAATAAATGAACTTGACGTTTCGTACAGGGAGTTCTCCTGTTATCAACTGAAAATTACCGATTGAAAACAAATTACACTCAGGAAATCCGTAAGAAGGCACTGCAGACGGTGGTTTAAACGGAAGATAGACACAAAAAGCTGGAGTAACTCAGCAGGTCAGGCAGCATCTCTGGAGAGATGGAATGGGTGACGTTTCGGGTCGAGACCCTTCTTCAGACTGGTTAGGGATAAGGGAAACGAAAGTTATAGACCGTGATGTGGAGAGATAAAGAACAATGAATGAAAGATATACCAAAAAGTAACAAAGATAAAGTAAGCTGTTTGTTGGGTGAAAACGAGAAGCTAGTTCGAGTTGGGTTTGTTACCACGCTGTATCTCTAAACTAAACTTAAGGGCCTGTCCCACTTTAGGCGATTTTAAGGCGACTGCCGGCGACTGTCAAAGTCGTAGCAGATCGCCGAACTTTTCTTTTACCCGACGACAATGACCACGACAATGCCGAGTCAGGTCGAGATTACACCGTCTTCGGAAACATCGTGGAAATTCCCATGCTGTCAATGCTTCTCCGGCGTCCTAATTTTCGCTGAAATCACTGACAAGTCGGTAAGTACTTGAGAGTTTTGAACTATAACACCTTGTATGGGTTACTTAAAAACCAAGCTTCACAGTAACAAGGCATAAACTGGATTTACTTCCAGTTTACTAATAGCTGTATTAAAAAAAATTTTTTTTTTTAAGTGGTTTAGTGGATTTTTGTGAAAAGTGTGTGGGCATTCTTTGAAAATGTACGGGAGATGCATATCTGGTTTCTGGGTTGCATATCCGTTGGGTTGGGAGCCCACTTTAAATGTAATGGCTGATGGCCATAAACATCGCAAAATTCCCACGCTTACCTGACCGTCAAACTGTCACCTCCAATCTACCTGTCAAATGTCCTGACGGTAAATAAATTGGTTAAACACAAGCATTTAATGGTATTTTGAAATGACTTTACTTATTTTAATATTATGTGCTTCTAAATGCATCTAAGAGAACCTAGCAAACCTGGGGACAGCAGGCGACAGCGACCGCAATAAGCAACGATACCTGGCGACAAGCCAGCTGTCGCCGAGAAATTTCACCAGGATGACTTCTCAGCGACGCGCTGAGATCCACTACGATTCTTGGAAGACTCCTCACGGTCATGGCCGCGACACCCCGGCGAACTGTTGGCGACAGCCTGGTCACCGGCAGTCGCCTTAAAATCGCCTAAAGTGGGACAGGCCCTTTAAGGTGAGAGGGGCAAAGTTTAAAAATGTAGAGGCCAAATCTTTTACACAGAGTGTGGTGGGGCATGGAACCCGCTGCCAGGGGATGGTGGTGGAGGCAGACACAATAGTAGCATTTACATCTCCGTCGATTGTCACCTTGTCGCGGTGGAGAATCTTGTGTGGTCCTGAGATCCTGAGAGCGATGCCGTCTGGAGCTACGCTCCTGGTAGGGTCACCCATGGCGGTAAGGTCCCTGACAAAGAGCAGTCCGACCAAGACCTCAACGGTGGAACAGGTGGAGGATGACGGCTGACTTTAGTGGAGCGTCACAACGGCTGGGAAGGCGGATGGATGAAGGCTGCAGCAGAAAAGGGTCCCCGGTCGTCTTGGACTCCGTGCCACTGGATCCTGACCCAGATCTGTCAAGGACCGTGTGGTGGCTGTCTGTGCACCAGTCTCCCCACGTTAAACAAAGTCACGCACAGGCGTCCGACCCTATGGAGAGGACAGTCACACTCGCTTCCAGTGACCGCCGATGATGATGTGTAGCATTTAAGAGGATTTTACATAGGCACACGGATATGCAGGGAATGGATCATGGGCGGGCAGATGAGATTAGTTCATCGTGGCATCATGTTTGGCACGGACATGTGGGTGAAGGGTCTGTTTCTGTGCTCTATGGTCCTATGTTCCATTATCTCTGCTCTAGGTACCACAGCTAAAATTTAAATCCAAGGCCGCTAACCTCCTTAAAATTAAAAAAAAAACCTGTTGCCTGGGATATTTGCGTGCGATCCCAAGGCACACCCTATTAAACAAGGTTAAGAAGGAACAGCAGATGCTGGTTTACACCCGAAGATAGACACAAAATGCTGGAGTAACTCAGCGGGTCAGGCAGCATTTCTGGGGAAAAGGAATAGGTGACGTTTCGGGTCGAGACCCTTCTTCAGATCTGATGAAGGGTCTCGACCTGAAACGTCACCCATTCCTTTTCCCCCAGAGATGCTGCCTGACCCGCTGAGTTACTCCAGCACTCTGTGTCTATCTTTCCATTAAACGTGGGTAACGGTGGGTAGGATTTGAATTAGTAGAGTAATTTGAGAGTCATTGAAAGCTGAAATGTCTCCCCATTCTAGAAATTTGAACACGACATCAATGCGACACTTTAGTTTAACGGACTCAAAAAGCTATTTAACTTAAGTGGACATAAAAGGTTCAGAGGCATTATTTAAAGAAGAGTAGAGATGATCCAACCAACATTTTTTCTCTCAATAAAAATCACCTGAACAGCTTGAAAAGTGATTTGAGATTTCAAACTGACTGACAAAGGTATCATTTAAATGCAAATTATTTATTTCTCCCAGAATCTCTAAGGAATCTGAACAAGTGACAATCAAAAGGTGAGATAAATATTCCAACGCTGTATTCACACAAAGCAGGGGGTGAAGAAAATAAAGCATATAACCGACATTTCCGCAAAATTAATATTAATTTCTCATTTTTAAAACATCTCGCAAAATTGCTGGTGCAATTTATGTTCTTTTATGTTCCTCAGAATTGACTGCTGGAATCCAGACCATTGTGAAACCATCAATATATTTAAGATGGTAGTTGGTAAGATGAAAGGCCATAGCCTCAGAATAAAGAGACGTTCTTTTAGCAAGGAGATGAGGAGGAATTTCTTTAGTCAGAGGGTGGTGAATCTGCGGAACGCATTGCCACAGAAGGCTGTGGAGGCCAAGTTGATGGATGTTTTTAAGGCAGAGATAGATAGATTCTTGATTAGAATGGGTGTCAGGGCTTATGGGGAGAAGAGAATGGGGTTAAGATACGGAAACGTAGGTCAGCCATGATTGAATGGCGGAATACACTTGATGGGCCGAATGGCCTAATTAGAAACATAGAAAGATAGAAAATAGGTGCAGGAGTAGGCCATTCGGCCCTTCGAGGCCGTACGCACCGCCATTCAATATGATCATGGCTGATCATCCAGCTCAGTAACCTGTACCTGCCTTCTCTCCATACCCCCTGATCCCTTTAGCCACAAGGGCCACATCTAACTCCCTCTTAAATATAGCCAATGAACTGGCCTCAACTACCTTCTGTGGCAGAGAATTCCACAGACTCACCACTATCTGTGTGATGAAATGTTTTCTCATCTCGGTCCTTAAAGATATCCCCCTTATCCTTAAGCTGTGACCCCTGGTTCTGGACTTCCCCAACATCGGGAACAATCTTCCCGCATCTAGCCTCTCCAACCCATTAAGAATTTTATATGTTTCAATAAGATCCCCCCTCAGTCTTCTAAATTCCAGCGAGTATAAGCCTAGTCTATCCAGTCTTTCTTCATATGAAAGTCCTGCCATTCCAGGGATCAATCTGGTGAACCTTCTCTGTACTCCCTCTAAGGCTAGAACGTCTTTCCTCAGATTAGGAGACCAAAACTGTACACAATACTCCAGGTGCGGTCTCACCAAGGCCCTGTACAACTGCAGCAGAACCTCCCTGCTCCTATACTCAAATCCTCTTGCTATGAATGCCAACATACCATTCGCTTTCTTCACTGCCTGCTGCACCTGCACGCTTGCTTTCAATGACTGGTGCACCATGACACCCAGGTCACGTTGCATCTCCCCTTTTCCTAATTGGCCACCATTCAGGTAATACTCTGCTCTCCTGTTCTTGCCGCCATTCTGCTCCTATCACTTATGACCGTATGAACTAGATCCAGGCACGAATGTAATTTCCTTCGAAAATATTTTGTTGTTTCAGTAGTTCCGCAAGTTTGTAAAAGAGAAAGGATATTTCAAACATTTACAAGCAGTAAACACTTGAATGGCAATTTTTGTTTGAAGATATTTATAAATGCCTTACAAAGAATACAGAGGAGCAAACTGGAATTCTTGGCATTTGGCATGTTTTGTTTTTAGACAGTCAAACATCGTATACAAGAAATACATTAGGTATGTACATTACATGTCAATTAACAAGGCACAATATCTCTGACTCAAAGTGACTCAGGAAGAAATGTGACAAATTTGGAGACGAGCTGAAGCTTTTAAAGAATGTAATGAGCTATGGTTTGGTATGCAGATTACAAATTTGAATAATGTATGCAGTCTTGAAATCCTTTCAACAGATTCTGTCTTTTGAAGTTTTATGAAGACTAGGAACCAAATTATCAATGGGGCATAATTTGAAGGCAATGGAAAATTACTTTAGGATCGGCACTAACAGCTTTTCACATCAACAAAGCGGATGGCTGGAAGTTAAAAATTTGGTTGAGGTCATAATGTGGCGGTATTACTCACAGGTCAGTCAGCATCAGTGGCAAGTGGAAAATAGTACAGATGCTGGAATTCTGAAATCAAAACAAGAGATGCTGGAAACACTCAGCAGGTTAGGCAGCATCTATTTTTAGATTTAGATTTTTTTTTTAGATTTAGAGATACAGCGCAGAAACAGGTCCTTCGGCCCACCGGGTCCGCGCCTCCCAGCGATCCCCGCACATTAACACTATCCTACACCCATTTGGGACAATTTTTACATTTTCCCAGCCAATTAACCTACAAACCTGTACATCTTTGGAGTGTGGGAGGAAACCGAAGATCTCGGAGAAAACCCACGCAGGTCACGGGGAGAACGTACAAACTCCTTACAGACGGCGCCCGTAGTCAGGATCGAACCTGAGTCAGCAACTTTACCGCTGCGCCACCGTGCCACTCTCCATCTATGGCGAGAGAAACAAAGTTAACATTCCACCTGTCCGTATACCTCCTCCCTCGACTGTCCATGGACCCCAACAGTCTTTTCAGGTTAGGTGGAGGTTCACTTGCACCTTCTCCAACCCTGTCTACTTTATCCGTTGTGCATCGGCGAGGCCAAGCGTAGACTGAGCGATCGTTTCGCTGAACACCTTCGCTCAGTCCGCCTGGACACACCTGATCTCCCGGTTGCCAAACACTTTAATTCCCCTTCCCATTTCCACACTGATCTTTCTGTCCTAGGTCTCCTCCATTGTCAGAGTGAGGCTAAACGCAAATTGGAGGAATAGCATCTCATATTTCACATGGGCAGCTTACAAACTAGGGGTATGAATGTTGATTTGTCTAACTTCAAGTAACCCTCTCTCCATCCTTCCTCCACCTAGGTTGTAACAGCTTCAAAGTCGTCTTGTTGAGTCTCATTGCCTGCAACTCGTTTTCACCTAACTAATCCAGCTAACAACGGCCTATTTCCTTTATCATCGTTTCTTTTTTGCATATCTTTCATTCATTTGTTTAATATCTCTCCACATCACCATCTACCTCCCTCGTTTCCCTTTCCCCTGACTCTCAGTCTGAAGAAGGGTCTCAACCCAAAATGGCAGCTATTCCTTTTCTGCTGTCTGACCCGCTGAGTTACTCCAGCTTTTTGTGTCTATCCCAGATCCAAGATCTCTCCGGTGAATGTGGACTTGAGCTGCTAACTTTGTTAAAATTCAGCGGATGACATCTTGGATCTTGGATCTGGAATGTTAAGTCTGGGTTCTCTCTCCACAGATGCTGCCTGACCTGCGAAGTGTTTCCAGCATCTCCTGTTTTCATTTCAGAATTCCAGCATCTAGACTATTTTTAACATTTTCAACCAGTGAAGGCATAATTTTACAATTTACATCAGTGCATTATAGTATGTACAGTATTTTAAAATGATGATATTTTTGAGCAGCTGACCTTTATAGACAATAGACAATAGACAATAGGTGCAGGAATAGGCCATTCAGCCCTTCCAGCCAGCACCGCCATTCAATGCGATCATGGCTGATCACTCTCAATCAGTACCCCGTTCCTGCCTTCTCCCCATACCCCCTCACTCCGCTATCCTTAAGAGCTCTATCCAGCTCTCTCTTGAAAGCATCCAACGAACTGGCCTCCACTGCCTTCTGAGGCAGAGAATTCCACACCTTCACCACTCTCTGACTAAAAAAGTTTTTCCTCATGTCCGTTCTAAATGGCCTACTTCTTATTCTTAAACTGTGGCCCCTGGTTCTGGACTCCCCCAACATTGGGAACATGTTTCCTGCCTCCAACATGTCCAACCCCTTAATAATCTTATACGTTTCGATAAGATCCCCTCTCATCCTTCTAAATTCCAGTGTATACAAGCCCAGTCGCTCCAGTCTTTCAACATTGTGTACTACACAACGTTTGTTGTGCACTAACCAGTCAGCAGATAAACAATACATGATACAATCGAGCCACCCACAGCGAACAAATACGGAATAAGGTGATTGATGTTTAGTGCAAGATAAAGTCCAGTAAAGTCTAATCAAAGATAGTCCGATGGTCTCCAATGAGGGAGATAGTAGCTCAGGACTGCCATCTAGTTATTTGGGTGGCATGGTGGCGCAGCGGTAGAGTTGCTTCCTTACAGCGCCAGGGATCCGGGTTCGATCCCGACCACGTGCTGTCTGTACGGAGTTTGTACGTTCTCCCCGTGACCTGCGTGGGTTTTCTCCGTGATCTTCGGTTTCCTCCCACACTCCAAAGACGTACAGGTTTGTAGGTTAGTTGGCTTGGTATAAATGCAAATTGTCCCTAGTGTGTGCAGGATAGTGTTAGTGCGTGAGGATCGCCGGTCGGCGCGGACCCGGTGGGCCGATTTCTGTGCTGTATCTCTAAATTCAACTAAACTAAACTAAAGTCGGCTAAAGTTCCCTCCCCCACAGCTGAGAGATGTTTGGAGGTGGAGCAGATTTGGGGCTGTTACAATGACTCATATCTAGAGGCCCAACTGGTCCCAAACCATCCTGATAGCCTTTGACGTCTCACCGGCAGATAGCGATAATTAAAATAAGAATAAAAATAAATCTTTTGAATAAACAGTTAAATTGCATTGAATTACAAAAGAATTAATTAAACCCATTGAAATAAAGTCAATTATGTAATGCACACTTCTGCACTGGTCTTTTCTCCTGAGATGCTATTTCTATTCATATGCTGGTACTCCCTGTTGAATGAATGGAATAAGTGAATGAATACTTTATTGTCACATGGGACAAGTCACAGTGAAATACTTTGCTTGCATAATCCAAGGTATGCAAATAGTCGCCACCTAAAGGGCACCGACAAAGTTACAGAGTATAAGCACCAGGTCCTCCTTTGTTCTCCCCCCCTCCCCTCCCTGTGCCAGGTCCTCCTTTGTTCTCTCTCCCTCCCCCTCCCCATGCCAGGTCCTTCTTTGTTCTCCCCCCCTTCCCCCCTCTCCATGCCAGATCCTCCTTTGTTCTCCCCCTCCCCCTTCCCGTGTCAAGTCCTCCTTTGTTCTCCCCCCCTCCCCCCCTCCCCCCCTCCCCCCTCCCCCCCCCTCCCCCCTCCCCCCCTCCCCCTCCCCCTCCCCCTCCCCCTCCCCGGTCCTCCTTTGTTCTTCCCCCCCTCCCCGTGCCAGGTCCTCCATTGTTCTCCCCCCCTCCCCCTCCCCCTCTCCCTCTCCCTCCCCGTGCCAGGTCCTCCATTGTTCTCCCCGCCTCCCCCTCCCCCTCTCCCTCCCTGTGCCAGGTTCTCCTTTGTTCTCTCCCTCCCCTCCCCCTCCCCCTCTCCCTCCCTGTGCCAGGTCCTCCTTTGTTCTCCCCCCCTCCCCCTCCCCCTCCCCGTGCCAGGTCCTCCTTTATTCCTTCCAATTAAAAGATCTCGTCCCTCTCCTCCTTGTTGTTGCGACACCCTGGCCACTACCAAACTTTAACATTAAGATTCCAGTGTGTGACCACATATTGACACAGGCGACAGGAACACCATGAAGTCAGACTGGCTGACAGCAGAGTGTTCCCTTCTGAACAATCTGTCAGCTTGACTTTGGCCCAGTGAGACAGATTTTCAATCATTCGCCCTGCGTTGCTATTTATCTCTCGAAACAAAATAAACACACATCACCTATCGTGAAGCGACTTAGACCAACAAGGGCTCGACAAGTTTTGAAATCTAGAGAGGTGCTTTATTAGACAAGGTGATTAGAAACAAGCACCTCCCGCTGAGTGCAGGGGAAACTTGCTGGAGTTAGTGCCCGATCAACGTTCAACAATCCTTGATGATAATCAATGGGTTCCTGGTGCACTCGGCAGTAAGCTCAGATGGGAAGGCCCTGTGAACAACTAACTTGATAACTTTAGGGCGGTCACGGTGGCGCAGCGGCGGATTTGCTGCCTTACAGCGCTTGCAGCGCCGAGGATCCGGGTTCCCGACTACGGGTGCTGTCTGTACGGAGTTTGTACGTTCTCCCCTTGACCTGCGTGGGTTTTGACCGACATCTTCGGTTTCCTCCCACACTCCAAAGACGTACAGGTATGTACGTTAATTGGCTGGGCAAATGTAAAAATTGTCCCTAGTGTGTATAGGATGGTGCTAGTGTGCGGGGATCACTGGTCGGCGCGGACCCGGTGGGCCGAAGGGCCTGTTTCTGCGCTGTGTCTCTAAACTAAAGTAAACTAAACTAAACTAACTTGCTCCATGATAGACACACAAAGGTGGAGTGACTCAGTGGGTCGGACAGCATCTCTGGAGAAAGGGAATAGGTGTCGAGACCCTACTTCAGACTGAAGAAGGGTCTCAAGCCGAAACGTCAGTCTGAAGAAGTGTCTCGACACCTATTCCTTTTCTCTCGGGATGCTGTCTGACCTGCCGAGTTACTCCAGCGTTTTGTGTCCCTCTTCGGTTTAAACCAGTACCTGCAGTTCTTTCTTGCACAACTAAATTGCTCTCTTGGATACTAATGAGAATCGTCACTCCCAAGAGGGCAGCAGACACCTTAACATTTGCAGCACTTCACAATGGGTGGAAAATATGGGTTTTAGATTTTATGTTATAGTTGCAATAATAAAAACAAAGGGTTAAAAGCAGCTTTTTTTGCACTTTCATCTCAGAAAGTCACAAAATCTGTGGGTGTTGATGAAGAGAATGAGATTGTCGTCTGAAATGACATGGTACAGCTGACCCTATTCAATAATGCATACGGGTAAAGTAAGATTCTTGTCACATTTTGCAAGGATTAATCAAAATCTTGTCGTTATATCCTAGATTTAAAACGGTATTCCTTCAGTGTTCAGATTTGGGGAATGGATGAGACAGCAGGAAAAAGAGAACTCAAAGTTGCAGTTAAAGTAAGGTTGATGAAGCAAATTAGTCATCATAATGTTTTGAAGATGGGTATATTAAATTGTTTGAAGATTGTATTAACTGAAGGTTGGAGACTTAAAAAAAAAGTAGAACAAAGTAGGACAGCGTTAATATGCGGGGATCGCTGGTCGGCATGGACCTGGTGGGCCGAAAGGGCCTGTTTCCACGCTGTATCTCTAATCTAAACTAAACTAGACACCCGGAGAAACCCAAGTGGTCACGGGGAGAACGTATAAACTCTGTACAGACAGCACTTGTAGTCAGGATCAAACAGGGGTCTCTGGCGCTGTAAGGCAGCAACTCCGTGCCGTCCTTAATTTAATGCAAAGTAAAGTCTTAGCGGAGATCTCATCATTAGAAGTATATGTAAGTTGTTGCCTGTGCTGGAAAGATTGTTCGGGCTCCAGGAAGAGAGAGGGCGTGCAGCGTAGGTTCACTAGGTTAATTCCCGGAATGGCGGGACTGTCGTATGTTGAAAGGCTGGAGCAATTAGGCTTGTATACACTGGAATTTAGAAGGATGAGGGGGGATCTTATTGAAACATATAAGATAATTAGGGGATTGGACACATTAGAGGCAGGAAACATGTTCCCAATGTTGGGGGAGTCCAGAACAAGGGGCCACAGTTTAAGAATAAGGGGTAGGCCATTTAGAACGGAGATGAGGAAGAACTTTTTCAGTCAGAGAGTGGTGAAGGTGTGGAATTCTCTGCCTCAGAAGGCAGTGGAGGCCAGTTCGTTGGATGCATTCAAGAGAGAGCTAGATAGAGCTCTTAAGGATAGCGGAGTGAGGGGGTATGGGGAGAAGGCAGGAACGGGGTACTGATTGAGAATGATCAGCCATGATCGCATTGAATGGCGGTGCTGGCTCGAAGGGCTGTATGGCCTACTCCTGCACCTATTGTCTATTGTCTATAAAAGGGCAGGCGATGTCCACATTTGCACAGGAATGATTGAAAATGAAAATGTGACCCAGGGTATTTTGGAGGGGACGGTATCTTTGAAATGCTGAAAAGGGGTGGGAAGCCATGTCTGGTGGTGCAATCCTGCTTCAGGTGGTGGCAAGTATGGACGATATGGATGAATGTGGTGGAGTGAACCACATATGGATGAATGTGGTGGTGGGAGCCTACTCTAGCTCTGGCTGGGGGAGATGGGTGAGAGCAGAGGCAGGGAACCAGTGGAGATTTAGTTAAAACCCCTGGCAATTCTGAGAGAGGAGAGGCGACAGTTAAGGGAAAAAGGAGAAGGCATCCCAAAGGGATAGCAAGCTAATTCAGACTGCAAACGCAAGAAAATGAACATTTTCTATTTGCAAAATATCACATGGTTCCAAATCAGCTCCAGCATTAACGGTGGAAAGGAAAGAATAATAATTTGAAAGAGCCGTGGTTTTCCAGAGAAATTGGACACTTGGTTCGGAAAAAGAGGGAGATATACAATAAATATAAGCGGCAGGGAGTAAATGAGGTTCTTGAGGAATATAAAGAATGTAAAAGGAATCTTAAAAAGGAAATCAGAAAAGCGAAAAAAAGATATGAGGCTGCTTTGGCAAGTAATGTAAAAGTAAACCCCAAGGGGTTCTACAGATATGTCAATAGCAAAAGGATAGTGAGGGATAAAATTGGTCCATTAGAGAGTCAGAGTGGACAGCTATGTGCTGAGCCGGAAGAAATGGGGGAGATATTAAACAATTTCTTTTCTTCGGTATTTACCGAGGAGAAGGATATTGAATTATGTGAGGTAAGCGAAACAAGTAGAGTAGTGATGGAAATTAGGAGGATTAAAGAAGAGGAGGTACGGACACTTTTGAAGAATATAAAAGTGGATAAGTCTCCAGGTCCTGATAGGATATTCCCTAGGACATTGAGGGAAGTTAGTGCAGAAATAGCAGGGGCTATGACGGAAATATTTCAAACGTCATTAGAAACAGGGATGGTGCCGGAAGATTGGCGCATTGCGCATGTTGTGCCTTTGTTTAAAAAAGGTTCTAAAAGTAAACCTAGCAATTATAGACCTATTAGTTTGACGTCTGTGGTGGGAAAATTAATGGAAAAGATACTTAGGGACAATATATATAATTATTTGGATAATCAAGGCCTGATTAGAAACAGTCAACATGGATTTGTGCCTGGAAGGTCATGTTTGACTAATCTTCTTGAATTTTGTGAAGAGGTTACCAGGGAAATTGATAAGGGCAAGGCTGTGGATGTTGTCTATATGGACTTCAGTAAGGCATTTGACAAGGTTCCACATGGAAGGTTGATTAAGAAGGTTAAATCGTTGGGTATTAATAGTGAGGTTGCAAGATGGATTCAACAATGGCTGAATGGGAGATACCAGAGGGTAACGGTTGACAATTGTATGTCAGGTTGGAGGCCAGTGTCTAGTGGAGTGCCCCAAGGATCTGTGTTGGGTCCACTGTTGTTTGTCATTTACATTAATGATCTGGATGATGGTGTGGCAAATTGGATTAGTAAATATGCAGATGATACTAAGATAGGTGGAGTAGTTGATAGTGAGGTAGATTTTCAAAGTCTACAGAGAGACTTGGGCCTTTTGGAAGGGTGGGCTGAAAGATGGCAGATGGAGTTTAATGCTGATAAGTGTGAGGTGCTGCATTTTGGTAGGACAAATCAAAATAGGACGTACAGGGTAAATGGTAGGGAATTGAGGAATGCAGTGGAACAGAGGGATCTGGGAATAACTGTGCATTGTTCCCTGAAGGTGGAATCTCATGTGGATAGGGTGGTGAAGAAGGCGTTTGGTATGCTTGCCTTTATAAATCAGAGCATCGAGTATAGAAGTTGGGATGTAATGTTGAAATTGTACAGGGCATTGGTGAGGCCGAATCTGGAGTATGGTGTGCAGTTCTGGTCGCCAAATTATAGGAAGGATGTCGACAAAATGGAGAGGGTACAGAGGAGATTTACTAGAATGTTGCCTGGGTTTCAGCACTTAGGCTACAGAGAGAGGTTGAACAGGTTGGGTCTTTATTCTTTGGAGCGTAGAAGGTTGAGGGGGGACTTGATAGAGGTTTTTAAAATTTTGAGAGGGACGGACAGAGTTGACGTGGGTAGGCTTTTCCCTTTGAGAGTGGGGAAGATTCCAACAAGGGGACATAGCTTCAGAATTGAGGGACAAAGGTTTAGGGGTAACATGAGGGGGAACTTCTTTACTCAGAGGGTTGTGGCTGTATGGAATGAGCTTCCGGTGGAAGTGGTGGAGGCTGGCTCGATTTTATTATTTAAGAGTAAATTGGATAGGTATATGGATAGGAGGGGATTGGAGGGTTATGGTCTGAGTGCAGGTAGATGAGACTAGGTCAGGGAGAATGGTCGGCGTGGACTGGTAGGGCCGGACAGGCCTGTTTCCATGCTGTAGTTGTTATATTGTTATATTGTTATCATATATCATATCATATCATATCTATACAGCCGGAAACAGGCCTATTCGGCCCTCCAAGTCCGTGCCGCCCAACGATCCCCGTACATTAACACTATCATATATTATATGATATATTATATGATATGTTATATTGTTATATTGTTATCATATATCATATCATATCATATCTATACAGCCGGAAACAGGCCTATTCGGCCCTCCAAGTCCGTGCCGCCCAGCGATCCCCGTACATTAACACTATCATATATTATATGATATATTATATTATATTGTTTGGTGCTTGTCATTATTGTAACACAAAAATGTGAACTCACTGGGATTTAGAAGAATGAGAGGGGATCTTACAGAAACATATAACATTCTTAAGGGATTGGACAGTCTAGATGCAGGAAAAATGTTCCCGATGTTGGGGGAGTCCAGAACCAGGGGTCACAGTTTAACAATAAGGGGTAGGCCATTTAGAACTGGGATGAGGAAAAACTTTTTCACCCAGAGAGTTGTGAATCTGTGGAATTCTCTGTCACAGAGGGCAGTGGAGGCCAATTCACTGGATGTTTTCATATCATATCATATCATATATATACAGCGCGGAAACAGGCCTTTTCGGCCCACCAAGTCCGCGCCGCCCAGCGATCCCCGCACATTAACATTATCCTACACACATTAGGGACAATTTTTTAAACATTTACCCAGTCAAATTAACCTACATACCCGTACGTCTTTGGAGTGTGGGAGGAAACCAAAGATCTCGGAGAAAACCCACACAGGTCACGGGGAGAACGTACAAACTCCTTACAGTGCAGCACCCGTAGTCAGGATTGAACCTGAGTCTCCGGCGCTGCATTCGCTGTAACGCAGCAACTTTACCGCGAACGGTATCAAGAGATATGGGGAGAAAGCAGGAACGGGGGTATTGATTTTAGATGATCAGCCATGATCATATTGAATGACGGTGCTGGCTCGAAGGGCTGAATGGTCTACTCCTGCACCTATGATCTATGTTTCTATGTCTGTGTTTCTACAACTTGGTGTTAAATGTTCAGAACCTATTAACGAGATGGCTAATGCAAGCCTACTTGAAAATGAAAATGCAAAGCCACGGCAGCTGTTGACATTTCCTGGAAAGAAGTTGATAGAAAACAGGCACCTGCAGCTAAGGGTGCACCTGTCTGCTTAATTCCTCATTAAAGTGCAATTTGGAACACCAACATGCAAAGCAAATCATTTTGATGAAACCTTTTGTTCTGCTGCTAACGGCTGCATTAAATTAACTGGGACAATACTGAAGAAGCAAAGTATGAAAATAGAACATAGATAAGTACAGCACTGGGACGGTCCTTCAGCCCTCAATGTCTGTGCCAATCATGATGCCAAGATTAACTAAACGAACTTACTCTCATCTGCCTGCACATGATCCGCATCCCCCCGTTCTCTGCATATCCTTGGCCCTATCTAAAAGACTTGAACACGTTAGAGGCAGGAAACATGTTCCCAATGTTGGGGGAGTCCAGAACAAGGGGCCACAGTTTAAGAATAAGGGGTAGGCCCTTTAGACCGGAGATGAGGAAAAACTTTTTCAGTCAGAGAGTTGTGAATCTGTGGAATTCTCTGCCTCAGAAGGCAGTGGAGGCCAATTCTCTGAATGCATTCAAGAGAGAGCTGGATAGAGCTCTTAAGGATAGCGGAGTCAAGGGGTATGGGGAGAAGGCAGGAACGGGGTACTGATTGAGAATGATCAGCCTTGATCACATTGAATGGCGGTGCTGGCTCGAAGGGCCGAATGGCCTACTCCTGCACCTATTGTCTATTGTTTATTGTCTAATGTCAATTGTCTATTGACCATGATTGCATCTGCCTCCACCACAAATCCTGGCAACTCTCTGTGCCAAAGACGCATCTCCTTTAAACTTTGCCCCTTTCACCTTTAAGCTATGTCTTGTCGTGTTTGGGATTTCTACCCTGGGAGGAAAGTTCTGATAGACTTCTATTAGGTTTCCACTCAAACTCTGGTGTTGAAATATTTATTTATAAATCTTCTTTTTGTTTCATTTGGTATTTTGCAACTTGTCTCTGTCATTCCATTCTGAGCATTGCAATGTGATATGCTCCTGAATACTGATGCAATGTTGGAAGATGTTGGCCAAGCTATATAACTATCTTAGATGATTCCATGTCTCCTCACGATTCTACCCAAGTAACAAACCCAGTTCTTGCCTTTCAAATATTTGCGGTTGGGAAGGACATTGTTATTTCTACAGTATGTATAACGTATAATGGAAGAGTGACTAGGATTATCAAAGTGTAAGTATTTTATTGCCATGTAAACACTGGGGCAAAGGACTAATAAAATAATAATAATAATAATGTAATAATATGCCTTTATTGTCATTCAAAATGAATTGAACGAAAACCATTTGCCACGCAGCCACTACAGTACAGAGTAAAAGACACAAGACACACAATTTTAACACAAACATCCATCACAGTGACTCCTCCAGACACCCCCTCACTGTGATGGAAGGCAAGAAAATTTCTTCTCTCTTCCCCCATGCTTCTCCCACGGACAGATAGTTCGACTTCTGCCGAGGCGACCGAGGCTCCCGACTCGCGCAGCCCCCGCAAGGAGATGGAAGGCCCCGCAGCTGAGCCGTGCCGGGCGATGGAAGGCCCCGCGGCCAAGCCGCGCCGGGCCAGCCAGGGACCTGCGAGCTCCCGATGTTGCAGTCCGCAGGGCACTTGGCCGAGCCACTGGAGGTAAAGCTGCAGCCTCCGAAAGTCGGCCAGCTCCGAGATGGTAAGTCCTGGCCCTGCGACTGGAGCCCTCAGGATCTATCCCAGCCGGAGGCCGCCCACTCCGCTGTGTTAGGCCGCAGCCCCACGGAGATACGACTCGGAAAAGGGTCGCATCTCCGTCGAGGAAGAGATTTAAAAAAAATAAAGGTTTCCCCCATCCACCCACCACCACCCCCCACATATACACAGCTAAAAATAGACTACTACACACATCTAACACTAACACATAGACAAAAAAAGAAACAAGACCAACAGAGTGCCGGCAAGCCGCAGCTGCATGGTGGCACAGCCACTTCCGGTTGCACAGGTTGAAATTAAATGCAGCAAAGATCAACTGAGTGTTTATTGAGTTCAAGTTTCAATCGGCCACCAAGCGAAATCTTCATGTTGCTTTAATTTAACACAAACATTTGAACTTTGTCCCTAGCTGTGACGCTAATATCAGTTTTTACAAAGACGATGGTGACACTGATTAACTTACCAAAAAACTGTCAGAGGCCTGGATGAAAATTGTGGTCTCAAAACTCCCCATAGAATTCTCCCCATGGAATTTAAATTCAGTAAAAAAAACAACAATCTTGATTAAAAAAAAAAAAAAAAAAAATCTCATTAGTGTTATAATTTTTTCCTGAAGACATCCGGATAAACTGGTATCACAACATACAGCAGGCGGGAGTCTTAACAAACATCAACTAATGATCAAAGTGATTCCCACCCATATGGTCCCCCTGGTATCTCCTGCAGATCTGAGAGTTAATCCTTAAAGCACATAACAGGTGTCCTCCTCTTCTAAGGGCTTAGGATATATTTACTTCACTCACTCTTCCTTGATACACAAGTGAAAAATCTGCTTGTGTTCTCCCTTTGTGGGAGCATAGCTGTGGCGGCACTGTGACACAGCGGTAGAGTTGCTGCCTTACAGCGCCAGAGACCCGGGTTCGATCCTGACTATGGGTGCCGTCTGTACGGAGTTTTTTACGTTCTCCCTGCGTGGGGTTTCTCTGGAAGCTCCGGTGTCCTCCCACATTCCAAAGACGTGCAGGTTTGTAGGTATTTGGCTTAGTAAAATTGTAATTAGAGTCATAGAGTCATAGTCATACAGTGTGGAAAGAGGCCCTTCAGCCCAACTCATCCACTCCGGCCAACATGTTCCAGCTACAATAGTCCCACTTACCTGCGCTTGGTCCACATCCCTCCAAACCTGTCCTATGCTTGTACCTGTCTAACTGTTTCTTAAACGATGGGATAGTCCCAGCCTCAACTATCTCCTCTGGCAGCTTGTTCCATACACTCACCACTGTGTGAAAAAGATATCCTTCCGATTCCTATTAAATCTTTTCCCCTTCACCTTCAACCTATGTCCTCTGGTCCTTGATTCCCCTACTCTGGGCAAAAGACTCTGTGCATCTACCCGATCTATTCCTCTTATGATTTTGTATACCTCCATAAGATCTCCCCTCATCCTCCTGCGCACCATGGAATAGAGACCCAGCCCATTCTACCTCTCCCTATAGCTCACACCCTCTAGTCCTGGCAACATCCTCATAAATCTTTTCTGAACCCTTTCAAGCTTGACAATATCTTTCCTTTTACATGGTGCCCAGAACTGAACACAATATTTTAATGCAGTCTCACCAACGTCTTATACAACTGCAACATGACCTCCCAACTTCTATACTCTATACTCGGACTGATGAAGGCCAAAGTGCCAATAGCCTTTTTGATCACTTTATCTACCTGCGACTCGACCATCAGGGAACCACGCACCTGTACTCCTAGATCCCTCTGTTCTACAACACTACCCAGAGGCCTACCATTTACTGCGTAGGCCCTTGTTCGATATCCCAAAATGCAACACGTCACACTTCCCTGTATTAAATTTCATCAACCATTCCTCTGCCCACCTGGCCAATCGATCCAGATCCTGCTGCAATCGTTCACAACCATCTTCACTGTCTGCAAAACCACTCACTTTGGTATCATCAGCAAACTTGCTAATCTTGCCCTGTATGTTCTCATCCAAATCATTGATGTAGATGACAAACAGTAACGGGCCCAGCACTGTTCTAGAGCCTGAAGAAGGGCCTTGACCCGAAACGTCACCCATTCCTTCTCTCCAGAGATGCTGCCTGTCCCGCTGAGTTACTCCTGCACTTGGTGCCGACCTTCGATTTAAACCAGCATCTGCAGTTCCTTCCAACACGAAATTCTGGATGCTGGTTTAAACCGAAGTCTATGCCTATGATCATGCTTAATGCACCATGTGACAAGTAAGGAGGGTTTGGAAGCTTCCTTCAATTCTATCACAATTGAGTGAATTAACTAAAGATGAAGATTTCTGGTTTGAGGCAGTCCAATTAACATACTTCATTGTCTAACATTCGGCTGATTGATGCGTGTGGTAATGTCATCATCAAGTGAGGAGACAGCTCACAATGTCTGATTGTAAAACTGTCCTTTTAATTTCAAACTGATTACTGCTTTCAATTGTGCATCGGAGCAGATCTTCTGAAGACTGTTTTTTGTTTTGAATTAATGGGTGCTCCTTGCACATAATTCTATAACCCCTGAGTAATCCCTGTCATGTTGCCCAGCAAAAACGATTCTGTAGTGTCGGATACGGAGGGGGCAGATCGTATTTGCCATTTCTGAATTCTGCGCAGTTCCCTCAAGCACAGCACCCGTAGATCATGTCTGAAGAAGGGTCTCGACCCGAAACATCACCCATTCCTTCTCTGCTGAGATGCTGCCTGACCTGCTGAGTTACTCCGGGATTTTGTGAATAAATACCTTCGATTTGTACCAGCATCTGCAGTTATTTTCCTACACTACCCGTAGATCATGCAATCCATCACGAAGAATGGCCAAGGGTGGCATTGTCAACAGCTGATTAGATGATGCCGATGATGATGATGATGATGATGATGATGATGATGATGATGATGATGATGATGATGATGATGATGATGATGATGATGATGATGATGATGATGATGATGATGATGATGATGATGATGATGATGATGATGGTGATGATGATGATGATGATGATGATGATGATGATGATGATGATGATGATGATGATGATGATGTTGATGATGATGATGATGATGATGAAGATACCATACAGGTGCTCCCTGGCTTACGATGCTTCGACTTACGATAGTCCGACTTTGCGATGGCGCAAACGGCAGCGACCCGCTGTTCGCTTCCGGCCACGCGATCAGGCGTATTAAATGCATTTTGACTTGCGATATTTTCGGGTTTCTGATGGGTTTACCCCATCGGACGTTGAGGAGCACATGTACCGTCACTTGTACCTAGCTAGGTGCAGTGAAATTCTTTGTTTTTTACACAGAAAGTACACAAAAGAGTCGCTACAATGGCGCCAATAAAGTTACAAAAGGTGCTCATCCCTTCTTTGTCCCCCCCCACCAGGTCCCCCTTTGTTCTCGGTGCCCCCCCCCCCCCCACACTGGGCCCCCCTTAGTTCTTGGCGCCCCTTCCCCCCCCCCTCACTGGTCCCCTTTGTTCTCGGTGTCCCCCCCCCACATTGGGCCCCCCTTAGTTCTTGCCGTCCCTCCCCCCCACCCCCTCCCCTCGTCAATTCCCCTTTGTTCACGGTGCCCCCCCCCATACTGGGCCCCCCTTAGTTCTTGGCGTCCCTCCCCCCCACCCCCTCCCCTCGCCGGTTCCCCTTTGTTCTCGGTGACCCCCCCCCCACACTGGGCCCCCCTTAGGTCTTGGCGCCCCTTCCTCCCCCTCCCACCCCACTGGTACCCCTTTGTTCGGTGCCCCCCCCCCATACTGGGTCCCCCTTAGTTCTTGGTGCCCCTTCCTCCCCCCCTCCCCCACCGGTCCCCCTTTGTTCATTAAACGTGGGTAACGGTGGGTAGGATTTGAATTAGTAGAGTGATTTGGGAGTCATTGAAAGCTGAAATGTCTCCCCATTCTAGAAATTTGAACATGACATCAATGCGACACTTTAGTTTAACGGACTCAAAAAGTTATTTAACTAAAGTGGACGAGTACAAACAACGGATAGTATGGGAAGCGACAGTGACGAGGGACGTAAAGCGGTGGGCTGACCATTCAGAGGCCATGCTGCAGGATGCACTGAGCGAAGTCGACTGGAACATGTTCCAAGCAAGTTCCAGAGACGTAAATGAGTTTGCGGAAGCGGTTACGGACTTCATTGCCACAATAGCCGATACCATCATCCCCACGGTAAGGGTCATTATCTTCCCTAACCAAAAACCCTGGGTGGACAGATCTATTCGCGTGGCCTTGAATGCTCGCACCGCTGCTTACAACTCCGGTCTGGCATCCGGCAACATGGACGACTACAAGGGAGAGTCCTACCGACTGCGAAGGGCAGTGAAGGATGCAAAAAGGAGGTACCGGGACAAGATGGAGTCACAGATGGAGCAGCAGGACACCAGGTGCCTTTGGCAGGGGCTACGGACTATAACTAGCTACAGTTCCAGCACCCCCTCAACCGGAAGTGCCGGCTCCTCCTTAGCTGATGACCTGAACTCTTTTTACGCACGGTTTGAGACGGGTAACACCACCAGCTCGCCGTCTAAAAACAGCACCGAAGGGGCGCTGGCTAGCAAGGCTGGAGGGGGATCCATCGCCGGGGATGTGCACACATTCTCGGTGTCCAAGCATGAGGTGAGGTGGGCTCTGACGCGTGTGAACACGAGGAAAGCTGGAGGCCCAGATGGTATATCTGGGCGAGTACTAAAGTCTTGTGCTACTCAGCTTGCTCCAGTGCTCACCACAATATTCAACCTCTCCTTGGCAAAGTCCGTGGTCCCTGCATGCTTCAAAAGATCCATCATTGTACCGGTGCCAAAGAATGCCTCTCCAGCGTGTTTAAATGACTACCGACCGGTGGCCCTCACCTCGGTTGTCATGAAATGCTTTGAGAGGCTAGTCAAGAAGCACATCTGTGCCCTCCTTCCTCGCAACATGGACCCACTACAGTTCGCATACCGTCCGAACAGGTCCACGGATGATGCGGTCTCCCAGGTTCTACACACCGCTCTCTCTCATCTGGACAGCCAGGGGGGCTATGTGAGGATGCTGTTCATTGACTTTAGTTCAGCATTCAACACAATAGTCCCCAGCAGACTGGTTGAGAAGCTGCTGGAACTGAGGATTAGCACCCCTCTGTGTGCCTGGGTCCTGGACTTTCTCACTGCCAGACCCCAAGTGGTCAGAATGGGGGAACACACATCTAGCTCCCTCACCCTGAACATAGGATCCCCCCAGGGCTGCGTCCTTAGCCCCCTACTGTACTCCCTGTACACACATGACTGTGGGGCCAGGTTCAGCTCAAACTCCATCATCAAGTTTGCTGATGACACTGTGGTGGTGGGCCGGATCTCCAACAACGATGAGAAGGCCTACCGGGAGGAGGTGGCTGATCTGGCACTCTGGTGTCAGGACAATAGCCTCCTCTTGAATGTCACTAAAACAAAGGAGCTGATTGTGGACTTCAGAAGGGCTAAACATCCAAGGACGTACACGCCACTGGAGATAAATGGGTCTATTGTGGATAGGGTGAGCAGTTTTAAATACTTGGGAGTCCGCATCGCAGAGGATCTGACGTGGGCAACGCACATTGCCGTACTGGTGGGTAAGGCTAAGCAGCGCCTTTACCACCTTAGACAACTGAGGAAATTCAGAGTGTCTCTGAGGATCCTTCATTGCTTCTACTCTGGGGCTGTAGAGAGCATCCTGTCCGGCAACATTACAGTCTGGTTTGGGAACAGCTCTGCCCAGGACAGGATGGCCCTGCAGAGAGTAGTGCGTTCGGCAGAACGCACCATGGGAACTACACTCGTCCCCCTGCAGGACCTATACATCAGGAGGTGCAGATCCAGAGCAAGCAAGATCATGAGGGACCCCTGCCATCCCAGTAACGGACTGTTCCAGATGCTACGATCAGGCAAACGCCTTCGCTGTCACGCTGTGAAAACGGAGAGGATGAGACGGAGCTTCTTCCCACAGGCCATCAGGACTGTCAACTTTTATAACCCCAGAGACTACATTTTTGTCGACACTAATAGTAACTTATTAACTTTATTTATATGCTGTAACTGTAATTCTTTTTGTGCACATCCCGCAGGCATTGCCACTTTGATTTCACTGCACATCGTGTATGTGTATGTGACAAATAAATTTGACTTGACTTGACAAACAAATGAGTCTTTTAGTAGATAGGTGAAGTGCAATAGTGATTTCGTTATTTGTGTTTCGAAACCTTTGAGTTTGTCCAGTGTGAGCAGTTTGCAGTAGTCTTTGTTGCATGTCAATTACATCATGTGTGTGTTCCTGAGGGAATGTCTGTTGGTTGAAACTCTGGCTGCTACACCTGCAGGCTCTAATAGTTTGCTTCAAATGATCTCTCTTAGTTCGGCAGCAAAGGGCAAGGAGGTAGCAGGGGGGTTTTTACTCTGCAAAATCTACATGAAGAATGTTGGATTGAACCAAACTGATATGAATTTGTGCTTTATTAGTATTCAAATCACGGAAATGTACTTATTTGTGTCCAGTTTCTCAAAAGGCAGCTGAAAATCGTTGAATTAAATTAAATTAAATTAATGAAAACTAACCATATGAGTCGGTGATACCAAACTGTTCAAAATGCACAATAATGCTGAATCCTGGACACGAGGAGAATTCATTCAAATCTCCCTCAGGCTGTTTTCATAACCTAGAGGCTTAATTTTATTTTGCATATATATTCAGCCAGGTTTAAGAAAAAGACGGAAAAAAAAACCCTGCCCGCCTCTATCTTTGGATCCTTAATGAAATGACAGAGATATCTAGTTTTGAAATGTGCACATTCTAAGTGTATGATTTCATGCATAGAAATGAGAAAGGGTCTGCCAGTCCTGTTGTGTGTCTGGTCGTGAGATCTGCCAATCGTCATGTCAGCCAAGCAGCAAAAAGAAACTCCAAGGCTTCATTTACTTAACTGCAAGTCCCAATTTTACACAAAAATAGCAAAACAAGAATCAAGAACAAATTATTGACCAAAAAAAAGGCATTCTATTTTCAAATACAAACCCACTTTCTTGTAAAAACCTGTAGATGTCAAATGTAATGCTCATAAAATCTTTGTTGACACGGTGGCGCAGCGGTAGAGTTGCTGACTTATAGTGCTAGAGACCCGGGTTTGATCCTGACTACGGGTGCTGTCTGTACGGAGGTTGCACCTTCTCCCTGTGACTGCGTGGGTTTTCTCCGGGTGCTCCGGTTTCCTCCCACATTCCAAAGACGTGCGGGTTTTTTGGCTAATTGGCTTCTATACATTGTTCCCCAGTGTGTAGGATAGAACTAATGTACGGGTGACCGCTGGATAGCACGGACTAGGTGGGCCGAAGGGTGCGTTTCTACGCTGTATCTCTAAAATTAAAAGTATAATTTTTGGTGTGGTCTTCTTAACTATCACTGTGAACCTGTGGCAAAAAAAATGTGCAAAATTTTGTATGCAGCTAACTCTTCAATTTCATATTTCATGTTATTCGTGCCCCCTAGTTTGTCAGGGTGTTAGTGACAGATTTTTTAACAGTCCTACAAACCATTGACTGTCAATGCTGCCATCATCATTCAACACTGAAGGAGCCATTTTGTCCAATTTGTCTATGCCAGCTGTCAAAGCTTCCTAATAACTCCCGTTCACCTGCTTCATTCCCATAGTCCCTCTACGTTTCTTCTATGTACAATTTTATTCCGAGAGTTATTACTGAATCTTGTTTCAGCACGCTTTCTCACCATGTCAATTCAATGCATTATTTAAAAAATAGCCTTCCCTCGGTAAATCCTTCAATAATTGTTAAAACTTTGTGTTTTCCGACCCTCAATCAGTTTTTCCACCCATCGTCACCTCCAGGTTGCTATGAAGGAGAGAGAAGAGATTCTTTCCTTTTCTTTTTTGGGGTACTCATTGGTTGCATTTTACCAAACACACGCCCGAGGTTATTGGCTCCACTAAATTTCCATACGTCTTCGTCTACGTTGTGAAAATTAATTCCAGTCACATTTGTCCCACATTGCGGGCGAAGTCCCGGTAAATCTCAAGAGCTTTTCAAGAGAGAGTTCGATACAGCTCCTAGGGCTAACGGAATCAAGCGATATGGGGAAAAAGCAGGAACTGGGTAGTCTTGCACCTATTTTCTATGCTTCTAGGAAAAATAACTGCTGATGCTGGTTTAAATCGAAGGTAGACACAAAAAGCTGGAGTAACGCAGTGGGTCAGGCAGCATCTCGGGAGAGAAGGAATGGGTGACGTTTCGGGTCAAGACCCTTCTTCAGACTGATGTCAGGGACTGAGGCCTAGTGCAAATTGGAGGAAGAGCACCTCTTATTTCGCTGGGGCAGTTTACACCCCAGCGGTATGAACATTGACTTCCCTAACTTCAGTAGTCCCTGCTTTCCCTCTCTGTCCCCTCCCCCTTCCCAGTTCTCCCACTAGTCTTCTATGTTTCTGTGTTTCCTAAGGGATTGAATTCTTCCAAAAGAATTGTGCCCTGACTTAATCATAATTAAGCATAATATTGTCGTATATTAAAGGGGACCAGATCCGTCACCTGTCAGTTCCTTTCGACATTAGACTTTTGTTTCTTTTTCTTTTTCTTAAATTTTTTTTTTTTTTTTTTAGAGATACAGCGCGGAAACAGGCCTTTCGGCCCACCGAGTCCGCGCTGCCCAGCGATCCCCGCACGTTAACACTATCCTACACACACTAGGGACAATTTTTACATTTACCCAGTCAATTAACCTACAAACCTGTACGTCTTTGGAGTGTGGGAGGAAACCGAAGATCTCGGAGAAAACCCACGCAGGTCACGGGGAGAACGTACAAACTCCGTACAGACGGCGCCCGTAGTCAGGATCGAACCCGAGTCTCCGGCGCTGCATTCGTTGTAAGGCAGCAACTCTACCGCTGTGCCACCGTGTTTCTTTGGAGAAACAGCGTGGAAACAGGCCCTTCGGCCCACCGAGTCCGTGCCGACCCGCGATCACCCCATACACTAGTACTATCCTACATGCTAGGGACAGTTTCCAAATTTTTTAAACAAAGCCAATTAACCTACAAACCTGTACGTCTTTGGAGTGTGGGGAGAAAACAGGAGCAGCAGGAGAAAACTCACGCGGTCAGAGGGAGAACGTACAAACTCCGTACAGACAGCACCCGTAGTCGGGATCGAACCTGGGTCTCTGGCGCTGTAAGGCAGCAATGCTACTGCCCATAGATGCTGCCTTACCCACTGAGTAGCCCCAGCACTTTGTGTTTTGATCAAGATTCTGGCATTTGCAGATGTCCGTGTCGCCAGCTTGTATTTGTGCGTGTGGTTTCTGCACATGATATGTGAACGCAAAGCTTTTAGTCCCTTCCATCCCTTCCTCAGATGCAGGTGGGCTTTTAGTTCGAACTCTTGTAGTCTTCTTTTTAAATGGTGTTTGGGACACCCAAAATGTTATGCAAGTTAAACATGAAAAGATTAATGGAATAGTAGTAGTCATTATATTTTGAATCCGTGGTCTCTCATTGTGACCTACCTGCATTCTTAAAGTACCTTAATTAACATGCCAAAGCACGTCAGAAGAAGAGAATCTAACAATATGTTTTAATAAGGCAAGAGGGCAGACAAAGTTTGACTAGGAGGTTGGTTTAAAAGCGGGTCTTGCAGAGGTAGCACCACCAATGTTGGGTTGTTGTAAACCAAATTGACCAGAAAGTTTCTTGACTTGCATTGCACTGCCGTTGCTATTTTGCAAAGGTCTGGTGGAAACCAGGGGCGGCACGGTGGCGCAGCGGTAGAGTTGCTGCCTTACAGCGAATGCAGCGCCGGAGACTTAGGTTCAATCCTGACTACGGGCGCCGTCTGTACGGAGTTTGTACGTTCTCCCTGTGACCTGCGTGGGTTTTCTCCGAGATCTTCGGTTTCCTCCCACACTCCAAAGACGTACAGGTACGTAGGTTAAAATTGACTGGGTAAATGTAAAAATTGTCCCTAGAGTATGTAGGATAGTGTTAATGTGCGGGGATCGCTGGACGGCATGGACTCGGTGGGCCGAGGGGCCTGTTTCTGCGCTGTATCTCTAAATCTAAAAAAACCCTCTTTAATCCTGATTAGAGTTGGTTGACAATTCCTATCTCCATACATCTTTTTGAGAAATACGAGGCTTCCTCTATTTAGGAGCAGAGATCATTTACCGTCCCTGATTGTTATTTGCTGTAGATCATGAACTACTTCGTGAAAGAAAGTAAAACCTGTTCTCTTATGCTGTCCACTGGCATCGTCCCGCCATCCCTCAAAATCGCTGCTGTCACCCCCATTCTGAAAAAACCTGGTCTCAACCCTGACACCCCAAACAACTTCAGACCAATCTCCAACCTACCCTTTCTGTCCAAAGTTTTGGAACGCGCTGTAGCTTCCCAACTCAAATGCCACCTCTCTACCAATAACCTGTATGAAACTTTCCAATCCGGATTCCGCTCAAACCACTGTACTGAAACTGCGCTCCTCAAAATCACAAACGACATTCTCCTCTCCTCCGACGCTGGCAACCTCAACATCCTCATCCTACTTGACCTCAGCGCCGCCTTTGACACCATAAATCACTCCATTCTCCTCACCCGACTTGAAACCTCCCTTAACATCACCGGCACAGCCCTATCCTGGTTCAAATCTTACCTCTCTGACAGACACCAGTTCATCTCCATTAACAACTGTAAATCCCCCACCGCTCCCCTCCCCCAAGGTATCCCCCAAGGCTCAGTCCTTGGCCCCCTCCTCTTCATCCTCTACCTGTTCCCCCTTGGTCAATTAATCCGCCGTCATGGTCTCAACTTCCACTGCTTCGCCGATGATATCCAGCTCCTCATCTCCACCAAGTCAATCTCCTCCACCACACACTCTACACTGACAAACTGCATCACTGAAATAAAATCTTGGCTTCAATCAAATTTCCTCAAACTCAATTGCAACAAATCTGAAATCATCATCATTGGTCCAAAAACGCTCACCAAATCCACCCAAAACCATCCTCAACATTGATGGTCTCCCAGTATCCACCTCACCTCACATCCGGAATCTTGGAATCATCTTTGATCAAGCCCTCTCCTTCGACAAACACATCAAACACATCACAAAGACAGCCTTCTTCCACCTCAAAAACATTGCCCGTCTCCGTCCATCCCTCTCCTCCACAGCTGCAGAAACCCTCATCCACGCCTTCATCACCTCCCGTCTGGACTACTGCAACAGCCTCCTCTATGGCGCACCCTCAAAAATCATCAGTAAACTTCAATACATTCAAAACTCCGCTGCCCGTCTACTCACCCACACCCCGATCTGTGACGATATCACCCCCGTCCTTTATAAACTCCACTGGCTCCCCATCCCCCAGAGAATCCAGTACAAAATCCTCCTCATAACCTACAAAGCCCTCCATAACCTGGCCCCATCCTACCTGACCGACCTCCTCCACAGGCACACTCCCACCTGCACCCTCCGCTCTGCTGCTGCCAATCTCCTATCCCCCCACATCCGGACCAAACTCAGATCCTGGGGGGACAGGGCTTTCTCCATCGCTGCTCCCACCCTATGGAACTTACTTCCCCAAAACGTTAGAGACTCCTCCACACTCACCACATTCAAAACATCGCTGAAGTCTCACCTGTTCAGTACTGCCTTCAACCACTGAAGGTCACCTCACCTTCTGCCTCCTTTCTCTGTTCGTTTATTTATTTACTTATTTATCTATTTATTAATTTCCCTATGTTCTCTAAATCTCTGTAAAGCGTCTTTGAGTATATGAAAAGCGCTATATAAATAAAATACATTATTATTATTATTATTATGTTCATCATTGTTTCTTTCACCAGTTTCACTAGTTGAGTGGCATTTAGTCCAGGGACAATACACATTGAGGGACCAGAGGACATAGGTTTAAGGTGAAGGGTGAAAAGATTGAATAGTAATCTGAGGGGTAACTTTTTCACACAAAGGGTGGTGGGTGTATGGAACAAGCTGCCAGAGGAGGTAGTTGAGGCTGGGACTATCCCAATGTTTAAGAAGCAGTTAGACAGTTGCATGGATCGGACAGGTTTGGAGGGATATGGACCAAATGCTGGCAGGTGGGACTAGTGTAGCTGGGACATGTTGGCTGGTGTGGGCATGTTGGGCCGAAGGGCCTGTTTCCAAACTATCACTCTATGACATTTCACTTTAAGTAGTGTAGCCTAGTTTTAACTAGAGCTAACCAGTCATTATATTAGTTTCCTGTTTACACCTACCTTTAATTAATGGCATAATGATGATTAATAGCAAGGTGCAAAAAAAGGCATGTTGCTTATTTTACACTGAAGGCCTGTTGGTCAATTGCAATCCCCACTCGTATTTCCATAAGGCTGCAAATATATCTTTCCCTGTGCTTTTGCTGAACTAATTACTATATCTTCCTTTGAAATATTTTTTTTTCACCACAGATTTTCAATCTTAATTATCTTATTTACATACAAAGGCAAGGAAACTAAAAGATATTAAAAATGAGCAGAAAGCTAGAGAACTGTTATTACAATTTCTTGTCAATGTTGCCTGGTAGTGGAATATTAATCAGCCTGCATTAATTTTCGATTATAAATGTCGCTCGTATGGTTTAATCATT
The DNA here is from genome assembly GCF_053455715.1 of Rhinoraja longicauda. Lineage (NCBI taxonomy): Eukaryota > Metazoa > Chordata > Chondrichthyes > Rajiformes > Arhynchobatidae > Rhinoraja > Rhinoraja longicauda. Next base: position 136,780,594 of record NC_135953.1, on the reverse strand, counting down.
AAAAAATACAAGGACAGAATTTCTGCTCCGGTCATTGATTTTGGTTGAAATAACTCCAGTAAGTCTGTGTAAGTAGTGGGGAGCCAATGTTAGCAGCCAATGTTCTGCTTGCTTCACATTTTAAGGGATGGAGATGTCAATAAACCTGGATGAGGTGTGTGAAGGAACTGCAGATGCTGGTTTACACCGAAGAAAGGCACAAAATACTGGAGTAACTCAGCGGGATAGGCAGCATCTCTGGAGAGAAGGAAAGGGTGACGTTTCGGGTCTAGACCCTTCTTCAGACTGAGAGTCAGGGGAGAGGGAGACGCAGAGATAAGGAAGTGTAAGGTGTGAAAACGAGACATCAAAAGATTTCACACCTTACACCTCTTTATCTATGTGTTTCTTCTCCCCTGACTCTCAAAATGAAGAAGGGTCTCGAGCCCGAAACGTCACCCATTTCTTCTCTCTAGAGATGCTGCCTGTCCCGCTGAGTTACTCCTGCACTTTGTGTCTAACCTGGATAAGGTCTCGGGACAATCCACAGGAAGGGTATCCATTACCAATTGAACAAAATCCATCTAATTTTCTACCATCACCAGTGGAGATCAAGTTAGTAGATGCAAGAATATTAATTTATTGACCAACAGGAATTTATCTTTTTTGCGAATGTGATTGCTGTGAGTTTTTACTACATCTTTATCAAGCTGCCAAAGACCCTAAATTCTGACAAAAGAAGATGATGGCCGAGAACTCAAGTGGACCAAGGCATTTTGCAGCACAAAGGAAAATCATTGTCCGTGTTCCAGCTCCTAACTCATGGGGCAGAGGCAAGGGAGCAAAAGGGTTTTGGGATATCCATCAGCAGGAATAGTTTAGTTTAATTTAGAGATACGGCGTGGAAACGGGCCCTTCAGCCCACCGAGTCCGTGCCGACCAGCGATCCCTGTGCATTAACACTATCTGACACAAACTAGGGACAATTTACAATTTTACCGAAGCCAATTACAACTTTGGAGTGTGGGAGGAAATCAAAGCACCCAGAGAAAGCCCACGCAGGTCACGGGGAGAACGTACAAACTCCGTACGGACAGCACCCCTAGTCAGGATCGGACCCAGGTCTCTGGCGCTGTAAGGCAGCAACCCCACCACCATGCTTCAGGACTTGGTAATGTCATGGTGGAGAGGGGGTGGCAATGATTAGTTCCTAGGTATCGAGGCAAGGGTTTGGACATTAGATCAGTGTGAGGTGACATTGGGGGGAGGGATGGATTGTGACTAGGTCGAGTGTGGAATCATTCAGAGGCATCGGGTTAGCAGTGTTTGGAGCATTGTGAGAGCACTGTGAGAAATTTTGGGCCTCACATCTGAGGAAGGATGTGTTGGCTCTGGAGAGGGTCCAGAGGAGGATTACAAGAATGATTCCAGGAATGAGTAGGTTAACACATGATGAGCGTTTGTCAGCACTGGGTCTGTACTCGCTGGAGTTTAGAAGGTTGAGGGGGACCTCATTGAAACTTACAGAATAATGAAAGGCTTGGATAGAGTGGATGTGGAAAAGATGTTTCCACTGGTGGGAGAGTCTAGGACCAGAGGTCACAGCCTCCGAATTAAAGGGTGTTCTTTTAGGAAAGGAGGAGGAACTTCTTTAGTCAGAGGGTAGTTAATCTGTGGAACTCATTGCCACAGAGGGCTGTGGAGACCAAGTCAGTGGATATTTTTAAGGCAAAGATGGACAAATTCTTGAGTAGAACGGGTGTCAAGGGTTACAGGGAGAAGGCAGGAAAATGGGATGAGGAGCCAGAGTCCAGCCATGATTAAATGGCAGGGTGGACTCGATGGGCCGAATAGCCTGATTCTACTCCTATGACTTGTGAACTTGTGAACCGAGACATTTGGATGACCATGAGGCATAGTCATCAGGGAGCATACAGTTAATCCGCAATATTCATTTGCTAGCGATTTTTAAATAATCTCAAAATGTGTCACTTCCTCCGGACTGACAGGACAGGGGGGAGATAGCCAGTATAAAGAGGAGGGGGTATTCCACCAGGTGGTGCTTTGATGGCAGCCTTGCCTACAGTCTGTCTGTCCTTTTCGTCCTTTCTTTGTTATTTTTCGTGAGTTTTAAAAGTATGTGTTAATGTTCTCTGGTTTGTTTTATGCGGGGGGGGGGGGGGGGGGGGGTGGTGGGTGGGGGGAGTCGGGGGAAACTTTTTTCAATCTCTTACCTTGCCGGAGATGCGGTGGGTTTTCTGGATCGTATCTCCGGTCGCTCTGTGGCCTAACATCGTGGAGCTGGTGGCCTTGCCTGGGACTGACTTTGAGCCACACAGCGGGGCGTGGACTTACCGTCTGAGCATGCGATTCCTTGCCTGGATCGACGCTCCAACCGCGGCCTGCGGACTTTAACATCAAGGAGCTCACAGTCTCGGGTTGAGACCGATGTCGGGAAGCTCCAAAAGTCCCATGACGTTCGACAAGCCCCGACCCGGGGTAGCTTGCACGGTGCGGGGAAGCTGAGATTCCCCCCCGATGCAGGAGCTCGATCGCCCCGATGAGGAAGGCCCGATCGTCGGCAAAGGGAGTAAGATCGTCCCGTCAACGGAAGGTTAGAGGCCCCCGACCGCTGGAGGACAAATGAAGGGGAGAGATTGAACTTTTTTTCGCCTTCCATCACAGGGAGGAATGTGGAGGAGTCACTGTGGTGGATGTTCATGTTAAAATGTATTCTGTGTGTCCTGTTGCTTTTTATTGGTATGACTGTATGGAAAATGAAATTCCTTGTATGTTGCAAAACATACTTGGCTAATAAAGTATGATTGTGATTATGATTATGGTGGGTCAGGAGCGGTCACGTGATAGGTGGAGCAGTGAGGAGGGGGTGTATTGGGATCACGTGGAGAGCACTCACGAAGAAGGCTGCTTTTTCAGCCAACTTTCTGAGCCTCCGCCTGTGCACTAATGCACTTTGCTGGCACAAAGCAGAGAGCAAGTGGAGGCCAGGGATGACTCTGACATCAACTGAGGGGGAATCCAGGCAGGATGTCAACATGGTGCTGCTTGCAAGTGACATGATTGTGTCACTGCACTCCCGGCAGGAGGCAAATATCACGAGTGGGCAGCAGGAGAGGTGCTGGGTGACGAGAGAGACACGGTTTGACGGGTAGATCTGCAGCCACAGATAGCGGTGGAGGGCAACGCTGGGCCCATGCCCTGGGTCAGGGAATGCTGTGCCACAAGAGGTTCGATGACTTCAGTCGCAGACAAGCCCAGCGCATTGCCATGTTCCACAAAGTGCAGGCACTGCCTCGGGCACGAGGAAACACAAGAGCCTGCAGATGCTGGAACCTTGAGCCTTCAGTCAGAGAGTTGTAAATCTGTGGAATTCTCTACCTCAGAAGGCAGTGGAGGGCAATTCTCTGAATGCATTCAAGAGAGAGCTCGATAGAGCTCTTAAGGATAGCGGAGTCAGGGGGTATGGGGAGAAGGCAGGAACGGAGTACTGATTTAGAATGATCAGCCATGATCACATTGAATGGTGGTGCTGGCTCGAAGGGCCGAATGGCCTCCTCCTGCACCTATTGTCTATTGTCTATGGTAATGGCAGTTCCTCTACCTTCTCAAAGTCCAACTTCGAAAGCCATTGCTGCTCGGGGATGTGGTGGAGGTACAGTTTACACACACACCGTACTCGAAGATAGCAAAAACGAATCTTCCGAAGGCTGTCTCTTGATTAATTGGTCTTTATCAAAGTAGCACAAATCAAAAGAATAATTCATAGCTTATCGTTCTTATCAACTGTTTCCTCTTCAACCAACACAGTTGTTACCGTGTGGTCGGGAAGAAAGGGTTGGGGGATGTGAATGGTGAATGGTGGAGATAATCAGAAGGTGAGACTATGGGCGAAGAAGACGTCTATGTACTCCAAAGACGTACAGGTATGTAGGTTAATTGGCTGGGCAAATGTAAAAATTGTCCCTAGTGGGTGTAGGATAGTGTTAATGTGCGGGGATCGCTGGGCGGCGCTGGACCCGGTGGGCCGAAGGGCCTGTTTCCGCGCTGTATCTCTAAATCTAAATCTAAATCTAAATCTAAAGAAGGTGGAGTATGGTACTGAGTAAGGACGGCGGGGAAGGCAGATGGGGATGTTGGAGGGAGGGGCGGGATGGGAGGGGTGTGTGGGTGATGGGCACATGGTGAGGGCGAGGGAGAAGCTGGGTGATGGGGGGACGGGGTGGGGCGTTGCAGGGAAGAAGGGGCATGTGTGACAATAGACAATAGACAATAGACAATAGACAATAGACAATAGACAATAGACAATAGACAATAGACAATAGACAATAGACAATAGACAATAGGTGCAGGAGTAGGCCATTCAGCCCTTCGAGCCAGCACCGCCATTCAATGCGATCATGGCTGATCACTCTCAATCAGTACCCCGTTCCTGCCTTCTCCCCATACCCCCTCACTCCGCTATCCGCTGTGGGAGGATTGGGAACGAGGGAGGGGGGAAACGCAGGGGCAGGGGGGCAGGGAGAGGCACCGTCTCTCCTCTCTCCATGCCATGCTCCTGCCTGTCTGTTTATTGAACGTTCTGCCTTTGACTCCTGTATCGACCTTCACCCTTCCGCTTGCCTCACAACTGCGCTCGGACCCATTCTCCTGCCGATCTAGACTAAACCCTCTCTTGTACATGTAATAGATCCACCATGTTATTCGTCCTTGTCCAGTTCAGGTGCAACCCATCCCTCTTGTACAGCTCAATAGACAATAGACAATAGACAATAGGTGCAGGATGAGGCCATTCGGCCCTTCGAGCCAGCACCGCCATTCAATGTGATCATGGCTGATCATTCTCAATCACTACCCCGTTCCTGCCTTCTCCCCATACCCCCTGACTCCACTATCCTTAAGAGCTCTATCTAGCTCTCTCTTGAATGCATTCAGAGAATTGGCCTCCACTGCCCTCTGAGGCAGGAAATTCCACAGATTCACAACTCTCTGACTGAAAAAGTTTTTCCTCATCTCAGTTTTTCCTCATCTCAGTTTTTCGTCATCTCTGCCCCACGAGAGACCCCCAATGGTCTTAAAATCTGAATCTATAATCCCCTGCCCAACCCCTCAGCCACACATACTAGAATCACAGAAAATAGGTGCAGGAGTGGGCCATTCGGCCCTTCGAGACAGCACTTCCTTTCAATATGATCATGGCTGATCGTCCAAAAATGGCTTACTGATTGTGGATGATCAGCCATGATCATATTGAATGGTGGTATTTATTTTCACAAAATGCTGGAGTAACTCAGCAGGTCAGGCAGCATCTCAGGAGAGAAGGAATGGAAGGGCCGAATGGCCCACTCCTGCACCTATTGTCTATGATTCTATGATTCTAGTATGTGCGGCTGAGGAGTTGGGCAGGGGATTATAGATTCAGATTTTAAGACCATTGGGGGTCTCTCATGGGGCAGAGGTGAGCTGTCCAAAATCAGTACCCCGTTTCGGCTAAAGTCCAGGACAGGCTTCCTCAACGAAGTTGAACCAAATGCTGAAGCAGAAGGTACTGGAGTTGCATTATGGGAAGAGTGACTATCCAGTCTCCCATCAACGACATCCATGTCCATCAGTGCCAAAGCAGAACTTCCTCCTGGGGCCGAATCAAGCTGGGCTGAATGGAAGTGCCTCAACCGACTGAGAGCTGGCGATGGTCGTTGTAAAGCGACTGTCAAGAAGTGGGGTTATATAGACACTGAAGACGTCATCTGCGTTTGTGGCACTGAACCGCAAACGATGGAGCACCTGTTGAGATGTTCTCTATTGGACCACGGATGCAAAGCTGAGGGCCTCACAGAGAACAATGATATTGCTAAGAGTTGTGTTCGGTTTTGGCTGAAACACAATATCTAGCACGTGCGGACACGACAAGAAGAAAAAGTACCCCGTTCCTGCTTTTTCCTCGTATCCCTTGATTCCTTTAGCCCTAAGAGCTAAGTCCAACTCTCTCTTGAAAACTATGTCCTATGTTCTTGTTCCTACCCTCGCTGGTACATGCTACTGGGAGTAATCTGCAGATTACTACCCCTGTGGTGCTTCATTTAAACCTCCCCCATCATTGTTTCCATGTGCTCAATCTACGCAAATATTTTGCTCCAGAACAGGGCACATAGAATTGACCTAGGTTAATTCCCGGAATGGCAGGACTGTCATATGTTGAAAGACTGGAGCGACTAGGCTTGTATACACTTGAATTTAGAAGGATGAGAGGAGATCTTATCAAAACGTATAAGATTATTAAGGGGTTGGACACGTTAGAGGCAGGAAACATGTTCCCAATGTTGGAGGAGTCCAGAACAAGGGGCCACAGTTTAAGAATAAGGGGTAGGCCATTTAGAACTGAGAGGAGGAAAAACTTTTTCAGTCAGAGAGTTGTGAATCTGTGGAATTCTCTGCCTCAGAAGGCAGTGGAGGCCAATTCTTTGAATGCATTCATGAGAGAGCTAGATAGAGCTCTTAAGGATAGCGGAGTCAGGGGGTATGGGGAGAAGGCAGGAACGGGGTACTGATTGAGAATGATCAGCCATGATCACATTGAATGGCGATGCTGGCTCGTAGGGCCGAATGGCCTCCTCCTGCACCTATTGTCTATTGTTTATTGTCTATTGACCTTGCAAACGCACTTGTTTTTATAATGACAGATACTTTCCTATCTGTTGCCAATGCCAAGAGTTAAACCATATGACTTGATGGCAGAGAGCTGTGCCTATGAATTAATCTTTGCTTGTGGTGTTAAGCATACTATTTACCAGTACTTTTGTATGAAGGTCTACTTCCAAAATTCATTCCATTAACATCAGCATTGTGACTTTCAGAGTCAGTCTAGCATCTGCTACCAAAACTACTTAGAGCCTTCAATGTCACTCTGAAGGATGAATTTTCAGGTGTCGGCTTTTATTCTCGTGTTTCAGAGATAATGTTGCAATCTAATTTAAGCATTAAAGATAGATGGGGGATTTAGTGAGATAGATAGAAACTATTTCCTCTGGTGGGCCATGTCAGAGCAAAATAACGAATGTTAAATATCATATCATATCATATCATATATATACAGCCGGAAACAGGCCTTTTCGGCCCTCCAAGTCCGTGCCGCCCAGCGATCCCCGTACATTAACACTATCCTACACCCACTAGTGACAATTTTTACATTTACCCAGCCAATTAACCTACATACCTGTACGTCTTTGGAGTGTGGGAGGAAACCGAAGATCTCGGAGAAAACCCACGCAGGGCACGGGGAGAACGTACAAACTCCTTACAGTGCAGCACCCGTAGTCAGGATCGAACCTGAGTCTCCGGCGCTGCATTCGCTGTAAAGCAGCAACTCTACCGCTGCACTACCGTGCAAGATTGATGTCACGAGGTGCTTCTTTACATAAAATGCAGGAGACGCCTAGCATTCTCTCTCTGGTAAAGTGGCTGATCGTTGTTCAATTTAAAACTTTAACATGGAGGTTGACAGGACTTTGGCAAGGGAGGATCAGGGAGACAGGGTTGGTGGAAGTAGCCACAAGTTGATCATTTGGTTCCCAATTAGTGATGGAAATGGACTCCGAAGCACGAAGAACGTTCTGTTCCAATTTCTTAAAAGTTCATGCTGAGCAGATTTGGGAGCAGTTTTGGGGCCCATGTCAGAGGAAGGATATGCTGGCATTGGAGAGGGACCAGAGGAAGTTTACAAGAATGATTGGGTTAACACATGATGAACATTTGACAGCTTGGGCCTGCACTCTCTAGAGTTTAGAAGGATGGGGAGGGGGGGGGGGGGGGGGGGGACCTCATTGAAACTTACCAAATAGTGAAAAGCTTGGATAGAGTGGGTGTGGAGAGGATGTTTTTATTAGTGGGAGAGTCTAGGATCAGAGGCCAGAGCCTCAGAATAAAAGGATGTACCTTTAGGAAGGAGATGAGGAGGAATTTCTTGAGTGGTGAATCTGTGGAATTATTTGCCACAGAAGTTTGTGGAGGCCACATTGATGGATATTTTTAAGGCAGATTTGAACAGATTCCTGATTTATACGGGTGTCAGGGGTTATGGAGAGAAGGCGGGAGAATGGGGTTGAGAGGGAGAGATAGACCAGCCATGATTGAATGGCGGAGTAGACTTGATGGGCCGAATGGCCTAATTCTGCTCTTGGAACTTACGAATCGATGAAGTTATGAGTTGTGAACATATCCACCTACTTCAATATTGGATCCAAATTGTAAATACATTTTGTGTTGCATTAATTAAGTCGAAAAAAACATAGAGCGAGAGTAGAAATTGCACTGCGGACTCGAAGCCATTAGTGTGTGAAACATAGTCAAATGTGGACCTGGGTCGGTGCCAATGCTGTGATGATCTGGTGTAGAATTGCATGTTACAAGGATTTTTATTCAGTTACAAGAAATCTGAGGCTGAACTAATCGAGATTGGAATAATTCAGTTCGCTGTCTCAGGGCAATGTTCATCCCGCTTAATACGGGACTTAGTTTGCAAACATTCAGGTGATCTGCACTGTGCCCATCTGTAGGCTCTTAACTAGATTGGTTTAGTTTGTGGATCGGCTGAGTTCCGGCTCACTGGTCACTTTCGAGATTGCCATTGTGTTCCAACTGGCCTCTGCACATCTTACCGAAATAAACATGGCACGTTGCAAATGTGTTTCACCAACTGTAAATTGCTTTGGCATAGTCTGGAGTTGTCACAGTGCTAGATAAATACATGTCTTTCTCATTTTATCTTTAAACCACACTTTCTGCCAGACCATCATCAGCATACTTATTGATATAACTTATTGATATATTATTAGTAACATAGAAACATAGAAAATAGGTGCAGGAGGAGGCCATTTGGCCCTTCGAGCCAGCACCGCCATTCATTGTGATCATGGCTGATCATCCACAATCAATAACCCGTGCCTGCCTTCTCCCCATATCCCTTGATTCCACTAGCCCCTAGAGCTCTATCTAACTCTCTTTTAAATCCATCCAGTGAATTGACCTCCCCTGCCTTCTGCGGCAGAGAATCCCACAAATTCACAACTCTCTGGGTGATAAGTTTTTTCTCACCTCAATTTTAAATGACCTCCCCTTTATTCTTCGACTGTGGCCCTTGGTTCTTGACATGAATGAATGAATGAATGAATGAATGAATGAATAAGTTTATTGGCCAAGTATGTGCATATACAAGGAATGTGCCTTGGTGCTCCGCTCACAAATGACAACACAAACATACAGTTAACAATTAAGAATAAAGCATAAACACATCAAAACAATAAGGATACAACATTACAATAGACAATAGACAATAGACAATAGGTGCAGGAGTAGGCCATTCAGCCCTTCGAGCCAGCACCGCCATTCAATGCGATCATGGCTGATCACTCTCAATCAGTACCCCGTTCCTGCCTTCTCCCCATACCCCCTAACTCCGCTATCCTTAAGAGCTCTATCCAGCTCTCTCTTGAAAGCATCCAACGAACTGGCCTCCACTGCCTTCTGAGGCAGAGAATTCCACACCTTCACCACCCTCTGACTGAAAAAGTTCTTCCTCATCTCCGTTCTAAATGGCCTACCCCTTATTCTTAAACTGTGGCCCCTTGTTCTGGACTCCCCCAACATTGGGAACATGTTATCTGCCTCTAATGTGTCCAATCCCCTAATTATCTTATATGTTTCAATAAGATCCCCCCTCATCCTTCTAAATTCCAGTGTATACAAGCCCAATCGCTCCAGCCTTTCAACATACGACAGTCCCGCCATTCCGGGAATTAACCTAGTGAACCTACGCTGCACGCCCTCCATAGCAAGAATATCCTTCCTCAAATTTGGAGACCAAAACTGCACACAGTACTCCAGGTGCGGTCTCACCAGGGCCCGGTACAACTGTAGAAGGACCTCTTTGCTCCTATACTCAACTCCTCTTGTTACGAAGGCCAACATTCCATTGGCTTTCTTCACTGCCTGCTGCACCTTACGGTCTAAACATTTGGGTGAAAATAAACCAGAGCAAAAAAGAGACTACAGACTTTGGTTATTGAGTAGAATTATCACTCATGGAAAAAAGCTGTTTTTATGTCTGGCTGTGGCTGCTTTGACAGTCTGGAGTCGCCTTCCAGAGGGAAGTGCTTCGAAGAGTTTGTGGCCAGGGTGAGAGGGGTCAGAGATGATCTTGCCCGCTCGCTTCCTGGCCCTTGCAGTGTACAGTTCGTCAATGGGGGGAAGGTTGCAGCCAACAACCTTCTCAGCTGTGCGAACGATCCGTTGCAGCCTCTGGATGTCGTGCTTGGTGGCTGAGCCAAACCAGACCATGATGGAGAAGGTGAGGACGGACTCAATGATAGCAGTATAGAATTGGACCATCATTGCCTGTGGCAGATTGTGTTTCTTCAGTTGCCGTAGGAAGTACATCCTCTGTTGGGCCTTTTTGACTGTGGAGTCGATGGTGGCCCCCCATTTAAGGTCCCTGGAGATGATGGTTCCAAGGAACTTCAATTACTCCACAGATGTGACTGTGGTGTTGTTGATGGTGAGTGGGGGGAGGGGAGGGGGGATCTCTTCGAAAGTCTACAATTAATTCCACTGTCTTGAGGGCATTGAGCTCCAGGTTGTTGCGATGGCACCAGGACGCCAGCTGTGTCACTTCCCATCTGTAGGCAGATTCCTCCCCATCCTGGATCAGTCCAATCAGGGTTGTGTCATCCGCAAACTTGAGGCGTTTGACAGAGGAGTCTGTGGAGGTGCAGTCGTTGGTGTCGAGAGAGTAAAGGAGAGGGGAGAGTACGCAGCCTTGCGGTGCTCCTATGCTGAGGGTCTGCGGGTCCGAGATGTGCTTTCCCAGCCTCACATGCTGCTTCCTGTCCGTCAGGAAGTTGATGATCCACCGACAGAGGGGTTCAGTTGTTTGTGCCCTTCAAAATGTTCTTTCTCCAGTTATTGATCGGAGTCCTTGAATCCTGCGTATATTTAGTTTCAATTGGTAAGGCTAATGCCAGGGCCATTGATTTATGGCTAGTTAACAATTCGTTGCCACATAAACCCAGTGGTGATGGGTGTTTCAGTTCAGAAACATGGGTGCAATGTCAAATATTGAAAACAACAGGAGCGGGGTTAAGACAGATCAAGGAGTGCACCGTTTTTAAGGTACTTAATCAAATCTGACCACTTATTTATTACTTTATTGCTATGTTGATAAGGTCACTGAAGTTTTAGACTTTATTTTTTATTTTTACAGATGCAGCTTGGAAACAGGCCCTTCGGCCCACCAAATCCATACCAACGATTGATCACCCATTCATGCTAGTTCCATATTATCCGACCCCCTCACCCACTCTCCACTTGCAGAGGCCACTTAACCGACAAGCTCGCACTTCTTTGGATCATGGGAGGAAACCAGAGCACCCAGAGGAAACCCACACGGTCACAAGGAGAACGTGCAAACTTCTCACAGACAGCACCTGAGGTCAGGATCGACCCCGAGTCTCTGGCGCCATGAGGCAGCAGCTCGATCAGCTGTCTCCCACAGTGCTGCCTTTACTTAACTTCACTTAGCTTCAACATAAGCCAAGCTCTAGAGATGGGTCTCGACCCGAAACTTCACCCATTCCTTCTCTCCAGAGATGCTGCCTGTCCCGCTGATTTACTCCAGCATTTTGTGTCTGACAATAGACAATAGGTGCAGGAGGAGGCCATTTGGACCTTCGAGCCAGCACCACCATTCAATGTGATCATGGCTGATCATTCTCAATCAGTACCCCGTTCCTGCCTTCTCCCCATACCCCCTGATTCCGCTATCCTTAAGAGCTCTATCTAGCTCTCTCTTGAATGCATTCAGAGACTTGGCCTCCACTGCCTTCTGAGGCAGTGAATTCCACAGATTTACAACTCTCTGACTGAATTTTATTTTCTTCTTCGGTTGAAACCAACACCAGCAGTTCCTTCCTACACATAAGCTCTGTTCTGCTTGGCCAGCCTCTCCTCTCCAGTGTGATTGAGCAGGTGTGTCTATTTCTTCCTTTCATTCATTTCATCCGCAAGCACAAGATTTCAATCCTTTTATTTGAAGTTTGGGTTTGAGTTCAGTTTATTGTCACGTGTACCGAGGAACAGTGAGAAGCTTTTGTTGCGTGCTAACCGGTCGGTGGAAGGACATTATGTGATTACAATCGAGCCATCCACAGTATGCGGATCCATGATAAAGGGAATAACGTGAATAACGTTTCGCGCAAGATGAAGTCCAGGAAAATCTAATCAAAGATAGTCTGAGGTTTCCCCAAAGAGGTGGTTAGTAGCTCAGGATAATAGCTCAGACTTCTAGCTGCAAATTGAACTGGTATTATTCTCCCAAGAGTGGATTTGTGCTGGAAACCTTCCATGGAGCTTGCATGCAAAGTAAAGATTTCAACATGCCTTGCATGAATAGATGTTGTAATCGCCTGAATGCGTTAATGGTTTATTATCTGTTTGATTCAATCTGGACTGAGATAGTACATTTGATAATCTAGATTTTAACTTCAAGAATCCAATCAGACAGCTGGCTTCCTGTGTTAAGCAATCCCAGTTATTCCATTGAAGAGAATACATTAGCTATTTATACTGTAAAATTATATTTTTTTACAATTGAATTTCATGCTAAAAATAAACCTGCTGCTTGAATATCAAAACGGTGTAGAATGGGCAGGAATTTTGAAATGTAAATAACCTGAAATATCATGCCAGAATCTGTATGAAAGATAGTCTCTGGAATCACATTGAACTGTCTGGAATGAAACATAAGCTGTTGGAAAAAATCAACAGGTCCAGCAACATATGTGGAGGGAAAGGAATTGTCGATGTTTTTATTCGAGATCCTTTGTTGGGACTGAGACAATAGACAATAGGTGCAGGAGGAGGCCATTCGGCCCTTCGAGCCAGCACCACCATTCACTGTAATCATGGCTGATCATTCTGGACACATATACATAGAAACATAGAAAATAGGTGCAGGAGTAGGCCATTCGGCCCTTCGGGCCAGCACCGCCATTCAATATGATCATGGTTGATCATCCAAAATCAGTACCCCCGTTCCTGCTTTCTCTCCGTATCCCTTGATTCCGTTAGCCCTAAAAGCTAAGAGAAAGGGAAGGTAGTCAGTATAAAGATGGATGACACAATATGCTGGAGTAACTTAGCGGGCAGGCAGCATCTCTGAAGGGAAGGAATGGGTGACGTTTCGGGTCGAGACAGTCTGAAGAAGGGTATTGACCCGAAACTTCACCCATTCCTTCTCCCCAGAGATGCTGCCTGCCCCGCTGAGTTACTCCAGCATTTTGTGTCCATCTCCAGAATATTAAGTCTCCAGTGCCTGCTCTCGGACACCTCCTCCGACTCACTCTTGGACCATGATGCCACAGATGAGCACCAGACCATCATTTTGCAGACTATCTCTGATTGTATCACTTCTGGTTGTCTGGCCTCCACAGCCTCAACCTTGCCAATCCCACACGTCTCTCACACGGGTCTCCACAGTATCCTACAGCTCCGCTCTTGCATACCCCCTCCTCCCCAGAGTCCCCCTTGTCCCCCGCCTTTCACCCCATCAGCCGTCGCATGCAGCACGTAATCCTCCGACACTTTCGCCACCTCCCACGGGAGCCCGCCACTGGCCACATCTTCCCATCCCCACCCTTTTCCACTTTCTGCAGAAACCGTTCCCCCCGCAACTCCCTGGTCAACTCGTCCCTTCCGGCCCAAACCTCCCCAGTTACCTTCCCCTGCAACCGCAGGAGATGCGACAGCACCTGCCCTTATACCTACTCTGTCCAGGGACCCCGACAGTCCTTTCAGGTGAGGCAGAGGTTCACTTGCACCTCCTTCAACCTCATCTACTGTATCCGGCTGTTCCGGGCGTAGACTGGGCGATCGCTTCGCTGATCACCTTCGCTCAGAGACTGCCTCGGCCTACCTGATCTCCTGGTTGCCAAATACTTTAACTGCCTTTCCCATTCCCAAACTGGCCTTTCTGTCCTGGGTCTCCTCCATTATAAGAGTGAGGCCGCGGTGGGAGCTGCCTTATGTCCTCGTTGTCCACCCTGGGTAGTTCTACGGAACTGGCAACATTTGCAGCAAAGCCTCAACTACGGTCCTCTGAAGCACCAATCGCCACTTTTGACTGTTGTAGTTGACGTACGAGAGAAGAAGAATGAGGCCCATTGCAAATTGGAGGAACATAACTCATATTTTGCTTGGGCACCTTACAACCCAGCGGTATGAATACTGATTTCTCTAATTTCAAGTGAACCCTTGCATCCCCTCTCTCTCCATCCCTCCCCCACCATAGTCATCGTACTAGTTTCAGTCGTCCTGTTGAGTTTCGCTGTCTGTATAACTCGTTATCACCTATCCCACAGCCAACAATGGACCATTGTGGCTCCATCTTTCCTTGATCCTCGTTCCTTTTTGCATATCTCTCCTTCGGTTGTTCTTGGTGCCGCCTACGACTCTCATTCCCCTTTCCCCTTAAGCAGTCTGAAGAAGGGCCTCAACCCGAAATATCACCTGTTCCTTTTCTCCCCCGAGATGCTGCCTGACCCACTGAGTTACTCCAGCTTTTTGTGTCGACCTTCAGTTTAAACCAGCATCTGCAGTTCCTTCCTGCGCACTCCAGAATAAGAAATGGACCAGGAAGTTCAGAAAGGGATAGGTATCTACCGTCAGGACCAAGAGGGGTGGTCATCTCAGGACTGAAGACGTTCTAAGGTCCAAGGTGCCCTGGCGGCAGAATCCTTTTGGAGATGCCAGGGCTGCCGCTGAGAAGCCGATGCCTCGCGGGGCGATGGAGCCCGTGGCCATCGGTGCCTGGGTCAGTGTCACGGAGGCGTCTAGTGAGGACCCGGCAGCGTTAGTGGAGAGGTCGGTGCGGCAGCCGATGATGGCGCCGACGGACGGACGAGGATGTACAGCGTGGGAGTGAGGACGCCGCTGCCGAGGGAAGGAACAAAGGAGGACCCAGCGCGGGGGGTGGGGTGGGTACCGCCGTGAGGGGGGTAGCGGGGGAAGAACAAAGGGGAATTGAGGCGGGGCGGGGGAATTTGTAACTTTGTAAGCGCCCTTTATGGGCAACTATTTGCATACCTTGGCCCGGTCCGTAAGCAAAGGATTTCACTGCGACTTGTCACGTGTGACAATAACATATTCAATCCAATTAAATTCAATATTCTAAAAGCATGCAGGTACTCGAGACAGGGTGGATGAGCTTTTAGTGCAGTTCGAAATTAGCAGGTACAACGTTGTGGGGCGTTACAGAGTCGTGGCTGAGAGAGGATCAGGGCTGGGAGTTGAACATTTAAGGCAGATTTTTTTTTAGAGATACAGCGCAGAAACAGGCCCTTCGGCCCACCGGGTCCGCGCCGCCCAGCGATCCCCGCACATTAACACTATCCTACACCCACTAGGGACAATTTTTACATTTACACCAAGCCAATTAACCTACAAACCTGTACGTCTTTGGAGTGTGGGAGGAAACCGAAGATCTCGGAGAAAACCCATGCAGGTCACGGGGAGAATGTACCAACTCCGTACAGACGGCGCCCGTAGTCAGGATCGAACTTGAGTCTCCGGCGCTGCATTCGCTGTAAAGCAGCAACTCTACCGCTGCGCCACCATGCCGCCGTATACACGTCCTATCAAAAAGGCAGGTAGGTGGGCGGAGGGAGTGGGTGGCTCTGTTGGTAAGGAATGAAATCCAATCCAGAGCAAGAAACTACAATGAATCAGGAGATGTGGAATTCTTACGGGGGGAGTTAAGAAAGTGTAAACCCTGACGGAGGCCTGTACATAAAATCCAAACAAAACAACGTCATGAACTAAACAAAATTGCTTGATACCGAGTCACGATCCTGACCAGTGAATTTACCACGAGGAATTAATTCTAAGCCATATTACGATTGCCTCCCACAACTAATGTATGTCATTTGTAATTTGGGAATCAAAATATAAGTGGCATAGAATTGACATCGCAAAGCGTTTTTGTTAAATTAGCTGTGCGTTAAATCTTCTTGTATGTATTTGGTGCCACCAGCAAGTGTTTTGGTCAGCCCAATGATAACCTCAGGAGGCTTCCACCCACTGGTACTTTAGACGTAGAAGTCCATACTTTATCTATGATTTATGTTTAAGCTATGAGATTTGGGGAAGCTGCCATGTGCATGTCTCTGTTCACGTGACTACGTGGGAGTGCAGCTTATTCTCGTAGTGGTTGATGATATTGATTGTGCGGCTTGATTTACACTTCAGACTCATCTCCAAAGCGAGCAGAAGCTTGCTGCTATTGTGATCTGAGCTGGCAGACGGGCAAAATCCAGAAGATGAATTAACACGCGAGTGTCTGTTATCCCATCGTAATTAACTTTAGCACACGAGGTTTGGATCTCTGAGCTGTGCCAAGGGTGTATAAGAAAATAACTGCAGATGCTGGTACAAATCGAAGGTATTTATTCACAAAATGCTGGAGTAACTCAGCAGGTCAGGCAGCATCTCGGGAGAGAAGGAATGGGCGACGTTTCGGGTCGAGACCCTTCTTCAGACTGATGTCAGGGGGGCGGGACAAAGGAAGGATATAGGTGGAGACAGGAATTTAGAGGGAGATCTGGGAAGGGGGAGGGGAAGAGAGGGACAGAGGAACTATCTAAAGCTGGAGAAGTCGATGTTCATACCACTGGGCTGCAAGCTGCCCAGGCGAAATATGAGGTGCTGTTCCTCCAATTTCCAGTGGGCCTCACTATGGCACTGGAGGAGGCCCATGACAGAAAGGTCAGACTGGGAATGGGAGGGGGAGTCGAAGTGCTCAGCCACCGGGAGATCAGTTTGGCCAACGCGGACCGAGCACAGGTGTGCCAAGGGTGTGATGTACACCTTTGTAGTACAGTCTCAGCTCTATTTAAAGCGTCAACACACAAAATGGAAGACGCAAAAGCTCAGGAAGAATGGCCGACATGGAGCATAGGAGCAAGAGAATGGGGTTGAGAGGGGAAGATAGATCAGCTATGGCGGAGCAGACCTGATGGGCCGAATGGTCTGATTCTGCTCCTATCACTTATGAACTTATAGGCAGCTGCTCTCCCAGCTGCACCACTGTGCCACTTGCTAGCATGTACTGGTGGATACCTTCAGAGCCATCAAGCCATCTGAAGAGCAGGAGAAGCATGTCTTCAGTGTTCCAATACTTTCCCTGATAACATACAGGAAACTGTATGAACCTGTTGATCAAACATCCCTCCCTCTTTCTTGCACAACTCCCTTCTGCTGCCTTTCTTTTTCTTGATTTTCACTTTATACTGTGCATCTCTTTCCAGTGTCCCTCTTTCCAATGCTTCCCTGTTTTGTGCATCATTATCATCTTCCCCTCTCCCCGAGCTCCTGTCTCCATAACAACATAAGGGTGGTCCAGCGGTAGAGTTGCTGCCTTACAGCGAATGCATCGCCGGAGACCCGGGTTCCATCCCGACTACGGGTGCTGTCTGTACGGAGTTTGTACGTTCTCCCCGTGACCTGCGTGGGTTTTCTCCGAGATCTTCGGTTTCCTCCCACACTCCAAAGACGTGCAGGTCTGTAGGTTAATTGACTTGGTACAACTGTAAATTGTCCCTAATGTGTGTAGTAGGATAGTGCTGATCCACGATAATGGGGATCGCTGGTCGGCGCGGACCCGGTGGGCCGAAGGGCCTGTTTCCGCGCTGTTTCTCTAAACTAACATCATGGTTGATCCAGCTTTCCTCAGGTCAACGTTCTAGCCGTCTTCACACGCCCCCTTGATTCCCTGCAAACACAACCTTCTAGATTTTTCATTAAAATATGAAATGAATTATTAGATATGGAGGCTTTGTCACTCCAAGCTCTGCTGCTTGCCTTGTTTTCTAATGGACTTACAAAATCCATTTCACTTTGGTTTTTAAATGGATACAACACCTATCTAACCAGTTGCACAATAAAATTGAACAGCTGTGCAAAAATGCTTCCATATATTTATGATGCATTTAAAAACATTATTCTTAAAAGGGAAATTAAGGTTCATGAAAAGAGATCCTGTTTCAGGAAGGATGCAGGAGGTTAATAGCAGACTGTATTTTTTAATCAAATCACTTATTCCATCTGCGGAGTCCCAAAGTAATTTGATCTAGCTCTTTAATTATTCATAACATAAAGAGCAATTAAATATAATTTTTATGACACTGCTATTCCTTGATATATGTGGGTGAGGAGCAAAAACTAAATGATGAATGTCACGATGGAAACATTCAGGAGCAAGCGCGTTGGCAATCGCGATGATTAAAAATGGATTGGATTCCACAGAAGACGTTTAAGGGGTGATTTTAATGAGCCGGTGGATTTAGCAACCCAGAATTGTGAACTCAAATGATATGAGCATATAGAAGCAATAAAAATCAGGAATGAGTCTTTCACGTCGCCTCCAAACCCTCGTGCCTGCTCCACCGTTCAATAAGATCACAGTCGATCTTCTACCTCGGTGCTTGCCCAAGCATTAACCCTGTATCCCTTAAATCCCTTGATATCTAACCATCTATTACTCTCTCTGAGATATTTAACTCCCTGGGGGACAATTAGCACAGGAGAACAATATTGCTGATTTCGTGGGACTTAAGAGATTGAGACAAATGACTCCCATGAGTGTGGCTTCAGCGGGACTGAGGGAGAGATGCACTTTACAGGTCAGATGAACATTCTCTTGGTAGCATCCATTTAGGAGGAATGGGAAAATTGAGAAAAACAGTGTCAGGTACGAAGATATCAGGTAAGTCAATAATATTATTCGTAGTTTATGTTAAACTGAAAGTAAGTCATATCATTAACATTTTAATGCTTTCAAACTGAGGTGTACTGTACCAAATATCAAAGCCAAGAGATGTGTGTACAACTGGTGGTACAATACAATACAATACAATACAATACAATATATCTTTATTGTCATTGTACAGGGGTACAACGAGATTGGGAATGCGCCTCCCATACGATGCAATAAATTAATTAGCTAGTCAGTATTAATTTAAACAACCCAATAAAACAAATTGTAACAGTTTTAAAACAGAATAAAGTGCAAGTAGATCTGTGCCAGTTCACTGTGCGATGTGACCATCCGGCTCAGCAGCATCCGGTTCATAGCAGCTATGGCCCTGGGGATGAAGCTGTTCCTGAGTCTGGAGGTGCGGGCATAGAAGGCCTTGTATCGTCTGCCCGATGGAAGAAGTTCGAACAGACTGTTGCAGGGGTGTGAAGAGTCTTTGTGGATGCTGGTGGCTTTTCTGAGGCATCGTGTGTTGTAGATGCCCTCCAAGGCTGGTAGCCGTGTTCCGATGGTCCTCTGAGCTCTATGGACTACCCGCTGAAGAGCTTTCCTCTCTGCCTCCGTGCAGCTGAGGTACCACACAGGAATGCCATGTGTTAGGATGTTCTCTATGGTACAGCGGTAGAAGGTCGTCAACAGCTGTTGGGGTAGACCAGACTTTCATAGTTAGAAGCAGGATATGTTTACTGCAGCATCTGTGCACAATGCCTATCTTGGAAGGTATCAATTTAATCCATTGAATGGAATAATATATGACACTAATATGTGACAGAATTTCCATTCTATGTATCTTCAATATGCCAACAGCATTAATCTTTGTTCAGGGCAAGTTGGCTTGCACTACCATGGCCGCCAGTAGTGGATGGCACTGGTGAGGTAAAAGTAATGGGGAGGAGGAACAGAAGCCACGCGCCCATTTCCAAGGAGCTGGGTGGGAAATGTATCCTCAGCCATCGGCTTCGGTAAGTCAAAGGGTTGAGTTCCTGAGGTCCGCATAAAGGTTTATGTAGCAGGGAATCCACCTGGGAAACAGATATGATAACGTTCAGATAATGAAAACCCACAAAGGTACCACAGTATTTCTCTCGAAGATATTTATTCACAAAATGCTGGAATAACTCAGCAGGTCAGGCAGCATCTCAGGAGAGAAGGAATGGGCGTCGTTTCGGGTCGAGACCCTTCTTCAGACTGATGTCAGAGGGGCGGGACAAAGGAAGGATATAGGTGGAGACAGGAAGATAGAGGGAGATCTGGGAAAGGGGAGGGGAAGAGAGGGACAGAGGAACTATCTAAAGTGGGAGAAGTCGATGTTCATACCACTGGGCTGCAAGTTGCCCAGGCAAAATATGAGGTGCTGTTCCTCCAATTTCCGGTGGGGCCCACCCATTCCTTATCTCCTGAGATGCTGCCTGACCTGCTGAGTTACCCCAGCATTTTGTGAATAAATACCTTCGATTTGTACCAGCATCTGCAGTTATTGTCTTGTACAGTATTTCTCTCGGATGGCAAACTGTTATTGACAGACCAAAGGTTTTAATCGGGTCCCCATTGATTCATTAAAGGGCCTGTCCCACTTAGGCGATTTTAAGGCGACTGCCGGCGACTAGGCTGTCGCCGAACGTTTGCCGGGGTGTCACGGGCATGATCGTGAGGAGTCTTCAATGAATCGTAGCGGATCTCGGCGCGACGCTGAGAAATTTTCCGGATAGAAATTTTGCGGCGGCAGCTGGCTTGTCGCCAGGTATCGTAGCTTATTGCGGGCGCTGTCGCACGCTGTCCCCAGGTTTGCTAGGTTGTCACAGATGCATTTAGAAGCACCTAACATTAAATGAAGTAAAGTCATTTGAAGATACAATAAAATACTTGTGTTTAACCAATGTATTTGCCGTCTTGGAGGCGACAGTTTGACGGTCAGGTAAGCATGGGAATTGCGCGATGTTTATGGCCATCAGCCATTACATTTAAAGCGGGCCCCCAACCCAGATATGCAACTCAGAAACCAGATATGCATCTCCCGTACATTTTCAAAGAATGCCCACACTCCACACAAAAATCCATTTAACCACGTATAAAATTAAATTTCTTAATACTACTTTTAGTAAACTGGAAGTCAATCCAGTTTATGCCTTGTTACCGTGAAGCTTGGTTTTCAAGTAACCCGGGCAAGATGTTATATTTCAAAACTCTCAAGTAATTACCGACTTGTCAGTGATTTCAGCGAAAATTAGGACGCCGGAGAAGCATTGATAAGCGTGGGAATTTCGCGATGTTTCCGAGGACGGTGTAATCTCTTAGCCAGGTGCTAGTTTCACAAAAAAAGTTACTTGTATCGACCTGACTCGGCATTGTCGTGGTCATTGTTGTCGGGTAAAAGAAAATTTTGGCGATCTGCTACGACTTTGACAGTCGCCGGCAGTATCCTAAAAGCACCTAATGTGGGACAGGCCCTTAACTCCCACTGAAGATGTGCAGTTGCTGTGAACACACAGGAGTTGGTGCAATGGCCTCGGGAACACATTCCAATCAACTGATGTCTTCAAAGCGATTTCTGAAGAAGGGTCTCGACCCGAAACGTCACCCATTCCTTCTCTCCAGAGATGCTGCCTGTCCCGCTGAGTTACTCTAGCATTCCCAATGCTTCTCCCGTTGAGTTACTCCAGTCGACCTTTAATTTTAAACCAGCATTTGCAGTTCTTTCCTACACGTCTTCAAAGCGATTTTCTGTGGAATGCATTCAAAGGTTCAATGGTGCCTTTATTGCCACACGTGCAAAGTGCAAGCACGGAGTGAAATTA